>NC_141696.1:794396754-794996754 GCF_964263255.1 Lissotriton vulgaris | reverse complement strand
AGGAATGTGCCATATCTGATAGATACAGTGCATTCCTGCCCTTTTCTTTTGCCGTAGGGCAGTGCAGAAGGAAGGCCGGCAATGCTGCCCTACAGCAAAAACCTCATAAATAGGCCCTAAGCTTCATGCCAGATGAATTAGGAGAGTGGATTACGAGACAGATGAGCTTCTTCTGTGAAGGTCCCCTTGTTGAAATTGGGTTCCACTCTTTCAGTACACCCTGTTGTGGACTTTTTACTGTGGGTAAGTCTCAGTACATGTGTCTCACTCACAGTAATTGCATGGCAAATGGACTGCACATGTTTACTGCCAGTGTCCGCCTTTTAAGATAAGGCTGCTGTAGCACTGCAAGGGTGAGAGGAACTTGGATAGTTACACGTGAACATGTGTATGCACGCATGTGCACATGATTGAGGGCTGCACGTGGAAGACTACCATCATGAGCAGTCCAGTAACTGTGCACAATTAGCCTGGTGCAATGGGATTTTTGCAGGATTATATATTGACCTGGGGTAGGCCTTATGGTGTTACTGTTCACTAAAAGGGAAAGTCAGTTTGATTTACTGTTTTGTCTTTAGTGACACTTTATTCTACAAATAGGTGGGAAAATGCCTTAGACTGCAGCTTTGCTTCCCTTTGGCCTACAGAGACCAGTGGCATATCAAAATGATGTGTAACCTGTAGGGGAAAATCAAATCTGCAAGTTCCCAAAAATGTATGTACAACTTATGGGTCATCTAGAATTGTCATATTTCTCAGACTTAGCTCAGGATCAAAAAGCAGGGCTTTTGCAACCCTGCTGTGCCAGGTTAATTAAATTTCTCTCTAGCAGCAGGAACAAGGCCACCCCACTCAAAGGGAGCAAATAACAGTACTTCACTCAGCTCCTGATGAGGAATGGAGTGGGGCTGAAAGATCTACATCAACTATTCAGCTGTCACCCTATACCAGGGATGGGCCTGCCCAAACCCACTGAACAAAGGAGGGAGACCAGACCTCTGGAGCCAACACAGGAGGGGGCTCCCCTTTGTAATCTAGGTTAGAAAAGCTCTGTCAGTGATGTCAGCAAATGGCAGAGCTGAGGTCCTTAGAGGAGATGCAATTAGTGACTCCTGGATGATGCAATTTTGAACTGTCCCAACATGCTGTGCAGGAGGGTTGGGATAGTTTGGAGAGGTGACGTTGCACCCTAGGATTGGCAAGGGGTGCCTGCCTTCTGGAACTTTCCACTTATGCTTAAAAACTCTTGCAGAAGTGGGAGACTCTCTATTGCTTGGTGTTTTCTGTGCTGAACACTGGGACTGCCATGGACAACTGGAATGAGGAACCCTCCGATGCCCAGAAATTCCAAACGACTCTGCCCATTTGACCCCAGGACCATTGGCTCGCCCTTACACCCCTGGGGACCAGTTGGGGGAAAGCCCTGGACCTCTGCGCTCAGAGACAAAGACCTGGAGGAAGTCTGGCATAGGTAGCCAGGAGATCCAGCTCCCTGTGGACTACACCACTATGAATGTGGGGAGGTATACTGAAACTGCTACTGGTGGCTAGAGCTTGCCACCAGGAGTAAAATGAGTGCAAAATAATCCAAATCGGCCCAATGAGTTATGGAATTTTAAAGATTGGTGACCTTTGAACTCTTTGCCAAGCAGAGCGTGTGAGGCTTTGCCGCCCAGACACCAGTTACCCCAGGAGTGGGCCAGGGCCTGTGCTGTCAGTGCAGAGTTTAAATATTTAATTAGTCCAGGGAGGGGTCTTGTTTGGAGCCCCTCCCTGTTGCCATTATTACCCCGAGGGGTGCCCATCTTTCTAAAGATTTAATGCAAAACTGATCAGGGGCTCCCAGGACCCCAAGCACCAACAGGCCCTGTACCCATGACTGAACCACCAAGCAGATTGCTTCCTGTCCGCATGGAGTGTGGGCAGGAGAAGGAGCTGACTGGGGTCACTAGGGCATTGGGACTCCCCCGGCGGACCCCACTGCTTCACTCACCTTGGAGGTGTCCCAGGTGGGACAAGGCACCCCCCAGCAAAAAAGATTGTGGCACAAGGCTGCCTACATGCAGTCTAGCTCTTCTGAAAGCAGCGGGGGAGCAGATACTTAAATATTCACTGATTCCCAAAGGAGTGCTCCATAATGCACTGTGGGGATTGGATTTAGGGAACCAATTTCTGCTGCTTGTGGGTTTTCCCAAGATGGAGAGCCACCACAACAAGTGAAAGAGGGTGCAGGGGAGCTGCAGAAGTGCTGCAATTCCCTCCCAAGGATCCCTAGGAGTAATTTTTAGTCACTCGCCCTATGTCTGCTTGACCAGGAAACCAGGACAAATCTAAGATGTTCCTTCATGTTTCAAATTACTCTACATGCTGGAGCTTTTGCCTTACAGCTGGGAGTACAACCAGGGCCTTCTACTAGGGTTGTTTCTACTTTATCCTGAAAATGTTTGAAAAAGGCGCATGGTGTAAAGCTATCTCTAGAGGCTAAGTCTATAGTTGCATGTGTTGTATTCAAAATGTGATACTCTCTAAGGGCTGAGTTTATAATTACATTGTCATGGTTGGAATGTTTAGAAAAAAGTCACATTTATCTACAAAATAATATCTTTAACATATGGTTTGCTACTCTTGAACCTTTGACTGAGCCAGTAGACTTAGTATGTATGTATGACCCCTTAGGGTGTCAAAGTTTGATTATGCAATGTTATCTATGGTATTTTCCCTTTGCCAATGTACATATATTTTACATTACTTTGTAGTATTAAGCATTGTGTGTGTAATAAATGTACCTATCTTTTTCCTCAAGAACAAACACTGACTGGACAATCATCTATTAAGTGTTATTATTGCATGCCACCAAATGGTAATTACTAGCCCACATCCCCTCCCCTGTGTAAGCCTTGGACTGCCATCTTCGCTACCCTTAAAAAATCAAGCACTACAATTGGGTGCTTGTTTCCCAGTGAGGATAAATTGTGGATCTTTTTTCTGTCCAGGCCACACAATTAATACCCCAATTTCCTACACTCCCCATCAGTATTCCTGTGCGACTCTGTTGGCCCTAGCCATGCCTTCATTAGCCTACCATGTTTCTTCATCATCATCATCACCTAATCATGTCTTCTCTTTGGCCTCTCAAGCCCTCTCCATGGTCTCCCATGCACCATTGTTAACCGCTGCATGCCTCCTTCACAGCTTCTTGTGTGTTCCACCTCACCATCAACAACATTCACTCTTAGACAGTTACAACATAGTAGGTGCACAGTAACTATCTATAATTCCAGGTAAGCTTGGATGGCATTTTACCAGTCAAAGCTGTAATACTGTACCTGGAGTGGAAAAAGGTTTTGCAATTTTTCAGCTCGGCGTGGATGGCACTTGCTAACACTATGCTTTAAGATTTTGCTGTAAAAATGGCAAAAAAACTTTGTCACTCTCTATCTTGGCATGGATGGTACTGTGCTAATCCTATGCTTGAAAACTCTGCTAGAGAAATAGACTCTTGAGGTGAGCAGATTCTAAGTGGTCCTGGTGTTGTAGGGTGACAGATATGAATGAGCTGCTCTCCACCTAAACTCGGGAACTACCCAGTGTTCCCTGCTTCCTTTTTTGCCTATAAATATATATGTGTACTTATAATTAGGAAGGAGTTTCATTTAGTGCCTTTTGACAAATCTTCACAAAACCTTACCGAAAAAAAGTATATCCACTTCAGTTCCTTCCTCAGAAGTTTTGGGGTGCTCCATCTGGTGGAGGCTCTAAAAAAAGGAGGTCCCAAAACACCAAGAAAAATGGGGGTCCCAATCATGTTTTCCCCATGTGATTACCAATAGGAACTTTAGACGACTCTACAGCCTGAACCAAATCATACCAAATTGAGCAGAAAGCTAGATCTTTACCAAGAAAGTATACATTTTGTGCATTTTTGATAATCTGAGAGCAATTAATCTTTAATTTTATAGATATCTAGCGACGCAGAACTACAGAGGGAGTACCAAGGGAAACAATGACAAATTAATTGACTGGCTGGTTCTGTTGGACTGGGACCTGCCCTTGAGACTGAACCTGTATTTGTTTGGCCGCAACATAGAGAGAAATGTTGTGGCCTCTATTTTTAGGACCTAGGGACTCAGTCCCCGTGTCCTGAAAATTTACACAAAAACAAATATAAGGGGGTTGGGGTACCCTATTCCCCTTTCCCTTGTGGGAGGGGGTCCTAGAGGGACCTCTCAGAATTCAAAGTGCAAAAAACTTTTTGCACATCGCCGAGGACTTGTGACACTCTTGCAGTACTCAATTCAACCCCTAATGCCTACATTCAAGGAAATACTGCTAATTTACTTCAAGATTAATGCAAGATTACAGTAGGACCAAAATAAAGGAGGAAAAAAAAAAGTTGAGTGGATTTCTGTAGGTGTTGTGTGACCATGGGGGTTGGCCAGCAATGGGGCTTGGTGGTCTACAGGGGTATTGGGCACCAGGCCTTGCTCTGCTCTTTTGTGCGGACAGCTGAATTCCATGCATGGCAGAAGTTGGTCCCCCATGGGGTGTTTATTGCCCAACATCATTATGCCCACAGCCAAAGGCTATGCATGGCAGGGGGTTGTACCTGCGCTAAAACCTCTGCTGCACACTGCTAAAGACTGTGCACTGCAGGGGTTTGGATCCTTAGATATAGTAATACAATCTTATTACACAATATAAAAGCTCTAGTACTTCACTGAAGAAACCAAAGGTTACAATGCTATTATGTTAAGGTGAAAATGTAAACAAACACACAGAAATTCACCAATAAAAGTTAACTGACCTAACTATAACTTGCACCATGCAATGCTTATGATCTCACATATTACGTCGCTCATGACAGGTTCTCTGATATAATTTATAACATCACTGATGAGATATGAAATTACATCATTAATAACATCGCTGACCATGGCATGAATGGGGACTTTGGCTGCTCAGGCGATGGGAAGTGATCAGAAAACACTGTTTGCTTTGAAGATGCCATCAACCACATGCACGAACACAGCAGGTGAACAAACATATTTTGAACTTAATCTTACAAGTTAATTGGTTTGTTTTTTCTGTTGCATTAAGGGTAAGTTCATAACGGAGGGCTATTTAAGAGTTCTGAGCATATCAATGAGTCACTCCTGGTGGGTGTTGAGTCTCAAATGCAGTCATTCTATATTGCGTTCTTTGTGTGAAGTATTTTGTGAATTATGGTACTCCCCTTTCCTTTGGCTAACCTCTTCAGCTCTGTGACGAGGTAACAAATGCAATTCATGAAATTTGGCCTATTGTCTAGCTCCAAAGGGAGAGGAGCTCAGGCTAAGGGTGGCTCAAATGTTTCTGTGACATGCATAACTCTTATTGCCTATGAGCAACCTGAAGCAAGCAAGTGATCAATAAAAGAGATTTCCCGATGGTTCTTGCAACTTTCAAGAATGTTTCAGTCTACATTCAGCCAAATTCACAAATCCCTTTGCCACCTAAGTTAAACTGAAGTGGACAAATGACACACTTTACAATTTAAGTTTGAAATTTGCAAAACATGCTTTTACTAGGTATTCATGCACACTGTAACTTACAACAGTACATTGTTTTTTTAAAAATGGGAATAAGTCGGTCTCCACAGACAAGTAGTAAGCATTAGAGGATAGAAAAGCCATGGCTAGTTAGGGAACTCCTGCAAACTCTAAGGTTTGTGGGTATTCAGTCCATTCCCACCCACGATACAATCTGACATTTAATTCTGTCAAAGGCATAAGGACATTTCCCAGAGTGTGAATGGCCAGAAAATGCTCTCAGACCTTGTCAGGGTGTGGGGGAGGGATTTCTCAGTGAGGAAGAAAATGTTCTCAATGACAAAAAGAAAAAAGAAAAAATATCAAGTGCGCATGCAAACGATTATGAATATGCTTGTAAATTTACAATTTTTGGATGTTGCCAGAAGTACTCCTGAAGGTAAATTATGATTCAAAAAGTAGTAAATTTACTCCAAACATAGGTATAGATCTTCAAGAAAAAATGCAGAATGGTTCTTTCATTTCTGGACAACTGGTAGGCTTTTGAAGAATGTGTATAGATGCTGCACTATAATTTAATAAACCCTTCAGCCAAAGGAAAAGTGGGTAAATGCAAAGATGGGTTCTGGAACATAACTATAGGCTCGTTTTAAGCATGTAAGGTGTGAATGCTCAAATTCTTTGCATACAACAACATACATATTCCCATGTTCTTTATTGCTTGAAAGAAATTTCAGATGTTATAAAACAGATATCATAAAGCAAAATCTGGAAGAATGTAGAATTACAGTATTGTTCAATTTTCGGAGACTCTTGTGTGGGAAAAAATGCATTGAAAGTAATGTTTTCTTTGAAAGGTTGAAATTGTTAGAAAGCAATTTGTTTATTATCTACATTTTACAGTAAAAAAGTATATTAGCTAGCAAAAATGATTTTATGAAATATTAAGTGAAACATTATGAAATATAGTTTTAGAACTAAATATTCAATAGCAACTACATAAACTGAATCCATATTATTAATTGGATGTGGTAATTGACTTTCTGCCCCATCCTTTATGTTCATGGCACTTTGAAACTGTCCCCACTGATATGTAGTGCCTTACAAAACCACACATAAACAAATGTTTGTTTGGAAGTTGATACTGCTCTAATTGTCTACACTTAGTTATTTTAATATTGTTTTTCTGTATTCAGTTCAGTTCAAGCAAGCTTTATTCGACAATTGTCATAAAAGCACAATACATGCATTTAGTCATAAAATGTTCGTACCCTTGCTTAAAGGAAATCTATAACATTAGTCATTAAAAACTTCATAGTTTAAAAAATGCAGATGCAATAATTTCATGATGAATGTAATACAAAAAGAGAATATAAAAGCCATATCTTCCCAAATCAACCACTGATCATTTTGCTCCTTAGAGTACAAGACCACCCTAGAAACTTTGCCACTGATATGTAAACAAAGGGAATAGTACTCGTGCAGAAATCAAGTGGTTTGGTTATGTCGTCCCAATATGCTTCTAGGCCAATCACATCTTTAAAGTCTAAGAAAATCCATGTGAGCGAAAGTCGGCACTTGTCCTGAAAGACTTATATGCTACCATCTCCCAATATTTGTCCTTAAGAGCCCTCTTAGATGGAAAACTAGCATTAAGAGGATCCTCCCATAGCGCTTGCATTCCTAGTTCTCCAAGAATGCCCCTAATACCAGATAACCATTTGATTATACGAAAGGTGTCCCACTTGATAATATCCGTAAGGCCTGTGGCATATGTTCTTAATTCAGGAGTTGTCCACAGGCGCCTGCAGTATAGTACCGGACACAAATTACAAATAAAATTAATTGGCCTCATTCCTAAATCATAGAAGAGGGGACACATGGGAGTACTCTGGGGTAAATTAATAAGGTTGCGTAGGAACTCGTTCTCAGATACAGACATTTTTGTTAAATTCTCAAATCCCTAAATCTCAACGCCATAAAGGGCTGAACTAACCACCTTCGCGTCATAGACTTGGAGGACTGGAGCAATTGGCTTGGTAAATGATTTTGCATGCTCAGAGCACATGGTTCCAGCCAACTGGCGATGTTTAAGCGTTGCTTAATCTGTCTGCTGGTTCCAATGCAAGTCGTGTTGAATATTTACACCCAGACAGCTAAATGCCCTCACTTGTTCAAGCGGTACATTATTCATAAAAAGTTTTCCCTTAAAAGTTTTATGCTGATTAAAAGTCATGAATTTACTTCAAGGCCTCGTGTGGTACAGAATTCTTCAAAGATGACTAGTGCTTTCTGCAATCCACTTGGGGTCTTTGAAATAAATAGGGTGTCATCTGCAAACATTAAAACGGGTACTTTCGCCCCAGCTAAAATTGGGGCGTCAATATTGGCTGTGATCATTAATTTGGCTACGTCATTGATATACCAAGAAAACAAGGTGGCAGCTAGGACGGAACCCTGGCGTACCCCTCCCTCTACTGGAAACTGGCTGGTAACATTTCCAGGGGAACCCCAACTAATCTGTGCATAATTGTGCTCGTGGAGTCTCATGATGAATGTAAGAAGGGCACTAGGCATGCCCAAGTCATGTAAGACCAACCACAATGTAGGGCGTGTAACAAGGTCAATGGCTGCCCTTAAATCAATAAAGGCAGCATATAAACTACCCTTATCTAATTGCACTGTCTTCCAATGAAGCATTGCAAAATGTAATACTTGATCAACAGTGCTAGTGCAAGCCCTAAATCCTGCCTGGAGGTGCAATAGGATGTTCTGCTCTCGCTCCCAATCCTGTATTTTATTTAGGATCATTCTACCTAGAATCTTTTGCATTTAGTCTATCAGACTGATCGGGCGGTAACTGCCAGGGAGTGACTTATCCCCTTTTTGTAAACTGGTATTATTTCCGTGCCGTTCCATGAGTCCAGGATAGGCGCTCGTTTAGCCACTGCATTTGCTAATAGCAGTATATAACTACACCAAGAATTTTTGTAGTGCAAAAAAAGTGTCTGCTGGGACACCATCTATACCCGGTGCCCTACCAGCAACCACGGATTCCAGTGCAAGATTTTCATCCCCGATGTTAAATGCCTCTTCCGAAAAGGGTATGTAGGTGGATTGGTCTCTTATACTTGGTTCCTGACTCTTTGCATATTGGGGTTTAAAATAAGCCATCCAGTCATCCTGAGCAACCCAGTTTTAGGGGTTTTCTCGTTGACTACCACAGCCCCACTTGATTATACCCCAGAAACACTTAGAATTTTTAAGGGCACTAGCTTCCTTAAGCTCTTGCCACCTCTGGTCATCCCAGGCACGTTTTGATTGATACATTACTTTTTTATAGTCTGTCCTTGCTCAACGTACAGCACTACTAGGCCCTAGCTTTATAGCCTGCCCCAAAGCAAAACGTGCTTGCCTACATTCTTTGTTATACCAGTGTGGCAAATTATTGGGTGGTACCTTGCTTGTATGGTCTAACAAACAGGATTTTTAGTTGCTGAAAAAACGCTTCATGGGCCCTGGTAAAAGACTCTAGATCTGGGCCGCTACTAGGGATAATCCCCATCTCATTAGTTGTATGCGCTAGCTTACTGGAAATAAAATCTATATTCTCCTGGTTATCTCCCATTTGCGCCCACTTCAGATGACGCCGCCCAAGGACGCCGGGAGTTGAAGTTCCCCGAAGCTCGTCAGCAACCCAAGGGCAGCCCCAACTTGTGGCACGGCAAACAGGCGGCAGGTCCGCCGCGATGAGCCAGGAGCAGAGCTGGAGGCAGGTGAGTCAGTTTCCCGTGCAGAAGAGATGACCGGCAATAATTAGGCGTGTCTGTATTGGTTATGCATCCTTGCTCAATTTTACTATGTCTGGTTTTGGGTGTCAGACCATCAGAATGATAAAGACAATCAATCCAAAGTCCACAGTCTACACTGGGGCAATGAAGAGAGAGATTTTTTTTTCAGACCACACAATGCATTTATTGGACAATCCTTAAATAGAAAAAGTAATGACAAAAAAATGTAGTGAGTCAAAGAGGCCTGCAACAGAAACAAGAGAGGAAAGTGACCAAGGACAGAACGGAAAGCCCATGGACCACCAGGGGCAAGTGTCCTAATAGAGAGACCCGATCTTTCCAAATTATTTACTGGTAATCTTCTTGAGTGGAAAACCTAGAATGTGTCAAATAAAGGGAGTATTGGTAATGCTAAATTATGACACAGCCATCTGCCACAGTTTTGCACTAGCTGTTGTTTTAAATAGTTGATGAATTGGGGCATTTTACTGCTTTGGAAAGTAGTAAATTGCAATGTAGCAGCATAATATAACACAACCACATCCACAAAGTAACAACATCACACTTAAAACAAACCAGGGCACAACAAAACAAAGCAGTCAAAAGAGTGGCTTCAATACTACAACGACTGTTAAACACATCAACATTACAGTGAAATAAGACAGCACAAAAACACAAAAGCATATATATATATATATATATATATATATATATATATATATATATATATATATATATATATATATATATATATATATATAACACGAAAAAGCGGCGTGCTTCTGCCTCTTACACGGCGGGCGCTCGACAGGATCGCCGATCCTTAAGATAAGTCAGAAAAACTGGTATAGTCCTATTTGTAGTTTCTACAAATAGGACTATACCAGTTTTTCTGACTTATATATATATATATATATATATATTCACTGAAAAAACCATAGGTTTCACACCAGTTATAGTTAGCTGGAAATTTTACTGATATAAAACCATTGAAATTCCCACGTTATAGTTAGATGGACTCACTATAACTTGCGCGTGCAATGCACTGCTGATGACGTCACATATTACATCACTCATGACATGGTCAGTGACATCACTCATGACATCACTGATGACACCATCCAGTGAATGTGTGTCTTTCTGAAAAATAAATATATTTTATATATGTATATGTAAAAGTTGATGGAAGAATAAATGTTTAAATAAGTGTCTAAATGGATGGTTTTTAAAAATTGATTGGTTAACTGGCTTAATAAGACATCATCAGCAGTGCATTGCACGCGCAAGTTATAGTGAGTCCATCTAACTATAACGTGGGAATTTCAATGGTTTTATATCAGTAAAATTTCCAGCTAACTATAACTGGTGTGAAACCTATGGTTTTTTCAGTGAATTTAATAGGTTTTTTAAATGCTAATTCCTAACTATAACTGGTGTGAAACCTATGGTTTTTTCAGTGAATTTCATAGGTTTTTTAAATGCTAATTCCTTTGTATATCGAGTTTCTAACCTTTTTTTTTTTTACAATTTGCTGTTTTTTTTTAAGTATTCATTTTTTTTATATAATTTTTTTCTTTTGCGCTCTGGGTGCGCGCTCCGGGAAGCTTTCAGCTAAGCTCTCCGGTAAGCTTTTCCGAGAGCTCATCTGAAAGCGCACCCAGAGCGCAACTGTCGTTCGTGAAAAAAAATATGAATGAAAAGTTAATAATAATGCAAAACATTTCGTACCATACAAATAAAATTAGTTTTTTTTAATAAGGAAAATGATTATGCATTTCTATAAAAGATTGATGACGTCACTTCGGCGCGCAACGTAAGTGCCCTCGGAAGCGCCTACGTTCGCGGCGCATAAACGCACGCAAAAGCGCCTACGATCGCGCCACGTTTGCGCCCCGGAAGCGCCTACGATCGCGCTGCGTAAACGCACCGGAAGTGCTCCGGAGCGCGCAGCGTAAACGCGTCGGGTCATGTGACCCTAAAATAACACTTTTCATTGGTTGCTAACAGTTTTTTTTTACAATGAATGAAATCCCCACCCATTTCCTTCACTTCGTCTTTCACTTTTGTGACTGAAAGACCTGCCTTTTTTGCTGTTCCATATTCCTTGATTAATCATGGCTGCCAGACCATCCAGCAGTGAAGATGACTCCAATGATTTCATTGATGAAGAGCCTCCTCAGCCGAAGGTCAAAGAACATTTCATCTGGAAATTTTTTAAGTTTCCAGCAGACCAGAAGAAGGTGAATGCACCAAAAGTAGAGTGCAGGATCTGCAAACAGGTCCTGTCACGGGGTAACCCCCAAAAAAAATACTCTTTTGGCAACTTCACCATGATTCGCCATGTGGAGAGGAGGCACCCCCAGAATTTTGCCCGGGAAAGTGTCAGGGCTCTGGCACAAGAGGTTCCCAGAGATGGGGCCTCTACATCAACAGGAGGAGCAACTTCTTCTGGAAGAGAACAATCACAGGAGCAGGTAGCAAACATACAACCTGCATTTAACCATGGGGTCGTCAAATGCAGATACTGCAATCAACTCCTCACCTATGGGGAGCAAAGTGTCCTGCTCATGGTTCGAGCATTGGAGAACCATCGCTGCCCTTCCCACCCCTAATTTTTTTCTTTTCTTTTTGCTCCTGTTGAGCAGTTTCCATTCCCTGTTTTTGTTCCTGTTCAGTTAAAAGAAGAAAACCAAAAGTTCTTTTCAGAACTACCTCCAATTCTCATCAAAGAGCTATATTCTTAAAAAATGAAGAGTAAGTGAAATATAGTGCATTGATAATTGAAAGGAGAATGAGTAAGAAAGAACAGAAAGGTATGAGAGGTGAAAGGAAGTGAAGTAGGAGGAATGAAAGAAGGTGAGTGTTAGAAAAGAAAGTTATGACACAGTGAATAAACTGGAGGCCTCATTTCTGAAAAGTGACACATCGCTACGTGAAAACAGCGATGCGTCACTTTTCTGGACGCACTCCTTATGACATTCCAGATATGTCATATTTAATATATGACTAATCAATTCGCAAGGAGTTACAGATATGTCAGTATTTCTGACATATCTGTAAACACAAAAGTAACGCATTGCAGGAGTGCGTCACAAAAGTGACGCAACTCCAGTAATGTGTCCTTTCACATGGAAAAAGCACCATGTGAAAGGTTTGCTGTGAAGCAGGCGCAAGATTTTGGCGCAACAGCATCCTAAAAGTGACGCACTGCGTCATTATTACCAAGCTTTTTGCAAGGAACACCCCCTCTGCATGCATTATACCTGACACTATTTTTTAAAAAGTGACGCATCTAGGTACATGGGTCACTTTTTAAAACTCTGCGCCACATTGTATCTGCATCAGGTATAATGTATGCAGAGGGGGCAATCCCTCGCAAAAAGCTTGGTAATAACGACGTACTGAAATCTATGAGATTTCTCTGCGTCACTTTTAGGATGCTGTTGCGTCAAAATCTTGCGCCTGCCTCGCGTCACTTTCATGTTTACAGATATGTGAGAAATACTGACGTATCTGTAACTCCTTGCAACATGATTCGTCATACATTAAATATGACACATCTGGAATGTCATAAGGACTGTGGACAGAAAAGTGACGCATCACACCAGCAGTGTAATAAAATGTGCCTCGTTGCACTATATTTAAAGGATGCAACAGCATCCTAAAAGTGACGCAGTGAAATCTCAAACATTTCACTGCGTCGCTATTACAAAGCTTTTTGTGGGGGAACACCCCCTCTGCATGCATTATACCTCACGCAGATATAATGTGGCGCTTGATTTTAAAAAGTGACCCATCTACCTAGATACGTCACTTTTTAAATATAACGCAACGAGGCACATTTTTTTACACCACTGGTGCGATGCGTCACTTTTCTGTGCGCACTCCTTATGACATTCCAAGTAACGCATTGCTGGAGTGCGTCACAAAAGTGACGCAACTCCAGTAATGTGTCCTTTCAAATGGGGAAAGCAGCATGTGAAAGGTCTTGCCTCAGTCTAACACCTGCTGTAAAGCAGGCACAAGATTTTGACGCAACAGCATCCTAAAACTGACGCAGTGAAATCTCAAAGATTTCACTGCGTCGCTATTACAAAGCTTTTTGCGGGAGAACACCCCCTCTGCATGCATTATACCTGACGCTATTTTTAAAAAGTGACGCATCTAGGTACATGGGTCACTTTTTAAAACTCTGCGCCACATTATATCTGCGTCAGGTATAATGTATGCAAAGGGGGCATTCCCCCGCAAAAAGCTTGGTAATAACGACGTACTGAAATCTATAAGATTTCTCTGCGTCACTTTTAGGATGCTGTTGCGTCAAAATCTTGCACCTGCCTCGCATCACTTTTATGTTTACAGATATGTCAGAAATACTGACGTATCTGTAACTCCTTGCAACATGATTCGTCATACATTAAATATGACACATCTGGAATGTCATAAGGAGTGCGCACAGAAAAGTGACGCATAACACCAGCAGTGTAATAAAATGTGCCTCGTTGCACTATATTTAAAAAGTGACGCATCTAGATAGATGCGTCACTTTTTAAATATTGCATAACAATGCGCATTTTTTACACCGCTGGTGCGTCACAAAAATTGACGCACAGGAGGCGCAAAACTAACAGCGCAAGGCCTTCATAAATATGGTCCTGGATTTTCCCCGTGCTTCGCCGGTGCGCGTACCATGCGCTTCCCCCGCGCAAAACGAAAAATTTTTTTTAATGCCCTGCAGGACCCTATTTTAGTCCCTACATCAAACCTAGGGGGTCAGAGGGGGTCTACTCTTCCCCCTTATGGTCATTTGCCCCTTTTTTTTTCAAACCCCTTGTGTCTCGATTTTACCGAGACACAAGATGGCGGCCGCTCCAGACTGTTTAGAATGTTTACAGACACCCAAGAGCCAATCAGCTTTCTGCGCGCAAGTCGCGTGTCGCGCCTGGAGCGCACTCCGGTGCGCGCACCGGAGAGCGCCTATAGATATATATATTTTTTTGAACCTAAATTACTCAAAATCCACTGCAGCACATATCTTGAGACATAGCAAAGGCACATCGGGCTACCAGTCCCTACAATTTTGCCAAGTTTGGTGTAAATCCATTCAGCCGTTCGGGCTAAAAGTGAAATTGACCGCCCTATGGAAATTAACATGGGGAAAATGCGTTTTGGGACCCCCCTTTTATCTCGGCCCCCGCTTGACGTATCCCCCCCAAACTTTCAGGGAAGGACCGGAGCTCGACGAGGCCATTTTCAGGAAATTTTCAGGCAGATTCGTCAACCGGTGCCAAAGTTATTCCAAATAGAATTTTGAGATTTAACATTGAAAAAAATCCTAACTATAACTACCTACTGGCGACCGCCAGTAGGTAATATATATATATATATATATATATATCTGGTTGGTTGATTGCTTTATTTCGATATGCATATATCATAAAAGCGGTACAAAAGATAAAAACAGCATGTCGAAAAAAAAAGTATGACTGTACATTAGATAAAAGAGTAAAACACATTTGATCAGCATAAATTAGTTAAAAAAAGGATTAAATTGATATGGACAGTCTTCTAAGTCTAATCAACCAAGCCCATTTTAAAAACTTGGCAACAGCACAAACAATAGGAGGGGCTGTATTGGTTAAAAGAATCCGAAGGGCAACAGAGTACTGGCGAGTACCCAATTCTCTGCAGATAGGTCCAAGCCAACGTGATCTGGGGCGACCATAGTCCGGGCATTTGAAGAGAAAGTGAGGCACCGTCTCTGGTTTGTTGGGACATAGAGCACAATAGCGTGATGAGGACTGGGATTTATTCCACCTGGAGCAGAGGTCGGCCAAGGGTAGGGTTCCTAACCGGAATTTGATGTACAAGGACCGGTCCATGGCGATTGTTATTATGTCCATGTACGGCTCGTAGGCGACGACATCTTTTATCAGCAGAAAAGCTGCGGTGGTTTTGCAGTGCTGCTGATTAGTGATGCGCTTCACACGAACCCACTCCCCAAAAAGTTTTTTTAAGGTCTCCTTCGGGGGAGCGGAGTGGCTATGCCAGCAGGAATCCAGGCCTAGGTCCCCTAAAAGATGTTTAATGTCCTTCAGCCATTTAATCCTGTGCCAACCATCGGAGTGCATCACCTCAGCTAGGCCATCAGCATAAGATTTTAGCTCCGGTACCCTCCACAGGCGAGCCCAGAGCAAGAGGGGTCGAAGACGGGCCTGATCCCTCATAGCTTTACAGCCAGTATCCATGAGCACTGGGATAGTCGGACTACTCGATGGAATGGCAAGGAGATCTTTAATGAATTTGTTTTCGGCCTTGCTCAGTAAATCCACTTTGCCCAGGCCCCACAGTTCGGCTCCATAAAGTGACGCAGGGACCGCACGTGCTTTATATATATCAAGTAGAGGGGCAACACAATGTTTTGTTGAGTTGTTGAACTCCTTGAGGAGGCCCCCCCCACCCTTTTGTGGGCCATTGTCATTTTATTGATGTGGGCGGTCCAGCTCAACGCGTCATTAAGTCGAATTCCCAAGTAATCGAATTCTGCCACTCTTTCAAGGGGTATAGAGTTTAGAGTGGGAGGGCGGCCAAGTTTGCGAGGTGGATGCATAACTAGGTACTTGGTTTTTTCCACGTTGATGACAAGTCCCTTGGTGGTGCAAAAGTCCTGGAAGCGATTCAGTAGTGTCTGGAGACCTTGGGGGGTTTTGGAGATGAGGAGGGTGTCGTCGGCGAACAGCAAAGTTGGAATTTTTACGCCTCCCAGAGTGGGAGCGTCTGCTGGTTCGCCGAGTAGATGATCTACCACCCCATTGATATAGAGGGAGAATAGGGTGGGGGCCAGGACACAACCCTGCCTTACTCCCCTCTCGACCCTGATCTTGTCGGTCTTTTCCCCATTCAACCCCCATCTGACCTGGGCATAGGTGTTGTTATGCAGTTTGATAAGGAGGTTTAGTATATACGGGGGCATCCCTAGACCGTGTAGCACCCTCTAAAGTACCTCCCTGGGAACCAAGTCAAAGGCAGTCTTTAGGTCAATAAAGGCCAAGTAGAGACTGCCTTTGCCTAGCTCCACCACCTTCCAGTGTAGTAGCAGGAGCCTAAAGACCTGTTCGATAGTTCCGGTGCCTGAGCGGAACCCGGCTTGCATATCGGACAGGATGTGGTTATAGTCCACCCATTGTGAGATCCTCCCCAAAATGACTTTCCCCGCCAGTTTCTGGCTCGAGTCTATTAGGCTTATAGGCCTGTAGTTCCCAGGTAGATCCCGGCTGCCCTTTTTGTAGATGGGGACGACCTCAGCACCTCATATATATATGCAGAAGCTTTCTGTCCTTTCCTCCAGCGGCAACACAGAAACACCGGACCACCAAACAGAGTGTAAGTAGAAAGATTTATTCTCCCTTGTCTCTACTTCGTATGACGCGTTTCGGGTAACCAGTCCCCTTGATCACATGACGAGTCAGCAGTGCAGCACAGGTTTAAATATGCATTCATTTTTTTCTCTTTCTTTTACCCATGTGACCATAAACAGTGTAAAAATACTTCAGTGTACAAACAACGCAAAATCCACAAAATTCCTAATGCACCATTAACAATCTTCAACGTGCATAACAGCCTAAATCGCAATCTACATGATAATATAACAGCATAAATGCAAAAGTCTGTAAAGTGCATATATATATATATATATATATATATATATATATATATATATATATATATATTCACTGAAAAAACCATAGGTTTCACCCCAGTTATAGTTAGCTGGAAATTTTACTGATATAAAACCATTGAAATTCCCACGTTATAGTTAGTCGGACTCACTATAACTTGCGCGTGCAATGCACTGCTGATGACATCACATATTACATCACTCATGACATGGTCAGTGACATCACTCATGACATCACTGATGACACCATCCAGTGAATGTTTGTCTTTCTGAAAAATAAATATGTTTTATATATGTATATGTAAAGGTCGATGGGAGAATAAATGTTTAAATAAAAGTCTAAATGGATGTTTTTTTTTAAAAACAAATATTGAATAACTGGCTTATTAAGTGTATCTTAGTGAATACATATATTAGTGAGTAATGTTTAAATATTTAAATATATGTATCAGTGTTTCACTTTGTGTATAAGTGGCTGCATGGGTTGGTGAGTAGCTACATATGTGTGTATATGGGTTATTAGATGTTTTTTTAGTATCAGTATAAGTGTCTGTATGATTTGGTGGGAGTGTTACTTAGCACATAGATGCATAAATGACTGACTCACTGTTTGTATGTGTTTTGAAGACAGCATATGTGCCGGACTGTATGGGTGAATGAGTGTGTATATGTATGTGTTAGTAAGTGAATGACTGTCTTACTAGTGTCTTTATCAGTAACTACATATGTTTTAATCTAGTATATGTGAGTATTGATGTATATAAGTGAGTATATATGAGAGTGAGAGATTGAAAGAATTCTTGTTTTAATAAGTATGTGTTTCTATAAGTGATTTTTTAAGAGAGTAAGTATGTGTAAGTTTCTTTAGAAGTAAGGTGGTAGTGTGTGTATAGCTGTATATGCAAAAAAATGGATGTTCAATTGTTTATTTGCATGTGTGAGTATGTGTGTGAGCAACTTTTGGAAGACTGTCGGTGTGTTAACGGATGTATAGGTGTCTCACTACATATGATGAGTGAGTATATGTATGACTGACTATATAGAACTGTTGATGAATGAGTGGATGTGTATATAAATGGTGGAATTACTGAATTGGTTGTTGCAACTGGTATAGATATCTCCACTTTTTTGAAAATGTTAGTTTCTATTTTTGAATATGTGTTTCAAGGGTTACTTTACAGTGAAAGGAGGTCAGTCACTCTGTCACAAGGACGGTGTCATCAGTGATGTCATGAGTGATGTCACTGACCATGTCATGAGTGATGTAATATGTGATGTCATCAGCAGTGCATTGCACGCGCAAGTTATAGTGAGTCCGACTAACTATAACGTGGGAATTTCAATGGTTTTATATCAGTAAAATTTCCAGCTAACTATAACTGGTGTGAAACCTATGGTTTTTTCAGTGAATTTAATAGGTTTTTTAAATGCTAATTCCTAACTATAACTGGTGTGAAACCTATGGTTTTTTCAGTGAATTTCATAGGTTTTTTAAATGCTAATTCCTAACTATAACTGGTGTGAAACCTATGGTTTTTTCAGTGAATTCCATAGGTTTTTTTAATACTAATTTTTAACTTTTTGTAGGGCTTCATACCTATGTACGTTTTATTGAATTTCTAAGCTTATTTTTTCGCAAATGTCTTTAGCTGAGAAAGGTATGTTTTTCTAAAAATGAACCCTATAATGTATATTAAGATACTATTTTTATTTTAAAATAGTTTTTTCCTTTTTTTTTATATTTGACTCTGGAGCGCTCCCGGTGCGCATACCGATGAACGCCCGGTGCGCGCACCGTCAGCGCACCAACAAAAAAAAAGAAAAAAAAAATAATGAAGGAGTGACCATAAGGAATGGGGACAGAGAGAGTGGTGTTAAGAGAAAGAGAGCTAAAGGGAGGAACACAGAGGGACTGTGTAATAGATAGTAAGACAGATAAAAAGTGTAAGAGGAAATAACTGAGAAAAAAAAAATGAATAAGGGAGCAAAAGAAAAGAAGAAATAGGAAGAAGACTAAAGCAGAGGTTCTGGGAGAATGTAAATGGATGATGAAAGTAAAAGGAAGGACAGTTAAGCATGTGAATGACAGGTAGTGACGGAATGAGAGAAAAGGAATAGTAGTGATGGAGGGAAAGTAAATAGCAGTGAATATAAGCAAAGAGGGGTGAAACAGGGTACATGTAAGTGAATAAGGGTAAGACATGGGGAATAATAGAGCGAAAGAAGAAAGAGAGTAAAAGAAGGAGTGTCACAAAGGGACTAAGTGAACCAGTAAAAAAGGTAAGTGAAGGAGTGTGCATAGACAGAGGTACTGAAAGAAGTTGAATGTGGTAGGAAGTAAACATGGAAGAAAAGAATAAGTGAGAAAAGCAAAGTAAGGAAACAGGGGTGAGGTAGGGTGAGAGAAAAATAGTGAAAATAAAACCAAAGGTGATAACAAAAAAGATTTTGTAAACACACTTACCATATAATCAATGCAAACTTGTATCTGTGAAAGATAAAAGAAAAAACACGTTATAATTACTTAAAAATATATAATAAAATAGAAGCAACAGTTCATGAGGTTTAAAAATCTACAAATGTTTACTAAGAAATGAAGCAATAGTGAAGGATACAAAAACAGAAAGAAAGTAATGTAGAAAGAGAAAAAAAAAGGAAAAAGAAATAGAAAGAAAACAAATTCCTAAAGATAAATAAGATACTAAAAGAATGTAAGATATCAAATCAAAATCAGTAAAGATAAGAAAATAAAAGAAAAATGAGTGAAAAGGAGAGAAGTCTGATTGAGAAACTATAAATAAAAAAGAGGAATAGAAGATGATTGAGAGGGAGTGAAGTGAAGTCACAGAGTGAAGGGATGAAAGGAATGAAGTTAGTATAGAACAATGGATAAAACAGGAGTGAGAGAGTAAGTACACAGAAAGACAAAAGGAAGAACTAAGTGAACTACAGTACAATGAGTGCGAAAGAAAAAAAAATGGAGAAAAAGAAAGAGAGGGTTAGGAAACTAAAGCAGTGGTACTGTGAGAATATGAAAAAGATAAAAAGTGGTGGAAGGAACAGAGGAAATGCAGACAGTTCCTATTAGATTGAGAAGTTGTGAATGAAGTGCACTAAAAAAACAGCGATGAAAAAAGAGTGTAAATTAGTAAAGAGAGGTAAATAAGGGTGAAAAAGAAAATGAGTGTAAGACAATGTGAACACAATATAAATTACACAATGCAAACTACACAATAACTTCTACAATATGTTACATTATTTATTTTTGCTGTTCTCAGAATATATTGAATTTCACTTAAATTAGTGAGATCAAAGTCTTCATCATATAACAGCGGGAAAAAAAAACACAATCTAAAAGATTGTGTTTAAAAAAACCCATTCAAACATACATCTCATATATGTACACTAATCTTTGATTCACTTACTTTTCCGTGAGACCAAATTGCAGATAGTGAAGGTCCTTTTGGTGGAAAAAAAGTCCGCTGTGCTCTATAACTTCCATTTCATCGACTTCCTATGAAAAAAGATCTAACAACATCATATCTTACACTTTCCTCACGGCCAATTTGTGTCAGATATATCAGTATTTTTTACTTTGAGATCCACTTAAAGTATCTACATGAGATTGCAGATAGTGAAGGTCCTTTTGGTGGAAAAAAAGTCTGCTGTGCTCTATAACTTCGATTTCATCGACTTCCTATGAAAAAAGATCTAACAACATCATATCTTACACTTTCCTCACGGCCAATTTGTGTCAGATATATCAGTATTTTTTACTTTGAGATCCACTTAAAGTATCTACATGAGATTAATAATTTAAAATATTAGATTAACTAACTAACTAACTAACTTTTATTATCTATTCCTGTCTTCAAAGGCCAATTCCCTTTACTAAAACTTTGGTTTTAAAAACACTAGATAAGAATTTGTAGAGTCATAAGGCAAACGTTGTTTATAAGTTAAATGAGAATCATTGCAATAACTCCATCCATTTTCAGATTTTAAGTAGCATGTATAATGTCCTGAGGTTGTCGAAGATCCATCATGATAAATAATAGCTTCAGTTGTAAAGGTTCTTCCTGAAATTGATAACTGAGAAGCTACAAAATTTTTAATAGAAGTTGTCAATTTAGTTCCATCAGGTCTACATCGTTGGAAAACTAAAATGATATACTGACCATAACTTTGTATAAATAATGTGGATACCATTGGATAGTTACATTGGGTACACACCATATTATGATCTGCTGCTTTAACTAGATTTTTAAATGACACTGATTTACAGTCTGGTAAAGTCAAATATATAAATCTTTCAGTGTCTATTCTAATAGTACTTGATGAACTACAATTGTGGCAGTCATGCTGCCATTGATAAGAAAGACTGAAAAGATTATCTACATCTACACCTTCATCTTCCAAAACACCAAACATATACATTAAAAATTCCTGACAATCCTGCTGAATGTTCTGTGAAAATTTATCTTGACCAGAACACATATCTAAAATATTTCGAATTTCTGTTACACTTTCTATTTGTGCTGTACCACTGCTACATTTCTCAAACACAGAATTCAATAAACCACACAATCTTTGATCCCGATTTTCAAAAATCTGTTCTTGTAAACTTTTAAGAAAAAAAACAACATTAATCACTACATTAGCATAGCAGTTGACACCAGAACTATTTTCAAACTGAAATCCAACAACATTTTCTCCACTATTCTTTTTCTTCCTGTTTTCAATTACAGTTTTCTCTACTTTTTGTCTTTTTGCAACTACCTTACTACAATTATCCTTATTTCTTCTTTTTCGGCCTACCACACGTTTTTCAAACAGAGGATATTGAGGCAAATGTGGAGCATATTCTCTTCTTAATCTATTGTATTCTTTAACACAATCTAGATCTGCAGAAATCTTTGTCTCATCACACGCAATCAAGTACAATCCTGATAAAGTTCTGACTCGTGATAATGCCACATATGCCATACCTTCTTTAAACACAGATCTTCCAATGTTCACTAAAGCACCATCTACACTTAAACCTTGAGATTTATGAATTGTCACTGCATACGCCAAACAAACAGGAAACTGTTTTCGGCGAACATATAAGTCTTTTACAAGTAAAAATCTAGCAGAACAACGACTTATTTGTTGTACTTGTTCAATGCCATCAAATTTTATTTTTAAAAATTCAATTCCATCTCTATTTCTGTAATTCACAAAATCAACAACATAACCCATTGCTCCATTTACCAGACTTCTTTCAACATTTAAATTCCTTCTCAAAATGATACGACAATTTAAACACACATTCAGAGTCTTTTCAAAACCAGCTGTTTTTGAAATACTTTTCTCCAATGAATCCAATTTAGTTTTCAAATTTTCAGACAAAACAATTGTTGCACCCATATGCTCTATTTTATCTATTGCTTCCAGTTTCACAATCTCTTCATTTTCTAACTCTAACATTTTCTTGTTGAAGATGGAACATTCTTGCAGAGTTGGCATCAAACATATCCCAGATTTCTTCTCAGTCATTTTTTTAAAAATATTCTCTGGAACAATGTTTTCATTTGGATACAAATTTGAAATTAATCGACTATGCAAAGCTTTTTTCCCAAGCTCAGTCACTTTTCCAATTCTTACATCTTGTAGAATATTTTTATAATCTTCATCCTTGGCCTGTCGCATATTTTGAACCAGTTCAGCATATTTAAAATTTAGCCATATATTAACATTTCCAATGCTTCCAAGGGACTTCCTGGTATCTTCATGTGTAAGCATTTTAAACACTGGTTGTCCTTTTACTGGAGTCAACTGCAATAGATCTCCAAAAACAATAATGTGTTTTCCTCCAAATAACACATCATACTCTGTTTTAAGAATTTCTTGCATTCTCAAATGCACAAAAGCAAGCATTAGATTTGAGACCATGCTTACTTCATCAATGATAAGAAGTTTCATTTTCTTCAAGACTCTTGAAACTTCAGAACACGCATCTCCAGATAACTTGTTGTAATGCAATTTATTATCATGTTCAACTGGCAGCATCAATAAACGATGTAGAGTAATCCCTTTAATGTTATGTGCTGCCAGACCAGTTGGAGCAGTTACAACACAAGACAGTGGTGAATCAGTCCTTTTCTGCAGATAACTTGCAATGGCTTTAATTAGAAAACTTTTTCCTGTCCCCGCTTCTCCACTTACGTACAGTCGGACAGGGTCAAATCCATGTTCAATCTGCTCTATGACTTCATCATATATCTTTTTCTGCTCAATGTTTAGTTGCTTTACCAAATCTTCTAAGTTAACTCCATCCTCTTGAGCTTGTTCCATAGCTCTTTCCACCTCATCCATGGCAGTGGCAGCTTCATTTTGGATAATTGGTCCTCCTAGTGGATCCTGGCTCAATGAAGTAGAACTCTGACTATCTTGAGAACTGTTTCTAGCTATCTCTTCAGCAATTGTGGTTTCTTGCTCCATTTCTGCATTCAACATTTGCAGATAATTTAGAAAAATAGGACATTCTATGGTATCCTTAGTTGCATTAAAAGAGTCTTCATAACAGAGAAAATCTCCAAGTAGTTCCTCTTCTGTACGCCATGGCTTAAAGAGTTGCAAAAGAGCTAAATAGTAAAATTCTCTTTTGTCTGGAACTTCACAACTCAATTTTCGATGATTAATCAAATGGCCTTTTTTCTGCTTTACTAGACATCCTTCATAGCCAATGAGTGCATATTTTCCATTATTGATATCTTCTGTGATGTTCCTCTTATAACTGTAGTTTTGAAGAACTTCATACAAACAAGTGTTCTCAAGGTGAGTACTTCTATTTGGATAGTATGTATCCAACATATTTGTCTTCAAAATATCTGTACTGTTTGGTTCTTTCTCCGCCAAATATTCAATTTCTTGTACAGATTTCAAAACTCGGTTTCGTGTTGCAGCTAAGACTCACCCAAATGATTGTTCTTGATTTGGCATAGAGACTTGCTGATGATAACCGATCAGAACATTCATATGCTCCAATTTCTCGATGCGACAACATCTTCAGACTGAAACTGTATAATTTCTTGCTTAGACTCTTTTCATGTGAAATGTCCTCCCACATTTCCTTCAGTTCTGTCTTTTCTTTTTTTGTGATGTAAGATGTCACATATCGAGCCACAGCAATAGAATTGTCAGCAACGAACTGAATATCCATGTTAGCATTCCACATGGACAAAATCACTGGGTTGTAATCGTTGATGTACTTAGATTCTTCATTTCTTTTCAAATTATATGTATTTTTGGGAGATTTCCTCGTCACAGTATGTCGTAGAGATGACATTAAATTATTTACTCTTCCCTTAGAAATCACTGGTCGAGGAAATGCAAAACGACATTTCGTGTAGTACTTTTCCTTGTTTTTAAATTTTCGACGACAATACTTTCCACAACGATGAGATTGAAAACGTAAAACTTGTTGCCTTAAATTGTTTTCTTCAGTAGATTTTGGAACAGCACATGTTGAATACTCTTCAATGAAACTCATCACTGTTTCATCTGAATCTGATCCAAATTTGGGTGCATCTTTAATCCACAACAACATATGTATATGAGGAGCACCTCTTGCTTGATATTCCTTCCTCCAAAAGAAATCCAAAACCTCTCCAAGGGGAGGATTTTTTTTGTTGGTAATAAAAGACATCATAGCTTCAAATCTATGATTAAAATATCTGCAAACATTCACTGGATCTAAAGAACACAGTTCTCCTGGTGTTTTCAATTCTATATTTCGTATGTTTTCATTTGCCTCCCGTAGAAATTGAAGTAAATCGTCCCATGCATACTCAGCACAGCTAAGAGTGAGGAACCATGTAGGAGTTCCTAAGTTTCTTAGCATACATTTCAATTCTCCATGACGACGAAACCAATACTCGTTGGTTCCACGTTGACATGCCATGAGATTGATTAGCTGAGATTCCAAAATACTGTCTTGCAGATTAACTTTCTCCATAAAGTCCCTTGCACAAACATTTTGAAAATGAGCTCCACTTTTCAATATATGATTAACTGCATAAGAAAGCCCAGACAAATCACTTTCAAACAGAAGATGAAATAAATATGGAATACATTGACGAAACCTTGGATCTTCAGCATATAATCTTAGAGTCCGGTATTCAGCTGCAGGAATTTGAACTGGTCGATCATCATATCGTCCACCACAACCTGTTGGAAATAATTGTGGAAAACAACGAGCTTCCAAACTTTCTTCCCATACACTAATGGGACTTCCTTTTGCTGCTTTCATTTGAAACAAGTCAATTGCATTTCCCATTACTTCTTTTGAATGCAAAGGATGAATAGTATAATGTTCATATATTTCTTCAGTTCTAGACACATCAACTTTTTCAATTTGACCAACTGAAGAATCACTATCTTCTTCTATAGCTGTTTCCTCTGCTCCAACACTTACATCTTTGTAGTACTCATTATTTTTGACCAAATACAACGTTGCCTTTTTGACTTTTTTAACATCCACTAAATCTTGCCAGATTTTCTTACTCTTTGTTGGAACTCCATTAACTAGAATAACTAGAGGATCCTCTTCTACTCTTTCTACACCAATTGTATCAATATTTTTCTTTACATCTAGAGGCAAATAAACAACTCTTCCCTTTAATCCTCTCAGTAAATCTGATGGAGGCAATTTCCCTGTCTTAGGCTCCATGCGTACAATAGCCTGAAAAGGATGGACACATTGAATCAAAATAGATTCATAAGTATTTAGATCCATCAATTCAGAAGGAATATCTATCAACTGAAGATTATTATAAACTGCTCTAGCAGGCATTTTATTTTCATTTAATTTATTTAAACAATAATTACAAATACGCTGATCCAAACTCAAATCAAATGTATTCTCCACCAACAAATAACTTACAAAATCCTTCCATTCACTATTATTTTCCAATTCACTTTTTGCATATAAATCAACTAACCTAGTCTGAATTTTATAATGAGTCCGTCGACAACACACACAAGTTAAATTAGGCCTTTCACTTGCTTTCACCTTAAACTTGATAATTTCCTCATCAAACTTTTCAATACTTGAAATCTGTCCATTATCTTCTGCATTACCATCCATTACTATATCTATTTCTACACTGTCCTCTTTGTTCCCAAAATAACAAAACTCAATTTCTTCACAAATAGTCTTCACATCCACTTCAGATCCATGCAAAAGAGCACTGTTTAACTGTTTAAGCTTAAGTGCGGGACTTTTTGCATAATACAACTTTCTCACTAATTTCCTCACGTTATTATGATGCACTGCTAACATCCTAAAATGATGAAAAACACTCCGACAAACTTTTCTAGAAAGACAAGCTAGTGAATGCCCATGCAAACCTGTGCTTTCTCTCACTCTACAAGGATCTAACTCTTGCAGGATCTTCATTTTTTGTTTGAGACTTTTCTTACTATATGTACGTAAGAAATTTCTAAGCAAATCGATTGATTCCTGTCGCACACTACAAATACTACTGCATTTCCATGTGTACACTGGACCCTTAGTACGTCTCCCTAAAACTTCATCAGCTAACACCTCTTCTGCATCTCTAGATACAAGTTTCTCTTTTTCCATCACACAACCATCTTTCACTTCATATCCTCGACCACTGGTGTCAACTGCATGCACCAAATCATTTTCCTGAAAGTAACTCTCCTCATTGAAAAACGGCTCAGAACTTGAACTATGTATCCATTCACCAGAAAATACTTCACAAAAATTACTCCGATTAATAATTCTTTTCCATCTACTGTTCGATTTGAAAACATCAATGGCCTTATTAAGTAATCTAATTCTATTGATTATTAAAATAAATAATTTTTTCTTAACTTCAAAAGCCTGATCAACAATCTTTTCTACACTTTTCTTTTTCTTGTAAGAAGCAGCTCTCAGTTTACTTTTCCTATCATTTTTTAGCAAATTTAAAACTACCCTATTGCGAAACATTCGCCTACGAATGTCCCTAAAAAGATTTACCCTTCTATTGCTATCCATTCTCTTCTCTCCTGCTCCAATCGAGACATTTTTTGTGGGCCTCTCCTTCCTTTTTTAGATTTGTTGACTTTTTCTGTATATTCACATTAGCAATATCATTTTTTTTCTACGACATATGTTGCGAAGAAAAGACTTAATTGGCTTACCAGAAACTTTTCTGGTGTTTTTTGAAGTAGTTGTTGAAGAGGATTCCATAAACTCTGTTGTTGATGTTCTCCTTTTCCGTATGGTATTTTTGATAATTCTTTGCCTTGAAGGCATTTTTGCTTGCTTTTCAGAAGTTGATTTGAATCTGTTGTTCTGTTAAAAAAACACATGAAAGACCACTATTAGTAAACAACAAAGTAATGTTAAAAAGCAAACAATATAAACAATAAATTGCAACATATTTAAGTTTATACAATAGCAACTCAGGGCCTTATTTATAAAGGCCTTGCGCCACCAGTGCGTCACTTATTACCCATGTTTAAAGTGATGCATCAGCTGCACAAGGCAATCATAAAAAAGGGCCAAATGCAAATACCAATCAATTGCACCCCAAAATCGATTTTTGAATAACATGTAAGAATCACTGCGCAGAACCTATGTACAACCACTCAATATCAGCAAACAAAGTCAGGGCCTTATTTATAAAGGCCTTGCGCCACCAGTGCGTCACTTATTACCCATGTATAAAATGATGCACCAGTTGCACAAGGCAATCATAAAAAAGGGCCAAATGCAAATACCAATCAATTGCACCCAAAAATCGATTTTTGAATAACATGAAAGATACACTGCGCAGAACCTATGTACAACCACTCAATATCAGCAAACAAAGTCAAGGCCTTATTTATAAAGGCCTTGCGCCACCAGTGCGTCACTTATTACCCATGTTTAAAGTGATGCATCAGCTGCACAAGGCAATCATAAAAAAGGGCCAAATGCAAATACCAAACAATTGCACCCAAAAATCGATTTTTGAATAACATGAAAGAAACACTGCGCAGAACCTATCTACAACCACTCAATATCAGCAAACAAAGTCAGGGCCTTATTTATAAAGGCCTTGCGCCACCAGTGCGTCACTTATTACCCATGTTTAAAGTGATGCATCAGCTGCACAAGGCAATCATAAAAAAGGGCCAAATGCAAATTCCAATCAATTGCACCCAAAAATCGATTTTTGAATAACATGTAAGAATCACTGCGCAGAACCTATGTACAACCACTCAATATCAGCAAACAAAGTCAGGGCCTTATTTATAAAGGCCTTGCGCCACCAGTGCATCACTTATTACCCATGTATAAAATGATGCACCAGTTGCACAAGGCAATCATAAAAAAGGGCCAAATGCAAATACCAATCAATTGCACCCAAAAATCGATTTTTGAATAACATGAAAGAAACACTGCGTAGAACCTATGTACAACCACTCAATATCAGCAAACAAAGTCAGGGCCTAATTTATAAAGGCCTTGCGCCACCAGTGCGTCACTTATTACCCATATATAAAATGATGCACCAGTAGCACAAGGCAATCATAAAAAAGGGCCAAATGCAAATACCAATCAATTGCACCCAAAAATCGATTTTTGAATAACATGAAAGAAACACTGTGCAGAACCTATCTACAACCACTCAATATCATCAAACAAAGTCAGGGCCTTATTTATAAAGGCCTTGCGCCACCAGTGCGTCACTTATTACCCATGTTTAAAGTGATGCATCAGCTGCACAAGGCAATTATAAAAAAGGGCCAAATGCAAATTCCAATCAATTGCACCCAAAAATCGATTTTTGAATAACATGTAAGAATCACTGCGCAGAACCTATGTACAACCACTCAATATCAGCAAACAAAGTCAGGGCCTTATTTATAAAGGCCTTGCGCCACCAGTGCGTCACTTATTACCCATGTTTAAAGTGATGCATCAGCTGCACAAGGCAATCATAAAAAAGGGCCAAATGAAAATTCCAATCAATTGCACCCAAAAATCGATTTTTGAATAACATGTAAGAATCACTGAGCAGAACCTATGTACAACCACTCAATATCAGCAAACAAAGTCAGGGCCTTATTTATAAAGGCCTTGCGCCACCAGTGCGTCACTTATTACCCATGTATAAAATGATGCACCAGTTGCACAAGGCAATCATAAAAAAGGACCAAATGCAAATACCAATCAATTGCACCCAAAAATCGATTTTTGAATAACATGAAAGAAACACTGCGCAGAACCTATCTACAACCACTCAATATGAGCAAACAAAGTCAGGGCCTTATTTATAAAGGGCTTGCACCACCAGTGCGTCACTTATTACCCATGTTTAAAGTGATGCATCAGCTGCACAAGGCAATCATAAAAAAGGGCCAAATGCAAATTCGAATCAATTGCACCCAAAAATCGATTTTTGAATAACATGAAAGAAACACTGCGCAGAACCTATCTACAACCACTCAATATCAGCAAACAAAGTCAGGGCCTTATTTATGAAGGTCTTGCGCCACCACTGCGTCACTTATTACCCATGTTTAAAGTGATGCATCAGCTGCACAAGGCAATCATAAAAAAGGGCCAAATGCAAATACCAATCAATTGCACCCAAAAATCGATTTTTGAATAACATGTAAGAAACACTGCGCAGAACCTATGTACAACCACTCAATATCAGCAAACAAAGTCAGGGCCTTATTTATAAAAGCCTTGCGCCACCAGTGAGTCACTTATTACCCATATTTAAAGTGATGCATCAGCTGCACAAGGCAATCATAAAAAAGGGCCAAATGCAAATACCAATCAATTGCACCCCAAAATCGATTTTTGAATAACATTTAAAAATTACTGCGCACAACCTATGTACAAGCACAGAATATCACTTTTGAAACATCACTGTTTCCCCAAAAACAAATCCTTTATCTTTCAAATGTTGATATCAAGCATTATCAAAAATCCAAAATCAAATCAACAGCAAACAAAGTCAGAGCCTTATTTATGAAGGCCTTGCGCCACCAGTGCATCACTTATTACCCATGTTTAAAGTGATGCATGAGCTGCACAAGGCAATCATAAAAAAGGGCCAAATGCAAATACCAATCAATTGCACCCAAAAATCGATTTTTCAATAACATATAAGAAACACAACACAGAACTTATATACTAGCATACCATTTGACTTCTAAAACATAACTATCTGCTTATAAATATTCTCCATAGAGTAAACAAGTCTCTATGTAAATTAAATAAATCATTACTTACCTTTACAAAAGCTTTGGAAGATTGAAAACAGTGTCAGACACACACACACCAATTTCTCTTTAACAGAGCAAAAAGTGTGCACTCAATACACTGAAACCACAGACTGGCATAGAAAATCTCTAACTTTGTACACATATGCCTTAATTCAACCAATCAAAAGTTTTCCCTCACTATTTTGAAACCAACACCCTTCCCCCTCTCAGATCTTTCTATCTGTTTCCATAGCAACTCCCTCCTAACTGAACTCTCAGGTTCAAAAGTTTATTGTACAATGTTGCAAATTAACTCAGCAAGGCTGTTTGACCTCTCAATACACCAGCCTATCCAGAGTATTTTAGCTTTTAGTGACTTTTTTTTAACCATTCAAATTGCTTCTTTAACACAACACAACCATGCACCCTAACTTTAAGTTTTCAACTATCTGAATCCACCAATCATTGCTTCTGATTCAAAAGCAGTGAAACTCCACAATTATTTTTTTGTAAACTCCTACTGTTCCAACTGCCATTTCATTCCCACACATCATCTGACTGCATCAGAACCATCTCTCATCATGTTTTCTGTCTGGATCCTTGGACACAGCTACATCCACTGGGCTCAAAGGTATGCAGATAGCAGACATTTTCACAACCTTGATTTATCAAATGTGGAAATCAAGTGGATTGGCCAGAGAGGATTAAAATGTCACCAATTGATACCATTGGTGAAAACCTTTATGCATTTGCCAAAACCTGACCTCTTAATAGTGCACTGTGGAGGAAATGATTTAGGCACTATGACTGGGGTTGGTCTGGAAATGCTTTTAAAGGACACCTTTGATCAATTAATGACACTCTTTCCACAAACTGCCTTGGTATTTTCTAATATATGCCAAAGACAGAAATGGAACTGTTCCAACCAATTTTGTCCACAATTTGAGAAAGCACGGAAACATGTGAATAAATCTGTTTCTGCTTACATGAGAGACTATGGAATGGGTTCAATATACAATAATAACTTGCGTTACAACATGCAAGACATCTACAGAGGAGATGGTGTGCACTTCTCAGATGAAGGGAATAGAATATTCCTCCTGAATTTAAGAATGTGCATTGGAACCTACTTGTAGGTACCTAAATCAACCACAAAACCCAAAAGCTCTTTTCAGAGCTACCCTACCTCTGATCATTCAAAACATTTATCTTTTTCTAACTTTTTTCACTATTTTTCACCAAATTACGCTTTCCGGTACGCTTAAAGGTGCGCGCACCAGGCGCTCCCCCCGTGGAAAATGAAAGATTTTTTTTTTTTTTAACCTTTATAGGCCTCCTAAGCCCCCCTCAGAAAACCTAGATGGTCAAAAAGTCTCTACCGTGCCCCCTTCTACCCATACCGAACATTGTTTACCCTCCATCTTGTGTCTCGATTGTACCGAAACACAAAATGGAGGACTCCCGTAACGCTGCCAGTGCGCGTAAAGGAGCGCGCACCAGTAAGCGCTCGATAAAAAAAAGGTGGGAAAGCAATTTACAAAAAAAACACTAGAGACACTTTCATCAAATATAGAATAGGCCCTACTACATAGCAGTCCCTACCATTTACCCAAATTTGAAGGAATTCCATTGAGAAAATTATGCTGTAGGCCTGACTAAATATCCTGAGGTAAATTACATGACAAAAACACATATGAAATGTTAGAATTTACAACCAATTAAAAACTTTCTTTCATTTTCTACGACTATTTCCTGACGTTTCATTGGTTAAGTACAAGAATATATATAAAAGAAGAGAGGGAAACACAGCCATTTTCACTTCTGCTTCCAGAAGTACATTTGAGAACAAATTACACTGACAACTTCACCTGATTTCTCCAAGGTAAATTGTTATTATGGAAGTATATTGTACACTTTAAGTTAATTTCAGAAAAAATATTCTGTTAGTTATATACTATCCCTCTGTAAAAATTATAGATAGAGATAGACTTCTCTGTAATAGTTATGGATTGAGTTAGGCTTCTCTGGTATACAGTACCCTAACTCTACTAATATAGTTAATTTGTATGCAATTTTCAGAAAGAAAATGGAAGGAGAAAATCAAGGAAATGTTACTTCTACCAAAATAAAGGAGGAAAAACAAGAAGACCAAAAAGATGAACTAGATTTCATGGATGACTCTTTGGATGAACAGTTAATAGAATGTTTGGAAGAAATGGAATCATGTACTTATAATTATGAGGAAATTCCGGACAATATTATGTTAGAAATTTTATTAAATTATGAAAAAGAATCAGAGGAATAAATTTATCTTTAATAATTTCAAATTGTTTCAGACAATATTCATTTTTATATGTAATTCATAAAGTATTACCAAAAATGTTTAAAATATAAAGTGAGACTTATAGTATACTGTTCAACTATTTTTCTGTTACATAGTAAGTTTACTCATAGTTACTACCTTTCTCCCACTATATTATCTCCTATGAATATTTTACACCTCATTTTCATAAGGGAGCAGGATAGACTACTCATGATCCCCTAGAAATTCGCAGGGAGTGCTTATAAGATCTGTTTCTCCTTTCCAGACAGACTATGTTATGAATTCCATATACCACAAAAAATACAATAACAACATGCAAGATGTCTACAAAGAAAATGGTGAACATTAAATTTAAGTCTCTTCATTAGTACCTACATGTAGGTACTTACATGAAATAAAAAAATAAAAAAAAAAATAAACATACAATTTTGTTAAAGTCATTATTTTTACATAGTACCCTCCTCGATACGCTCCCCGGTGCGCGTACCAGGCGCTTCCCCCGCGAAAATCGAAAAAAAAAAAAAAGGTGAGACCCCGCGGGGCCCTTTAATGGCCCCCACATCAAACCTAGGGGTACAGGGGGTATCTACTCTGCCCCCTTATGGTCATTTCCCCCTTTGTTTTGGCCACCTCTCGTGTCTCAATCCTACCGAGACACAAGATGGCGGCCGCTCCGGACTGTTTAGAATGTTTACAGACAACTGAGAGCCAATCAGCTTCCTGCGCGCAAGTCGCGTGTCGCGCCGGGAGCGCACTCCGGTGCGCGCACCGGAAAGCGCCTATAGATATATATATTTTTTTGAACCTAAATTACTCAAAATCCACTGCAGCACATATCTTGAGACATAGCAAAGGCACATCGGGCTACCAGTCCCTTCAATTTTGCCAAGTTTGCTGGAAATCCATTCAGCCGTTCGGGTTAAAAGTGAAATCGACCGCCCTATGGAAATTAACATGGGGAAAACGCGTTTTGGGACCCCCCTTTTATCTCGGCCCCCGCTTGACGTATCCCCCCCCAAACTTTCAAGGAAGGACCGGAGCTCGACGAGGCCATTTTCAGGAAATTTTCAGGCAGATTCGTCAACCGGTGCCAAAGTTATTCCAAATAGAATTTTGAGATTTAACATTGAAAAAAATCCTAACTATAACTACCTACTGGCGACCGCCAGTAGGTATATATATATATATATATATATATATATATATATATATATATATATATATATATATATATAATTATCACAGCAAAATACCACTCAACAATAATGTACACATTCTGGTCACGTATTAGCTCCCCCAGAATAAATGTTTTTACGATACAATGCTAAAAGGTATTTGCACCAAGAACTGCCTAAACTTACCACTAAAGACAAGAAATAGCACCAGTTAAAATGTTTTGTGATCCAGAATCTAGTCTTCCTCATACCAGTCCTTGCACACATGTGGAGGCTTACGTTAAAAGTAGTGAGACAAGGAAGGACGAGGAGATATTTGTAGGTTCATTTGCAGGGCCAGACTGACCATAGCGGGCAGGGCGTTTCCCCGGTAGGCCCGTAGGGTGGGGGCCGGTTTTAGACCCCTGGGGGGTGTTTTTATTATGGGGGCCGGCAATATCGGCCCGTAACAAAATCGGCCAAAAACGGCCCTCGCAAGCTGCTCGGCTGCACCCCCCTTCACCCCGGGGGAGAGCAGCTGAGCAGTTTGCCAGGCCAGTTTCTGTTCCCAGTCCGGCCCTGTTCATTTGTCCTGAATGCTTTTTCTGTCCTGAGATAAAAAATTTCTATGAACTTTGTATGTGTTTGAAGTGTTATCTTCAAGTTTGCATTGTATAGAAAAAACACAGTTCTCTTTACCCAGTCTTGCATTCCTAACAATTGCCGGCAACAGGCATTCTAAAAAGTTGCCTTGTTTCATGATGTCAGACATGGTTTTGCGGTGTATTGTGACATCATTCACTTGATGGTTTCTTTAATTCTTTAATTCTGTTTGTTTGCTGCTGGTGATACTTTTGTGTACAATGAAATCTGTACATGTTTGTTGTATTAAGCTGATATCTGTAACTGGTGATCTAGATGTCACTTTCATGTGCAACTGTGTGCAAATGATACATTTGTGCAAATTACTATTTAGACGTATTGATTGTTGGTTAATGAGAATTGTATTAGTAAGCAGTGATATGTGAACACTTCATTTTTGTGTGGCAGACTGTGGTCACTGTTATGATGTCTTGGTGGCTGTGCGGCATATTTAATGAATGTAGGTAGAAGTCGCACTCAGTTAAACAAATTTCAGAAAGAAAATGGAAGGAGAAAATCAAGGAAATGTTACTTCTACCAAAATAAAGGAGGAAAAACAAGAAGACCAAAAAGATGAACTAGATTTCATGGATGACTCTTTGGAGGAAAGCGCCTATAGATATATATATTTTTTTGAACCTAAATTACTCAAAATCCACTGGAGCACATATCTTGAGACATAGCAAAGGCACATCGTGCTACCAGTCCCTACAATTTTGCCAAGTTTGGTGGAAATCCATTCAGCCGTTCGGGCTAAAAGTGAAATCGACCGCCCTATGGAAATTAACATGGGGAAAACGCGTTTTGGGACCCCCCTTTTATCTCGGCCCCCGCTTGACGAATCCCCCCCAAACTTTTAAGGAAGGACCGGAGCTCGACGAGGCCATTTTCAGGAAATTTTCAGGCAGATTCGTCAACCGGTGCCAAAGTTATTCCAAATAGAATTTTGAGATTTAACATTGAAAAAAATCCTAACTATAACTACCTATATATATATATATATATATATATATATATATATGTGTATATATATATATATATATATATATATATATATATATATATATATATATATATTCACAGAAAAAACCATAGGTTATAGACCATATATAGTTAGGAATTTGCATTTACAAAACCTTGAAAATTCACTGAAAAAACCATAGGTTATAGACCATATATAGTTAGGGATTAGCATTTAAAAAACCTTATTTTATTTGCACAAAACCATTGAAATTCCATATATAGTTAGTTGCACTAACTATATATCGCGGACCCGCAATCCACTGCTAATGATGTCACATATTACATCATTCATGACATGGTCAGTGACATCACTGATGACATCACTGATGACATCTCAAATGACATCACTGATGACATCACTGATGACAACACCCAGTGACTGTATGTTTCTGTAAAGTTAAAATATGTCTTACATATTGAAGAATGAGTGGATGTATAAGTGTCTGGATGAAGGATTTAGTAGGTGCATGACTGACTGTATGAGAGAATGATTAAATGTGTCTCACTGAGTGTATGGGTTAGTGATTAAAGTGTCTTAATTTGGCAATCATTATTTATGTTGTTCTGTAAACTGCTGCATGTTTAAATCAGTAGCTATATCAGTAACTATATGGGTTATTGAATGGTTGCCCAAGTGTTTGTATGGGAGACTGAGTATGTGTGTGGGTGGCTGGGAGGTGTATAACTCTGTGCATAGATGTGTGAGCAGTTGATTCCCTAGGTGTATGGGTTCAAAAGTGCATGTAGAAACAGCTGTATGGACAGTTGACTGTGTGCATGAGTATATTGGTGAGTGAATGGATATCTCAGTGCTACATGTCAAAGTAAGTACATATGTAAAACACACTCCATGTGAGAGTTGACATATATAAATAACTGAACATAAGAGCCAGTGAATGTGTGAGTGGCTGTATGAATCATTGTGAACTTGTATCAAGGATTGTATAAGAGAGTAAATATGTGTTACTATATGTTTGAATAAGTAAGGTGTGTATAACTGTATAGTTGAGGAAATGGAGATGTGATTGATTCTTTGCATGACTGACTAGGTGTGTGAGTAACTCCATGGATGTGTGACAGTCTGTGAGTGCCTGTTTACACTGAGTGTATCTAAGGTTATATTAGAGTCTGAAGATGTATTATCACATAAATGATATCATCAGTGATGTAATCAGTAATGTCAAATGAGATGTCAGTGATGTCATCAGTGATGTCATTTGAGATGTCATCAGTGATGTCATCAGTGATGTCATTTGAGATGTCATCAGTGATGTCATCAGTGATGTCACTGACCATGTCATGAATGATGTAATATGTGACATTATTAGCAGTGGATTGCGGGTCCGCGATATATAGTTAGTGCAACTAACTATATATGGAATTTCAATGGTTTTGTGCAAATAAAATAAGGTTTTTTAAATGCTAATCCCTAACTATATATGGTCTATAACCTATGGTTTTTTCAGTGAATTTTCAAGGTTTTGTAAATGCAAATTCCTAACTATATATGGTCTATAACCTATGGTTTTTTCTGTGAATTTCATTGGTTTTTTAAAAGCTAATATCTATAGCTGTAAAATATATTCTTTATTAAGTGACGTATCACGTAGCCCGTGAGACGCCTCATGATGCATCGCATAACCGTGACGTATCGTCTCTGCAGCGCAAACCAAACCCAAAACGTAAGCGCGCCAGAACACGCTTAAAGATATATATATATTTTTTTAACCTTAATTAGACAAAATCCACACGTGCACATATCACAAATGTTCAAAAAACACAATATGTCGGACTCCCGTTACGCTGCCGGTTAGCTGCCCAGTTAACGTACCAGGAAGCACCTTTACCGCGAAAAATCGCAATTTTGTTTTTTCTTTTGCCCCGCAGGGAACTTTAATAGCCCCCTCATCAATCCTAGGGGTTCAGGAGGGGTCTGCCTTACCCCTTTCATTCATTTACACCTTTTTTTTTCCACCTCTTGTCTCTCGATCCTACCGAGAGACAAGAGGTGGACTGTTTACAATGTTGACAGCCAATCAGCTACTCCTCAGGATTTTTTTTTTATTTTTTGGGCCCCGCGTGGTTTTATAATATCCCCCTTATCAATCCTATGGGGTCAGAAGGGGTCTACCTTGCCCTCTTTCCTTCATTTCCCCCTTTGTTTTGGTCTCCTCTTGTCTCTTGATCCTACCGAGAGACAAGATGGCGGCCGCTCCGGACTGTTTACAATGTTGACAGCCAATCAGCTACTCCTCAGACTCCCGTTACACTGCCGGTTAGCTTCCCGGTTAGCTGCCCGGTTAGCTGCCCGGTTCGCTTACCAAGACGCGTCTCTATGGCGAAAAAATCGGATTTTTTTTTTTTTTGGGGCCCCGCGTGGCTCTATAATATCCCCCTCATCAATCCTAGGGGGTCAGAAGGGGTCTACCTTGCCCCCTTTCCTTCATTTCCCCCTTTGTTTTTGCCTCCTCTTGTCTCTCGATCCTACCGAGAGACAAGATGGCAGCCGCTCCGGACTGTTTAGAATGTTGACAGACACCGGAGGGCCAATCAGCTTCGCTTCGCAAAGTTCCGATACGCGAAAAGTTCGCTAACCGGATCGCTGCCCAGAGCGCTGTTACAGATATATATCTTGATTTAAACGGTAATTTCTCAAAATCCACTGAAGCACATATATTGAGACCTAGCAAAGGCACATCGGGCTAACAGTCCCTACAATTTTGCCAAGTTTCGTGAAAATCCATTCAGCCGTTCGGGCTAAAAGTGAGTCCAACCGCCCTATGGAAATTAACATGGGAAAAACGCGTTTTGGGACCCCCCTTTTTTCTCGCCCCCCCCTTGACGACCACCCCCCCAAATTTTCAGGGGCTGCTCAGAAACAATATGTGCCATTTTCCTGAAAATTTCAGCCGATTCCGTCCACAAACGCTAAAGTTATTAGACATAGAATTTTCAGAAATGCCATAGGGAAAAAATCCTAACTATATATACCTACTGGCGACCGCCAGTAGGTAATATATATATATATATATATATATATTTATTTATGTATGTATATATATATATATATATATATATATATATATATTCACTGAAAAAACCATAGGTTATAGACCATATATAGTTAGGAATTAGCATATACAAAACCTAGAAAATTCACTGAAAAAACCATAGGTTATAGACCATATATAGTTAGGAATTAGCATTTACAAAACCTTAATTTACTCGCACAAAACCATAGAAATTCGAATATATAGTTAGTTGCAATAACTATATATCGCGCACCCGCAATCCACTGCTGATGATGTCACATATTACATAATTCATGACATGGTCAGTGACATCACTGATGACATCACTGATGACATCATCCAGTGACTGTGTGTTTAAATATGTTTTACATATTGAAGAATGAGTGGATGTATAAGTGTCTGGATGAAGAATTTAGTAGGTGCATGACTGACTGTATGAGAGAGTGATTAAATGTGTCTCACTGAGTGCATGGGTTAGTGACTAAACTGTCTTAATTTGTGCATCATTATGTCTGTTGTTCTGTAAACTGCTGAATGTGTTAATCAGTAGCTATATGAGTAACTATATGGGATATTCATTGGTTGCCCAAGTATTTGTATGGGAGACTGAGTATGTGTATGAGTGGCTGGGAGGTGTATGACTCTGTGCAAAGATGTGTGAGCAGTTGATTCACTAGATGTATGGGTTCAAAAGTGCATGTGGAAACAGCTGCATGGGCGGTTGACTGTGTGCATGAGTGTATTGGTGAGTGAAGGGATATCTCAGTGCTACATGTCTAAGTAAGTACATATGTAAAACACAGTCCATGTGAGAGTTGACATATATAAATAACTGAGCATAAGAGCCAGTGAATGTGAGAGTGGCTTTATGAATCATTGTGAACTTGTATGAGAGATTGTATAAGAGAGTAAATATGTGTTAGAATATGTTTGAATTAGTAAGGTGTGTATAACTGTATAGTTGAGGAAATGGAGGTGTGATTGATACTTTGCATGACTGACTAGGTGTGTGAGTAACTCCATGGATGAGTGACAGTCTGTGAGTGTCTGTTTACACTGAGTGGATCTAAGGTTATATTAGAGTCTGAAGAGCTTCATCGTATTATCACATGAATGATGTCATCAGTGATGTCATCAGTGATGTCATTTAAGATGTCATCAGTGATGTCATCAGTGATGTCATTTGAGATGTCATCAGTGGTGTCATCAGTGATGTCATCAGTGATGTCATGTGAGATGTCATCAGTGATGTCATCAGTGATGTCACTGACCATGTCATGAATGATGTAATATGTGACATCATCAGCAGTGGATTGCGGGTGCGGGATATATAGTTATTGCAACTAACTATATATTCGAATTTCTATGGTTTTGTGCGAGTAAATTAAGGTTTTGTAAAGGCTAATTCCTAACTATATATGGTCTATAACCTATGGTTTTTTCAGTGAATTTTCTAGGTTTTGTAAATGCTAATTCCTAACTATATATGGTCTATAACCTATGGTTTTTTCAGTGAATTTCAATGGTTTTTTAATAGCAAATATCAAAAGCTGTCAAATGTCAAGTACGTGATAGGTAAAAACATTTTCGTGTTTATGCACGCTGATGTGCTTTGAACGCTGCCCCCCCACCCCCCCGCTTTTCTCTTAGGAGTACTCTCTCTTTGCAGATAGTGAAGGGTAGTTAACGCAGGCCTTTCCCCCCGTTGTAATCCGTCATGCCTGCTTCTCTCTCCATTTGATTGATTGTTATCCAAGCATTTACTGTTTTAGAATTGGTTCTCTTTGGTTCATTCTCTATTTACAAACAAGCACAGAGTCGCAATACTCTGTTTAGTCTTTGCAGATAGTGAAAAATCGTTTAAAAAAACAAAAGGAATCGAGCAAAATCAGTAGGCCACTAATGGGATCTCTTTTTGACCTCGCTAAAATAGAAACATTAAGAACAACCCCTCATGAGAAATACGAAACTAGTGAGATGAGCTGAGCTCCACACGATGATGGCTGCAAGACAGCTCGGCTCCGCCACCCACCCCACCCAAAATAACAACAAACCCTATGCAAATATTACAAATATATACAACACATCAGCAAAGTAACAGGGTAAAACATTTTATTAAATAACTATTTACATAACTATTTTATACTTTTAGTTGCCCGATCCGGCTAGCTCAATCGATCGAGCATGAGACTCATGCACTCTGATCTCCTTGGCCTCAGTCAAGCATCAATAGTAAGATTTTCATACATGAGTGTACGTTCATGGTTTTGGTCCCTGAGTTGCTTCGATGTCACTGCCTTGCACAAATGGCATAAGTCCTGGATGTTGGGTGCCATAGTTCAGAGTTCTGAGCAGCGCTTGTAACATTGTCTAAAGCTTATTTGCACCTGCTGCAGCTTCACTATTCTCAAAGTAAGTGGGGGCCGTTTGTGGACCTGACTGCATTTGAAAACAATGTGATACGGTACCTCCCTAAACCGCTTGACGGAGGCCCCCGAGGGGCGGTGTGATGGCGCGGACTCGGAGAAGACGCTTGGCTCCGACCCCCTCCCCAAGTCTAGCCCCGACATAGGCGGCCGGCTCCCGGGGTCAAGTGGAACTTTTTGCCTTTTGGTGACTCTTCCATTCTGAACATTGTCCCACAATCCGTTTGACCTGAAACGATTACACAAATACAACATTTGTGAGTTTTAAATTTCCGGAGAAGTATAATTCACCAATACCTTTCTCTGTAGATCTTTTTCCATTAACAATCCCAGTTCCATCACCCGCCCACGATATCACTACTGTTAGTTGTCATTTTTGCTTCTGTTTTAATAAAAAATGTTTTAAGGTGTTTACTGTTTTTGTTGCAATGTATATATTTATAAGTTATTAAAGTGTTATAATCCTACTAATTTTTTATCGATTATTGCTCTTTGAGATATTCCCTGTCACAGGGAATATCTCAAAGAGCAATAATCGGACCCTGTCTACAAACAGAGAAGAATACGAATATTCTGTCTCCCTTTGCAGATAGTGAAGGATGGGTAATGCGGACTTTTGTCCCCCGTTGTAATCCGTCATGCCTGTTTTTCTCCCCACTGATTGATTGATTGGCTGGACATTTATTGTTCAAGGAATAGTTTTCTCGAGGTATTCTCTGTTTGCAAATAACGTGGAATAGAAATATTCTGTCTAGTCTTTGCAAGTAGTGAAGAGTGGGTAATGTGGACCTTTGTCCCCCGTTGTAATCTGTCATGCCCATCTACTCCCCACTGATTGAGAAACTAGTTCCACCCGGACCATTTATTAGAGGTACATCATCTGGCTCAACCGGAGAGTACCCCTAATAAAGAAGACATATGTAAAATACGAAGTAATCACTGTATCCTGTTAAACAGAAACTTTAGCATGAAACACACTTGAAAAGGAAGGGAAAGAAATCGAACAAAATCAGTAGGCCACTGATGAGTTTTTGACTTCGCTAGAAATAAGAAACCTGGAAGTGGTGAAAGAAGCCAAGCTTGACGTTACTGCAGCCATGAGGTAGCTAGGCTCCGCCACCCCCCCACTGCTCCAAGCATGTCTGTCCCACCGCCCGCCACGCCCATTAACGGTAACATGAAATAGATACAAATCAGCAGATACCTACCCCCATTCCGGAAACTCCCAAAGTGCAACTGGGCCACGGTTACGCCCATCCGGAAGATGAGGCCTCGACATGTGCAGGGCGGGGCCCGGCTAACCGCCATCAGCCGTGGGGTGGATGGCCCGAAATGTACTGGTCTCCCGATTCCCTTCTTCTGCCGCCTTGCAGGCCACGGGGGGGGATGTCTTGCCTCTGCCTCTGACCCCCCCCCTCTTATCGCCTGGTCCGGACATCACGGATATCAACGCCAGGTGTCGGCGTGGGGTGCGCTGGGAGGGAGAGGCGGCGCGAACGAGCCTCTCCCACCCCCCCAGGTGGGGGCCCCTCAGCTGCACCCCCAACGCTCCACTCACCCAACAAAAGGGTCGTCGCATAAGGTGGACCAGGAGAGAAGCCGACGAGATCTTCTTCTTTCTTTAATAATGGCTGCGACAACACTGGGGGGGATGTCTTGCACATGCCACCGACCCCCCCCCTCCCCTCGTATCTCCTGGTCTGGCCCCGGCTTGATATGAGCTCCCCGTTCGGTCCTGAAGCGGCGCCCTGCAGGCCACGGGGGGGGATGTCTTGCCTCTGCCTTCGCCCCCCCCCCTTCTTATCGCCTGGTCCTACATCACGGATATCAACGCCAGGTGTCGGCGTGGGGTGCGCTGGGAGGGAGAGGCGGTGCGAATGAGCCTCTCCCACCCCCCCAGGTGGGGGCCCCTCAGCTGCATCCCCAACGCTCCACTCACCCAACAAAAGGGTTCCTCCACTCTTGCAATGCAGCGGTGCTGCACTCACCCGACAAAAGGTCTCGTCCACTATTGCGAGGCAATGATGCTCCGCTCACCCAGCGGGGGTCTCGTCCACTGTTGCGTAACAACGACGCTTCTAGTTTCCTGCGTCCAGAAACGTTCTCCTCAACTTTGAAGATTCTATAAGAGCCACGGGGGCCCCCGACCCCCGATGGGGAATGACTGCCATGATCACCCACGGAACGACCACGACGTAGCCGTGGGACGTCGGCGCGCTCATGCCGGCGCCGGCCTCAGTCTTGAAATCACCAAAATCCTGCAAGACTACCAACTTGATCAGTTCCGGTGGGACACCAGTATGACCCGGTAGGAGAGATTGTTGCCTCCCACCCCACTTTGACTGATGGTTCATGTCGGCAGTCCCCTCTGCTACCCTTCAACGAAAACTTTTGGACTGCCGAAAGAGGTCCCGGTCCAACCACGAGTTGGTGGAGACATTTTGACTATACTTGGACCTTCCTGACCTCACCCAAAATGGCGCCGGTACAAATGAAACTCTCAACTCCTTGTTGTGCCCCGATTGCTCAGCCTTGATATCATGAGATATGTATGCAGTTTTAGCACATGAATTGATATGGGATAAGACTGATTATATGTTCGGACAATGAATTGATCCAGGATGGGTATTGATTATACGTTCGAACAATGAATTGACATGGGACGGGTACTGATTACACGTTCGAACAATGAATTGATATTAAGTTCTAATGCATCATTGATTACTGTATTTATTATTGAAGGTTCGAATTGTCGACACTTTTGGTACTTGCTCACAATGAATTATCGATATGCAACCTATTTAATAACCTAAATGACAGCTCAATTCCCGAATCCTGGTCGAACAGTGTCATTGTGCCCATATTTAAGAAAGGCGATAGGTCGGATCCCGCCTGCTATCGCCCGATTTCACTGATCGACAACACGTTAAAAGTTCTGGGAAGAGTAATCTTCAGAAGGATAAGGGATTGGGCTTAAGATAACAATATTCTTCACTGTAGTCAACTGGGTTTTAGAAGTAAGGTGGGTACCACAGAACAATGCTTAAATCTAAACCTGATTATGGCTAAATATATTATTGTTAAAAAATCCCCTCTTTATTTAGGTTTTATGGACTTGAGTTCTGCGTTTGATTTTGTTAACCGTTCTAGGTTGTGGTCACTTTTGCTCGATTATGGTTTAGACGGTTCATTGGTGTATTTCCTTTCTTATTTACATAGGGATTTAAAAGCACGAGTACGAATTAACAATGATGGTGATCTGTCTGACGATATCCCTATCAGCAGAGGAGTTAGACAGGGCTGCGTACTCGCCCCACTGCTTTTTATCTTATATATCAACAGGTTAAGCAACACTTTGAGTGAGATTATTAAGGATGTTCCCATAATAAACGGCTCCCCCATCACTACTCTTCTTTATGCGGATGACGCTGTATTGATGGGGCGTACGCCGAATGCACTATGTACTTTAATCTCTGGCTTTGTTACCTTCATGTCCGACCTTGGTTTAAATACCAATTTTAAAAAATCTTTTATAATGAATTGCGGACCAAAGAAGTATAACATTGCATCCATTAAATCGGGTAATAACATTCTAAAATGCACCAGCACTTTTCCTTATTTAGGGTTGTTATTTTCCAATTCAGGCTCATGGCAGCAACATGCCGCTTTTGCAAGCAACAAAATTGGCAAGTCAATTAACTCGATCCTATCCCTTCGCCAACCGAAATTAGCTGATGTTGTTACCCCTCTTCTCACCATCTACCGTACCCAATGTCGACCAACTGGGACTTACGGTGCAGAAGTATGGGGATATTGTAACAGCTCGGCCCTTCAGGTGGCGGAAAATAGATTCTGTAGGAGGATGCTGGGGGGAGTCCCTTGTGCTCCCACTCTGATTTGTCATAATGAATTGAGGCTGCCATACATTGTTGATTTTATAAAGTCAAGGCCTGCCCTATTTTGGATTAAAATCTGGTTAAACCCAGCAGCAACACTGACTCGTAGTATTATATCCGACTGTTTGTCTAGTGACAGATCTCAACATATACCTTGGTTAAAAGCAGTCAAAACCAGTCTGCAACAGGTGGGACTAGGATCCTTATTTAGTTCCCCCGACTTAATTGTACCCGCTCACAAAAACAGTATTAAACGGGCACTTTTGGAGGTATATACTGAGGAAAGGATGAGATCAGAATCTAGTAAACCTGTGGTCATGAAATATTCACGCATTTGTGATCCAGATGCTGATAAACCTAACAATTTTATTAGATACTTGACATTGCCGATAGGTATATGGAATCGGAGTCTTTTATTTAGGTTCTGGGAGGGAAGCTTAGTTTATCTGCTTAGCTTCCCTATTGGCTACAATACAAATTTAGAAGAATTGGATTGTCCCTGTTCTTTAGGTGGACGACAAAATCTATTGCATTATTTCTTCTTTTGTGGCCACTATAAATTGTATACCTGTCAATATTTAAGACCAATCTTATGCAAATATAATCTACGTGAATCTATTCCTGCTCTGCAATTTCTTCAAATGCTGCATATGGATGATGTTATTTATTCTGTTAGCTGTTTCATAAACGCCTGTGTGAAATCGAGGGCAACCATGGAACTTGGATAATGGATAATAGCACTATGCTGGTTTATGTACTCGAGTATCAGTTACTAAATAGTAATAATATTGAATGTTTGTATGAGATACTTCTATATTGGGTAACTGGGGACATTGATGGATTAATATTCCTTAGTATTACGCACCATGCACTTTGTACATTATATTATGCACTTTAAGTCATCTTGCTGCTTAACCTAATTGGATCATTGTTTTTGTGTAAGAATTGTTTTTAATGTTTCTAATGTACTTTCATTCTGTATGTACTTTTATGGATGTATTAAATCCGAATAAAGATCATTTGAATTGAATTTGAATTTGAATTATCGATATGATTTTGTTGCACTTGTCGCACTTTTTACTATGAAATCAACGACCACTGACTCTCTGTTATGTTTTCCACAAATAAATACCCCCCCCATTTACAGTTCCAGCCGGCTCCGTGGCCGGCCCACGGTGTTGCAGGCCCGTATTTGGGCACCAACATTTTTATTAAAGGTTTTTGAAAAAGCAAACGTAGTTGTAACGCGTAGATTGGTAAGTTTCGAATAAATGGGCACTGTTTCCGATTTTTTTTTTTTTTTTTAAAAAGCAGGTGAAATGAAGCAGCTCAATTAGTTAAGGGTTAAAAAGTATAGTACGTAGAAACATTGAAAATATGAATGGTCCAGGTTTGTTGTTTGTTTTTCATTTTTGTACAGCATAAAGCAATCGATAAAGATCCTGATATTTAGCCTCTACTTTATATGCTACCTGTATCAGGGAAGTTGTTTTAAATGCCCCTAAGCCACCCCGAACGAATGTCACCTGGCCCCCCTAGTACGAACGAAAACGACCCCGTACCACTGTAGGTTATCTCTCTTCCTCAAAAATGACAAAAATTACTTTCTAGGACGTTTTGGACATTGATGATTTTCATATGATCTATTTATTAAAGTAATACTCATCTCTCCGCATGAAATTAATTTTCCACATGCTACACAAGTCAATCTCATCTGCCTAAAGTTCTTTTACAGATTTGGGACCGTTTCCCTTGCCTCTGACTCACTTATTGCTAAGTCATTGGTGGATGTTTTTGCCGGTCGGGGATTATCCACCAAATCTCGAAGTTGTGCTCTCCATGTGCCGATGCATGATATGATTACCATAGCTATATTTTTTTTCGGTCCCTCTCGAGAGTTTTTTTTTTGCAGATGAGACAGGTAACGAACCTGGCATTAACTTTCTTTTCATGAGAAGGAAAAGAAAAAAATTGCCAGATAAAATTCACTTTCACATGGGACGTTCTTGGCATTTCTTTCAGAAACTTTTACATCACTGTGTCATTTCTTTGTCTATCCTGGTTAAAGCAATGTCATGTAAATAGTTCTTTAAAAAGTTTTTTTTTAACGTGTTTACTTTGTTGGAGCGTTGTATATATTTATAAGTTATTAAAGTGTTATAATACTACTACTTTGTTGGAGTGCTATATATTTTTAATGTGACACATAATTGTGAAGACTTTGATGTACAAAAAGGCATCCCTGGAATCTTCCGCTTCAGGCTAGGTCCCACACACCCTTACAGTGAGAATCCCCTCCCCAATCACAATACAGGATCGTTATCAGATAGTAGGAACGCGTGTGGTGTGACGGATCTCATGAGGTGGGGGCCTTGATCTACTGTAACTCCTTTGAACAAGGGTGATTCTTTACAGTTGGGGCCATAAACTACATCCACAGGGCTAGGTGATAGCCTGGGACCGGCCTGGACAATCGGACACAGAGGAAGAGGAGTGTCAGAGGGTGCGATAGTGAATAGGGTGAAAGGGTGGTGTCGGGCGGGCACAGAGTGTGATTCTCAGGGAAGAGAAGCGCAGATGGGGGGAGGTTTATGGCCCATGCATAAGACAGAGAGCGGGGGTGACCAGTGCGTGGGGGAGATGCTTGCGAGGGTGGGGAGCCATGCTGAGGATCGGCGGCGTGCAGAGAGTGGGTCTGGTCAAGGCATCTAAATGGCTGCAGTGCACGACAAAAGTGTGGCATTGGAAAAAAAGCAAGATGGCGCAGACAATGTTTATCAATACGAATTAATTTATAACAATTATTTTTAACAATATATTTACTCGCAGTGTCAAAATGGCGGTCAACACTTCCTGATTTCCTTCGAATTGAACGTTAACAGAAGTCAAGCGGCAAAAAAAAAAAAAAAACGCTCAAGTGCAACCGCCGGAAGACAAGTATCAACATATATAAGCCTCCGCAACCACCCTCAGAAAACATAGGGGGTCAGGATACGTCTCCCATACCCCCTTATACCCAATACTCACATTGCTTTTCCTCCATCTTGTAATTTAATTAAATCGAAACACAAAATGACAAAATTCCCGTTTCGCTACCAGTTTGCGACCCGGTTCGCGAACCGAGAAGCGCTTCTACCGCGAAAAATCAAATTTTTTTTATTTGCCCCACGGGACCCTTTAATAACCCCAACATCATTCCTAGGGGGTCAAGAGGAGTCTACCTTGCCCCCTTTCATTAAATTCCCCCTTCGTTTTCTCCTCCTCTTGTCTCTCGATCCTACCGAGAGACAAGATGGCAGCCGCACCGGACTGTTTAGAATGTTGACAGACACCGGAGAGCCAATCAGCTTCGCTTCGCAAAGCTCCGTTACGTGAAAAGTACGCGATCTGGAGCGCTATCCGGGACGCTGTCACAGATATATCTGTTTTTTTAAACGTTAATTTCTCAAAATCCACTGGAGCACATATATTGAGACCCAGCAAAGGCACATCGGGCTAACAGTCCCTACAATTTTGCCAAGTTTCGTGTAAATCCATTCAGCCGTTCGAGCTAAAAGTGAGGCCAAACGCCCTATGGAAAAATGAATGGGAAAAACGTGTTTTGGGACCCCCCTTTTTTCTCGGCCTCCCCTTGACAAAACCCCCCCAAATTTTCAGGGGCTGCTCAGAAACAAAATGTGCCATTTTCCTGAAAATTTCAGCCGATTCCGTCCACAAACGCCAAAGTTATTAGACATAGAATTTTCAAAAGTTCCATAGAGAAAAAATCCTAACGATATATACCTATTGGCGACCGCCAGTAGGTAATATATATATATATATATATATATATATATTCACTGAAAAAACCATAGGTTTAACACCAGTTATAGTTAGCTGGAAATTTTACTGATATAAAACCATTGAAATTCCCACGTTATAGTTAGATGGACTCACTATAACTTGCGCGTGCAATGCACTGCTGATGACGTCACATATTACATCACTCATGACATGGTCAGTGACATCACTCATGACATCACTGATGACACCATCCAGTGAATGTGTGTCTTTCTGAAAAATAAATATATTTTATATATGTATATGTAAAAGTTGATGGAAGAATAAATGTTTAAATAAGTGTCTAAATGGATGGTTTTTAAAAAAAAATTGATTGGTTAACTGGCTTATTAAGTGTATCTTAGTGAATACATATATTAGTGAGTAATGTTTAAATATTTAAATATATGTATTAGTGTTTCAATTTGTTTATAAGTGGCTGCATGGGTTGATGAGTAGCTACATGTGTAGGTATATGGGTTATTAGATGTTTTTTTAGTATCAGTATGAGTGTTTGTATGGTTTGGTGGGGGTATTACTTATCACATAGATGCATGAATGACTGACTCTCTCTTTGTATGTGTTTTGAAGACAGCATATTTGCAGGACTGTATGGGTGGATGAGTGTGTATATGTGTGTGTTACTGCGTGAATGACTGTCTCACTAGTGTCTTTATCAGTAACTACATATGTTTTAATCTAGTATATGTGAATATTGATGTATATAAGTGAGTATATGTGAGAGTAAGAGATTGTAAGAGTTCCTGTTTAAATAAGTATGTGTTTCTATAAGTGATTGTTTAAGAGAGTAAGTATGTGTAAGTTTCCTTGGAAGTAAGGTGGTAGTGTGTGTTTAAATGTATATGCAAATAAATGGATGTTCAATAGTTTACTTGCATGTGTGAGTATGTGTGAGAGTAACTTTTGGATGACTGTTGGTGTGTAACAGGATGTATAGGTGTATCACTACATATGATGAGTGAGTATATGTATGAGTGACTATATAGAACTGTTGGTGAATGAGTGGATGTGTATATAGATGGTGGAATTATTGAATTGGTTGTTGTAACTTTTATGTGTATCTCCATTTTTTTGAAAATGTTAATTTCTATTTTTGAATATGTGTTTCATGGGTTACATTACACTGAAAGGAGGTCTGTCACTCTGTCTCAAGGATGATGTCATCAGTGATGTCATGAGTGATGTCACTGACCATGTCATGAGTGATATAATATGTGACGTCATCAGCAGTGCATTGCACGCGCAAGTTATAGTGAGTCCATCTAACTATAACGTGGGAATTTCAATGGTTTTATATCAGTAAAATTTCCAGCTAACTATAACTGGTGTTAAACCTATGGTTTTTTCAGTGAATTTGATAGGTTTTTTAAATGCTAATTCCTAACTATAACTGGTGTGAAACCTTTGGTTTTTTCATTGAATTTCATAGGTTTTTAAAATGCTAATTCCTTTGTATATCGAGTTTCTAACCTTTTTTTTTTTTACAATTTGCTGTTTTTTTTTAAGTATTCATTTTTTTAATATAATTTTTTTCTTTTGCGCTCTGGGTGCGCGCTCCGGGAAGCTTTCAGCTAAGCTCTCCGGTAAGCTTTTCCGTGAGCTCATCTGAAAGCGCACCCAGAGCGCTACTGTCGTTCGTGAAAAAAAATATGAATGAAAAGTTAATAATAATGCAAAACATTTCGTACCATACAAATAAAATTAGTTTTTTTTAATAAGGAAAATGATTATGCATTTCTGTAAAAGTTTGATGACGTCACTTCGGCGCGCAACGTAAGTGCCCTCGGAAGCGCCTACGTTCGCGGCGCGTAAACGCACGCAAAAGCGCCTACAATCACGCCACGTTTGCGCCCCGGAAGCGCCTACGATCGCGCTGCGTAAACGCACCCGGAAGTGCTCCGGAGCGCGCAGCGTAAACGCGTCGGGTCATGTGACCCTAAAATAACACTTTTCATTGGTTGCTAACAGTTTTTTTTACAATGAATGAAATCCCCACCCATTTCCTTCACTTCTTCTTTCACTTTTGTGACTGAAAGACCTGCCTTTTTGCTCTTGCATATTTCTTGGTTAATCATGGCTGCCAGACCATCCAGCAGTGAAGATGAGCCTGAATTCATCGATGAAGAGCCTCCTCAACCAAAGGTGAAAGAGCATTTCATATGGAAATGTTTTAAGTTTCCAGCAGACCAGAAAAAGGTGAATGCACCAAAAGTGGAGTGCAGGATCTGCAAACAGGTCCTGTCACGGGGTAACCCCCCAAAAAAGTACTCTTTTGGGAACTTTACCATGATCCGACATGTGGAGAGGAGGCACCCCCAGAATTTTGCCCGGGAAAGTGTCAGGGCTCTGGCACAAGAGGTTCCCAGAGATGGGGCCTCTACATCAACCGGAGGAGCAACTTCTTCTGGGAGAGAGCAATCGCAGGAGCAGGTGCCAAACATACAACCTGCATTTAACCATGGGGTCGTCAGATGCAGATACTGCAATCAACTCCTCACCTATGGGGAGCAAAGTGTCCTGCTCATGGTTCGAGCATTGGAGAACCATCGCTGCCCTTCCCACCCCTAATTTTTTTGTTTTCTTTTTGCTCCTGTTGAGCAGTTTCCATTCCCTGTTTTTGTTCCTGTTCAGTTAAAAGAAGAAAACCAAAAGTTCTCTTCAGAACTACCTCCAATTCTCATCAAAGAGCTATATTCTTAAAAAAATGAAGAGTAAGTGAAATATAGTGCATTGATAATTGAAAGGAGAATGAGTAAGAAAGAACAGAAAGGTATGAGAGGTGAAAGGAAGTGAAGTAGGAGGAATGAAAGAAGGTGAGTGTTAGAAAAGAAAGTTATGACACAGTGAATAAACTGGAGGCCTCATTTCTGAAAAGTGACGCATCGCTACGTGAAAACAGCGATGCGTCACTTTTCTGGACGCACTCCTTATGACATTCCAGATATGTCATATTTAATATATGACTAATCAATTCGCAAGGAGTTACAGATATGTCAGTATTTCTGACGTATCTGTAAACACAAAAGTAACGCATTGCTGGAGTGCGTCACAAAAGTGACGCAACTCCAGTAATGTGTCCTTTCACATGGAAAAAGCACCATGTGAAAGGTTTGCTGTGAAGCAGGCGCAAGATTTTGACGCAACAGCATCCTAAAAGTGACGCACTGCGTCATTATTACCAAGCTTTTTGAGGGGGAACACCCCCTCTGCATGCATTATACCTGACGCTATTTTTAAAAAGTGACGCATCTAGGTACATGGGTCACTTTTTAAAACTCTGCGCCACATTATATCTGCATCAGGTATAATGTATGCAGAGGGGGCAATCCCTCGCAAAAAGCTTGGTAATAACGACGTACTGAAATCTATGAGATTTCTCTGCGTCACTTTTAGGATGCTGTTGCGTCAAAATCTTGTGACTGCCTCGCGTCACTTTCATGTTTACAGATATGTCAGAAATACTGACGCATCTGTAACTCCTTGCAACATGATTCGTCATACATTAAATATGACACATCTGGAATGTCATAAGGAGTGCGCACAGAAAAGTGACGCATCGCACCAGCAGTGTAAAAAAATGTGCCTCGTTGCACTATATTTAAAGGACGCAACAGCATCCTAAAAGTGACGCAGTGAAATCTCAAAGATTTCACTGCGTCGCTATTACAAAGCTTTTTGCGGGGGAACACCCCCTCTGCATGCATTATACCTCACGCAGATATAATGTGGCGCTTGATTTTAAAAAGTGACCCATCTACCTAGATACGTCACTTTTTAAATATAACGCAACGAGGCGCATTTTTTTACACCACTGGTGCGATGCGTCACTTTTCTGTGCGCACTCCTTATGACATTCCAAGTAACGCATTGCTGGAGTGCGTCACAAAAGTGACGCAACTCCAGTAATGTGTCCTTTCACATGGAAAAAGCACCATGTGAAAGGTCTTGCGTCAGTCTAACACCTGCTGTAAAGCAGGCGCAAGATTTTGACGCAACAGCATCCTAAAAGTGACGCAGTGAAATCTCAAAGATTTCACTGCGTCGCTATTACAAAGCTTTTTGCGGGAGAACACCCCCCGTGCATGCATTATACCTGACGCTATTTTTAAAAAGTGACGCATCTAGGTACATGGGTCACTTTTTAAAACTCTGCGCCACATTATATCTGCGTCAGGTATAATGTATGCAGAGGGGGCATTCCCCCGCAAAAAGCTTGGTAATAACGACGTACTGAAATCTATGAGATTTCTCTGCGTCACTTTTAGGATGCTGTTGCGTCAAAATCTTGCGCCTGCCTCGCGTCACTTTTATGTTTACAGATATGTCAGAAATACTGATGTATCTGTAACTCCTTGCAACATGATTCGTCATACATTAAATATGACACATCTGGAATGTCATAAGGAGTGCGCACAGAAAAGTGACGCATCGCACCAGCAGTGTAAAAAAATGTGCCTCGTTGCACTAAATTTAAAAAGTGACGCATCTAGATAGATGCGTCACTTTTTAAATATTGCGTAACAATGCGCATTTTTTTACACCGCTGGTGCGTCACAAAAATTGACGCACAGGCGGCGCAAAACTGGCAGCGCAAGGCCTTCATAAATATGGTCCTGGATTTTCCCCGTGCTTCGCCGGTGCGCGTACCATGCGCTTCCCCCGCGCAAAACGAAAAAATAAATAAAAAATGTAATGCCCCGCAGGACCCTATTTTAGCCCCCACATCAAACCTAGGGGGTCAGAGGGGGTCTACTCTTCCCCCTTATGGTCATTTGCCCCTTTTTTTTTCAAACCCCTTGTGTCTCGATTTTACCGAGACACAAGATGGCGGCCGCTCCAGACTGTTTAGAATGTTTACAGACACCCAAGAGCCAATCAGCTTCCTGCGCGCAAGTCGCGTGTCGCGCCTGGAGCGCACCCCGGTGCGCGCACCGGAGAGCGCCTATAGATATATATATTTTTTTGAACCTAAATTACTCAAAATCCACTGCAGCACATATCTTGAGACATAGCAAAGGCACATCGGGCTACCAGTCCCTTCAATTTTGCCAAGTTTGCTGGAAATCCATTCAGCCGTTCGGGCTAAAAGTGAAATCGACCGCCCTATGGAAATTAACATGGGGAAAACGCGTTTTGGGACCCCCCTTTTATCTCGGCCCCCGCTTGACGTATCCCCCCCCAAACTTTCAAGGAAGGACCGGAGCTCGACGAGGCCATTTTCAGGAAATTTTCAGGCAGATTCGTCAACCGGTGCCAAAGTTATTCCAAATAGAATTTTGAGATTTAACATTGAAAAAAATCCTAACTATAACTACCTACTGGCGACCGCCAGTAGGTAATATATATATATATATATATATATATATATATATATATATATATATATATATATATATATATATATATATATATATATATATATTTATCACAGCAAAATACCACTCAACAATAATGTACACATTCTGGTCACGTATTAGCTCCCCCAGAATAAATGTTTTTACGATACAATGCTAAAAGGTATTTGCACCAAGAACTGCCTAAACTTACCACTAAAGACAAGAAATAGCACCAGTTAAAATGTTTTGTGATCCAGAATCTAGTCTTCCTCATACCAGTCCTTGCACACATGTGGAGGCTTACGTTAAAAGTAGTGAGACAAGGAAGGACGAGGAGATATTTGTAGGTTCATTTGCAGGGCCAGACTGACCATAGCGGGCAGGGCGTTTCCCCGGTAGGCCCGTAGGGTGGGGGCCGGTTTTAGACCCCTGGGGGGTGTTTTTATTATGGGGGCCGGCAATATCGGCCCGTAACAAAATCGGCCAAAAACGGCCCTCGCAAGCTGCTCGGCTGCACCCCCCTTCACCCCGGGGGAGAGCAGCTGAGCAGTTTGCCAGGCCAGTTTCTGTTCCCAGTCCGGCCCTGTTCATTTGTCCTGAATGCTTTTTCTGTCCTGAGATAAAAATTTTCTATGAACTTTGTATGTGTTTGAAGTGTTATCTTCAAGTTTGCATTGTATAGAAAAAACACAGTTCTCTTTACCCAGTCTTGCATTCCTAACAATCGCCGGCAACAGGCATTCTAAAAAGTTGCCTTGTTTCATGATGTCAGACATGGTTTTGCGGTGTATTGTGACATCATTCACTTGATGGTTTCTTTAATTCTTTAATTCTGTTTGTTTGCTGCTGGTGATACTTTTGTGTACAATGAAATCTGTACATGTTTGTTGTATTAAGCTGATATCTGTAACTGGTGATCTAGATGTCACTTTCATGTGCAACTGTGTGCAAATGATACATTTGTGCAAATTACTATTTAGACGTATTGATTGTTGGTTAATGAGAATTGTATTAGTAAGCAGTGATATGTGAACACTTCATTTTTGTGTGGCAGACTGTGGTCACTGTTATGATGTCTTGGTGGCTGTGCGGCATATTTAATGAATGTAGGTAGAAGTCGCACTCAGTTAAACAAATTATCAAATTAAGTTGATATGTGTGCTGTGCTGAATTACTGCCTGCTGGACAGTGTAATGACATGAAAGAGGCCTGACCCCAAACTAATGGCTGTTAGGACTTCAGCACGCAACAACAGTAGTGTATATACTCAATCTTGAACATTTAATTCATATTCTTCATATTATTTAAACATTTCAAAGTTGTACACAGTTACAATTTTCAAAAATACATTTTCAAATGCATGTTATCATACACAAAATTTTTGACCGATACATGATGAAAACCACAACTTGTGGTTTTCATCATGTATAGGTCAAACATTTTGTGTATGATAACATGCATTTGAAAATGTATTTTTGAAAATTGTAACTGTGTACAACTTTGAAATGTTTAAATAATATGAAGAATATGAATTAAATATTCAAGATTGAGTATATACACTACTGTGCGGCATATTTGCCATGTCTATTTATTTTTGATTTGCATTGTGCTTAAAACCAGCTCAGCTACTATATACAATAACTGATATTATATGTTCCTTCCCATTCCCTCCCCTCCCTCCTCTTTCTTTTCGTTGTTTCATTGCAATACTTGTACTTTATTTGGAACCATGAATTCATTATAGTTTTCTGTATGTCTTGTTTATTGTTTCTTATGATAAAAATCTCAATAAAATATTTTGAACTAAAAAAAAAACAGCTCAGCTATCCTGCACGATGCATGTGTGCATTTTAGCATTATACTTGACCTTGTTAATGGTGTTCAGTACGTTAATGAATGTAAATCCAGTTTTCAATATTATCCTACATGGAGTGAGTCAGCATATATTTTCATACTTGCCCTCGGCCCTAAAATAGCAGATTTGTTATTCTTATTTTTTACAGTGTTGCACATTTACATAACAACTGTTTACACTAAAGCAAACGTTGTCCCTTAAAATTGTAAAATTGCAGTCTCTTTTTTCCTCTAGGAAAGACTATAATTTTTTAATGAGTTCATGCAGAATGTGATGTTCTCTGGGATTGTTAATTTTTAGTTCAAAACATAAATTGAGATTTTTATTTTTTGTTAGATTTACATGCTTAATGGCATTTCCTCTATATGAATGATGTACAAGTTACTTAAGGGCGTTATAGCATGACTTAATACAATAAATTGGTCAGCCCACTTGGAAATGCCCCCACCTTGCATGCCTACAAAATCTATTTGAACATGACATATTATTTTAATAATGACAACTTGTTTTGAATACAGTTTCATATCACATACTATCAAAGAATTGTAAATAACAGATATCACGATTACCCAGTTAAATTGCTCTCAGTTTACCAACCCTGGCAAAATGGAAGGCTGAGTCTGTCTTTGTCTATTTTCAACTCCGAGTGTTCAACTTAGAGAGCCATCGTACCTGCTTCACTTAGCCAATATTCGAGTGCTTACTCTACAAAACTATTGGTTTCAGAACACTACTGTTCTTGATTTTCGTAGAAAACATACAAATGATGAGAATACTTATGTGTTGATTGTTCATTTTTTGGGGGGGTGAATATAATTTAAAAATATTTCACTTTCAACATGGATTTAACCTCATTAAGTCTGGAGTTGAAATGAGTTAACAGGAGTGTGCCTCCAAATTGTTAATACATGTTGATAACCTCAAATAAATGGTACTTGAGCGGAAGCACATTAATATAACTTGCAAAAATGACAGTGTGACTTCTTTATTTTGCATGCCTAATAATGCAATTTCACTTTCACTCCTGTTTAAATTAATAAATGTTGATCCAGTTATTATATTAAAATAAAACGAATAATTTTATGGGGGAAAGGATTGATGTAAAGCTTTTAAAAAATGCCTAGTATTGTTTAATGAAACGTAGATGTGAGGGGTAGCTAGAGATAATAGATCTGTTTTGTATAAATGTTAAAGCGTGTACTTATGTGGTATTTGTACATGAGTAAAGCCGGTATGGTGAGTCATCTCCCTCTGAGACTGCACAGGTTACAAGTGGTAACTAATTATTCTGTAACCATAACCATGTTTGCATGCCAAAGTTGGGAAGTTCAACTAGCAAAGAAATGTATGCCCCATTCCTGTCACTCAATCTGATAAAAAAATAACTGACTCTAGTTTTAAAAAATGAAGAGGTAGATTTACAAACTCGTCACACAGCACGGTAATTGTCCCTTATTCAATAGTTAAAGAAGATCTCCTGTTGCATCAGGAAAGCAGTTTCAGTTTCTCTTCCTGGGTGAATGTCTGATTGACAGATTCTGGGTTGATTTAGTTCTCGCATCAGGTGATATTTAGAGTAGTTCACTCGAAATGGATACTGGCAGTAGAATGCTGATTTTTTTAAGTCTAATTTCGGATTTATTTTTATCAAGGATAGAAACCCAGAACCACATTTCTTTTCCCTGCAAGCTTGGCTAAAAAAGGTGTATTGATTAGTTTAGTGATTAGAATTACAAGTATCTGTGAAGATCGTATTTACCCTAAGACGGGAGGGATTTCATGGGTAAATGTATATTCTCTTTTCGGTTGATTTTGGTTACACATTTTAATAAAGTTATTTTTATTAGTGAGGTCATGTTGAATATTTTGTTTTTTTCAAACATGTTTTAGAACATTGAGCACGCCTCAGCTTCAGATTTGGATGTGTTTACTGGGTGAGAGTGATAATTTCTTAAGACTGTTAAAGATGTATTTTGGAGAAGTTATGCTGATGTTTAGAGTTTCTATCGAGGAAATATGTCTTTGATTATAATTCAATGTTGTTTGAATCGTGCATTTTGGAGTAATCTGTCTTTTTAGGTTTGGACTACATGTTACCCGTTTACCAAACCAAAATCGCCCCTTGAGAAATGTACCCTGGTCTTTGGCACCATGCAAAAGCAATCACTTACTCTCACCATTAACAATTTAGTCACCTGACAAAGGCATTCACACAAACACGTGATTTCCAGGAACTGTACTGTGAGAGGAGATGTAGCTTTCTTTGTGGGACTGGAAATATAGAGAGATGGTCTTCAGAAAACTTGGCTTTGTAGAGAGATAGATTAATAGAAGACATTTACTTTGTAATACAGTGCATCATCCACATAGATTTCCCCCCAAAGCTGTTTAGCCGTACCTTTAATGCTGTTGAAAATTAAATTACTATTGTCGATTTGTTTTTCGAAAATAAAACATGATACCATATGAAGTGTTATAAGGTATAAGTTACAGATTAATTATTGCTCTGAGGATTTTCCTAACTAGATGTTTTATTCAGCCAGCGAATACATCTTGCAAGCTTTCTATGTTAAGTATCTTATTTTTTTGCGGAGGTAAACACATATTATAACATATGTTACACATCAGATATGCTCTCAAAAACAGCCCTAGATAAAGATACACAGGTGGACAAACCAGCAGTCAATGGGCGAATGTACCTTACACACCCATAGTAGTATTTCTGTGTCATGACTTGGTGGATGCATAATCTTGCCAGTGACAGGCACAGTCCGGATGACTGACACTCAGTGCTTGAAATGGAAAGACAGAAGTGCAGGTACTCCTTCCCTGCCTTGCTCCGAGTGCAAAGCAGGCCGCCCACAAAGGAAACATAAAATGGTAATAACTCAAAGGTAATATCATTTTATCTTTCCTTTACTTTGCAGTGCACTGCTTAAAAGCAATGGGGTGACGCTCCTCCGTCATATTGGATGAGCCGCCCCTGGACTCCTCTTCAGGAGCAGAGAAGCAACACCCTGCCTGCTGCGAGCACAGTAGGCAAACACAAATAAATAAAATGGCATTTCAGATTATAATCTCCGAAAAGCTAGCACCAGCCTCTACCATCATTGCACAGAGAAGTCATTTAAGAGAGTGTGGTGGGTGTTTTTATTGAGCTTTCCCACTGCCCACAGGATCCATCTAAGTCATATTAGGTCTGTTAGAGCAGTATATATAAATCCCACATTTCCCTAATTATCAACACGTATGGTATTGGACGTCCCAATAACTCTTAATAATGGCACTAGGCATTGCTGCCCATTAATCCCAGCTGCTGCCATGCTCAATGGTACACAGTCTAAATATCGATTCCTAATTGTCGTCCTACACAAATATCGAGTTGGAAATATCGAAGGTACAGAATTTCAATGTCAAGAATATTATTGGACAGATTATCGACCCTAAGGTAAGTAATATCGAATGTATTTATATCGATGTAAGTAATATCGAAGTTAGTAATATCGATAGCATATATATCGATGTAACTAATTTCGATGTAACTAATATCGATATTTGTATTATTTTTATGTATTTATGTATGTGTAATATGTTTTTGTTAAGTATTTAAATTTTTTAAAAATATATGTGTATTATTTTTATATATTAATAATGTTATTTTTAAGTAAATTTCATGTTTTAATACTGGAGCGGGTTGTAGGTTTATAGGGGAATAGGGTGGGAAGTAATTTCAATATACCAAATGAATTAGTAATTTTTAGGAATTATAAATTAATTTTAATTAATGTTTGTTTTTTTATTTCTGTAGCGGGTTGTGGGTTTATAGGGTAATTAGGTGGGAAGTAATTTAATTGTAATTAATTAATGATATATAATTTTTTTGTTTTGAATAATTTTTTTATTTATAATTATTTATTAATTGACAATTGATTATTTAAATTGATAATTTATGTTTTTTAATTGGTAATTAATGTTTTTATTTGTTATTTAATTTTTTTAATTGGTAATTCATGTTTGTAATTGGGAAATAATTTTTGTAATTGGTAATTAATTATTTAATTGGTTGATAATTTTGTTAATTGACAATTAATATATATATATTTTTTTTTAATTTTTGGAAGACCTTTATTTATATCATTTGTACATGAAGACCAGCCAAAATCTCAAATAAATGACAATACAGTACAGAATTATACGTCAATGTACACAGGATCAATTACAGGTTGACTGCGGTCAAGTTTTAGCTTTTGTCCTTACGGAGAAGTGACAACAGGACAGATCAATCAGTACGTCAGTTCCAACATCTGAGGATCAGAAAGGTAGCATACAGTTCGGTCATAACACCACCCTCAGAAATACCCTCGTAGAAGGAAACGTCTAAGCAAACAGAGGTACACATCGCTAAAACTGCAACAAATAAAGATTCTATCCATTATTAAACTCAAAGGAAAAAAAAAAGGAAAATAAGGAAAAAGAACAGTAGGCCCATAGAACAAAAAGGCAAAAACACAAACCCCTCCAACCCCCCCACCCTGCACCCCTGCAGCTGGCTACGGCCTTCCCCCCCTAGCAGTGTGCCTGTCGCCCCAAAAAAGTGAGTCCCGAAATTTAGAAGAGAAGAAAAAGATCCTAAACTAAAACTACAATGGAAGTAGTATAAAACGGAGGGGAGCCCTCACCAGTCCCCCGGCCCCTCCCCCCTGCAGCACCAGTACCAGCACTAAATGTAAGGTCAATAAGAAAACAATACCAGCGAACCAAGTCTAAATCGCACAGTCAGTACAATCCACCAGCAAGAAACCCACCTCACATCCCTCCCGGTCAGTAACAGAGAAACCATCAGCCAATTACAAGCTGCCTTCACCCCTGTCCCGTCCTATTCCGGCTAACCTTGTGCACCAAAGTGTCCCATACGGGCGAGATCAATAGTCCAAATACACCAATAGTAGTCAACCGGGCATCAGTCATGGCCGCCTCAAGGCGCTCCGGGGACTCCGACCAGGACCAAAAGCAAATAGGCAAGGTACCATACAACAGAGTCGGGCCAAAGAAGGAAGTCACAAAGTCCAACAATGGCAGCAACGGCGACATCTGGTATGAGGGGAGCAAGGATCGAAGCAGGCGCTTCAAACGCGAGTCCGGCCCAGAGTCCACACTGTGTTCTGGATGTAAAAGTTCCTCAGCAGGGGACGCAACGGGGCAAAGAGTCTCGTCAATGGCACTCAGGGCCGCCATCTTGTAATGGAGAGGCAGGAGATGCGGTGTGAAGCTGTGCTCTGCCTGTCCAGCTAGTCTCGGACTCCACATTCCAAAACCAATCGCATAAAATTTGCTGGCTAGATCTCGAGCAGAGTATTCCATTGCACTTCGGAGGTCGGCAATAGCCGACATTAGGTCACCATATCGACCGTCTCTGTTGTGCCTCTCCCCGACAACGTCGGTCCGCTCCAGCCGTCCAGAAATCACTCGGATGTAGCCCCCTCCCAGCTGGCGATATCCATGCCCGTTGCGATCACCAGCACGGTCCCACCGTCTCAGGTCGGGATACATGCGTAGGGCTACAGTAGCGGCGAAGGAAGTCAGCACCTTGAGAGCAGTTCTTAATGCAAAGTGCCCCGCCGGGTATGGAAGCGAACAATAGGTCGGGAGTTGCCCGCCGATCGCCAGGCTAAGTACAAGCCGTCACTGTAACCGGGCAAGCCGTGTTAACACAACCGAGAGATGCGCCCAAAATTAGCCGGCACATCCCAAGCTTCGCCGCCAGTCCAGCCGAGGCACAGCTCGAGAATCGGCCACTTCCCGGTTAACGTGGTCCGGCCGGCACCCAATCGCCGCAGTCGTCCGCTGTTTATCGCTCAGCGGCAGGCCTGGATTCCAACTAGAGGTCCCGGTCTGAAGTCCACAACAGGCCTCAGAACGTTTTCGATCGGCGCTACCGCTAGCATGCAGGTAGAGGCTTCAGAGTTTCTCCGCCGGGCGCCGGAGGGAATCGGGTACACAGTTGTGCCGTTTTAATACAGGAGCACTGGCAGGATAGATACGCAGGAGGAGATGGTCTCAGGAGCCGAGGGACTACTCGACCGTCCCGGTCGCCATCTTGGCTCCTCGACAATTAATATTTTTAATTGATAATTATTTTTATTATTTGGAAAATATTTGTAATTAGTTGGTAATCAATGTTTTATAAAAAGTATTATTTGGTATAAAAAATTATTTTATTGTTTAATAATTTTTAAATGTGAATTAATTGTAAATAATATTTTTTTATAATGAAAAATATTTTGTTGTTTAATATTTATTATTTGGTGAGTAATATTTATTATTTAATATTTATTGGTATTTGTTGTTAATTTATTGTGAATTAATTATTCAAATGTAATTGGTTTTAATAATTATTAATTGTTTGTAAATGATGTACATTTATTTTAAAATGTAATTATACATTATTTTAAATATAAAAATTATTTATAAGTATGTTATATTTTAATTCTATGCTATCCAACGCTTTCCCTACTGTTGCACCCTCTGGAGTTAGAATAGTAATTTTTACCCCTATGCTATCCAACGCTTTCCGTACTGTTGCCCTCTCTGGAGTGGAAATAGTAATTTTCACCCTTACGCTATCCAACGCTTTCCCTACTGTTGCACTCTCTGGAGTGGGAATAGTAATTTTTACCCCTACGCTATCCAACGTTTTCCCTACTGTTTCACTCTATGGAGTTGGAATAGTAATTTTTACCCACCCGCTATCCAACGCTTTCCCTACTGTTGCACTCTCTGGAGTGGTAATATTAATTTTTACCCCTACGCTATCCAACGCTTTCCCTACTGTTGCACCCTCTGGAGTTGGAATAGTAATTTTTACCCCTACGCTATCCAACGCTTTCCCTACTGTTGCACTCTCTGGAGTTGGAATAGTAATTTTTACCCCTATGCTATCCAACGCTTTCCCTACTGTTGCACCCTCTGGAGTTGGAATAGTAATTTTTACCCACCCGCTATCCAACGTTTTCCCTAATGTTGCACTCTCTGGAGTGGGAATAGTAATTTCCCCCCTACGCTATCCAATGCTTTCCCTACTGTTGCACTCTCTGGAGTGGGAATAGTAATTTTTACCCCTACGCTATCCAACGCTTTCCCTACTGTTGCACTCTCTGGAGTGGGAATTGTAATGTTTACCCTTACGCTATCCAACGCTTTCCCTACTGTTGCACTCTCTGGAGTCGGAATTGTAATTTTTACCCCTACGCTATACAACGTTTTCCCTGCTGTTTCACTCTCTGGAGTTGGAATAGTAATTTCACCCCTACGCTATCCAATGCTTTCCCTACTGTTGCACTCTAAGGAGTTGGAATAGTCATTTTTACCCACCCGCTATCGAATGCTTTCCCTACTGTTGCACTCTCTGGAGTGGGAATAGTAATTTTTACCCCTACGCTATCCAACGCTTTCCCTACTGTTGCACCCTCTGGAGTGGGAATAGTAATTTTTACCCCTACGCTATCCAACGCTTTCCCTACTGTTGCACTCTCTGGAGAGGGAGTAGTAATTTTAACCCACCCGCTATCCAACGCTTTCCCTAATGTTGCACTCTCTGGAGTGGGAATAGTAATTTTTACCCACCCGCTATCCAACGCTTTCCCTACTGTTGCACTCTCTGGAGTGGGAATAGTCATTTTTACCCCTACGCTATCCAACGTTTTCCCTGCTGTTTCACTCTCTGGAGTTGGAATAGTAATTTTACAATCTACGTTATCCAATGTTTTCATTACTGTAGTTTTTGTTTGGACTTTAAATAGTAGTTTTATTTATTTATGTATTTAATATTTTTTGTATTATTTTAGATAATGTATTTAATTAAGTTTAAAAATATTGAAAGTATATTTAAAAAATATAATCTCCAAGAAGCTAGTACCAGCCTCTACCATCATTGCACATAGAAGTCATTTAAGAGAGTGTGGTGGGTGTTTTTATGGAGCATTCCCACTGCCCACAGGATCCATCTAAATCATATTAGGTCAGTTAGAGCAGTACATATAAATCCCACATTTCCCTAATTATCAACACGTATGGTATTGGACGTCCCAATAACTCTTAATAATGGCACTAGGCATTGCTGCCCATTAATCCCCGCTGCTGCCATTCTCAATGGTACACAGTCTAAATATCGATTCCTAATTGTCGTCCTACACAAATATCGAGTTGGAAATTCAATGTCAAGAATATTATTGGACAGATTATCGACCCTAAGGTAAGTAATATCGAATGTATTTATATCGATGTAAGTAATATCGAAGTTAGTAAGATCGATAGCATATATATCGATGTAACTAATTTTGATGTTACTAATATCGATATTTGTATTATTTTTATGTATTTATGTATGTGTAATATGATTTTGTTAAGTATTTAAATTTTTTAAAAATATATGTGTATTATTTTTATATATTAATAATGTTATTTTTAAGTAAATTTCATGTTTTAATACTGAGCGGGTTGTAGGTTTATAGGGGAATAGGGTGGGAAGTAATTTCAATATAACAAATTAATTAGTAATTTTTAGGAATTATAAATTAATTTGAATTAATGTTCGTTTTTTTATTTCTGTAGCGGGTTGTGGGTTTATAGGGTAATTAGGTGGGAAGTAATTTAATTGTAATTAATTAATGATATATAATTTTTTTTGTTTTGAATAATTTTTTTATTTATAATTATTTATTAATTGGCAATTGATTATTTAAATTGATAATTTATGTTTTTTAATTGTTAATTAATGTTTTTAATTGTTATTTATGTTTTTTAATTGGTAATTAATGTTTGTAATTGGGAAATAATTTTTGTAATTGGTAATTAATTATTTAATTGGTTAATAATTTTGTTAATTGACAATTAGTATTTTTAATTGGTAAATATTTTTATTAATAGGAAAATATTCGTAATTAGTTGGTAATCAATGTTTTATAAAACATATTATTTGGTATAAAACATTATTTTATTGTTTAATAATTTTTTAATGTGAATTAATTTTAAATAATATTTTTTTATAATGAAAAATATTTTATTGTTTAATATTTATTATTTGGTGAGTAATATTTATTATTTAATATTTATTGGTATTTGTTGTTAATTTATTGTGAATTAATTATTCAAATGTAATTGGTTTTAATAATTATTAATTGTTTGTAAATGATGTAGATTTATTTTAAAATTTAATTATACATTATTTTAAATATAAAAATTATTTATAAGTATGTTATATTTAAATTCTATGCTATCCAACGCTTTCCCTACTGTTGCACCCTCTGGAGTTAGAATAGTAATTTTTACCCCTATGCTATCCAACGCTTTCCGTACTGTTGCCCTCTCTGGAGTGGAAATAGTAATTTTCACCCTTACGCTATCCAACGCTTTCCCTACTGTTGCACTCTCTGGAGTGGGAATTGTAATTTTTACCCCTACGCTATCCAACGTTTTCCCTACTGTTTCACTCTATGGAGTTGGAATAGTAATTTTTACCCACCCGCTATCCAACGCTTTCCCTACTGTTGCACTCTCTGGAGTGGTAATATTAATTTTTACCCCTACACTATCCAACGCTTTCCCTACTGTTGCACCCTCTGGAGTTGGAATAGTAATTTTTACCCCTACGCTATCCAACGCTTTCCCTACTGTTGCACTCTCTGGAGTTGGAATAGTAATTTTTACCCCTAGGCTATCCAACGCTTTCCCTACTGTTGCACCCTCTGGAGTTGGAATAGTAATTTTTACCCACCCACTATCCAACGCTTTCCCTAATGTTGCACTCTCTGGAGAGGGAATAGTAATTTTTACCCACCCGCTATCCAATGCTTTCCCTACTGTTGCACTCTCTGAAGTTGGAATAGTAATTTTTACCCCTACGCTATCCACTGCTTTCCCTACTGTTGCACCCTCTGGATTTGGAATAGTCATTTTTACCCACCTGCTATCCAATGCTTTCCCTAATGTTGCACTCTCTGGAGAGGGAATAGTAATTTTTACCCACCCGCTATCCAACGCTTTCCCTACTGTTGCACTCTCTGGAGTGGGAATACTAATTTTTACCCCTACGCTATCCAACGTTTTCCCCGCTGTTTCACTCTCTGGAGTTGGAATAGTAATTTCACCCCTACGCTATCCAATGCTTTCCCTACTGTTGCACTCTCTGGAGTGGGAATAGTAATTTTTACCCCTACGCTATCCAACGCTTTCCCTACTGTTGCACTCTCTGGAGTGGGAATTGTAATTGTTACCCACCCGCTATCCAACGCTTTCCCTAATGTTGCACTCTCTGGAGAGGGAATAGTAATTTTTACCCACCCGCTATCCAACGCTTCCCTACTGTTGCACTCTCTGGAGTGGGAATAGTAATTTTTACCCCTACGCTATCCAACGTTTTCCCTGCTGTTTCACTCTCTGGAGTTGGAATAGTAATTTCACCCCTACGCTATCCAACGCTTTCCCTACTGTTGCACTCTCTGGAGTGGGAATAGTAATTTTTACCCCTATGCTATCCAACGGTTTCCCTATTGTTGCACTCTCTGGAGTGGGAGTAGTAATTTTTACCCCTACGCTATCCAACGCTTTCCCTATTGTTGCACTCTCTGGAGTGGGAATAGTAATTTTTACCCAGTCGCTATCCAACGCTTTCCCTACTGTTGCACTCTCTGGAGTGGGAATAGTCATTTTTACCCCTACGCTATCCAATGCTTTCCCTACTGTTGCACTCTCTGGAGTGGGAATAGTAATTTTACAATCTACGCTATCCAATGTTTTCATTACTGTAGTTTTTTTTGGACTTTAAATAGTAGTTTTATTTATTTATGTATTTAATATTTTTTGTATTATTTTAGATAATGTATTTAATTAAGTTTAAAAATATTGAAAGTATATCAAAAAAAAATAATTTATTAAATATAATTGTTTATTTTTATTTATGTCATTATTTTATGTGTGTAGATATTTTTGTAATTTAAAGTATATTTTAATAATTTATTAGTAATTAAAATAATTCATAAAATGTATTATTAGGTAAGTATATATTATGTTATGTTTAATTTTTAATTAAAGTTTTCTTATTCAATATGTATTATTTATTAATTTTAAACATTATTAAATATGTTTAAATATGTTTATTTTATTTATGAGTATTATTTACTTTATTTTACTTTTTTCACAGAAAAAAACCCGATATTTTTAATTACGATATTTTTAACATCTATATTTTGGTTTTGATATTTTTGTACTTACCATGTTGTAGACAGGGTGTCGATATACTTGCCTTCGATATTCCAGCGTCGATGTTTTGTAGGTCGATATTATGTCCGTCGATATTCTGTCGGAGATTCATTCTCAACAACCAGGTGATAAGGATCTGAATGGCTGACAGCCTAAAATTGCTGTTTAGGCAGATGATATTCTGGTTTATGGTTCTAATCTTGGGGTTGCATGTGATTTCCTGGTATTACTTTTCAACAATTATGAGGATGTTTCTGGGTATAAATAAATACAACAAAAAATATTGTACTAATCAAATGCAACACTCATGAGCATTAGCCTAGATTCCAGGTAAAGGTTAAATACTTGGGCACCTGGATTTCAAGTAACCAGTCAGAAATGATTCATCTCAACTATGAAGGTAAATTTAAAGAAGAATATAAAGACATGAATAGGATAGGGCAGAAATATTGTTGCAATACGTAGTTGAACAATTATCATGGGGGTAGAATACTTAAGATCAATGTGCAATATATCAGGCAAGATCAAGCATAACTAAATTCATACGGATCTCCCAAAATAAGTGTAGCATACAAAGGTTATCTAGTCCCAAGCAAGGAATCGATTGGCATACTCAAAAACAGTTATTGTTAGGTTTTTGTTGCCTCTAGCCTCTGGGGTGAATATTAGACATTTACTGTGCCATCATTAGAACATGTGACCTGTTCATCTATCCTTACAAATTCAGCCATCCATCTAGTTTAAAAAAGGGCCGGTTTAAACAAAGCCTTGAGTAGAATTATTCCAAATGTAGGGTGACCTCACCAAAAGTAGTGCGCAATGCATTACCAGGTACATAAATATTCTTGTAACCCAGAACTCATATATAATATGCTGGTGGATTCCCTTGTCCTGCACGAAGGCTGGTAAAAAACATATGTGACTTCATTTCCTATCACTTCTCTCCAACCCATTCAAGTCATTGGTCAGCATATATGTTTGGGCCCTGAGGAAGCAAACACTCTTATGCCTGTTGCACAATAAAAATTGTATTCTGCATAATACCCACATCGAAGAAGAAATAATGACAACTTGGATTAGTGGAGGATTGCCCTAGTTTGATAAGTGTCTGGTTTGGATATCTCAGTTATGAAGGAGTGATTAGGCCCACATCTCTCCATAAAACTGAAAGTGGTAAACCAGGTACCACATGCAGATAACCTACTTTTAGGAAGTAATTAGGGTAACTGATGTTTTGAGTTAGTCAGTCAGTCAGAAAGGCTTTATTTTGAGAAAAACATATCATAAAAGCATCATATATTTTATAAAACACATTTGAAGTTAAAAACAAGTATTAATCTATTTACACCAATATTTACAACCAATACTAAGAGTTTAAAAAACAATATTTAAGAAATTTATAAAAATCCAGATTAAACATTTTGCTTAAGCCTTTTATTTCTAACGGACCATGCCCAAGATAAAAATTTAGAGAGGCCACAAGCATACGATGGCTGTGAATCTGCCATCAAAAGGCGCAGTGCCTCATTGTGACACCTCGTGCCCAACAGCCGACATAACGGTTTGAGCCACCTTTTCCTTGGCTGCACATAAGCCGGGCATAAAAAAAAATGCGCCACAGTTTCTATTCTGGTTAAACAGATAGGGCAAAATGATGTTATTTGGGCAGGGGGGTTTCCATCGAGCAGTTAGGGCGCGCACTGGATGAGCCCCGACCCTAAATCTAAAATAAAGAGCCCTATCAGCTGACTTCCAGACAATGTCGAGATAAGGTTCCCGAGACGGAGAGTCCTTAAAATGTAGGAACTCGTCCGTGAGTCTACCCAGAGTATGATCAGTGCTCCTTCTGGACGCAGCCCAGTTCCAGTAAAGGATCTTTAGGGTTGCCTTGTGGGGAGAGGACCTGCTAGCCCATGCTTCACTGAGGCCCAAATCATCAAGTAAGGCTTTTACATCTTTCAACCACTTTACTTTATGCCATCCTGGTAATGACACTACTTCTGTTAACCCTTTAGCATATTTGGCCAGTTCAGGCACTCGCCACAGTCGGGCCCATAAGAGCAACGGCCGGAGTTTTGCCAAATCATTGATGGAGCGACAGCCTAAATCAAGCAATAGGAGTATCATTGGGGTGCTCTGTGGGAGTGACATAAGGTCTCTAAAGAACTTGTTTTCGGACCTAGTCAGATGATCTATATTGGCAGTGCCCCATAGCTCTGCCCCATACAGAGCAGAGCTAACTCTCTTCGCTTTATAAATGTCAATAACAGGGGCAATCGGCCTTACGTAAGAGGAGCGCTGTTCCTTAACAAGCGCCCCAGCAATCCTCTTGTGGGTTAACAGCATTTTGCATAGCTGCTGGGTCCACTGCATAGTATCCAATATGCGTATACCTAAATAATCGAACACAATGACCCTTTCCAAAAAGACATAATTCAATGCTGGGGGGTGCCCAAGTTTTTTCGGGGGGTTCATCACCAAATACTTTGTTTTATCAGTATTTATTACCAAAATCTGGAAGTTATCTAGGAGGTTTTGGAGGCCCATTGGGTCTTGGATATTAAGAGCGTATCGTCCACAAATAAGAGGGTAGGAATTTGCTCGCCCACCAGGGATGGTGCGTCTGAAGGTTCTTTTAGCAAATGCTCAACCACACCATTCACATATAGTGAGAAGAGGGTGGGAGCAAGAACACATCCCTGGCGAACCCCTCTCTCTAATGGGATTCTGTTGGTTTTCTGACCCTCTTTGCCCCATCTTACTTGTGCGAAGTTCCCTTCATGGAGCCTCACTAATATGGACAGAATGTTGCGAGGAAACCCCATATCAGACAACACTCCCCAGAGACTCTCCCTAGGCACAAGGTCAAAGGCAGTCTTTAACTCGATGAACGCAAAGTAAAGACTGCCTTTGCCTATAACGACCACCTTCCAGTAGATTAACATTAGCCTAAAAGCCTGCTCTATAGTTCCTGTGTCAGCCCGGAACCCCGCTTGATAATCAGAGAGAATCTCATTTTCAATGAGCCATTGTAGGATTCTCTCGAGCAGCACTTTACCAACAACCTTCTGGGTGAATCTAGCCAGCTTATAGGCCGATAATTGGAAGGGTCGTCCCTGGGCCCCTTTTTAAAAATAGGCACAACAGCGGCCCCTTTCCAGGATTCAGGGATGGCATAACCTCTATCAATAGCAATAAGCAAAGAGTGGATGAGCTTCCCCCATTTCAACTGATCAGAGCTAAGCAAATCCCCAGGGATGCCATCCGGGCCAGCTGCCTTTTGGGGCACGATGCGACTGATTGCATACTCAACTTCCTTAATTGTAAAAGGGAACTCATTATATTCATCAGAAGGTAAATGAAAATTAGATGGAACTAAGGCAATAGACCCTTGCTGGTGGGTATAGAGTTTTGAGAAGTGGTCGAACCATGCCTGGCCAGTGATATTACATGTAATGAGGTCACTATCTGGTCTATTTCTAGCTCTTATAGTATCCCAAAAGCGTCTAGCATCCCTGCTAGAACTGGCCTCTTTTAATGTTTGCCAGTACTGGTCCTCCCACTCCTTTTTTGCATTTATTATTGCCAGCTTGTACTCTTTTCTTACACACTGTATCAGAGGTTGCAACTTCCCTTTAATAGCCTTAATCAAGGCTGACTTCTTGTGCCTACATGTGGAAGTGAACCAATCCTGCATACCCTTGGGCTTCTGGGACCCTGACAGCTTTCCCCCACGTGCTTGCTTCAGGAATAGTTTCCCTACCAATATAGTGGTATCCTGAAATACAAACGTTGCCCTACCGGGGTCAGAGCAATCTAGGAGAATTGTGTCCAACTCCCTTTGTGAAGCTATTAGTGCTATATTTATAGCCTCTACCTTTGCTTCATCCAAAGCGACTTTGCACCACTTAAGGCGCCTCCCACAGTTAGATAGGATAACTTTAGGGGCCGGCTCCAGTTTACTTAGTGTTGCTACATCACCTTTTCTGTGCCATAAGTGCTTGAGGGTTAAGGAAAGCAAATTGTGGTCACTATCTACAGTGGATAAAACAACAATATCCAGGACGAACCTCCAGAGCCTAAAATCAAGGAGGATGTAATCGATCCTTGACATATGGTTCACCCTATTGTATGTATCAGCACCCATAGGGTCCGAGGTAGTTCTACCATTGGCTGCCCTTAGCCCAAACTCCATGGTCAATGCATTCAGCTGTATCGCCCTTTGTGACCATCTTTTTATTGGTTGGATCGTCAACATGGGTATGCCCCTCCTAGCATCATCCTCACCAAGACCCAAAATATCTTTTGTCGCAAGGGGCTCATATGTACAATTAAAATCCCCTGCGACCAGAACTAGCATATCATTGTTACAATCTCTAAGCTCGCTTTCTAGAATGGCTACTGTTGGGGATAAAGAGCCGTTTTTAGTGCCCCTAACGTATATATTAAATAACTCAAGGGGTCTCCCCCAGTTAGGACCTCTCAGTGAAATTCTAAGAACATCTGGCGAGTTGCATTCTTTTTGCGTGATGTAACAGCCCAGGTAAATGCTTACCCAAATAAGAAGCCCTCCTGAAGGGCAACCTCTCCCTTTAATTGGTGGTACTGCAGCTAAAAAATAGGTAGAGTAACCAACTCCGTGGATGGGTTCCAGGCTCCAGGTCTCCTGAAAAATACAGATCGTATACGCCTCCACCAAGGTGTTCCAATCGGGTAAGCCTAGTTTCCTATGGATACCTGCTATATTCCAACTGATAATCTTGATTAGCTCGGTATCGCCCAATACTTGAATTTGTAGGAGCCCAGTTCAGCACTGGGTGGGTTAGGCTCTGCTCCAGCCGGCTCAGTAGCCCGAAGCAGCAAAGAAGGAACACACAAAGCCGGGGTATCTCTCTGGTGAACTAATTGCTCTGCTATGGTCAGGCAAGTGCCTGTGGGACTATATGATGAATTAAAGGGAAAAAGATCACTATGGCAATACCCTAAGCCGAGACCATAACAATCTGGCCTACTACCAGGGTTTGGGAGGGAATAAATGCAATAATCGTCAGAAGGCCCTCCCCAGAGTTGGTTTCCATAGTTCTGCCATTGGGTCTGAGGTACTTGCTGTGGATAAAAATTCCCCAAGCCAAATTTTCTTATTCCACTGTTGCCATACTCATTTTGATGGTTGCAGATAGACATTACAGCGCGCGCTTCCCGAAAATTAACTAGGATACAGTCGACTGGGATATGCTGCATTACTGTAAATAGGTTTATCTTTCTGGGTCTGCATGAGTGTGCTAGCACTAGTTCCCTTGTCTCCTTCAATTGCTGCATTACTGGGGACATTTTTGTCTAGCTGGTTCTGTGTTCGGTTCGGTGCACTAGTACCATGTCCCCTGTCCCCTTTGGTCGCTGGGTGTTTACTTGATTTACTACCCTTTTTAGGAACTATTACTGGGGACTTATTCCCATTCGTTGGCCCAGGAACATCTTTTTGGTTTGGGGTTACGTTATTACCTATCTGCGGAGAATCTATCAGCTTCTGTTCAACAGAGATGGGGCTATTTTTAGAGTGTAGCTTGATTAATGCCTTCAAGGAGAAGAAGTTATCGAGAGTCCCTTGTTCAAAGTTATCGAGCATCTTTGATAGCGTTTTTACCCTTTCAAGAACCGGCAATATAAGGGACTTCACGATCTGCTCAATTTGGGCGATAAGAGGGATATCTTTTAGGGGACTTAATGAACTATCCAAGTTAAGGCTATCACTAGGTAGCGGGACAATATTAATGTCAGTAGGTCCATGGTTTGCTCGAGTAGAGGATTTCTCCAGCAGAGCCTCCATTCTTTGCCAGAAACATTCACTGGTTGGTGGACCACTGCTTTCAGCTAGGGTGGTTGCAACATCAAATACATGGCTTCTGTCATTCCTCTCCTGAGAGGCTTTATGTTTGGCAGCCACTATCTTTTTCCTATTGCCACCTACGTTCCCCTTGGTCTTTTGGGCAGTAAAGACTTCTCTAGTAGCCAGTTCCGAAGGATTTGGAATGGCAGGGAAGATAGGCGACTGGCTGGAATTTTGAAGTGAAAAATAAGGGGTAAGCAAGTGGAGAGAGTGTTATCTAATGTTTATTTCAGAATTTACTCTCCATAAAACATACACATAGAAAAACGTGTCATATTAAAAATAGTCATGCTTAAGTTAAACATTATAATCTGGTTCATACAAAATAAAATACATGTGCAAGATTACAAAGTGGACGAATCCATTTACAACTGTAATTTTTATAAGTTGGGAAGAAAAACTAATCATGGCTTATACATTCTTCTACTTGCACACAACACATTGGACAGGAGTTGGTGAGATTACAGCACCTGCCAGAATTCCACATAGAAGTAAAAGGTCCCAGTTCAAGGGTGCCAAAACGGATCTTCAAATACAAAGTTTTAGACAATTGTTGTTGGGGATGTCTAAGAGTGCTTCATATGAGGGGCTGTCTTTAATGAGCAGTAATTGGTTTGCCAGTCTACAGTGGGTTGACGTTTGGTGGATACTAGCTTGAATTAACTACCAGTAGCAAGATTTTAACTGCTTCTTGGAGATAGTTGTCAGCGACCTAGGGTCCGACCAAAAAGATCCAAGTCCCAGCTTTTCTATCCATGATTGGAAAGGAAAGGCCTTTGTCAGATGACAACAGTCCGTCCACTGCATACTTGTATGGTTTGAGTTCCTCTGTAGTCCACATCCTTACCCAGTGTACTAATGACCTTAGCCAGGCAATTTTTCCTACCTGTTTAAATGCTACATCAAGGAACATGAGTATTAATGTGGTGCCTTTGGACAAGTGCAGAAGAGAGCAAATACCTTTGTTTTCAACTTAAAGTGAGTGGGTCTGTGTTTGCATGGCCCCAAATGTCAGCGCCATATAGGGCTGGTGATTGGGCCTTAAATTTGTAAAGCTCAATAGCCGGAAGTGGGGCTCTAAAAGTGGTACCCTGATTTTTTTTTATAGAAAACTGAACCTTGGTGCTGGAGTTCCGCCCTTCTTTTCTGAATGTGCGGAGACCATGTGGCCCTGCTATCCAACATGTCCCTTAAATATTCGAACCTAAAGGTACACTTGATCATCTGATTTCCCAGGACAAATGCATTCCTGAATGATCTATGAAGTCTGACAACCATAAATTTTGACTTTGTGACATTAATCCCGAGACCCCTGGCAACCCAATAGGAATCAAAATTATCCATTAATTGCTGCATACCCATAGGGATCTGAAGATTAGTGTGTCATCTGCAAATATAAGAGCAAGGGGGCCTAACCCCTTCTAATTTGGGAACATTTATGTTTCAATGTCTAAGAGCCCCAACTACGTCATTCACAAATAGGGAGGCAAGGGCAGGGGCCAGTGCACACTTCCCTCACCCCTCTGAATATTGGAATACGATTTGTAAGATGCCCCTGGGAACCCCTTCATACTTGGGCGTAATTATCGTGATGAAATCTTATTAACAGCCCAAGGATGGCTTCAGGGACCCCTACATTCTTTAATGACACCCAAAGCAGTCCCATAGGAACCATGTTAAAGGCTGTCTTGAGGTCAATAAAAGCTTACCTTTTTGAAGCTTTGTATGCTTCCAAATTATAACCAGATCTCACAACGAGATCACTAGTGCTGGTCTTGGGTCTAAACACATCTTGATAAGTGGTCATAATTCTAGTTTTCTCAATCCACTCATTCAATATGTTTAGCAGCTGTCTTGCAGAGATTTCCTGGAGGCTATCCAGGAGGCATGTTGCCTATAATTGCCATGACTTCCTCAATTTCCCTTCTTATAGATCAGGATAATTTCTGCGGCCTTTCTCTGTATTGGGGATCGGGGCACCCGAACCAAAAGTGTAACTCAAACAATTAATACACTGCTCCCAAATTGACATGTAATGACAGAATAATTCACCAGGGATTTTATCTGGCACTGAAGGCTTGCATGGTTTGATAGTATTGTTGGCTGCCTTGGTTTCCTCGAGCATGTGATGTAAAGCTGGGAGGATGAAATCTAAGGGGGGAGCAGGAACCGCAGTAAGCTTAATGGGAGAAAGCTCATGTAGTTTAGGAAAATTGGTTTTCCAGGCTTCTGGATTCAAATGACAGTCTATATGCATATTAGAATATTTTCTCGCATGGTCAATGATTTTCCAGAATGACCTGTTGTCACTGGACATTTCAGCTACCACTAGATAACCCCAGCTACCTCCCTCCCACTTTTGCCTTGCTGTTCCTAATCAAAATATAGAGAAAGTGTGTAGTGCTAAAATATGTGTTTATCTGCAACTGTTTAAGCTTCTTTAGCAAATATCATTTTTTTATCAACTCGGCTATCTGCCAACCAGCCTAGCTTTTGGTCTGGCAGTCATGACTGATGTCACTGAGATTATCTTCAAATAGGTCGGATTTTTCATGCTTTTCTATACTAAAAAATAAATATGGAAAGCAACAGTGTATGTTCCACTTTATATATAAAAATAATTTTTAAAAAGGGAACCTTAACAACAATCTGTTGTTTGTGCAATATAACAGTGAATAAGAAATAAGCAATGCAATTGATTAGGTAAGGGTATGCTAATGATTTTGAAATAATTTAGTAGATTTTGCTTACTTTTTACCCCCCTATTTTGGCTGAACTTGTTTTTGTTGCCACTAGTACTCTGTGCAATTTACCCACGCTAATCAGAGGCTATGTGCTTGGAAATAGTACTATGTGTTCCTATGGCCTATAAATTAAATGTTACTAGTGGGCTACCGCACTCATTGTGCTACCCACTAAAGTAGCACTGTAAAACACGTCTCAGGCCTGCAATTGCAGCCTGTAGTGCAATTGTAAAATGCATTTTCGGCTTGGAAAAATTAACCTGTTGGCAGACCTAAATCTTCCTTTTTAATACTTGTAAGTCTCTTTTAAGGTAGGCCCTGACGGGACATAGGCCAGGGTGCATGTGGTTTAAAAAGTAAGTCACTTGTGTACGTTTTACTTGTTCTGAAAATGAAAAACTATTCAACTCATTTTTACTGTGATAAGTTTATTTGTCCCCTAGATTAACACTGGGTTACATTATTACACTTAATAAGTGATAACTTCAATTTGTGAACAGATAGATAAATGATAAGAGGAGGGGAGGGAAGGGAAGGGAATGGAAGGGATGGGAAGGGAAGGGAAGGGAAATGGCTAAGAAAGAAATGGGAAAGAAAGAAAGAAAGAGAAAAATAAAAGAGGAAATACATTTAAATGTAGAGATACTCTCAATGACTCTGAAGTTATTGAAGCCATACTTTTTCAGGGACATTGTCATAGAGGTGCACAAACAATGTGTGCTGAGGTATTTATTTCCAACCATCTTACAGGGAAGCATCAGCACATGTATTTATTTAAAAAGAGAGTGTATGAATTTTGCTGCTGCACCCTCAGCCCAGACTCCTAGAACTACCAACAGATCGTTTTGGGGAAGCCTGATAACAATTGGTAAAATTAAATATGGATAGCAGAGAGAACCCTCTCCATTGGAATTGTCCTTTTCTGTGAAACACCTTGGACATACTCACCAAACAACAAAAGTAGCAGTTCAGCAGGTATTCCATACGAAGTTTGATTTCAATTAATGCAACATGTTTCTGCTATGGATGACTGAGCATTATCCATGGAAATAATAAACACGTTTTGAATCTGCTGATTACTCTACAGATGCCAAACTACATTTTGCAAACTGTACATGTTGCAAAGGTGTGATATTTAACATTTTCTGTGCCAGTGTGTTACTACATCCCTGTGTCAGGCGTGTTCTTAAATGTCGCCATGGCTTTATTTAAACACATTCTCCTTTATTGCTCTTTTTTGATTTTTTATAACACATTTTATTGAGTTTTGTAAGTCAAATTATGTCTATAGAACATAATTTAACACTAATTAAAAGGAAAAGTAAAGGCACACGAAAGGGCGGAAGGGAACTAAGGCAGATAACATCCAATCCCCTCCCCTAATTCTGTTGTATTTTTTAAGATGGGTTTTCATTCTGTGACCCACCTACAGTGGCACATGCTTCCTTGATATGAAAGTAAAATAGAGATTCTATATAGGTAATCTGAATTGCACACAGTTTTAGGTCCCCATTTAATCTGGATCAAAGTGAAAATCCTCTAGTTCCTTAAAGAAACTGTAAACAGAGAATAGAACCCATAACCTACATTTACCTCATCATAGGGATAATATTGTGGAGAAATTCAGTTACTAGATTCTGTTCTTTATTTAGGTTTTCCTGTGGACACTGAAGTATTTTCAGATAATTTCAAACTCTAAGGGTCAGTTGTGAGGAGCCCAGGGTTACTTGGGCTGAAATAACCTAAACACCGCTCAAGTGGACAGAGTCTGTTATCCCTCGCGGTGTTACGATACTTCCGCATACCACATCATGGGGCCAACCAGATCTGGTCCTCCTCAAAGTGGGCGCAACGATTTTACTCAATGTGCCATAATTTACTCCCTGTCATTAATTTATCTCCATGTCTCGCAGCATGTGACAATAGGGAGCTGTCCTCGCACCCCCACCAGTTCGGGTTTAAATTTTAAATGAACTCGGTAAGCATTTACTTTGTGCATGATGGTGCTACTGTCTCCTAGCAGCAATGCCTGATTGTTTTGGGAATTACCTTGATGAATACAAGAGCCCAGAATTTGCGCCTTCGGTGGGACGTCATCTTTGACTTATATATATCACTGGGCCTTTTTACCTTCACCCTTGGCTTATGTCGGTATCAAGACGACCACAATAGTTCGCTTTTTTTATTGGGTGGGTGCACACCACTTGGGATGTTTTGTTTCTTTTTTTACAAAGGGCACTGCAAAGTCCATTTGACACATTTTATCTGAGCAGACAATCAGAAGGATGTTTTCCCTCTACCGTTGGGTCAAAGGAGGTAGGGTTAGTACCCATGGGGATCATTTCTATGTGAGTCCTGATGAAAGCCAGGGTATTTAATTTTTCCGACTGAAACATGTTGATGGTTTTGCAGAGTGGAGGGGTTGGCGACCACTGTTCCCTCTAGGGCGCGTTTGCGCCTCCCCTGACGTCAGCACGCACTACCTCACATAGTGCGTGCACACAGGACGTCTAGAGGAGTCGCGCCGCCGGCCGCTTTAAAGAGGCGAGCGGCACGAACATGAGGCACTTTTTGTGGCAGTGGCGGCGGAGCTGGCTTGAGGAGTGCAGGTAAGGAGGCGGGGCTGGTGGGGCTTGTGGCGCTTGCGGCGCTTAGGCTATGTGGGAGAGTGAGGCAGGGCTTTTGTAATTAAAGCGCGGGGCAGACTGTGGCCTCTTGTTTAAGTATTGCTGTTAATCAGAGCCCCTTCACGGGCTCCGATTAACAGCAATACTTAAACAAATGGCCACAGTCTGCCCTGCGCTTTAATAACAAAAGCATACAGACAGTTTCTACTGTCTCTACGCTTTTGTTATTAAAGCGCAGGGCAGACTGTGAACATAAGTGCAGAAACAGTGATTACAACTGGTCACAGGGAATCCCTATTACAATTGTAATACTGGGTACCCTGCCCAGGGTAAAATGATCACTACAAGACCAGTGGATGGTAGTATGGGGAACTTATAATGAGTCGCCAAAAAATGTTCCCTCTAATTTTTTCCCACTATGTGTGGCAGTGGAGGGTCTCTGTGCGCTGCAACCATGGCTATGTGCGCCAGGAAGCAAACCGTGCATGTCTGCGGCGCCAAATGGCACTCAAAACGTTTGCTTTAAAAAGTGAAAAGATGTTTCATTTTCATGAATACAGAGCCACAATAAGGGTCTTAAGGGCAGTTTGCAAGTGTATTGTATTGCCTGCATTTTCATTGTTGTGTCTCTGACTGCTATTGTCTGTCTTCCCCGCTGCCTGTATGAGGTCCGTGACACTTTTTCTTCCCTCTGTTTCCCTCGCTGTCCCCGTGCTCTCTCTGCCCGGTCTTTCCTTCTGTACCCCTTGCTGCCCGTTTCTCTGCCCAGTATTCCCTCCTGTTCCCCTCGCTGCCACCGTGCCTCTTTGCCCGTTCTGCCTTCTGTTCTTAGCTGCCCCTATATTTCTGTATTTTGCCTCTGTGCCATTCGGTTTTTGTGCCCGTCTGCCCTCTGTGACACTCATTTTTGTGGCCCTTTTACCTTCTGTTCCACTCGTATTTCCCTCATTTTTTGTGCCCTTCTGCCCTCTGTTCCACTCGTTTTTTGTGCCTTTCTGCCCTCTGTTCCACTTCGTTTTCCCCTTGTTTTTTTGTGCCCTTCTACCCTCTGTTCCACTCGTTTGTTGTGCCTTTCTGCCCTCTGTTCCACTTTGTTTTCCCCTCATTTTTTGTGCCCTTCTGCCCTCTGTTTCACTCGTATTTTGTGCCTTTCTGTCCTGTGTGCCACTAGTTTTTCTGCCACTTTTGCCTTCTGTTCCACTCGTTTTCCCTAGTTTTTTGTGCCTTTCTGCCCTCTGTCCTACTCGTTTTTTGTGCCTTTTAGCCCTCTGTTCCACTGTTTTTGCCCTCATTTTTTTGTGCCCTTCTGCTCTCTGTTCCACTCGTTTTTTGTGCTTTAAGCCCACTGTTCCACTCGTTTTTTGTGCCTTTCTGTCCTGTGTTCCACTCGTTTTTCTGCCCCTTTAGCCTTCTGTTCCACTCGTTTTCCCCTCATTTTTGTGCCCTTCTGCCATTTGTCCCAATCGTTTTTTCTGCCTTTCTGCCCTCTGTCCTACTTGTTTTTTGTGCCATTCTGCCCTCTGTCCTACTCGTTTTTTTTGTGCCATTCTGCCCTCTGTCCTACTCATTTTTTTGTGCCTTTCTGCCCTCTGTCCTACTTGTTTTTTGTGCCTTTCTGCCATCTGTCCAACTAGTTTTTTGTGCCTTTCTGCCCTCTGTCCTATTAGTTTTTTGTGTCATTCTGCCCTCTGTCCTACTCGTTTTTTGTGCCTTTCTGCCCTCTGTCCTACTCGCTTTTTGTGCCTTTCTGCCCTCTGTGCCACTTGTTTTTTCCTTGTTTTTGTGCCCCTTTCGCCTTCAGTTCTGCTCGTTTCCCCAGCCGCTGTGGCCTTTTGTTTAAGTATTGCTGTTAATCAGGGCCTCTTCACAGGCTCCGATTAACAGCAATACTTAAACAAAAGGCCACAGTCTGCCCTGCGCTTTAATAACAAAAGCGTACAGACAGTTTCTACTGTCTCTACGCTTTTGTTATTAAAGCGCAGGGCAGACTGTGAACATAAGTGCAGAAACAGTGATTACAACTGGTCACAGGGAATCCCTATTACAATTGTAATACTGGGTACCCTGCCCAGAGTAAAATGATCAGTACAAGACCAGTGGATGGTAGTATGGGGAACTTATAATGAGTCGCCAACAATGTTCCCTCTAATTTTTTCCACTATGTGCGGCAGTGGAGGGTCTCTGTGCGCTGCAACCATGGCTATGTGCGCCAGGAAGCAAACCGCGCATGTCTGCGGCGCCAAATGGCACTCAAAACCTTTGCTTTAAAAAGTGAAAAGATGGTGCATTTTCATGAATACAGAGCCACAATAAGGGTCTTAAGGGCAGTTTGCAAGTGTATTGTATTGCCTGTATTTTCATTGTTGTGTCTCTGACTGCTGTTGTCTGTCTTCCCCGCTGCCTGTACGAGGTCCTTGACACTTTTCCTTCCCTCTGTTTCCCTCGCTGTCCCTGTGCTCTCTCTGCCCGGTCATTCCTTCTGTACCCCTTGCTGCCCGTTTCTCTGCCCAGTTTTCCCTTCTGTTCCCCTCGCTGCCACCGTGCCTCTCTGCCCGTTCTGCCTTCTGTTCTTAGCTGCCCCTATATTTCTGTATTTTGCCTCTGTGCCATTCGGTTTTTGTGCCCGTCTGCCCTCTGTGACACTCATTTTTGTGGCCCTTTTACCTTCTGTTCCACTCGTATTTCCCTCATTTTTTGTGCCCTTCTGCCCTCTGTTCCACTCGTTTTTTGTGCCTTTCTGCCCTCTGTTCCACTTCGTTTTCCCCTTGTTTTTTTGTGCCCTTCTGCCCTCTGTTCCACTCGTTTGTTGTGCCTTTCTCCCCTCTGTTCCACTTTGTTTTCCCCTCATTTTTTGTGCCCTTCTGCCCTCTGTTCCACTCGTATTTTGGGCCTTTCTGCTCTCTGTTCCACTTTGTTTTCCCCTTGTTTTTTGTGCCCTTCTGCCCTCCGTTCCACTCGCATTTTGTGCCTTTCTGCCCTCTGTTCCACTCGTTTTTTGTGCCCTTCTGCCCTCTGTTCCACTCGTTTTTTTATGCTTTTTAGCCCTCTGTTCCACTGTTTTCTGCTCGTTATTTTGTGCCCTTCTGCTCTCTGCTCCACTCGTTTTTTGTGCCTTTAAGCCCCCTGTTCCACTCGTTTTTTGTGCCTTTCTGTCCTGTGTGCCACTAGTTTTTCTGCCACTTTTGCCTTCTGTTCCACTCGTTTTTCCCTAGTTTTTTGTGCCTTTCTGCCCTCTGTCCTACTCGTTTTTTGTGCCTTTAGCCCTCTGTTCCACTGTTTTCCCCCTCATTTTTTGGTGCCCTTCTGCTCTCTGTCCACTCGTTTTTTGTGCCTTTAAGCCCACTGTTCCACTCGTTTTTTGTGCCTTTCTGTCCTGTGTTCCACTCGTTTTTCTGCCCCTTTTGCCTTCTGTTCCACTCGTTTTCCCCTCATTTTTGTGCCCTTCTGCCATTTGTCCCAATCGTTTTTTCTGCCTTTCTGCCCTCTGTCCTACTTGTTTTTTGTGCCATTCTGCCCTCTGTCCTACTCGGTTTTTTTGTGCCATTCTGCCCTCTGTCCTACTCATTTTTTTGTGCCTTTCTGCCTTCTGTCCTACTTGTTTTTTGTGCCTTTCTGCCATCTGTCCTACTAGTTTTTTGTGCCTTTCTGCCCTCTGTCCTACTAGTTTTTTGTGCCATTCTGCCCTCTGTCCTACTCGCTTTTTGTGCCTTTCTGCCCTCTGTCCTACTCGCTTTTTGTGCCTTTCTGCCCTCTGTGCCACTTGTTTTTTCCTTGTTTTTGTGCCCCTTTTGCCTTCAGTTCTGCTCGTTTCCCCAGCCGCTGTGGCCTTTTGTTTAAGTATTGCTGTTAATCAGGGCCTCTTCACGGGCTCCGATTAACAGCAATACTTAAACAAAAGGCCACAGTCTGCCCTGCGCTTTAATAACAAAAGCGTACAGACAGTTTCTACTGTCTCTATGCTTGTGTTATTAAAGCGCAGGGCAGACTGTGAACATAAGTGCAGAAACAGTGATTACAACTGGTCACAGGGAATCCCTATTACAATTGTAATACTGGGTACCCTGCCCAGAGTAAAATGATCACTACAAGAGTGGATGGTAGTATGGGGAACTTATAATGAGTGGCCAACAATGTTCCCTCTAATTTTTTTCCACTATGTGCGGCAGTGGAGGGTCTCTGTGCGCTGCAACCATGGCTATGTGCGCCAGGAAGCAAACCGCGCATGTCTGCGGCGCCAAATGGCACTCAAAACCTTTGCTTTAAAAAGTGAAAAGATGGTGCATTTTCATGAATACAGAGCCACAATAAGGGTCTTAAGGGCAGTTTGCAAGTGTATTGTATTGCCTGTATTTTCATTGTTGTGTCTCTGACTGCTGTTGTCTGTCTTCCCCGCTGCCTGTACGAGGTCCGTACCATTTTTTCTTCCCTCTGTTCCCCTCACTGTCCCCGTGCTCTCTCTGCCCAGTCTTTCCTTCTGTACCCCTTGCTGCCTGTGTCTCTGTCCAGTTTTCCCTTCTGTTCCCCTCGCTGCCACCGGGCCTCTCTGCCCGTTCTGCCTTCTGTTCTTAGCTGCCCCTATATTTCTGTATTTTGCCTCTGTGCCATTAGTTTTTTGTGCCCGTCTGCCCTCTGTGACACTCGTTTTTGTGGCCTTTTTGCCTTCTGTTCCACACGTATTTCCCTCATTTTTTGTGCCCTTCTGCCCTCTGTTCCACTCGTTTTTTGTGCCTTTCTGCCCTCTGTTCCACTTCGTTTCCCCTTGTTTTTTTGTGCCCTTCTGCCCTCTGTTCCACTCGTTTGTTGTACCTTTCTGCCCTCTGTTCCACTCGTATTTTGTGCCTTTCTGCCCTCTGTTCCACTTTGTTTTCCCCTCATTTTTTGTGCCCTTCTGCCCTCTGTTCCACTCGTATTTTGTGCCTTTCTGCTCTCTGTTCCACTTTGTTTTCCCCTTGTTTTTTGTGCCCTTCTGCTCTCTGTTCCACTCATATTTTGTGCCTTTCTGCCCTCTGTTCCACTTGTTTTTTGTACCCTTCTGCCCTGTTTCACTCATTTTTTGTGCCTTTTAGCCCTCTGTTCCACTCGTTTTTTGTGCCCTTCGGCCCTCTGTTCCACTCGTTTGTTTGTGCTTTTTAGCCCTCTGTTCCACTGTTTTCCCCTTGTGATCCCATTCTATTTTTACTTATGTGTTGTACTGTCTTCCCCCTCCCTATTGCTCCATCTCCAGCATTGGTCTGTGTGGAGGTATGCTAGCAGCCCTATAATGAAGCATGACACAGTTCGCTGTGTGTGAGGGCAGTTTTAACACCCTTGTGTGATTTCCCCTACCTTTGATCACAGTATTTTTGAGCAAACAGTCCCTCTCCTATATTTGGGAATATAGTTGTTGCAGGAGGTCGAAGCGGGACAAACTCCTCCAACCCCTTACCTTTTGTGTGAGTTAAAAGAAAGTCAATGCCTATAAGGTTACAGACAGTTTATGTGACCAAATCCTACAGCGAGGACATGAAGACATCCAGACACAGTGGCATTGTTAAGCAGAAATAGTGAGCAGAGATGCAGAGTGAAGGCAAAACTAATCTGTTGTTCAATGAATCAACATCTAAAGAAATATCATACGACCATTTTTTAAAGTTTAAAAATTAAAGTTCCAAAAATGTATTTAAAAAAAATAATTTTGCTGCAGTGGAAGGTTTTTCTCTTTTTCTTTTGTCTTTGGCATCTGGGCCCAACAATGACTTTACAATGTTGTCACTTTACTTAGATTCTATACTTCACCCACAGAGGCATTGATCCTCCGATGGACCTTACTTCATCGCAGTGAGAGGTGAGACATCCGAGTGTTTAACTGTTGGCCACCTAATGAGGATCAATAATTAGTAACCAACTCACAAATTATCGATAAAATGTATTTACACTACTCTCAGAACGTGCTACAGACATATAATATTGTAATTTGAAGACCAAACCTTCTAGAGAAGTTCAATCTAACAAGAATCATGCATACCAGAAGCTCTGCTGTAGTAACACAGAACAAGAGCCAAGGAACTTGATGTTCTGAAAATTATATATGACTCTCTATCATGCATTAGAAATCAGATAATTATAATCACAGTTTATATGGAAAGAACATTAAGTCACAGACAATAAAAGACGCAGTCAAATTATAGATAATTTTGTTATTGTATTAAATATCCAAAATCAATGCATTTAAGAAACTTACGGCCAGATTCATGAATGGAAAATCGGCTCGCAAAGGGCCAGATTCTGAGAATCTGGCCCTTTGCGAGCGCAATTTTTGCATTTGGGATTCATCATGGCAAATGGAAAAATCGCTATTATAGAATTCGCAAATTTGCGAGGAATTGCATTTAAGGAATCTCTATTTGAGATTCCTTAAATGCAATTCATGAAACATTTAAAAATTGCGAATTCGCAATTTCGGCCCGCTATTTACCGCGAAGTCAAACCTCGTGGTAAATAGCGGAAACTTAGAAAAATGCACTTAAGTGCATTTTTCTAAGTTGTATGTTACACACACACATGTCCTTGGGACATGTGTGTGCGTAACACCAGCGCCTAATATAATTTCAGGGGTGCAACAGGGTGTCCATTGGACACCCCTGCACCCTTGAAATCGTAAACTCAGAATGCGGATCGCTAATAGCGATTCGCACATGGATATGTCTTCCCATTCATTCCTATGGGCCTTTAGGCCCATAGGAATGAATGGGGAGTTATTCCTTATTTGCGATTAGCAATTATATAATCGCAAATAAGGAAGCTGTAGGAATCACAATCAAAATTGCGATTTGTACATGATTCTCGTTTTGCGAGTCTGTAATAGTGATTCCTTAATAATTGGCAATACAGACTCGCAAAACGGGCCGATGATGCATCTACCAGAAAGTCATGAGTCTTACAGCATGTAGTATAAAATCACACATTTCGTCAAAGTAAATCTATTTCTGAATAAAAGAATCCATAAAGAGGATGATTCAGATTAGAGTTTCGTATCACCAAAAAAGGTGAGAGGATGATTCAAACGAGTTTTCTTAGCATGGGAGAAGGGATCAGATTAGAGTCCACTATCGAAAAGTCCATTGGCCTGGGCAAGGGGAATGGAGCTATAATCAGGAAAGTTCAGGTGTGGCTTCTCCCCAGACAGCTCCAAATCTTCCAGCAGACAAGTACATCAGTAAAGGGGAAAAAATAAGGTGCATGAAAAGCCCTACACTATGGAGGGAAGGTAGGAAAATAGAGAAAGAGATTCTATCCCTCCTCTTTGGAAAGCTACATTTTATATCCCAAATAGTTCATTTGTGACATCAATATTCACCATATGATGGTCTGATCATCATGTGACCATACTTCCGCTCATCATGTACAAAACTGATACTTCAGCATATTTTCCCATGTTGCTCATGAGAATCGACTGTCCATTCTGTCCTCACAGGTTAGTTGACAAAGCGCCTATTTACTTTGTTGCTCTCTTTGTATTAAGTCAAAGGGTCAGGTGCCTATCAATTCGCTCACAACAAAGTATGGAAAAAGTGTCCATTGATTTAACCACTTGGCTGCTAAGGCAATATTTTTCTTTTCATTGATTTTCCATTGAAATCAATGGAAAGTCCATGACGAGTTACCCTTGTCATTAGCGGCGAAGAGGTTAAAAATGTTGCGTGTAAAGTGGACAGATAAAGCAACATTTGAGGAAATGTAACAAAAGTCCCTTGCCTAGGCTATGAAATAATGCAGATTAAGGAAAACGGCAATTTAATGAATTTTAAAGTCAGCACTTCTTATTCCGTAAAATAAACTCATAATTAAGTTCAAGCATATTAAGGGAAAATTTGGAGTCCTTTGTGGACAGTAGCCCACCATTTCTAGGAACATGCAGACTTCCTTCTGGGTAGTTGGCGTACTCATATTAAGAATTAGAGATATTCTTTCTTTTGACACTTTCCTTGCTCCTTTTTCAATGTGATGTCCTAAGTACATTAGTTTAGTTTGGCGAAATTATTTCTTACTTGGGGATACCTTATGTAGATTTTCAGCCAGATGATTTAAAAGCGCAATAGTATCAATCTTACAAGCTTCCTTATTATTTAAAACCACCAGAAGGTCATCAATATACTGTACTAGAACTGAACGATTTGGCATTAGCATAGACTCAAGATTATTTTTGAGAATCTGAGTAAATATTGAGGGGCTTCCATATATCCTTGTGGGACTTGGCAAAGTGGAACTGACTGGCCTCATGCAAAGGGATAGAGAAGATTGCCGGCATAAGTCATTGACTGAAAACCATTCGGCCTCGCATGGAATCTGAAACAGTATCACAGCTGGATTTGGTACCATAGGGCAACAAGGGACTACAATGGCATTCACTTTTTGCAAATCCTTCACAGTGCCATACTTGCCATTCTGCTTCTGCAAGCCCATAATGGGAAATTTACATGAATTCCCCATTATCCCCTTTAGGATCCCTTGCTCAAACATTGAATCAATCACAGGAGAAATACCGGCAATAGTATCTGGGGAGAGGAGTTGACCTAATGGCTAGGCACTCGACCTCAAGTCTGGGGAACTGGGTTCGAGTCTCGGCAATGATTCTGAACATCCTGTGATTCTGGACAAATCTCGTAATCTTCCCGTGCCTAACAAAAATGAATGTGTCCTCATGTAATGCAACTGGTGCTATGTAAAGTGCTCTGATTCCCGATTTGGGTCAGGTACACGCTATATAAAACTCTGTAAAATAAAAAAAATAAAAAAATCTGGGGTCAAATTGTACTGTGGGATTCTTGGAAATTCTGCATTTAGTTTAATACGGACTGGTTCAACACCTTTGATTAGACTGATATCTTTCACCATAAAGTCCCGGACTTCAGATAACACAGTGTCTCTCAATTCAATTGGCAAATCATCTCTCGTCAAGCGAGGGTACATTCCTATGTCAGATATCTTTTGGGCTAGTTTAAAAATAACTTCCTTATCACTGGTATGCAATTCAATACCTTTTGGAGTGCAATAGATTTAACAATTAAGCTTCACAATAAGTCAAGTCTCCAAGTAGATTAGCCGAACTTGAATCACACACCACAAATCAGTGTCAATCCTCAAAGGACCCTATTTTTCCAGGAACTGCTTCAGAAATTGGGATGGACAGCTTTTTATTTGAAGCTTCTATAACTTGGATACTTTCTATAAAAAGGGTTAGGTTAGGAACCTCTTCTGTTCTTACAGTAGAGCGGCTAGCACCAGTGTCAATGCGGAATGAGACATGAAACCCATTTACCTCTCTGTCCAAATATGGACCAATCTGGCATGCAGTCCTCTTACTCCCTCAGGCATCATCAGGCTGGCGGGTCCTAATTAAAATCATCTATCCGAATCAATTATTCTTGTGATGCATTTTGATTTAGGAAAGAGTTTCTTGCGTCTGCTGACTCTGCTGACTCTGATTCATATTGTACCTTTGTACCTGAACATTCTGATGAAGCATCGGAGCTTGTGGTATCTGCATTGTTTGGGTTATATATTAGGATTTTGAACTCTCTGTCTTTGTGTCTGTTGTGTCTGGACCTTTTTATTTCCCTGGGACTCTGCATACCCTCCATTCTGCATCTGATTTCCAGCATTATTCACATTAAGCATACACTTGCGTTTCCAATTTCAAAATTTTCCGCACACGTGATAAGGATTCATTTTCTTTAAAGCTGACACATCAACATTTGTTCTAGAATCTCCTGGAACACCAGAACCTCTACCCTGTGACTGAAAATTCTGCTGTTGAAAACAATTAACAAGGTGTATCATTGGAACTTGATTATATCCTTCTTGTACGGGAATCGTGTTTTCAAAACCGGACTGATTCTGACCTTTATTTTCTGCACAGCATTCAATTGTGCAATCATAAGCTTTTCTTTCAACTTCTTGTGTTTCTCTTCTTTCTCATCTCTGCAATATTTGGCGTAATGCAAGATCTCATCAAGCAGTCTATTTTGCCAACAGATTACAATGCTGATTAATCATAGAAGAAATCTCAGGTCTCAAACCATTCATCAATCTTTAAACAAATTTCTCAAGTCATTCTCAGCCACATTTTCCATTCCACTATACAGTCGGAAAACCTGTATCAATCTCTCCTAATAGACATGAACTGATACTTTAAGTTTTAGGTCATTCTGTCAATTATTAACCAGTTTATCTTTTTAGGAGAAACCTTTGTTTTCAGGTGATTTATTAACTGTGGGTATTTCTTTAGTACCACTAAAGATGATGTGCCTGTTTTTTGATCCGTATCTGGTTCTGCATCAGGCCAACTCATAGACGTTTTACACTTGGTCCATATGTCTCCTGGAACCACAATGTCAAACAAGGTATTCAAATCCATGAAACGTTCGCAATTTTCCCAAACCTTTCAATCTGTCTGTACCATTCCACTGGATTTTCTCTCAATTTAGGGAATTCATTTGTAAATGACAAAATATCATACCTAGTCCAAAGCACATGTGCATATCCTCCACCAGGTACTTCCCTAATAGGAAGCATCTGTATTTCTCCACCTCTTACAACTGGAGGTGTCTGCATTCTAACTTTCTTTGTTTCCTTCCTTTTCAACCATCTACCTTCCCATTTCTCTCACTCGCTCCATTTCTTGATCAGTGTCATTAGTGCCTTAATCTGAAAAATCATTCCATCTGGACTCATGTTAGCAAAATCTCTGTCACTAAAGTCTAATCTGTATGTCCTATGCAAAACTTTTGATCTCTTAACATCAATTTCATATTTCTGATCCAATTCAATCAGCATCTCATGTGTCAGTCTAGCTCGTCAAATAATATCTTTACTGAGAAACAATAGCTCCTCCTCCTGGCAGGCATGTAATTGAGATGGACTAGGACTTCCCAATATAATTTCTTCCAACTCTACCATTAGCTTGGCCACATCTAATGTTCTTCCCTTTCCCCGTACTAGAAACGTTTCCGGGCTTTGTTTATTAATCTGGGTACTAAACCCTTTAGGACAATCAGCAAATTCTTGAGGAGTAAATCCTGATAATGTTATTGGAGTATTTAAATGCATACCTCCATTGGTCACATTTCTACTTGTTTCAGTTTGCATACTTAATGTGGATGCATAGGAAACTGAAATTCCCATTGGCACAGTCATTTCAGAAGCATTGTAACTTATTTCAGGAGGATCACTTGTTCTGGGGAGATAACAAGGTTATAACCTCTAAACCATACTGCTTGTAGAATCAAATTGTGTCTGATTTACAATGCAACCTGTACTCTTACGACCTATAGTGTTGCTTTGAGTTGGAACCATAGGCATCTGAATCAAAGATCTCATTGCCAAGTCTAGTGGATTAGCATTCACAATATTTACTCCAGCAGGTACAGTGAAAGTATGGGCAGAATGTACCTCTGACCCAGATTTATGAAGAGGTACCACAGGACTAATAGTAACAGGAATGGTTAAAGCATTTGGAGCATTCAAAATAAATGGGTTCAATGGAGTTGTTGTTTCTGTCCCCCTCCCCTCCTTACAAGAGAAACAAGTGTGGCCTCTTTTGGTATTTCAGGCATAACAGGGGCATTTGGAACTTCCGTTGTATTTCCATTTGTAAAACCCTCACTCTGAGATTCATTGTATGGTGGTGGACTATTCATCAACAAGTCATTCAAGAAATCATCATCTATGTCATTACTTTCTCCTTCTGCTCCAGCATCACTCTTATCTGTCTCAATATGTTTCAGCTTCTCTTTTCGTTTTTCCCTAACATCTCCTTTAACTGCTATCAAAGGATACATTCTTGTTCCCTGAATAACATCTGCTCTCCTTACTTTCTGTTGTACATCCCATCTAGCTTCTACACATTGATCTATGTTTCTCCTATACCTGCCCTGATATTTTTCTTCCTCTTATTGATGAGCTATATGTTCCCAAGTATTTAATGCCTCAAATTGAGCAGATTTACCAGACACGCTGCCACTGAGTTATTCCCTATGCACCTGAGATCAACTATACCAACCGCTTACCACTATCACACAAATGTAGTTCTCAGTGCATAAGATGTTGTAGATGACGTCTCACAACAACCACAATAACACAGCACATAACTTTATTCAGTGTCTTCTACATTGATACCACCACATAGGTGTGTATTCCGGGTTCTTAGGCCACAAAAGGACCTGATAACAACTTCAAATTCTTTGCATTAAGCACCACATGCACAGAACTTTTTCAACTATGCACAAAACCACACAGCCATTTGAAAAGCACTTACCTATTAATACTCACTCTTCTTTGCTTCTACAAGTCGTCTCGACTCCGTCAGTACTCCTTCCATCCTTCTTCGAACCCTGAGATATTGGGCTTTTAACCTGGACAGTAGAAATCTATTTTGGGCAGCCTAAATCCTTCAAGTCACTGGACACAACCATTACTCTGCTACCACGGTTTGTGGCAGTTGAAGCTTTGTTCTTTTTCTTTCCTTTCTGGGCCCAAACATGACGTTACAACTTTGTCACATACAATAAAACTCTCAGACAAATTTTAGATAATTTTGTTATTGCATCAAAGATCCATAATCAATGCATATATGTAACATTTTAGGCAGTACAGTCATGAGTCTTACTGCACATAGTATAAAACCTCACATTTATTCAAAGTAAATCTATTGCTGAATAAAAGAACCCATAAACAGGATGGTTCCGAATAGAATTTCCTATCTTCAGCAAAGGTGGGAGGATGATTCAAATCACTTCTCTTAGCATGAGAAAAAGGATCAGATTAGAGTCCACTAAGCAAAGGTCCACTGCATGGGCAAGGGGAATGGAACTATAATCTGAAACGTTCAAGTCTGGTCTCCCCATTGACATCTCCAAATCAACCAGCAAGAAAGTCTATCAGCAAACGGAAAAAGGCAAGGGGGGTGGAACGTCCGATGCTATGGTGTATAGGTAGGAAATTAAGAGAGAGATTCCATCCCTCCTCCATGGAAAGTCACTTTTTATACCCCAAATAGTTATTTTGTGACATCAATTGTCACCATACGATGGTCTGATCATCATATGACCATACTTTTCGCTCACCAGGTACAGAATTGATAATCCATCATATTTTTCCATGTTGCTCATGAGAAACCACTGTCCGTTCCGTCCTCACAGTTTAGTTGAAATGTGCCTATTTACTTTGTTGCTCTTTATGTATTAAGTCGAAGGGTCAAGTTTCCATCAATTCACTAACAACAAAGTACGGAAAAAATGTCTATTGATTTAAAAATGTTGTGCATAAAGAGGACAGATAAAGCAACATTTGAGGAAACGTGACACAAATCCATTACTTAGGCTATGGAACAATGCAGCCTAAGTAAAAAGGCAATTTAATGCATTTTAAAGTCAGCACTTCTTATTCAGTAAAATAAACTCATTATTGAGCTCAAGCATAATGAAATAAATTAAGCATATCAAGTGAATAAGTAATTGTAACGGTTGACAGTGATTACTGCATAGATATTTTCAACTCTAAATATGGCCTACTACCACAATTTTAAAAGTACATAAATGCAAACCATTCTTAAAAATCATTATAATAAAATTATTTTAGGAAACTAAGATTCTAATAATATCAAGCATGTATGCTGAAAGTTTCAATCATGTACCATATAACAATTTTGATTTGCACCAGTTTTTTGTTTGCTATGGTGCATTACAATGAAGGCAATATTCATCATTAATATTTGCACAATCATGTGTAAGACTCATTTGGTACATAGATATACAGCGTCATATTAATAGTTTGTTATTTTGCATCAAAGAAAGATTTTCCCTCAATAATTACAACTATGTTAAAATAATAAGGGAATCAGTTAATGAACATGTTAAACTCATTCTTCTCAAAGTCTTCAACTTCTATAAATCCAAGCACCCTAAATGCCTAACAGGCCACTTTTTTTGTGAAGGGGGCCCGTGAGTGTTTACCCAAAAACAAATTAATTGTAAACAAGAAATTTGTCACTGATTTGCTTTCTGCTCCAATAAATAGTCCCTGAAACTTTACAACGGGAGGTTAAATAAATCCTTCTTTGTCAAACAAAACATCCTGCTTTCCGATTTCAAAATGTAGTTGATATTACACAAAAGAGAAAACAGATAGGCATTCTGTCTCTAACTACAGTTCACCCTTCAAAAACGATATGATGCACAAATAACCAAAACCCATATTTTAGCTAGACATTTCTGAAACCGCCAGTTTACAATCTGCAATAACAACAAATAGCATATTTAAATCCCTGATTGTAATCCTTTCTTGAACCCATGAGAGGGATTTATACCTGCTGTTCACAAGAATAAATCGCTGACCATTTCCAGTGTAGGAAAGGTGGAAAGGCAAAGGGGTCAGAAAAGAGGTTGAGAATGCCCATTAAGGCTCTGGTGTGTAGGTGTGACGAAATGTACCTGGAAAAACATCACCCTAAAATATTTTCTCCTCTACCCTATGTTTGGATTTACTCATGTGCAATATAACTTCATCATGGGAAAGTATGCTGAGCACATGAATGAAAGTACGAGTACAGAGTTATGTTTTGTCAAAATCTAGTACATTGGCCAATTTGTGCAAATGGTTATAGGAATTGAGATCAATGTGTACTCTTTTCAGCTTTATGGATCCCTATCAATAATGTTCATGAGAACATCAAGGTGAAAATTAACACTTTTAAATGGTGTAGTCTACCCAAATTTCCTCACATTTCCCAACATCAAAGTTACACCACTGAAATGTAACTAAAATCTTTTTTCACTCTTTTTAGATGTTCTTTTTCTATAGCCTACCTAAAATAGACTTTCGATCCAATGCATTTCAGTAGAAAGAAAGTTCATGCTTCTCCAGAAGAAAGAATGCAGAGACCAGTGACCAAGATAAAACCACAGATGTTCTTTCATATAGATTCCATCTTTGTTGTACCATGAACAACATGCTATCTAACAAAGGACACTGCTTCTCCCCCAAATGGCCAGGGTGTAATGCCCTCAGCTTTATTACAGGGATTCTGACTCCACACTGGTCAATAACTACCTGGGGGCACCAACCCCCTTGGATGAAATTTCTCAAGTGTGTTGCCTGATTTTAAAATACCAATCCCTAAGGGTTATTTATGTTGTAATAATTGAACATGTAAGTCGTATTCCCTAAAACATGTTTGGTAACCACTAATACTGTCAGATATTTTTAATGACTATCAATTCAGCTAGAAGTAGTCTTTGCAAGAACATAAACAATATGATTGCAATCACTATGTGGCATCGGAGCCCAGCTTTTCTACCTTCATACATGATGTACTGTTTCGTAAAGTGTAATACAGAGAACATTGCCAACAGGGTCCACAGGCAATAATCAATGTATCATTCACTGCAATTACTTATTTTTTCTTTTAGGTGTTTTTTCAATAGGTGTCAAATATGGCCAGTTGACAATCCCAAAATATAACATTGAATTCAAAGAAATACATTGAAATCTGGAACGTCAAGGAGCAATGATACAAATCTAAGAATATTAAGACATGTCTGAGCTATCTAATTAAAAATATAGATATGTGTTAGACTTATTTAAACATCATTTCTTTAAACACCATCACATTGTTCCATCCTTGTGCTGGGGCCTATTTAGAGTGAAAGCAAATCAAATCACATTTTGAATGCGGCAGATTGAATGTGATTAAAAACAATGAACTGGGATTTGAACAGTTCACGTTAGGGGGTCACTTCATGTGTCAAAGAAAGTTTAATGTGATGCAAATTATGAACCATTAATAATTAATACAACCATTTTTTGTTTAACTCTATGTAAGATTAAGTAATTGGGCTCCTGAGTGAAAAGGTTATTGGTCTTACAAATCAATGTGAAATTGGAGAGAAAGGGGAAACAGGAAGGACACAGGGGGGTAGACAGAAGCATGAAAAGCAATATTAGAAATTATTTTTACAACGGTGTTTAATATTTCATACTGTCTAAATTAGTGTTATGTCATTTTGGGTGCATTGGGGTTTATTTAAATTAATCCTGAGCGCAGGCATGGCCACCAACCCAGGTCGAGCCACTGACGATTTGCCTACCAGGTGTAAATGGTTGTTGATGCCCGCTGCAGTATTACCAAAATTGGTCATTCAGACCATGGGTGGAGAACGACGGCGCCTTGGTGGATATCACCTCGGAGTCACATGCAGCACCATACTTATATCCCCTTCCTTCATGTAGCCTTGCAAGGATCTGTCTGGCAGATCGCATACCTGGTTAATACCTCTTGAGCCGATTCCCCACCCCTACTGACTTGCATGGGTGGCAGCGAAGAGAGGAATTTTCTGGGAACTGAGGAATTCAGGGGGCCATGATCATTCTGCATAAAGGGGCAATTCTGAGAATAGCATCACAGGTATGAAGCATACGTGCCTTCGGCCCTGCTGGGGACTATGAGGTATAACCTTGGCAGAGCGAGGTTGAAACCTCCCACCATTAAGGTTAAAACAGGGGCCTTTGAGCTTTAGCCTAGTCAAAGGGAATACTTTTTTTTAATCAATACACTTTCAAACAAATTAAAATAAAGCCTTAAAATATTTAACATTATCAATGCAGTTTACCACAAATACTCAAACAGTTTCCCAGACTTTCAGTGATAGTCGCAGTTACCTCAATATTGTAGCGCTTTTTGTGAAGACTACATTAGAGGTATGAAAGATTGTTTCCTTTTCTTTAATTGTTATGTTATATTATGTTATGTTGTGTTATGTTATGCTATGTTAGTATATGCATGGTGTACGTCTGGCCTCAGTCTGGCCTTTTGTTACAGTATGATGCATGAATTATGAGCATTTGAATGGCTGTGCCCTGTTTGGGTTGTGGTCTGGGACTCACACAGACAGGGATATGAGTGTGTGAGTATTTTTACATAGCCCAGGATTTGCCTTGGAAAGTTGACCAATGTAAGGCAAAGTAGTGGTGTGCGCTACTTTATGCTACTTTGCTACAAGAGGTGGCCCATGGCTGGTACAGGGCATTCCCATGCAAACGCTTTTGGGTTTTGACACTCATATCCCTATCTACTAACATTGGTAGCCATAGATTTGCCGCAAAAATGTACATCTCCTCGAAGCAGGTGTAACTGGAGAGCAAGTTTTAAAACAATACATTTTCCAACTTTGCATGTGTGTTGCACAGAAAAGTATTAAAGTATAATGTGCTGTGCTAAATAGAATACAAACAATCTTCGACTTTAGTGCACGGGTGGGCATTGTTGAATGGCAGCCTTACCGAGCAAGTGCAGGGGGGAAGAAAACAGTGCCTTATCATAGTAGCTATGTATGCAAAGTATCACCAGAACATTCTCCCTCGTTTCCTTTTGACGTATTTCAGATACTAAAGGCTCAAAACCAGCCTGACGAATAATGGATATCAGATATTCCATATTGCTGAAATAAAGATCAGCTGAGAAGTTCCCTCTCTACTCTTACCTCTGACTAAGTTGTGAATGGTTTACTTAATTTCCGGTTTAATTCAAGAGCTCAGTTATCATTTCTCTATCAAAAGCGGAAATGACGTGATTGACAGTATCGTCCGCCATAGGCTGAAGTTGTTATGTGCTGATTATTGTTTGCGGCGTATACAGATCACTGTAAACTGCGGTAAACAACAGATTACTGCCAACCTAACAATGTTTTTCAATCCTGCTTTGTCCATTGCAATAATAATCTTGCTTGCCTGCTCTTTTGTGCACCCCAGCAGCTCCCGCGCATCCAGAACTGGCCACCCAGTTTCAAATAAAAGTTTATCGAAGACACAGATTTGTAAGAGTTTATACTTCGCTTGTTTGTGTGTATACTGATATAATTACCTTTTCAGTGTTTGCGAGGAGCAGTGAATGGGCGGGTTAATTCTTATTGTTTTTAAGCAATGTGACCCCCAGCTAAGGTTTTTATTTATTTATTGTGTTTTATTTCAATTTAACAAAAAATGAAAATGTAATTAACTCAATAAAGATGTGGTACCAATTATCATCCAGACTATATGAGAATACAAAAAAGTCAGTATAGATCCCAACTATAACTGCATTGACAATTTGAATTACAGATCCTCTGGTTGCCAGTAATTCCTGGTGTAAAATGACATATCATTTTAGGTAATCCGCCATGCAGTGTGAATGAAGAATAATATTAGAAAGTAGTGTTTCCGTAAACATACTCACACAGCATTCCAAATTGAAGGCCAATTTCTGGGGGCGAATTTCTCCAGATGTGCCCAGTAAAATGTGTCCCCAGAGGCATCCACAGTAATTACATTCAGTAATGTTGCATAAGGTATTACCACAATAATTGTAGTAGTGATTTAGGGGGAAACTCCTATTATAACCCTAAATAGTTTTAAGAGGTCAATCAGTATGAGGGCCAACAAAACTAAATAAATCTGACCATATTTAAAATGAGGTGTAAAAGGTCAATATGTGACCGTTATTTTTTTATCTTTTGCACCTCCTTTCGAAGAACATACAGCAACAAAGAAAAACATTTACTTAAAAAATTCTAATCAATCAATATAAACTTTATTCGGCTGAAAGTACATATCCATAAAAGTACACGAACAAAAAATCAGTTAAGACATCCATTGGAATTAAAATTGGACCTCCAGTAAAACAGTGCGTGGTCACATAATGAGACAATTAATAACAACATGTAACAATACAGGTTAAAAACATAAAATAAAGTGCTATTATTCAGCAGGTTTGCATAGAGTTACAGGAAGGAACCAAACCGAAAGGCTAATTCATCATCATTTAGAGCAATGACCATCCCATAAGCTGCCTTATAATTAGGGCTCCCGGTTTTGTGGTATTTATTTTTTTGCCATTTCCGTCTGTATTTATCCATATTTATTTTTGGGCATTTTTTCTGTATTCATCCCCATTTTTTTTTGCCACAAGTAAAAGGCGATGCTATAGCTAGTATTTTTCCACATGTATTTAAATTGACAATGCACACATGCGCTCACTTAAACTAGCGATTTGTTGGGGTTTTAGCAGTGCTTTAAATGGTCCAGTTCTGAATAATTTGAAAAGGAGAGTACATGTGCTTCTCAGTTCTGCGATAAAAAACACTTTAGGATAGAGTACAAGCACTTATCAGGAGCAAACATGTGCCAGCGCTTATGTATTTCCATCTAAAGCCACCTGTCACAGGCACTTAACTCTACCCCCTTCAGAGGAACCGCGCCCCCTCCTCTTGGAAGGATGCCACCCTAAAACAAACACGGATTAAAAGTGTGCACAGTAAAAACCCAGTGCTGTACATGTGTACTTTTATTGTCCTGTCACTTTGTGTCTCTTGTTGCCATGGTACACAGACATGCAGTGTATCACACAGCTCACACCGGTGTAAATGGGGAACATCAGTGAGAGGGCACGGTAATAAGAGTCAGACCTCACCCTAATGCACCACAGACCCCCTTCTGCTTGCACTTTTTCCTCACACTGCGTGCTATAATGCACGTCATTAGCACATTATACAGACAAGGATTGTACCCCAGCCAGTGATACAGCAACAAATCGGTTAGATATAGCGCCGTTTTTAAGCGCTGTAAAGAGTTTTGTTGTACTTCAATTTAACATAATCGGAAGGACGAATCTGGCTTTTAGGGCGAATTCAAACTCTTGACTCCTAAGGCACCACATTTGTGAGCGGTGAGTCTTCAGTTCTCTGAACCATCCTGACAGCTAGGTGCTTGTCCGCCCCACCGCCTTTCTCAGGTACTCTTATTAAAGTGCCTCCCCCAGCTGCTTGCAATTTACTTCCACTCACTATTTGCAGCATGGAAACTCTTGTTGTCAAGTTGCAAGCATTTTATTCTGGTTGCATCTTCTTAGTGAAGCCTGGCTGAGGTGCAGGGAATCGGAGGCATCACCCACGTGTGCTTTGAAGCCAGGTGCTGAAGGCATAGTGCTGCCTTTTCTGAAGGGGGAATTTGGTGTAATGTCATAAAATGCAAAAGCTGTCCCCTTCCCCGTTTAGTTGTTCTCCTTTTACAGTGCTCCTGAAACGTTGTAGTGGGTTAAACCACTGTATCAACCAAAAAGCCAGTATTTTGCAAAATATGCGAACCTTTTTCGCCCTAAATGTATACATATCTAAGCACTAAAACAGTGTAATTGATGTTTGTTAGGCACCATTGAAGCAGTTGGAGGAGGGGACAGCAAACATAACAGGCTAGGGGGCATATTATCAAGTGGGTTTATCTCCGCTTTTTTGGCTTTAAAATCCAAGAAAGCGGAGATAAAATTATCTCCCTATTACCTAGCTGTCGCTAACACCAGTTAGCGACAGCTCGTAGGAGATAGCGACCATCTTGGGCCCCACTTTGCATGTCAGTGATATTTATCACTAATGACATGCAAAGTGGGCGTGCCAAGATGTTAGCGACTGGAAACAGTCGCTAACATCGCTATCTCCTATTACCAACTTTTGGAGATATTCGCGCTAAGCGCGAATATCTCCAAAGCTAACACCTGCCCTGAGCAGTTCTTAGCCATGTTATGCAATGGGAGGTGGATAACATGGCTAAGAGCATTAGCTTGGTAATGCATGAATATCGCTGACTTTTCAGCGATATTCATGCATTGCGGCCGATTTTTATCGCATTTGCGATAAACCTTGGTAATACCAAGGTTTATTTGCGATAAAAATCGCCGCAGCTCTGCGGTAAATTTTTGTCTCTAACCAAGCAATAGCGATAATTATCGCTATTGCTTGGTAATATGCCCCTAGATCTCTTTAACCAAATGGGCTTGAATTATGGCTCAAATTGTTCTGGAAATAGAATGGCAATCTCCACCCACTAGGACAGCTCCTCACACCACAGGACAAAGACCAAAAGGCTTGAGGTCCCAAAGGGTTGACAAAGTGTGCAGTCACATTGGGTGCTAAAGACAGAAGTAACCACACTCAAAAAACTGGTTCAGACATCTCAGTCCTCCACTGATGACAAACACAATTGTGACATCTTGCATTGGGCTCATGGGACACCCACAGTGCTGCCCTAAAACATCAGAAGGATGGATGCCCCAGCTTTATAAAAGCTTGGCAGATGACGTTTGTTCCGACACACAGACAAACCAATTTACATAATAGTAAAACTGGCCAAAGATGGTTGTACATGCATGCTGACTAGGCAAAGGTTCAGCTATAATGGAAAGAACGCGCCTTTTGATATTCACTTATTGAACGAGACAAAAAGCAACTGCATGGACAGAATTATCAACATCCTTAACAAGCTGGGTCCAAAAAAAAACTCTCCACTCAGCCAAGATTTTAAAGAGTAAGAAGGCCAGCCTTAAAATCCTTCAGTCTCATCCTCACTATGATTCGTTGGGTTGATCTGTTTAATAGTATTTAAACTTACAAAATTGTGCAATTGCACGCTGCAAAGGTCCTGCAACTTTAATAAACCATTTAGAAATAATTTTCTGGTAGTGTCTTCTGCCACTACTATGCCCATTCGCATCACCATGAAAGAAAACTAGCATTAAATTAGTTTTAAGCCGTGTGCTAGGATGCGCTGCTGCAGCACTGTGATATTAAGTGCTTAAAACGTGCACTGTATGGAGCCTGGGACTGGGAGTCAGGGGCGTTGGGAGAGGCTACGGCATGGGGTAACAGAACAATGAAGCCTCATTAACAAGTAAATGGTCTTTGAAAAGACCTGTGAAGTACTCTGGTGCGGCTGTGTGTGTGTGTGCCCGGGAAGGAATTTCAAGCAGCAGGAAGGGGGCATGGCAAGAACTCTGGATTCCAGCGCGGGAACATTTTCTAGTATTTTACCATTTCTACATATAAATACAGACAAAGGAAATATAGATTTCCGTCTGTATTTATATGTAAAAATCCGTAAAAACGGAAAACCGGGAGCCCTACTTATAATCAATCACAGGCAAAGCTTTAAAATAAGAGGTCAGAAACCTTTTGGTGAGAATTAAATAATAAGAGCAGAAAAATAAAACGTGAAACATTGATTGTCTGTGTTGATTATTGCATGGGCAGGGTAGAAGGTCAAGGTTGGTAGTAAAACCCCCAGGGAATGATAACATAAACTTCATAGTGTCAGTCCTCAGCTGTAAAAGTAAGCCCCTTTCCCAGCGGCAATTCGTTTTAACAAGTAACTAGAAACCGCGGGAGCAACGTTCAAAATATGCATGTTTTTGGCCACTGACTTTTATAGGATGCATAGAGAGTCCTTTGGAGGTATTTACTACTGATGGAGCCAAGGTCTGAGAGGTTTAAAAATGCAGATTCTAGGTTCACACTAACTAGACTTTTGTGAACCGCAGCCAACCATAGTATATCCATCCCCCTGTCACATTTCAAACAATCTGAGATTATCTCTCTGGTTAGTAGAGCCGCTGGATTTTTCCAAATTCTCAACCAAAATAGGGTTGGGGAGGCCTTAATGTAGTCTTCAATGTATGGAAGACTGAGTTCACAGTGACTTGCATATTTAGATGATGAGATGGGTGCACCCAGGTTTTTACGACAGAATCTGTTCTCTTCCCCCTGGATGCTAGCACCTTAGTACGCCCCATCAGCACAGCATTCATTGGCATATAACAATGCAAGAGTTTGTTACCATTAATAAGTGGGACATCCTGAGTTAGTGTTGCCAAAGACTTGTTTAGATCGTTGATAAATAAAATAAATAGGAGGGGGGCCAAGACACAACCCTACCTGACCCCCCTACCGACATCAATGGCTTTGGAGACCTCCCCATCCTTGCTAATACGCACCCGGGCGTATAGGTCTTTGTGCAAGTAAGCTAAAAAGGGAACAAGGGGCTCTCCAAACCATAGTTTAAAGGGTTGTCCACAGCCGAGATCTATTAACAAAGTCAAAGGCCGACGTACGGTCCAAGAATTCCAGATATACAGGTGTTTTCTTAGCTATGTTATATTTGCTGATAATCAAGTTGAGGTTAAGGCATTGTTCCACGGTGCCGATATTACTCCTGAACCCCAACTGACACGGATGTAAAATCTGACATTCTTCGGCCCATGACCTAATCTTGTTAAACAGTACCCTCCCTAAGATTTTCAAAGTATTATCGATTAGGGAGATCGGCCTGTAGCAACTCAGGTTTGAACGGTCCCCTTTCTTAAAAATCAGCACTATATTGCTGGAGGACCAAGTGTGGGGTATAGGGGAATTGGTTAAATGTTTAAAAACGTTTAACAGTAGTGGAGCCCAAAAATCAGGGTGACTTTTAAGAAGGTCAATAGGCAGACCGTCAGTCCCAGGGGCTTTACATCCCAGGCTCTGTTCAATGGCCTCCTCTACCTCCGCTAGATCAATTGGGATCCTGGTAATTGGCATATTCTCCTTAATAACAGAGGAAGGATCAGGGGCAGCATAGATCTTACTAAAATGGGCCTCCCAAGACACACTGGGAATATTACAACTAATTGATGACATAAGGTTTCCCAGAGACCTCATACCTTTAACATCCTGCCAAAAGTCCTTGCCATTTTTAAAAGTGTTTGCCCCAGTGAGGTTATCCCATGCTCTTTTATAATCTCCTCCTTTCTGGTTGCAATGACTCTCTTGTATCTCAGCCTAAGTGATTTAGCTAGAGAACTATCTCTAGGTTTATTGGCAAGAGCCCTTCGCAGGGCTCTATTCGCTGAGGAACAGTCAGCGTTAAACCAACTTGAGTCTAAATTAGTTTTCTTATTGGGCTTGGACAACAGGGATTTGATGCCGGAGCAGAGCTCTGAAAAAGCACTGACTACCTCCAAGTTACGTTTTCTGTACGTCAGACAGGTGTTAATCAAATCAGGATAAGATCTTACCATCCTTTTGAATACCACTTTATTATCTATGCCATGCCAAACCACTCTGGGGTTGTCAGTAGTAAGAGTCAGATCACTGACACCCTGGGCATTATCATAAATTGGTCTGGGAGTAAGACTCAGGGTCAGATTGATCGGGTTGTGGTCCCCCTGGAGTGTGGGAATTACCTCTGCTTTAACACGCAATTTTCTAAACAACCGGTGATAAAAATATTGTCTATGGTAGAGGCTGAGCCCCAGTCTCTATAGGTAGGTTCTATGTGTCCATCCCTAAAGGGCACAGCTGCGAGCTCCATAACATCCAGGAAGTTATTGGAGCTTAAAAGGTCCAATAACTGGTATCCTCTGTGACATAACGGTCTCTTGTCGGTAGGGTAAATAGCTGAATAAATACCCTTTGGGGTTTTTACGTTGAAATCACCACATAAACAAATTCTCTTGACTTTGGCACCACTGTTAACTGTATATAGGTTAGAAACAAATGTAAACAGCTCAATAAAGATCATATTGGGGACAGTTCTAAAAGCATCATTATAAAAAGTAATCAAATAGAATGAAATCCCCCGTGTATAAATTGTGACCTGAAATTTATCATTATTGGTATGCAGAGCTCTAGTGCAGCCACCTGCCCTGATGTTAATCCACGTTCCAAGGCCTCCAGCTGGCCGACCTGAATCAGGGGTAGGAGATACGATTTTAAAACATTCAAACCCCTCCAGGAACGACTCCTGGGTGGCCCAGGTCTCTTGTAACATTAGAATATCTAGACTATGGATTAACTCTAACAAGTCTTGTAGATTTAATTTGGATGCGAGGCCTGCGACATTCCAACTCAATATTTTAAGGGTGGAATCTTCATTAGAAGCAGTTGGGATGTGAGGTTCACAGGGCTGGGAGCAAGTTCGGCAGGATGCTGACTCTTCTAGTCAGTCAATCCTGGCAGTCCAAACCTGATAAGGGCGTAAATCTGTTGAGTATGGGAAAAGGGCAGGGAATATAAGACATATTAGTGCGGGGTACCTCTAATATGGGCTTATAAAAGTAGCCTAAAGGTAACGCCCAGATACAAGTAATACAATTAGCCTGCTCCTCCTGCAGCGATAATATTGCTTTTGCCACAGATGGTCTACAAAAGTTAATAACTATACAATCCCCTTTAATGGATTTTGTGGACATACTCACCCATCCTACTCTCCGCACCATAATAATGTTCTCAATTAGGGATGTCCTTAACCTTTTATGTTTGGAGAGCCAATCCGCACTCTTACAGCGTAATTGCTCCCATGATTCTGTTTGATCAGGCCTTAAAGGGGGCACACCTGCTAGAACCACAACATAAGGGCAATCTCCGGGGGTAGATTTAAAACCTCCCTATTACCCCTAAGGTCTGGCGAACAAGCAGGATCAATAGCACCCTCTCGAGGGGTTTTGTCAACAGCTTTAGCATTATTTAAAGCCACAGTGGGGATGCTAATGGGTGGCATGATCTGTATCACATTTACATCAGCAGTTCTATTAATGCCATCATTCACAATCTTCCTATTCATCCCACCAATACACACAAGTGGATTTTATTACACATATCGCAATGAATAGAGCCTGCATTCAAATTAGGGGGATCATTTGGGGGCTGTTGGTAAATTCGAGCATTATTAGGTGGCATGGTTGACATAATACTCATTCCCAAATCAGGGGGCACAATCACATTAGCATCTACGGCGGGAACAGTATTAAAAATCACAGGTTGGGGTTTAGGGGGCACCACAAGCAAACGATCTGTCAAAGTGGAGAGCAATAGTCAAGTGCGCTCCTAACACGGTCAGTGATAGCATCCACAATATGGGTTATGGCCGCTTCACTCCTGCTGCTACTATTAATACGAAACTAGTCAGTCTCAGTCTGAGTACTGATAGAGCAAGAGAGGGGGTTGGAATCTAAAATGTGCACCTAAAATGTGCACCTGTTCTAAGATTGGTAGAAGGGCGTATCCAAGTTCAATGTTGTGCGAGATAAACAAGGTAGAGTCGGTTGCTTTCTCTTGGCACTGACTGCCTTAACTGGCTTCCTTTTGCATTTGGCCCCAGTAGGTGCACCAATGTTCGTTGGGTTGTCTGATACAGGGGCATGGGTTATAGAGTCACCTCTAGGCTCCTCACAGGTAGTAGTAGAAATGTCTAAGCCACCGGTATTCGGATTATTAACTTCTGTTGTCAGAATCGTAGATTGGAGTGGTACTCCCAGGCCAAGAGAAAGATGCCTCTCAGTCAGTTCGATTTTGTTACTGACAATGCGGACCGCTCTTTCCAACATACTGTCAATACTTGTTGCAGCAGGCCTAAATGCCGATTGACCCACATGCTTCCCCATGGTCTCGTTAAGATATATCTTATTAGTATATGGAAGTATACTTGGCTCACCTGGGAGGGGTTACAATCAGCAAAACACCGGTTAAAAGGGGGGTGGCCAAGTCCAGTCTCCTCCGGTCTCTGATGGGTGCAGACGGGCGCGCCCTTGGCCCAGTCTTCGCCGGCGCCACAGAGGACCTTCTGGGTAATGGAGTCTACGGCGTAGATGCCTGATGCTTGCCGTTCCCCTCACAGCGCTGGGCTGGTGCTGGTAAAGTGAGCAGAGGGAAATAACACAGCCGTTCCCCTCACGACAAAATAAAATGATTCTCAGTGCGTCCCCATTCCAAATAATTTCCTATTATTATACGCAGGTTTATCTCAAATAATGAGTGCATGAGATGCTAAGTGGTACAATTGAATTCACCTATTTATTCAAATGCAGAGGCCTACATTATTTGGCCCCTCGTCCTTTGTTTCATGTTTTGTACTAATGATTTCACCTCCAATAATTCTTGTTATTCTCTAGACATTTAGGGCATATGCCGAACTGACTCCATTTGCCATTCCAAATAATATTAGAATATGCCAGCAGCAGGGTAAAGGCTTATTTGAGTTGTGGAATTACACAAAATGAAATGCTTATGACCTCACCCTTGAGGTGACAGGTGCAATCACAAAGGTCTTAAATGATCTTACAGGTGAGATTAGATATGAAATTACAGTTTTACTATTAACACTATCAATGACACACCCATGAAGATGTATTTATTGGGATGAGCGTTTCTTGATTTTTATTAATTTTGTGCTTTTAGGCATTGTTGTCTGTTAGTCTAAATCTTGTAATTGCACTTGGGGTGAGAGTTATGGTTTGCATGGATGTTGTGCAAGTTATCAGTTGCTAATTAAGCAGAACTGGTGCATATTGCTAACACAAATTTAATTAGTTACTAAATGCTTTATTGAAAATGCTATGTGCAAAATTTAAGCTTAAAAATAAAGTATTTTAGGGGGCGTGTCCAAGATGGCGACGGAGTAGGACGTGTCTGTGTGTCTACCCGGCACCGAGAAATTTCTCAGCCTTGAATTAGCTTCCCCACAGGACTTCAGCCACCTCATCTCACACGAATTGTGCCCGGGAGTGTGCCTGGTCAGTTTGAGCGCCCTACCTTCACGCTCGAGCCTTCCCGGAGCTGCGACTGCCGGTGCGGCCTGCCTGGCGACATTGGCGGCTACCGCTGGGACCGCCTGTGGATGATTCCGGAGCGCTGAGGGCGATCCTGGAGGGGAAAGGAGAGAGCCTGAGGGGTCTGCTTCCCACCCCTGCGGAGCATCATCGGTGGCCCGGCTCCGGAAGACGGCTCCGGTGGAGCAAGGACTGATACACCAGGGTCGGAGGTGGGGCTTTGAAGTGCGGCCGCGCCGGGGCCCTGTCGCGGGATCGGGGCTCCTGATTCAGTCAAGCCCGGGGATCTCCGGCCTGTGCGGGCCTCCTCTTTTGCGGTCCTGGGAGTGGCATTGGCAGAGGGGCGAGACGACCGAGGCCAGTACAGTATCGGCCTTCCCCCCCTCCCAATCTCACACGGACAGCTCTGGTCCCCCGGCCTTCACCCTGCGTGATTGAAGGGGGGGCCCTGGGGTCGCTGGGACGCCCGAGTAGGCCGCGACTCAACAGCCCAGGCCCGCCTGGCGGAGGAGCACATTAGGCCACGCATCTCTTGCTGCTACAGCTTCCAGCTTACCGGGGCTAACTCCGGTCATCGTGCACAGTGGAGTGTCCTTCCCCGGCGGCCCTGGACACCGCAGATTGTGCCTGTGACACGGACTGCAGCTGGCACACCCACAGGCCTAACCGAGCCAGCGCTGCCCTCTGGGCTACTTGACGAAGAGTCCTCCAGCGTCGTGGGTGAGCTGGGCCCTTGCGTGGCGCATCCTAGAGGGGGCGGCTGATGGTGGGCTGCTGACCGCACACACTGAATGGGCGCCCTGATGAGACCTGCTTGGTGCTGATCCCCCGACGAGGCCTACATAATAAAGGAGCGGGCACCTCAAGGTAGCTACACAGCCCAGGTTGAGGGACAGGGCAACTGATGTCTGAGGCACCAAGCTACCACCGTGCAGGGTCAATCCCTGGACCTTGATCACAAGGAGCGATCATCTACCCTGTGGGCCCCGGCGCCACACCATGGCGGGCAGGCAGCATAAGGACAAACCTGCCAAAGAAGGGCTGAGCAAGGGTGTATCATCGTCGTCATCGCCGGGACCCAGTAAGTCACCCCCGCGGAATGATGATGAGGCCCCAGCCACCAAGGCCTTTATGGTCGAACTCTTTCAAGCAATGAAGGAAGACATTTTGGAACTACGCTCTCAGCTGGCATCGGATCTCCGTGAAGTGAGGAGGGACGTGGACGAGATTGAGGAGCGAGTGGCCACCTTGGAGGAGCACGATCTGGGCCTGGCAGAAGACGTGCACCAACTCCAACAAGACGTCCTCTGGCTCACGGAACAGAACCTAGATCTCCAGGCCCATGCTGAGGATTTAGGGAACCGGTCTCACCGGAATAATATCAGGATCCGAGCGGTGCCGTGGGCGGGAGAAGGCAAGGACCTCAGAGAATACGTACAAGCCCTCTTTCAGTTTGTCCTGAGTGATGAGGAGCCCCAGGAGATCCGCATGGACAGGGTCCACAGAGTCGGGCTACCTAGAGGCCCGAAGGCACCACCTCCTGATATCATGGTTTGTATACACGACTTCCCACTAAAAGAACGGATACTAAGAAAAGCACGAGACTTTGACCCCTTGCGTTTTTGCGACCATCAGCCCCAGCTGTTCTATTATTTGGCGGCCTCGACCCTGCAGAAGCGGCGGGACTTTCGCCCTGTTACCAATTTCCTTAGGGACCAGAAGGTAGCCTATTCCTCGGGTCACCCCTTTCGCCTTATCTTTCGCTGGCAGAACAAATTAGTCCAGGTCAGATCCCTCAAGGCTGCCCTGGAAATCCTTGGTTTGGAGGATTCTACAGCGACGCCCAAGAGCGGCGCTTCACCGTCGAGTAGACGACAACGCTCCCCGGCATGGCAGAGAGTGGGCAATGCAGCGGCTCCGGGGAGACCGTATATCCCTGCCAGCCTCCAGGAGAGGGGGGCTGCAGTGGCCTCTGTGGCGCTGATCACGGACGCTGCATCACAGGACGGCCCTCCCACTGAGTGAGCCTGTGGAGCAGAACCGAGTGAGTCGGAGAGACATCTCTTCACCAGGTACTGAGAACACGATATGTTAATCCTGGAGACACGCTCTACTAGTGGGTTCGTGAGGGACCCCCACTGCCTATTTGGTTCCCGGCCTGTGGGGCCATTCCCAGAGACCTTTTTTCTAGGCCTTTATGCCATTTTATTTTGCGTTGCTTGGCTAGGCCGGCTGGTCTTTGGGACAGGGAGGAGGGGATGGGGGTCTGTTGGGGTTGGGGGGAAGTGGAGGGGAGGGGGGTAAAGTGGTAGCTGGGGCGGACTGTTGATATTTCCTTTGCAATTGAGACAAGGCATGTATGGAGACACGGAGCGATTGAATGACACAAGTTGGGAGGATGTTCGATATGCACGGATCGCACTCCCCTGGAGGGCACAGTCGGTTGGGATTTGTGGGGTCTGGCTGGGGGGTGGGAGGCTGGATGGCCCTGTAGGCTTCTATAGAGTGCACAACATCTCTCCGCAACTAGGATGCCGCTCACTTTAGGGACTTGGAACGTGAAGGGGCTGAACTCTCCCCAAAAGTGCCAGAAGATCTGGAAGTACATACTTGACCACCACTTAGATGTGGTGGGGCTGCAGGAAACTCACTTGACTAGGCGGGACGGCTCCCGCCTCAAGCATAAACAATTTCCCCTCATATATAGGTCCTCAGCCCCCACGATGCATAGGGGGGTGGCCCTCATGTTCCGGGCGTGCCTGCACTTCCAGCCCACAGGAGTGCTCAATGACAAGGAGGGGCGCTGGCTGGTGGTCAAGGGGGTGCTATGTGGTAGGCTTTGCACATTTCTGGTCCTCTATGCTCCTAATGTGTGTCAGAACGGGTTCATACAGGGCCTGCTAAAGACAGTCCTAGACTTTGTGGCGGGGCCTCTAATTGTAATGGGGGATTTTAACCTAGTTTGGCATAGGGATATGGACAGCACACATCACCAGAGATCTGACACCGGCTTGTTCTCCACTGAAACGCAGCGATTGATAACTGACATGGGTTGGTTGACTGGTGGCGTTCCCTGTATCCGCACACCAAGGATTTTACTTTCTTCTCGCATGTCCACCGTTCCTACTCTCGTCTGGACCATTTCTTCCTTAGCCAATCTCTCCGGGGGGATCTGCGCGAGGCCAAGATTTTCCCTTTATCGGTCTTGGATCATAGCTTGCTGGCTATCTGCCTCAGTTGGGAAACTGTTGATACCGCCCACTGTAGATGGTACTTCCCTGCCTCTCTGGCTCGATATACATCCCCCTGCCAAGCGTTGCGGAAAACTATTTCCGAACTTTTTTACCTTAACGCTATAGGCAACACGTCGATATATAACACATGGGCCGCTTTCAAAGCTTCTATACATGGCAGCTGTATAGCACTTAATGCAGCCCTCAACAAATTAAGAAGGAAAGAACGGGAACAATTGGAAGAAGAACTCTCTTCACTTGAACTTGCCCACAAGCAGCATCCCTACCGACGGGCGATGCGGCAGTTGACAGCGGTTAGGGGGAAACTTAGAGCTCACTATATTAATAGAGCGGAGCTCACGCTGCTGAAATTGCGGCACCTCTCGTACTCCCAAGGGAACAAGGTGGGGAAACATCTGGCCCGCCAACTCCGTGACAAGAGGGAAAAAGAATATATTGGGGGAATACAAGACGCTACGGGGACCCTCATCCACCATGATGGTACCAAGGCGGGGCTCTTTGTCAACTTCTATGAAGAACTCTATGCCGGGAACGACCTCAATGCCAGGGCACAGGAGGAATACCTGAGGGCGCTCCCGCTCCCCTAGGTGTCGGCGGAGTGGATAGACCAGCTTGTTGCCCCTTCACCAGGGAGGAGGTCCTAGCAGCCATCAAGGCCCTGAAGCCTCATAAGGCCCCGGGGTCAGATGGTTTTACCGTGACCGTTTACAAAACTTTTGCCTCGGAACTAAGCGACTTCCTGGTATTACTTTTTAACTGCATGGCAGAAGAAGGCGTGTCTTCTGGGTCCATTGCTGAAGCGATAATCTCGGTAATCCCCAAGCCTGGGAAAGACCCCTCATCGTGCTCATCGTACAGACCGATTGCCCTGCTCAACCTGGACGCCAAGCTTTTCTCGTCCATACTTGCAGGCAGGCTGAATGACTTGATGCCGGCACTTTTCCACCCGGATCAGTCTGGCTTCATTTAGGGCCGCCAAACCCATGATAACACTAGACGGGTGGTACATCTCATCGAGAAAGCTAACAGGTTCAAGATCCCCGCCGTCTTGGCATTCGACAGGGTGTATTGGGGCTGTTTCGGACCTTGACGTCCTTCGGTTTCTCTCCCAAATTCTTGACGATGCTTAAAGCCAACTTCAGCGCTCCCCGATCTAGGGTGGTTGTCAACGGCCACGTGTCTGCGCCCTTCCCACATTCCCGAGGCACTCGTCAGGGTTGTCCCCTCTCCCCCCTACTTTTTGCTTTAAGTATAGAGCCACTGGCAGTAGCAGTGCGAGAGGACCCAGATATTCGGGGCCTTCCCTTCACTGGGGAATCACATAAAATCACCCTGTTTGAGGATGATGTCTTACTTTCCCTCTCGTACCCCGCTCATTCACTACCCCACGTCCAAGACGCCTTACTGCGCTTTGAAGGTGTGGCAGGCTTTAAGACCAATTACAGGAAATCCTTTGTCCTCAACCTCACTCTGCCCCCAGCGGAAGTGACACATCTCCAAACTCTCATGGACTTAACATGGACTCACACCTCTATACAATATTTGGGGATCCACCTGACTCCCAAGATCGATAAGCTCTACCCCGCTAACTTTCCCTCACTGCTCTCGTCCATTCAGAACACCCTGGCTCGGTGGAAACCGATGTTCATATCCTGGCTGGGGCGCATACATGTGATCAAGATGACCCTTCTCCCTAAGCTTTTATACCTCTTTCAAGCTTTACCCATTACCCCCGATGGGGAATTCTTCCGGCGGGTTAAAACGCAGATGCTTCGCTTCATCTGGCAGGGTGGGCAAGCTCGGTTCTCCTATGCTACCCTGTGCCGTCCGAGGAAGGAGGGGGGGACGGGCCTTCCCGACATGCACTTGTATTACAAGGCAGCACAACTCCGTATTTTGGTGAAATGGACCCAGCGGGAGTTGGAAAAGCATTGGCTGCACATGGATAGAAGCGTGGCGGGGAGGACGATCTGGGACCTGGCATGGAAACCCAAAAGTGGCAGACCCAAGAACGCCTACATCAGCACCCCCACAAGCACCACACTCAAGGTCTGGGACTCGATCTCTGGTGATGACCGTTGGATGACATTCCCTTCCCCCTTCACTCCTATACATTTTAACCCAGCCTTTCCGCCAGCTGCCATTGAGGGCCCCTTTGACAGATGGAGGGAGGGAGGATGCCTGGCTCTAACACACCTTTTCCATGGCCCTGCGCCTCTCACATTTTATAATTGCATGCGGGACTACGGTGTCCAACAGACCGAGAGGTACCATCACACCCAGCTTTTACATTGGCATTATCTCCCCCCCGGTGAGAGATGCAGCCACTAGACCACTGACACCTTTTGAGTCCTTCCTCTCAAGGACCTCTAGCATGCGGGGGACGATCTCCTTCCTTTAGAACCTACTTTTATCAACTACTATGTCCCCTAGACCCCGGTACATGTCCATGTGGGAGGGAATGCTTGGTCGAGACATCTCTGAGGTGGAGTGGCCCCATCTGTGGACTGATGTAGCGAAACACAACCACTCGATAGAACTACGGGAGGCACACCTCAAAAAACGATAATGGACTGGTATCTTTACCCAGCCAAGCTGCGATGGATTTTTCTGACCTCCTCGGATAGATGCTGGAGGGGTTGTGGCTTGCTGAGGGACTTCCGCCACATTTGGTGGGACTGCCCCATCATTCGGCCTTACTGGGCAGAAATGTTATCCCACATTAAAGAGATACTGGGCTATCCGATAGAGGAATCGATGGCTCACATATTGCTGGGCCTTCGAGATCCGTGGCTCGAACACCAAACTAAGGCTGACAAGAGGATAATGTGGCTCTGTGAGGGGGCAGCTAAACTTACCCTAGCAGCGGCTTGGAAGCAGAAAAATGCCCCGGTGCTTTCCCTCTGGCATGCAAGACTGTGGAAGTTGCTGAGTGTAGAGAGAATGGCGGACATATTCCGAGATGATTTTAAAAACTTTGCATTTCTTTGGGGCCCCCTGGTTAAGTTCCTTTCCAAGGGTCTTCCTTCTGCAGTCTGTCCGCCCAGTGTTCGAGCGCTCCACTTGTTCCAGCTGTGATAATCATCTTTTTAGATTAGTCCTTCCGATACTACTCGCTACCACCACAGGGGAGGGTGTAGGGTGAGGGGAGAACCAGGGGGGGGTTATGTTCTTAGCTTGAGCGGAGTCCCATCGCTATGATCTAGTGGAGCTTCCCTCAAGAGGGGTTGTCAAACTTTTCTACAAGCTTTAGTGCTTATCATCGCTCCTCAGCCTTTCCACGATACAGTCAATGCTCCCTACCTAGTGGAAGGCCTAGACGCGCCAATACAGCTCCCCGGATGATAAAGACTTCTTTGAGCTGGCCACGTGACATTGCTCCGGGATAAGGGGTCCTATTTTCACCTTGCTTTCGTAATGCCCCCTGCGTGGGAAGTTGTGCGGGACTGTCACATGTTTTCCTTTGTCTTTTTTTATCAATAAAAACACGTTTGACAAAAAAAATAAAGTATTTTTAATGCAAAAATTGTAGTAGGCAAATATACTTAGAACCTATAGGCCTGTAACCTAGTGATAATGCCTGTATTTTGTATGTAACCACATCATGTTTTAATGTGAAGGCACACTAATACTGAAATGCCTATTTTGTACTTTAACAGACAGTTGAAAGTTGTTTTCTTCTGTTTGCTTTAGTTTGCTTTAGATGTTTCGACTTTGAAAGCTACTGATTGTTGTATTAGATGACTGATAGTGAGGTTCACACCAGAGAACATGCAGACGACAGGGAGTATGATTCATGGGAAGACAATATTACAAACAGTAAAGCATGTGCTCGCAACATTCAAGGACACATGGTTGAAAGATGATTGTACCCTGGTAAGAAGACAGGGAGTACACCTGTTCTCAGGAGCATGCTGAGATTTTATTGGTTAACATGAATTAAAAAAGAACATTAATTCTGCAATTGAGAAAATGTGTTTATATTAGTGCATGTTCCTAGCTAGTTAGGTCAGACAATATTCTTCCACTTTTTGATGCAGAGCAGACTGATTGAGTTTCATTCCTCCTTACACTTTCCTAACTCTCTGAGAGTAGACTGTGTACTGAGGTTCTTGGACATCACTTTATGGTATCTTATTGTCATTTGTTGATCTGCTGTTATTTGAGCTGACAATAATATTCAGCTTGTTCTGTTAAAGCCTTCTGCTTATGCTTGATTCTCTCAACAGGACTCTTCATGAGTCCTTACTAACACCTTTATTCCTTTTAACAACTATCTCGACTTCACTTAGAATAGGGAAGTTTCTCAATGGAATGTGCTTGTTACTTTTATTGTATTAGTGCTAAAATTTAATTCTCTAACTTGACTCATTATCACATATTGAAGGGTTGTTAACCTGTATTGATAACCTTTGGAGAATAATATTCTAATAAAAAGAATGAATAACAAAAAGATTTAAAATAAAGCCATTTAACTCAACTTAACTCTCTTTATTGACTGTACTAAAGTAATGATAATTGGAAATGGTTTATTTTGAGATTTAAGTGTGATGTCATAGCTGACAACAAAGATCCATCGACCTGAGATGTATGCAGTAGTGAAATAAAGGCCTCTACAGCCATGAGGTGCAGGGTGGGCCTGAGCTCAAGGGGGCCCCCGCAGCAGAGTACCTGGGCCTGAGACTCCTGACAGACTGAATTACTCTGGAGGGGGGCCCACTACATGTACATTGCAGGGGGACCCCTTCAAGTTATGTTATGCCACTGGATGTACATGGGGTTTCTGGTGAGGAATGGGTGACTGGCTAAACCCCATGCTTCATCAATATCAGTGGTTTTCTTTTTTATTTTGTAACTATAACATACTATAATTATGGTTTATTAATTGGATTCCAGATGTTTTTTTAAATATATGTTTATGTGTTATAACCAGACCTAATACTAACTTTATGTTTTCTGTCTTTGTTTTCATTCAATGTATGTTTTATATGATGTTCTGCATACTACTTCTTTCAAAGTGTCTGCTTCCTCACTGTGCACAGTCTTTGGTGGGAATTGCCATGTTTTAGAACAGATTATTAAAAATCAGATAAACACAAGGTTCAGTGCATTCTTCTGGCCAGCAGGTCTGGAGCCCAGGAATAAAACTACTAATATATATGTGTATGATGAAAATATGGTTGTGATAGGATTCCACCCAGTCTATGGGTGGCAATTGTAATCAAGAGAAAGGTCACATAAACTGACATTTTGTTTCCAGTTGCTTTTGAAATTTTCCAAACTTATGAACCCATAAAGAAGCCCAGATATCTAGCAATGCAGCTCGGGGTGGCAGGAGGGACAGGCCAAGTCTGGCCTACAAATCTGACAGTGTTTAACCCCCACTGCACATGGCCCTCAATTCTATGTGCGGCATGGTGTGCAACAAGGCTTGAACTTTGGTCAGGGCCAGTCAGGCCTGTGCTCAATTCACCACATGCAGGCAGCCCAGTGCACCCTGGCCTTTAGTAGTGTTCAGCAGTTAGCCGTATAGCCTGGCTTCTGGTGTGAGAATGCAAGATGATAGGACAATTGGTATTAGCTATTGAATTAGCAATATTTTTAACTTGGTATTGTCAGTCAACATCCACAAAACATATTTTGAATAAAAAAATTGTAAATCATGTAGCATCACGGGTAAGGTAAATCAGAATCTGACAGGCACAAACGTTCCTGATCCCTAAACTCGGATTCATTTAAAATAATGCATAGCCTCTATTCATCCCCAATTTCTACTTCTTAGATCATTCATTATCAAGAGATACATGGTCAATTAAGATACATTGTGAACCAAAGCTCAATTAACTTACTCTGGGCAGCATGGGCTTTTAAACAAAGAATAAACACTATAGATGTTTTTGACTGGAAGAGCATGATGGATGTAATGGGATAATATTTTTGTAGATCTGCTTCCTGTAAAAAATGCCTCAAGTACTATTTTTTTATTTTAACAGTTAGTCTCTTTTGGAATCCTTGAGTGATCTGCACAAATGGCCCCTTGCTAAATTTTGATTTTTGCCCAGCTTTTACAATCTATAGCTTCCTGGCATCTCCCATGAGTTTCCCATTAGCAATAAATTGTAAGCAGGTATAAAGCAAAAAGTGGTAAATGTCTGTTTTCTTATTGTAAGAAATCGGGTTATTGATGTGGGAGTGAAAGCCACACTCAAGCAACAAACACAAACCTTGTCAGGGTGAACCACAAAAGTCAATAAATCATCCCATGTTTAGCCCACTAGTAGCTTGGCATAAAAGCAGTTAAGCTTAACTTTGAGGCAATGAGTAAATTATTTATGCAGCACACAACCCCCAGTAAGAAATTGAAAATACAACATAAGAAAACTTCTAAACCAATTTAGAAAATGTGTTTTCCCCACAGACCAATCCACCTTCAAGCTAGCCATAAACAAATACCACCAACACCTCAATGACACGAAAAGAGACGCCCTGGCAGACAGCATCGCAGCATGCACCAACCAAAGCAGGGAACTCTTTAGCATTGTCAGAGAGTTCTCCTGACCATCAGCCCCCAAGAACACAATCCACCCTTCCCAGGAACTCTGCAACACCCTGGCAAAAACTACTTCCACAACAAGATAGCCACCATCTATGGAAACTTTGAAACCCAATCTACCGACCTATACAACTTCCTCACACCAACAGCCACCACCCAAATCCCCCCACTCTCTGCATGGAATCTACTCACCACACAGAACACCACAGCCATATTGGACACCATCCACTCTGGAGCAACCACTGACCCCCGCCTCACCAGTTTTTCAACCTCAGTGTCAAAGAAATCAATGGGGAACTCATCTCCATTCTCAACACTTCCTTCACCTTGGCCACCTTCCCTGACGAATGGAAACATGCAGAGGTCAGACCCTTCCTGAAGAAACCCACCACCAACCCCGGCAGCCTCAAGAACTACCGCCCCATCTCACTGCCCCCTTTCCCTGCCAAAGTCCTCCAGAAGGTCATCAACTACTGGCTCACTGAACACCTTGAAAGCAACAACCTGCTGGATGCCTCCCATTCCAGTTTCCGTGCCCACCACAGCACTGAGATTGCTCTGATTGCTGCCCCCGACAACATCAGAACCTTCTTCGACCAGGGTGAAACATCAGCCCTAATTTTGCTGAACCTCTATGCAGCATTCGACACAGTATCCCACCACACCCTCATCAAACGACTCCACCACATAAGGCTCCTGGGAGACAGCCTCAAACGGATTTCATCCTTCCTCACAGGATGCAACCAGAGAATCTGCCTACCACCCTTCAACTCTGTGCCCAAAAGCATAAACTGTGGTGTCCCTTCAAGGCTCTTTACTTAACCCCACCCTGTTCAGCACCTACATGACACCCCTGGCCAACATCATCAGAACCCATAGACTCGACAACATATCCTACGCAGATGACATCAAGCTCAGCCTCTTAGTCATGGAAGACCACTAAAACCAGATTCCACAATGCCATGACTAGTGTTGCTGACTAGATGAGGATAAACTGCCTGAAACTTAACATGGACAAGATGGAAGTGCTGATCTTTAGGACCAACACCTTCTCATGGGACAACACCTCGAGGCCTGCAGAACTCGACCAAGCACCAGCAGACCATGCCTGCAACCTTGGCATCATCCTGCACAGCAAACTTACAATGAAAATGCCACATCGATGCAGTCACCTCAGTCTGCTTCCACATCTTCAGCATGCCCTGAAAGATGTTCAGATGGATCCCCGTCAACACCAGAAAAAATATCACTCAAGCCCTTGCCGCCAGCTAGCTAGACTACAGAAATGCATTCTAGGCTGGAATCACCACCTAATTCCTCAGGAGATTCCAGATGAAACAGAACTCAGTGGCAAGACTCAATCTCCCTAAATGGACCCACAACACCCCCACCCCAGGAACCTCCACTGGTTCCCCATCAAAATGCCATGTCAGTTCAAGATGCTGACACACTCCTTCAACCAGGGGCCAACAAACATCAACCACTGCCTGAACTTCCACCAACCTTCCAGACACCTGTGCTCCGTCATCCTCACCCTCGCACCCCCCCCCCCCACAATCAGTGAAGCTACAGTTGAGACTGTTTCTTCTACTGACTCATTGCCAAGTCCTGGAACGACCTACCCCTCCACCTACAATCATCTCCCTCTCTTGTGGAACTTAGAAAGGTACACCAATCTGTATTTTTTGACTGAGCCCAGCGGTGAGTCAGGGGTGAATAGCTGTGTTATATAAATATTTTTTGATTTGAGAAAATAGAGTAATTTCAATAAATAAAATTACACCAAAATATATTAAATCCAATCATTTGCTACAGAGTTAATAATTTTCAACATTTGTATTGAAAAACAGCCCCAAAAAAGAACAAAGCATGAAGCACGGTTATCTGGTCACACAAGACAGGGTCAAAGTCACAAGTTAAGGCAGACCGTGATGAAGTGCGGGCCGGAAAAGGACTGACTTTGGCCTGGTGGAAGTTGTACCTTTGGGTCCTTGTTGCACTGCATCAATTCTGATTAAACCTTCCACTGCTCCTGGAGGACTACACCCTGACTCTGACCAAGGGCCAAGGACCTGGGGGCACCTCTTGGGGATCAGGCCTCACTCTAGTAGTTGCTAGCAGCAGGGCTAAGGCAAGTCCAGTTGGGTCCAGTTGGTACTGGTCAGCTTGACAGATGCAAGGCAGGTCTCTGAAGATTGTGTGTCACTGCAGCTCTCAATTTGGATCCATGGTGGAAAACAATTTGGATCCATTCATCAGTCAATCACATTTAACATAAAATTCAAATGTGTCTGCCAGAAATTGTAATTTCCAAAATCGTGATTTCAAACAGCCGAGATATACACAAATGTTATATCTTTCATGCCCAGTGGCACTTTTTAAAAGGCTACCATCTCAAAATCTACTGAAGGAATTTAAACCAAACAAACAAAATCTTCAACATAAAGTTCTATTTTCATGTCATGTTTGTCATTAATTTCTTTAGTGCATTTTGCTGCATCTGAAAGTGGCACTGCATGATATTTGGCATACTGATCTTTACCTAACTAGTGTAAGTGAAATCCGAATTTGTTCCAGTTCAGGACTCATTGCCCAAAGTTATAAGCAAATCAAAAAATGCCTTTTCTACCATAACTCATGCACCTACCATGCACTACTCATGACCACACACTAAGGGCATCACCCAAAGGTACTAGTACTTTGTTCACTTTGCATTTAGAACCATATTGTTAAGAAAATTCATGTTTAATTAGTATATCACCTTTTAATGGTATTTTGATTAATAATATACTCATTATTAAAGTCATTACTAAAGTAGTAAACCACTTAATTTGTCATAAAATACGTAGGTGTAGAATAATCATCATTTTGCGCAGGTGCAAAGTTACGAAACAGCTGACACAAAGTCCTCCAAAATATTGATAAAGTGTTTACTTTTGAGTGCAAACCTTTTTCTGCACTGGAAAGTAGATCTAAAAGTAACGCAAATAGCACTTTGTTCTGCTTTCCATTACTTTCCATCAAGGGGCATCACAAGAGTGGTACATGGATGCTTTCAACCTAACAACAGTAGACGGCTTGGCGCCAAAAAATAATGCTTCCTTGAGGTCCATGCTATGGAGAAATATTTTATTTCTCCTAACTCTTCCAACATTGCTTGTGTGCCGCATCATATAGAGCACATTGAAAGTGGGCAAAGTTTTAATGTATGCACAAGCACACATTATTTTGTGCTGGAAGGGTGCCTCCTAAAATAAAGCATATTTTAGACATCACACACACACATTGACTCTACGGTGCAAAGGTGTGTGCAGCACTATGCAGCCTATTTGTGCACCAGCCCAGGGGAATAGAGCTGGAATGTCATATATTAGTAGATATGGCACTGCTGCGCTCTCCTAGTGCAATGTATCATGGTCACTTTTGTTGCTGTGCTGTGCAATTTTTTTGTAATCTTCCCAGCGGTGTAATAACTGCATAACCACTACTAGAAAATTAGAGCTTTCTGCCATACAAGAACTTACTTACTATCATATAAAAAGTAACTTTATGTTAAAATAACTACAATATTATTCCTTATACACTTGTTATAAAACACTAAACAAGGAACAATTTACAGATACACACCACTGTTACTGCCACACATTCATCGAAACACCGTGCAAAAATCAGCCTAATGAACATTACAACCACTGCAAAAAGTTAACTATTCAATATCAAAATACAACAAATCTCTTATTTTATAAAAAAAACACTTGTATAAAATAACATAACAATATGAAGAGTGTCATATGAGAAAACATCCCTCATTAAAACCATCACTAAATAAAAAATTCTCTCAATAGAAGTAAAATAAGCATCGACAGATACACCATAATATGTTCTATTAACCTATAAAATACACTAACATATACACTGCTATACAGAAAGAAAAGTAGTGTCAGAAACCCCAACACCCACCTCAATACTATAATAAAGCAAAGTACAATATATACCTATAGAACAAATGGCCAGACGTAGAGTTATTATTACTGAACAAGAAACCCATTATAACAATTATAAAACAACATACATTTATTAATTTTGAAGTTCATAACAAAGCCATTGTTACATCAATAGACAAATATACAAATTAGTATAGAGGTAACAAGGATGATGTGATCAGATATGTAATCAATGATGCAATATTCAGACATCATCACTAATTTCATAAACATAGTCATGTAAAATGTCATCAATTATATTATCTAACCATAGCTGGTGAATTTCAGTGTTTTAAGTCTTTTTTAATGCAATTATTTTCTTTGAATACATCTTATAACACTTCATGTTGGTTCTAAACACAACTTCACTTTGGATTTGTTTTTCTCAGTGCATTTCAGAGGTTTTCTTGAGTACTTTAAAATATTTAAAATTTTCTAACCATAACTTCATTTTATCCATGTTTTTTCAGTGACCTTCTGAGGTTTTTATAAATGCAAGTTATAATATTTTATATAATGTCTAATCATAATTTCACTTTAATTGTATTTTTTGCAGTTAATGGATCTGACATTGTAAATGAACTATTTGGATTGCTAATATCTTTGGCATCATTTGAGGAATCTGTACAAACTTTGGCTCATCGTGGCAAAATTGGTTAAGATTTGGTATGCCAAATTTCTTGAATATTCATGTAGGGAAAAAAGTCTAAGAGGAGGTACAAAGATGCTTTTTCTATTTAAACTCCATATACAGAAACACCGCTTAACAGGATTGCACCAAAAGTGGGTTAAAATGGAACCTTACTCAGAGGAGTGACTTGCTTTGCTTGGCTTTGTGTAAATGCATACCATTTTTCTTATATATTAGTGTTTGTAAACTGAGTTCTGCAGGCATTGGAAGAGTTAACGTTTAGCGATATCTTGACTGTTGAGTTGGCATGGGTTTTTTTTATTTATCTCCATTTATCTCCATTCAATACATACAAATCTGGCTAACACTTATCTTACCCTTTATATATTTTTTTATTTGTGTAGATCCATTAAGGAGAGTACAGCTATGTGGGGATTGTAAAAAATGTGTTGATTTGCTAATAACTGTGGTATTCATTTGGCATGTTCAGTTTTGTGTTGATATGTAAAGTTGTTTCATGCAGTTTCATAAGGGCAGGCTGAATGAAGGGAGAAAAAAATGTTTTTTATATGCTAATAATTATTGACAGTTTGAATGCAGTACAGGAATCTAAGGTTTGAATGAAAACCGACAAGGGGCAAAGTTAAAATGGAGGTCAAAAAATCTAAATGCAATAGGACCGGTGACCAACCCACCAAAAGTGGCCAATGCCCAATGGGCATGGCCATTGTCTGTGCACTGTGGGAGTTGGCAACAGGTCCTGGACACTGGCCAGACCCTGTGGCCAACCCATCATAAGCAGCAGTGATTGGCCGCAGTACAAGGCCATTTGCTAGGCCCTGCTAACTTCCAACCAAAGATGACCAAACAGGGGTAGCCCCCCCCCCCTCCTTCTATTTTTTTTTAATTATATATATTTTAATAATAATATGTAATTATTTTTATTAAAATGAGCAGCTCTTTTGGGTTGCCCACGTGAGCCAATCAGTGAGGGGCTGCTTTCCCGTTTTGCCACATCTCCGGTTTTTATAGGGCAAGATGACCTAGCCCTGTGTCTTGTAATGACAGAAGCAGCACACATTCTTTTTGTTTTTTAACAATCATAGTCTTAAAGTTTGTAGCTGCAACTTTGGGTCTGCAGATCCAAAAGAACAATGGAAGCAAAACTCTCCCTCATCAAATGGGAGAGATTTTTTATTTTTCAAATATATGGCTGTGGACAGTCCTTGAAGTCCAAACTCAAGGACTATTCTTTGAATAACCATATAGGTTTTCAATCCTTTCCATTCACATTTTCAATCTACACTCTTAGGACCCTCACTTAAGGCTCATCACTGTTAATAACATCTAAAAGATCTCTGACAAAGAGCCCCCTTGAGGGGCCCATTGAGCTTTGCAGCACTGGCCCAACAAGGAGCCGCCCGATTATGAAGCATGCCACCAAATTGGTTGGGTGAGGTCCTCCATCTGAATATTCAGGTTCCTCTGACCTTTCATTCAATATCTCCTTTTCTGAAGTTTCATAGGAGATGAATACTCAGTTTATTGATTTACTTTAGGGAGCAGGTCGCTGGACCTTTTTGAGCTCTTAGGGCAAGATGTAGGTCACCAAATACCTGTCAGTAACGGCTGATTTCGGTCGTTACCGATCGGTATTTTGTGATTGAGATGTAGGGGGCCAAAATTTTACAGAATCGGTAAATTTGCCGATTCTGTAAATTTACCGATTCTGTAAAATACTGATTCGGTAAATTTACCGAATCAGTAAATCAATATGTAGGTGGCACTGCAAACAGTGCCACAGGCCCCTAAGAATTCGTTATTTACCATGTAATACTATTGCATGGTAAATAACGAATTCCTGTGTACATGCACATCTGTGCATGTACACCTGTGCCATGTGGCACACAGACATGCCCTAAGGGCATGTCTGTGTGTCACATGGCACACAAGCCTGAATCAGGGGTGCAACAGGGTGTCAAAGTGACACCCTGTCCCCCTTGTCAATTCGGTAATTTTACCGAATCGGTATTTACCGATTCGGTAATTGCCATTGGTTCCTACGGGCCTCAAGGCCCATAGGAATCAATGGCAATTACCGAATCGGTAAATCACGATTCGGTAATTACTGAATTCTACAGATTCAGTAAATTAATCGGTAAAAATACATACATAGCATTTACCGATTTGTAAATACCGAATCGGTAAAATTCGGTATTTACGAATTGGTAAATGCCATTTACCTACATCTGGCCCTTAGGCCCTCCGGTTTTTTATTGTTAAACACTGTGTGTGTCTGCAATCGTTGCGCAGATCTATTATACTGCACCAAAGGTATTAGCACATCCTTGATTTTTTTTTACTCCCTATTCCCTTTCTGCCTATTTTGCTGGATCGGTTTCAGACCAGCACTAGGCTTAACTTGCTAACAGACTGTCAGAGTTGATGTACAGTCGTTGAACAGCACTAAAGCTATTTGCAAGTGAATATTATTTTGCACCCTAATTTTCCCCCCTATTAACTTTGTTTACTCTTTTTGGATTTGTATGAAACTTGCCATACCCACAGAAGATTAAATGTACCAAATCTCTGCCAGATTCGAAGTGGATATGCCAAATGATGCTACTGTTGATAATGAAAACTTTTTGACCTTCTCCCTTTAACTATACTGCCGCTTAAATGATCGTTTTTTTTAAAGTACGCTAAACATGCTAAACCTTGCCAAATTGCGTGCTAGTGAGTCAAATGGTACTCAAGTTATAGGTAAGTATAAACAACTTTTCAAATGTCAAGATATTTCTGACTTTGTAATCCTGTCCAGCCAACCCAAAAAAAATGTGTTATTTCTCAAAAACTGCTGAACAGATTTAAAGTACCCAAGCAAAGACCTTTCCCTGAGTAATGTTCTAGTTTCATGTCAAGTTTGGTATATTCAGTTAATCAATTTTTCTGTATTGCAGAGTTTGAAGTTTGAATGGTTTGTAAATGCCACCGGAACCCGAAACCCGCAATATAGTGCCATCTTAAACATGTTACTCATAATGTATTTTTAAATCTAGTGTTTATTTTGGGGTAGCTAACTTGAAAAAAGTTTTCTTCTAGGTGCAGCAACAGTGGGTACCGATTGTAATTATGACGCCTAGGTTTAATTTGCCTTTTTTAAATAAATTAGTAATAAAACAATGGGCTATTTTGGGAGCCAATTGATTTATTTAATTCCTTGGTTGCAGCTTTTACTGCAGAATTTTAGATTTAATGTACTTCAGAGGCATGCATTAAATATATAAAAAATAATGTTTTAACGATGAGAATTAATTGTACATCTTTTATGATCTTCTATGATCGAAATAAAGATTATTTGAAAATTTAAAATATTTTGTGGGTCGAGTGAAGTGTAGGTTTCATCATCAGCATGAAAGCACCCAAACCACTCTTCAGAGCTTTATCGTTGTTCAGGTCACACGGATTATGTGGCTATGAAAGAGCAATGTATGCATCTGTTATCTCGATTATGCTGCAAGGAAAAGTAAATTATGCAACAATTTGCAGCATAATCTCTGACAGTATTATTTTGATCCAGTTAAGCTTGAAACTAAATTATTTGTGTTACAATAAGCAAAATATGCTGCAAATTATGTGCCAATTGCAGTTAATCCATAATCATGCACTAAATACCACAGACACAAAATCACGCAATTATAAAGAGGGTGATCACTGTCCATTTCTAATCAGCATTCTATTCATGAAAGGTAAATAAAACCTGAACGTTTTAATTCCCATCTATGGCCATTGTTTCCTTCACAGTGCAGAGAACAGCTTCAACAATCTTTCCCTCTATGTACAAAACTTCTCTTTCTTACCTAGATAATTAATTATTATTGTCTTCTTGGTTCCCGTATTTCACTTACTATTTTCAATAAATATTTCCCAGTTTGAAAAAAACAAATGTTACCATCCAATAAAAAAATATATAACAGATGATAGGTATAATATATGATCCTCCCTTGCCATGATAGCGTTCTTGTGGCATTTTCAAACCGCTGGGCTTTGGCTTCGTGGCTTATGATGTTATAAGATTCCCTTGATTGGAATATAGGGCTTCTTACCCATTATGTATCCTTTCTATCTGTATGTGTATACCACCATATAGGCACCCTTTAGGATGCCCATCGCTGTGAACGAGAGGCTACATTGCCCTTCGATCATTAGATACTGACAGCTAACAGCAAAAGTTGAACACTACTTATTATGAGAATGCCTCAATGGCATGCTAAGCAAACAATGTATATGGCAACTGGGTGAGTTTGAAAAGTATTAACAGGGAAGCTGAAGGCAGGGAGAGACAGAACAGAACAGTTTGTGTTGAGAAATAAGAAGTACATTTGGAAAGGGCAGAGAGAAGAAGCCTTGCACCAACTTGAATACATGTTCTTTATTTTCGTGTGTGATCACATAAATGTACATTAAACGCATATGTCATCTCGATGCTCTGGGATATGTACAACATTTTAAATCCAGTTTCAGTACTTTAGAAACTCATTGAAATTCAGTGTGGCTTATCTTTCAAATGCATTTGATGGGGAATAATATTATATGTGAGACCAAAAGGAAATATATGCTTAATTTTCAAGCAGTCAATAGCAGCAGGAGCAGTTATGCCATATTTAGAAAAAAATACATTTTGGGAACTGTAGCTGCCTGCCAGAAAATTCACTGGTTCCACTATTCCTCAGAGTAAAGAATGCGCGTTTAAAGTTTGCAGACAATAAGTATTCCCGAATATCCCAACTCGCTGATTATAACATAATCCCTGAGCCGTAACATCACAACTGAGGGATTACAATGAGATCAAGTACACAAACACACAATGTTAATATGATTGTTTTTTTTAAATCATAGAACACATTTAATAGCACAAAAAGAAAGCCCACATTACATATCTGTGCCATCTCTAGTGCCTGGTGGCAGACCAGTTCCCTGTCAGGCGTGCACTGATGCTACCCCAACAAAATCATGCTGAAGTTGGGTAGAGGCTCCCATCGGCTAGGCCTTATTCTTATTGGGATATCCAGGGGAACTTAGATCCACCTCCTTGCATTGCAGGTGTTGAATACTAGTTTAGTGTTATAGTAACAATGCTGGTAATACATTATTTTGCTGAAAAGTTGAACATGTCACCAGCTCACCAAACATTATTTTTTTAATCGAATTGTTGTTTTTTTATGGTAGAAAAAGTAATTGGCGCCATTTTTGAGCAAGCACTGCTCGTATTTTAGTTTCATCCTGCTTTCCCTTGATATTATTAAAGAACAGACATAATTCGCACCCACCCATCCAACTCACCTCTCAAAGAAATCACCCCTCCTAAATCTACCTTCCGGCTTTCTCTCCTATTAACTGTAACATATTTTTGCTAGTTGTTTTCTTCAGTTTGGAGTTAGTTTATATGAATCATTAATTATCCATTTTTGTTTAATAAAAAAAGACCAGAAAAAAAACATCATGTCCTCCCTTCTGATCATTCTTTCCGCTCTTCTGCCTCATGCACTGTGGGTCACTCTTTTCTTCTTCCTCCCAGCTTTGGCATCATGTCAGTAATTTTGTCTGGTTCATCCTTTTCTCTCTACTTTTTACCACTTCGGGTCAACCAGGTTGAGCAGAGATTTTCTCAGAACTATGTTGAGACTGAACTAGACTGTGCTTATTACATTGGTACCAGTACCCTCTTCCAATTTAGCTCATTCTTCTTATCCATTCATACTGTAACTTTGGCATCTTTTTGCTTTTTTGTTGGGTTCCTTTGTGATTTTTCTAGTATTTGGTTGTTTTTTACATTTGGGCTTTGCCCCTTCTTGCTAGTTTTAGTGTTGTGACTTTATCAGTTTGTCATAGAAGTATTATTCCCTCTTGTAGTTATTTATTTATCATTTGTAATGGCACCATGCTAATGATGTTCTGTGCTATGTATTTTATTTGTATAATGTTGTGATTTTAGAAAAAACTCGAATAAAAGTTTTTATTACTACTACAACTATAGAAATGCACATTTTACTATCCTTTTCCGCTTTTACCCAACTCATCCAGTATTGACTTTGAAGGTCTCACTGCATTACACCCCTGGTTCCTTGTTACTACATGTACTGCAACCACCACGAAGAGAGATGACTTCCTTCCATGCTTACTCTTCTGACACTTCCTTCAATACCACCATTCCTCTTCCTGTTTCACCCGTCATTATCTTTTCTTTTTCATCTCTTATAAATCTTGACATCATCCTCAACTGTTCTTTTTGCCTTTCTCTGCAAATATTTTCAATAACACACCTATCATTTTCCATTATTTATAAAATATCCATTGTTACTACTCTTCAAACACTAACCTCTTCGGGCCCCAATATATTTTTGGCCATAAATGTATGTTTACAGCTGAAAATACCTCTATGAATGCCTTCTGGTAATTCACAAAAGGATTCAAAGAAGAGAGTTTCCCAGATAAACCAGAAAGGACTGGGTATCAAAGTAATGACAAAAACTAGATTCCTTTCTGTGTTGTACTACAACTTAGTGACCAACTAGTCTACTAAAGGTGTATATTATGACTGGCTAACTGACAGGTTATATAGGTACTGATTTTTACTTCACACTAGAATAGTTTTCTGTCTCTCAGCTTTTTATTTTCACTTGGTTAAAAACATTCATATAAAATTCACAACAAAGTGTATCATATCATACATAAAAACATTTTTTTTGAGCGTGACAAAAGGACCACTTGACTCAATACATAGTGCATGAGTTTTTACTGAATATATGTGAAAAGTTTGGTTTTTTACTACGTAATTTGAAAAATATTTTTGAATTTATGTTTTTGAGCGATAACAAGAACAGGATCTATGCTGTACTAGACTAGGGAACGCTCAAAAAAATGTTTTTATGTATGATATGATACACTTTGTTGTGAATTTTATATGAATGTTTTTAACCAAGTGAAAATAAAAAGCTGAGAGAAAGAAAACTATTCTAGTGTGGAGTAAAAATCAGTACCTATATAACCTATCAGTTAGCCAGTCATAATATACACCTTTAGTAGACTAGTTGGTCACTAAGTTGTAGTACAACACAGAAAGGAATCTAGTTTTTGTCATTAATTCACAAAAGGATTCCAGACAGGCATCAATGGGTTTACTACTATGGACTTTTGGAGAAATCCACAATAGTACATCCCACGTAAAGGATGGAAAGTGGGCGTTGTAAGGTGTGGCTTTCCTTGTAAGTTTGTGAACATCCATGAACATATTGACGTTCACAAACTCCAATCCTACCCCTTCCTCTTCTGGAAATAGATGAAAACTTACTCCAGCAGTAGATCCTCTTCCAGGATGGGTAGAGGAAGTGATCACCCCCACATTTGGCGAAGATACATGAGATGGACTATCTCCACAGGGCGAAATTCTTCTGCACGGAGAAAAAAAAACTAAAAAATGTGCATTAGCACACAGAGGGCTATACTTTCCCTGTGTAGAAATATATTCTCTGTATACTTCAGCACAGGAGGAGTTTGATGTCAAGAGAAATGCCATTCTCATCAGTAAACATGGTAACATTCTCCTAGTACAGCTTTCCAGGCATACTTCTGGAAATGCTTGGAAACTGTTATAAAGATGAACAAGAGTTGTAAAAGTAAAATACGGTGGAGAAGTTAATTTCTGACCGTACGTTTGCACTTTTTACGTGAATCGGGCCCTTTGCCTCATCTAGGACTGTTTAACTTTCCTTTCAGGTGCTGCCTATCTACATATCGCGTTGCTATTAACATGATTTCTCCCTTTCATTAAGTTACATCCCTATTAAGCTTGTCTTTTCTCTCATGAAAAACGTTCCTATTCTCATAGATTCCCATTTCACTTCTGATGCATTGTATTAACAGTAATTGTTTGTTTATTTAGTTCCATTTTTCTACCGCAACAAACGGCTACTTTTGGGCCACATCAGATTGCATTGTTACATAAATTATCTAATGGTGAAAATTGAAATATGTGTGTGAGAAATATGAAGACTGTGATGGTACAGGGTTAGTAATTGTAAGGAATTAAACTTGACACTCTAAGGGCCAGATTTACGACCCTGTCACATAACGCAGAACTGCATCCAAAGTTGCTGTGCTGTTCTGCGTGACAGGGAAAGAGTAGGAAAGCGCCATATATGCAGAGATATGGCACTCTCCTCGTCTCTTCCTAGTGCCAGCCCACAATCAGGCAGCTGAGCGCCATACATACACCTTTGCACCATAGTACAAGGGTGTCTGCGTGAGTCTAGCATAGGCTTTGTACTGTACGGATACCCTTTAAGTGCAAAATACTATGCCTAGACAACCTGTAAAACTTTTCCTACTTTGTACGTGTCCTGTACAGAGCCATTCACATGTAAAGTTGGAAAAGAAAGGAGAAAAGTATTTCTCCTTTTTAAGCCCTGTTTCAAAGTGGCATTGTTTTTGGAGCAAACCCATTTGTACTATTTTTAGTGATTAGGGATTTGGCTCAAAAAGCAAGGGTGGTTGCACGGGGATGGACAATTACCACCCATGTAATGCCTCTTTGATGCACAGTACACCAAAGCAGTGCTTTGTGCTGCTTTGCTTTACTTTTAGACAATTTTTGAGCACCAAGTTTTTTGCAGCAAAGTAAATCCAACAAAAAACAGTTTGTGCAGGTTTGAGTCACTTTTGTGAAGCAATCCCAATGCAAAGGGTTTGTAAATCGCCCCCCTGTGTGGTATCAAGGGTTGCAGTTTTGCAAGTTAGTCTCACAACCCTCATATATTACTCACACAAAACTGCAAAAAATAGGCAATGGTCACAAAATTATAGGCAAATGGGATTTCGCAAGAAAATCTGTACTTTTGTGTGTTTTTAACATTGCATATTGTCCTTTTCGTAATTTTTTACTCCAATATAGTTTGGCGTACCTTTCCCTCGTGAGTGTTTAGTCACCTGCCAAGAAAATACACTCACTACGCAGTCACATACAAAAAGATGATTTCAAGATATTGCCTACACATTTGGAGAAAAGAAGATGAGAGAGAAATTGAAAAGAAAATTACTCGTATTGTAAAATATTTTAAAGCCAATTATTTGGAATTACACAAACGTATGCTCGCATAATAATAACGATGCAAACACATAATCATGATCGTGTACACAAATGCAGAAAAGAGACAATTTGAATGCCATTGCTTTGTGGGCAATGTGTGCCCTAACTTTCGGAGACGATAGTTACCACATGCTCTTCAAGCAGGTTGATTTATATAAAAAAAACAGGAGCACCAGTAACACCTCCTTCTTTCCACGTGCACACAGATCTTGAAATGACAAGTGATGCTGCTTCCATGCTCTTGAAACACATACACTGCTTCTTTTGTATACCTTCCAATTGTCCCCGGGTATCTTAAAAATGTTAACATTTTTGTTTTTTGTAACTTAGTCTATCTTAACAGTTTTGATGAAAACACCCTGCAATGCAATAAATAATAAATTATGTTTGCTGAAAAGTTTAACATGCCAACAGCTCACCAAACATTTTTTTTAATCGCATTATTGTTTTTTTATAGTAAAAAATGTAATTGGTACCATTTTTGAGTGACTTGTCCTTTAATTGGTGGGCAAAACATTTGCATACTTATTTCTACAGTTATTAGTTTTATTGAGAAAATATGTCCTATCGCATCCTGCTAGATAGTGACACTGGAGCAATCGATTAGGGTGGGTAGGTTATAAAATGGGGGGAAGTTATGTTTATTTTCATTAGACTTTTGCCTGCTCTTTTGTAGTTGAATATTCTAGGATAAAAGCACCGGAGTCAAAAGTCTCTCCCTGAGAAAGTTTATTATGCAAGAGAAGGATGTATAAAAAATAAAGAAGCTGCTCAAGAATAAAGTTACAAAATCTGTGCATGTGATTAATAAATTTAAGAAAATCCAACCCAGCCAGAAAGTCTGGATTGACAAATCCTAAAATCAACGTTGACACTGTTCCTGGAGGAAGAGTTCAAATGTGTAACTTTATCTTGAATAATGTAAATGTAGCTCTATTCACGAAACAAGCTCCTGCCAACTATGAAAAGTTTGCATCACTCTGTCAGCTTCATCTCATTTAAATGTTAAAGCTGTCCTATCCCTGAGTTTCACCGGCTCCCACATAAGGAGTATCATTCACAAGCCGATAAATTGGCTGATTGTATGCGAAGAACTCTGCAGGGGCCATTCTGGTCCAATGTTCATGATTGCAGAAAAGGGTGTAAAAAACATTGTGCAGACTTATTGGGTGCATCTGCCACAAAATGGTGCTGCACAACCAATTACCAAAAAAAAGTGCAATCTAACACTCAGTTAGAGCATGAACTTGAGAGGCACAGGCATGCAGCAAAAGTTCAAACCAGTGGTACATTTTTCTTTGCAGGTGGACCCCAACCCTTGGGGCAGCGTGAAAGCTGCCATAGGGTTGGAACAGTTACAGAGTGCAGGTTCTCACTCTTCAGAGGCCAGGGTGTAGGGTGCACATGCAGACACAATGCAGTGCAAGAACCTCAGCAATGGAGAAAGCATCATGCTCTGGTAATATGTAATATATGTTTCTCCAACCTAAATTGCTTCAACTTTCCTTAAAATGTAATATTGAGTGAATGTGCAACTTGTATATTTGTAACTCTAACCACTAGTATCTGTAGTAGTCATATGTATTTACTACCATTCTTATGTGAGTTTAGAGTGTATCTGTGTCGCATCTTTTATGGAATCCATGAACTCTGAAGTCCTTATGTAATGTAACTGGTTCTATTGTCAAGCGCTCTGACACCTTCGGGTAAAGTTAGCGCTATAAAAAAATTATTAATAAAAAAACCCAAAAAGTTTTGCCGCAAGCACACTGTCAGTGTCTCTGCAGGAGAACTCTTGGCTTGCCTTTGTTGGAGGTCACGAAACAGCCCCAGGGTTGTGCAGTCTCTGAATGCATTACTGTGTGGGGGTGTCTGGAGACCCTCGTGCTCCCAACCAAAGGATACCCTATGGGGAACAATAACTAAGGGACACATCTTGCAGGCCTGCCAACTCACACGGTGCCACCGTGTGACACACGATATCGACTCCAATCACACTGTCACCTGGTGAGGAGCGGATATCACATGGTGGCAGGGAAAATGAGCTGAAAACCACTGTAAATAGTGGATTTCCAGCTCATTTTCTTAGGCTTTGAACTGACGACGTCCATTAAGGGATGTGAAAACCCCCCTGAACATCGGCATCAGCCTCAAAAATCTTTTTTTTGTTTCTGGAAGAGGGGGTTTAGGGGCAAGGGGGTGCCAAAAGTTCCTCTTAGGTAATTATTGGCTTTAGGCCTCGCCCACCCCCTCCAAAGCCCCCCCCTCACAAGGTGAGGTTTTTGTTCAAGTTGGCAGCTATGATGTTGAGTGGTTCGCATGCAGTACATCCTGCAACAGACATTTATCATGTTCTTCTGTATCTAAATAAAGGTGCAAGTGCACATGCAAATGTGTTCCTTCCTTTTCGTAGGGCCACTAACCCACTGAACCCACATAGCCCTTATATAATAAAACCCCATATGTGGTAGGAAAAATATATGTGCATTCTCTGGGGAAGAGCTGAGCTCTAGCAGTTGAGCTACCAACTTTGGGACCTGAGGACCCCATTTCATATACTAACTGTAGGAATTGAAGGGAAAGTGTATATGTATGCAATGGAAATGTGTAATTCAAATGTCATCCTTACCCCATGCCTTAATGTACAATGCTCTGTTGTTTCTCAGTTCATTTCTAACTTTAAAAATATGCATATATATGGAATAGATGGGGGCTGTATTATGTATGTTAAATGATGAACATGACACAGTTCATTGTGGCATAACTACAAAAACGTAAAGACAATGATATTATGTAACTATCAAACATGCAAAAGACATTGGGAGGAATGCTTGCTAATTTTCTAACCACTGACAGTGTCTTGGAAGAGCAATCCAAACCATTGTTCTTTGACGACTATGCCACCTCAGTTTAGATCCAGCCACATACAAATCAACCTTGGTCCTGATCCAATAGGAACAGTATAGACAGAATTGCCAAACCAAATACTCTCAGAAGTGGAGCATAAGCAACTCAAGACCTGTTTCGAGTTAGTTGGGCCTCTTCAATCGGGTGCAGCTTGGTTACAGTAGCGCAGTGAGCCTGGGCCCCAATTCTGGGTATACCCATGGCTCACTTAGGGTATCAGATCAAACATTCAACAGGTGATAGGAGGAATTCTTGCAAATAGTCTAACCGTTGGCAAAGGAATATATATCTGAACAATTATCACTGCACATAAATATAGTCAGTCTCCTCAATATTAAATTGCTACTTTGAGAGGACCACATACAAACACGAAGCACCTGTTTCCTCAAAGTCAGGAGTATCACTACACCACCAATTGTCCAGGAATGTAATTACAATGCAATATAAAATATCCAAATAACCACTCTCACATATGGACCTCACCACTCAACACACTCTCATCCACACTTGCATGTTTCTTCCCACTTCCAAATGTGAGCATCTGCAGGGCTTTAAGTGGTCTGGGTCCCGCCGGTGCCCAGCACCAGCAGTTCTAAAAAGCAGGTGCTGAGACGAATACCTATTGGGCTCTCCATTTTTGCCCTACCCTCAGGATGAAAAATAATCTTAACTACAGCAGTACTTCCTTTCACTAACTTTGATGTCAAGCCAAAGAGATTCGTAATAGTATTTTCACAGATTCATACTTTCAGAACTGAAGCATTTTCAATGTTATATACAATGAAGCCAGAGTTGTTGCTCATTCAGCTTTTGCAACTAACAACCACTGGCAAAACTGATTGTCCTAGCTTGTTCTAGGTGGAATGTTACTCATTGTATTATTTAACTGAATGCAATGATAGAAGCAGCAAAATACCAGTCGGGCGGCGCACTATGCTGAGCACAGGTTTTTTAGTGAAGGTGTTATTAAAACCCCTTCCATGCTCATGACAAGGTCAGCTCGTCATGGGTGTTACCTGCGCTGTGCGTTTGATGAGCTGACCTTGTCATGAACAATGGTGATTGAAAGAATGCAGCACAGGAGGGGAAAACCCCGTAGCAGCCAAGGTGTTAAGCCACACCCTTAACGCCTTAACCATGGCAGTGGGTGCGGGCGTTCTAAAGGGTGGGCGTGGCTGCGATGACCAACGGTCGTGCGCAGCACTGGGAAGGGAGAGACCCCCCCAGTTTTTTCATCCCACTTAAAAGCCCTGAGTAACTGCATTTCAGTCTGCACCAGTCGTGGCATGTGCTACATAAATGAAAATTACAGTACCTACACACTTTGTAAGAAATAAAACTCATCTAATATTAAGGCAGAGAGGTGGCAAGATCCTGCTGGAAAATCCAGCTTAAGCACATATTCTCAAACTCATAAGCTCGGCAGTTGACTTTAGTGCTTTCTTGCCTCACTTTAGACAAAATGGCCTGATTAACAAAGATTTGCTATGACATACTCTAATAGAACTCACAGGGGCATAGCAAGGGGGACCAGGGGAGGGGACAGTCCATCCAGGGCAGTATGGGTTTTGAGGGCAGCGACCTCCCCCCTGCTCTTACCTGCCATCTCGGGCAAAGGCCGCCCCACCCTCACACCCCTCCGATTCTTCAATGCGGCCGCTGCGGGCAGAAAATGCAGGGACTGCCTCAGGCGGTCAGAGATCTATCTACCCCACTGAGAACTCCTGAATTCCCAGAGAAAGACGGGAATACTCTTGCTTTACACCTGAAATGTATGAGTAAACCCAGTGTTCAAAGGAGTAAGTCACAACTACTCATACACCAATCTTTGTGAGTCTGACCAATGTGTTTATTTGTGAGCCTTTTTTACCTGTTTCATCATTATCTTAAAGTTACATTAACAGTCATTTATTTTGAAATCTACATGTTTTGCATGCCTGCCCATGTGTTTCGTCTGGTAAGTTATAATTTTGGTCTTACCTCAGGATCATTTGGTAGACTTAATGCCTGGCAAGGACTAAGAAACCAACTATTATGCGAAGTGACAATTTATGCTGCTAATTTACACATATAATTCTCATTGGGAAATATTGGCCTATTTGTTTGCAATTCTGAAAACATGAGTGGACTTTACTAATCAGTGGGTCTATGACACCATCTCTACTCCATTCTCCATCACTGTTGCTCAGTGCCGTCTTAATGCATGGACACAGAGGGCAGTTGCCAAGGGGGCCCATGAGCAGAGGGACCCAATGCGGACCAGAAATTAACACTTATTTTCCTATAAACATTTTTAGGTCTCGTCTGAGACAGCGCATGGGCTGTCTCTTCAAGACATTTATTAAATGCCTTTTAAAAGTGCCACCAGAGGCTTTTGCTGGCCTACAACTTACGTTCACGAGCTTGTGCACGTGCACAGATGCCATCTGTATTTTTATTGCTGTAATCAGGCTCCTCTGCTTACACTACCCCTCTCCCTTTTCCCCCTCCCTCCTGGTCAGCTTCATTTGTGTCTTCTAGCTGTGAATCATGCTCCTCTGCTCGCACTCGCCCTTCCCTTCTCCCCCTCCCTCTTCATCAGTTTAATTTGTGTCTTCTATCACTGTGAATGCTCCTGCTTCCACCAGGCACACACACCATGAGTCGTGAGTGCACGCTTTCACCAGGCACACACACCACCAGCCGTCAGTGCATGCTTCCACCAGGCACACACACCACCAGCCATCAGTGCACGCTTCCACCAGGCACACACACCACCAGCTGTCAGTGCATGCTTCCACCAGGCACAAACACCACCATCCGTCAGTGCACACTTTCACCAGGCACACACACCACCAGCCGTCATTGCATGCTTCCACCAGGCACAAACACCACCATCCATCAGTGCACAACTTCACCAGGCACACACACTACTGGCCGTCAGACACTACCAGCCATCAGTGCACGCTTCCACCAGGCACACACCGCCAGCTGTCAGTGCACACTTTCACCAGGCACACACACACCACCAGCCGTCAGTGCATGCTTTCACCGTGCACAAGCACCACCAGCCATCAGTGCACGCTTCCACCAGACACACACACCACCTGCCGTCAGTGCACGCTTCCACCAGGCACACACACCACCAGCCGTCAGTGTACACTTTCACCGGGCACACACACCACCAGCCGTTAGTGCACGCTTCCACTTCCACCAGGCACACACACCACCAGTCATCAGTGCATGCTTCCACCAGGCACTCACACCACCAGCCATCAGTGCACGCATCCACCAGAAACACACACCACCAGCCACCAGTGCAAACTCCCACCAGGCACACACCACCAGCCGTCAGTGCAGGCTTCCACCAGGCACACACACCACCAGCCATTAGTGCAAGCTTCCACCAGGCACACACACCACCAGCCGTCAGCGCACACTTTCACTGGACACACACACCACCAGCCGTCAGTGCACACTTTCACCGGGCACACACACCACCAGCCGTCAGTGCACACTTCCACCGGGCACACACACCACCAGTCGATAGTGCACATTTCCACCAGGCACACACCACCAGCCGTCAGTGCATGCTTCCACCAGGCACACACACCACCAGCCTTCAGTGCACACTTTCACCAGGCACACACACACTACCAGCCGCCACACACTACCAGCCGTCAGTGCACGCTTCCACCAGACACACACAACACCAGCCATCAGTGCAAGCTTCCACCAGGCACACACCACCAGCCGTCAGTGCACGCTTCCACCAGGCACACACACCACTAGCCATCAGTGCACACTTTCACTGGACACACACACCACCAGCCGTCAGTGCACACTTTCACTGGGCACACACACCACCCGCCGTCAGTGCATGCTTTCACCGGGCACACACACCACCAGTCGAAAGTGCACGATTCCACCAGGCACACACACCACCAGCCGTCAGTGCACGCTTCCACCAGGCACTCACACCACCAGCCGTCAGTGCACACTTTTACCAGGCACATATACTACCAGCCGTCACACACTCCCAGCCGTCGGTGCATGCTTCCACCAGGTACGCACCACTAGCTGTCAGTGCATGCTTTCACCAGGCACACACACACACCACCAGCCATCGGTGCACGCTTTCACTAGGCACACACACCACCAGCCGTCAGTGCACGCTTTCACCAGGCACACACACCACCAGCCATCAATGCACGCTTCCACCAGGCACTCACACCACCAGCCGTCAGTGCACACTTCAACCAGGCACACACACCACCAGCCGTCCGTGCACGCTTCCACCAGGCACACACACCACCATCCGTCAGTGCACGCTTCCACCGGGCACACACACCACCAGCTGTCAGTGCACGGTTTCACCAGGCACACATTCCACCAGCCATCAGTGCACGCTTTCACCATTCACACACACCACCAGCTGTCAGTGCACACTTTCACCAGGCACATACACCACCAGCCGTCAGTGCAGCAGGCAGGTTCTTCTGAAAGTTTCTTGGTAAATATGTGTTCGATGCCTGGGAGGGAGTGGGTCGAGTTTCCTTAAACCATGCTGAGTATGCAAGTGCAGTGCATGAACTCCTGTGTGAGTGAGACATGCTGCCTGGGGCTCCCTCATTCCACACTTGTAAATGGCGCCTGCACCTGGCTTTTTCTCATTTGCAAAGTTTGGCGCATGCGCACAGCTAGGCAGCCCCCACACCCCCGGGAATGAATGCTTCCTACAACCAGAATGGAAACAACATTCAACTGTTAACAAAAACCATGTACAGCTATAGTAGATCTGGCAACAAGCATTGACATAGCCAATAGGTCTCGCTTTTTGGACCTTATTAGTATTTAGTTATGCAGCAGAATATCCTTGGTGCAATAACACTAACTGTTGCTTGGCAAAACACTTATAAGGTCCCAAATGCAAGACCTATTGACTATGCCAATGCTTGTTATTTCTGTGAATGATTGTGTAGGCAGGGTCCAGTGCACTACTTTGCCCGGGGGCTATAATGCTGTTACGACGGCCCTGCTGTTGTTGCATAATATTGCACCTTATCAGCATTTATACCAATTATGGGTACACAGAGGTAGTAACGGCTATCTCTGGCTTGCCTCTTGATGCTCTTGGAATTACCTCTACTCCTAGTCTCAAGAGTCCTGGTGGGTTAGTTTATCTCACTCCAATCCACTCCTGGCCTAAGTGCAGCCACTCGCAGCTCTACCATCACATTGACATGAGAAATGCATTACACTACTCATCAGCAAGGCCCCAAAACAGGTCCCATTAGACCACTCCGATAACCCAAGTCCTTCCACCAAAACTCAGTGCTGTGATAACTGTTATAAAGCTCATGGTTTCTATCCCTCACTCATCCTCACCCACTACCCTTCTCTCCACAGTACTTATGTCAGGATAAGAGCAGTACTCTGGTCAGTCACCAATGAGTGCTTAATTTGTAAAAACATAAGTGTCAGGAGGCCACAGCAGCTTGCATCAATCAATCAGGGGGTTTAAAGTGCGCTACTCACCCGTGATGGTCTCAAGGCGCTTGCTTCACACTTTGCCCTTGCTGTGCTGCCAATGAAAGTAACTATTCAGAAAAGGGGGGGTGATGAACAGAGTGTCTGAATTAGGCAGACCACTCTTACCCAGTCCAAAGATCAGGGCTTGATCCATCACCGTTATTTATCTCACTGCACCATCCCAGCTCAGAACCTGGCTATATGCAAATCAGTCTTTCACTGGCCCAGTGCATCATGGGAACAGGGCAGACTAAACTACCAAGCCAATTCTTCACCAGAAAGGAGACAAGCTACCGGGGACCGGTTTCTGGCATTTCAGCGTCTTCGGCCCGGCTTGCTTGAATCCTGATGGTGCAGTGAGAAAGGGACTCATGTCTGAGTATACCCTGCCACACCTATAGTGGCCAAAAACTATTCAGAAAAGGGGGTGGTGATGAACAGAGTGTCTGGATTAAGCAGACCACTCTTACCCAGTCCAAAGATCAGGGCTTGATCCATCACCGTTATTTATCTCACTGCACCATCCCAGCTCAGAACCTGGCTATATGCAAATCAGTCTGTCCCTGGCCCAGTGCATCATGGGAACAGGGCAGACTAAACTACCAAGCCAATTCTTCACCAGAAAGGAGACAAGCTACCGGGGACCGGTTTCTGGCATTTCAGCTGTCTTCGGCCCGGCTTGCTTGAATCCTGATGGTGCAGTGAGAAAGGGACTCATGTCTGAGTATACCCTGCCACACCTATAGTGGCCAAAAACTATTCAGAAAAGGGGGTGGTGATGAACAGAGTGTCTGAATTAAGCAGACCACTCTTACCCAGTCCAAAGATCAGGGCTTGATCCATCACCGTTATTTATCTCACTGCACCATCCCAGCTCAGAACCTGGCTATATGCAAATCAGTCTGTCCCTGACCCTGGCACTGGGCCAGGGTCAGGCTAATTTGCATATAGCCAAGTTCTGAGCTGGGATGGTGCAGTGAGCTAAAAAAAAAGGTGATGGATCAAGCCCTGATCTTTGGACTGGGTAAGAGTGGTCTGCTTAATTCAGACACTCTGTTCATCACCACCCCCTTTTCTGAATCATTTTTGTCCACCATAAGCGTGGAAGGGTATACTCAGATGTGAGTCCCTAGCTCATTGCACCATCAGGATTCAAGCAAGCCGGGCCGAAGACGGCTGAAATGCCAGAAACCGGTCCCCGGTAGCTTGTTTCCTTCCCAGTATAAGAATTGGCTTGGTAGTTTTGTCTGCCCTGTTCCCATGATGCACTGGGCCAGGGTCAGGCTAATTTGCATATGGCCAAGTTCTGAGCTGGGATGGTGCAGTGAGCTAAAAAAAAAGGTGATGGATCAAGCCCTGATCTTTGGACTGGGTAGGAGTGGTCTGCTTAATTGAGACACTCTGTTCATCACCACCCCCTTTTCTGAATCGCCAATGAAAGTAACAACACAATTACAAACCCTCACACTCCTACAAGTGTGACAAATCGGAATATTTCAGGACCCCAAAGCTACAAAAATGGCTTCAGTGACAGTTAATAGTCATTTTAATGTATATTGCTTTCATAATTAACTGTTGATGTAGTCATCTCCAAAAAAGTTAGACAGCGCTGCCGTGTGTTAGGCTGTCACAAGCCCTGGTGCTGACATTTAAGTGCTGTGCCAAGCACCGGAAACCACTGGCTCAAATTAAGCACACTTTAACCCATTCCACATCGGCCAATAGTAAAATGCTACTTTCTTCCAACCAAGCACACGCCCACAGTGTATCATGCCACACATCCCTTTATGTGCCTATGCACTTCACCTATAGTATGAAGCACTGGATGCATGAAATTACAATACAAAACAAGGGTGGAAACTAAACCGGGTTCTAAAAACCGTGCTAACTTTCTTTAGTTTGAACTCCTTGTCTAACTAAGCTCCTCAGAAGCATTTAAGGTGCTGTTGAGGGGCTAAGGTCGGAAAAAGTAATCAACGCTTTGATGTCATCAGTGGTCAAGGAATGTATAATGTCACTTCCGTTACCCCTCCTAATTTGGTAAATTCCATTTGGGGTGCGGTCAATACAGATAGTGAAATTTGCCGGAAGGGGTGTTTCTTTGCCCTCCTTCTGGAGACACGCTTGTGTGGTTCTCTCACCTTTACTCCACAGCTTTTGTGCAACTCCTGCACCGCTAAATTTGAAAAAAACACAAAGTGCTGATCAAAATACAGCTTCAAGAGAAAGATCTCTACTTCTACTTCAAAACATTACAGATTTGTGTCTGCATGTTTAAAGATTGCCGCTGATTATTTACTCTGATTCTTTCCTTTACTGTGTATGTTTTTGTCCCAGGGGACATTTTGATCATGTCGCCTGAACCGATCTGTTAAGTCACAAAAATATGTAAACTGGAGATGCTGCTTTCCATTTTTAAAACGGCGCGTGGTGCAGATGTAAAGGTGCGGCTCTCGGAGATAGCGGATCACCTCCAGCGCTAAATGCCGCAGTCATGCAATTTTATTTGGATTTACTCTCATTTGTGCTGCGCCTCCCGGGGGAAATAATGCCTTGATTAATGTAATCCGGGACTGGGACCCGCCACATGCACCCGTCTCAGGAGAGGCAGCCCTGTTTGACAAACACAAGCAGAGCGCCGACTCTTGCAATCTGGGCCCAGCCTCCGGCAGGAGATGGGAGAGGAGGTGGGCCCTTTGCACATGGAGTGAACGCACACACGCAAAACAAATAAAGTGAATGCATTCAAGGGCATATACGGTAACACGACATACGGGCAAATAGGCGCGTAGGCGCACATGGAAACAGACACGAAGATACACACATAGGGGCATATTTACGAGTTCTGGCGCATCTCTGCATATCAGCAGAGATGTGCCAGAACAAATGCGTCACGCAAAACTACCCTTGCGTCATGGCAGATGCGCCTTGGCGCAAGGGTAGGCAGATGCGTCACGCATCTCGTGACGTAAGGGTGGCGCATCGCTGAAGTCGCGACGCAACTCCAGCAATGCTCAGGGCCGCCCAATACTTCACATGCTATGTCATTCGTTATGATATCAAACAGGGGGAAAGGGGGTTGGACAATTTTTAAGGGGGTCCAATGTACTTGTCCTGACAACAATAAACAATAAGAGGTGTACAGAGTTCCCCCGGGAGAGCTCTAGAAATTTAGCTCAGCCAGTAATTCTCTCTCACTAAATCTAGACAAGGGGTGAAGTGAGGGTCTCAAGTGTGCGGTGTAGACCCATATTCCAGAATGAAAAGGTACCTCACACAGGCTACCGACAGGACCACAGCTGTAGCCCCAGTCGATAGTCGTCCAGCCTCATCATCGGTACCCTGCTCCTTCGGCAGGCTGGCGGTGCAATGCCCGTCGGGCAGCGATGAAAGCTGCACTTTTGATGGAGATCTTTTATTCTGGGCCAGCGGGTGTGTGCGTGTGAGGGGCCTAAGGGAGTGTAATCGTGAGCGTGGTAGTGAAGTTAAAAGAAGTCAGGGAAGTCCTGTTGGTGAATGTTTTAATAGTCAGGCTTCCTGCTTCAATAAAAGGTAAAGGGGTACTAAGGGGTGGTAAGTAATGGAACCAACCCTTATTCGACCCTTAACGTGCAAGAAATGGTCAACATGTTTCACGCCCTAAGGGCGATTCATCAGGACCTGGGTGCTCATAAATTACTCGGGTCCTGTAAATTTTGCAGGACACCAGTATACGACCTGAGGTAGTGTCGTATCGTAATGGTTCCACAGAGGGGACCTTCTGGAACTGAAAAAGAAAAGAGAGACAACAATATAGACACAGATAATGGCTCTTTTGCTTTAACTTACTGGTGACATTTTATCTGTGTTTGTGTGCATGCTATCCAAAACATGCGTGCCCAGTGAATGGCTTTGCCTAGATATTGACAGCATCAAGTGTTATCGTGTAAGAGAGAGAGAGAATCAGAATGCATTTAAATCTGGTGAGTGCGTGGAAGGTGCTCGCACTGAACAGTGGTTGCGTACAGGTTTGCATTGAACCATGTCGCAAAATAAACACTGCCGCAACTCCAGCAATGCTCAGGGCCGCCCAATACTTCACATGCTATGTCATTCGTTATGCCTGCTTCAAGCAGGCGTAAGGAATTGACGTAGCATCGTCGCGGACGTGCCTGCGTGAGATCTTGTAGATTTCACGCAGGCACTTTTGCGAGGCGCACAGGCGGCGGAACGCCCACCCTGCGTGGGAACGCCCCCATTGTGGCGCTGGGCTTTATAACGTTGTGAATGCCTCGCAGGGATGCGCCACATTTGCGCCGCTGTTGCGTCACGCAAGGCGGCGTAAACGTGGCACAAGGGGCTCGTAAATCTGCCCCATAGTGATTTAAGTGGGCGTGTACTGTCCGGTACTGAGTACCTGCACTTCTTTAATTTGAAAGGGAGAGTGCTCACACTTCTCAGGTACTATGCAAAGTGTGTACCAGCACTCCTGTATTTCAATTTAAAGCACTACACACACACACATGCACTCATCCACACAAGCAAATACACAGGCACACTTGCACCAATCCATGCTGGGCAAGCCGCTCCTTGATTGGAATACCTACCACAATACCCAAACTCCACGAAACTGCTGACCCATGTGCAGAGTCTCAAAAGTACGACACGCATGTTGCCAGAGCCAAACACTGAGTGACTCAAACTACCAAGGACTGGAGAACTTGGGGAAACAACCCAGTGAGAAATGAACACCGAGAGAAAGGAAATCTATCAATGCTGACTCATACCAGTGATACCTAAGCACAAAATGTATTTATTTCACCTCTTCTGTATCAGAAGCACACGAACACTCTGACACACACGTATTCCCCAAGGCATACACAGTCGTGGACAGACACAAACACAAATACACACACACGCACACCAGTAAGATCACGCACTCATAGTAACACACACAGACGCGCGCTCACATAAACGCACGCTGCACAATGCCCCCACACAAGCGCACGCACACACGCTAACGCACGCGCAGGCACAGGCGCACACGCACAGGAAGGGGTGGCAAGGGGGTTGATTCCGCTGCTGCTAATGACTCATCGGCTCTGTGCCCGAGAGGCAGAGCCAGGCAGTGCGGGGTTTTGTCTCCCAGTGCAGGGTCACGCATCCCTTTGTGCTTCGCTGCAGGCCAGGCTGCTGGCGGCATCCTCCGCCCTAAATCCCTCGGCACAAAGGTGCAGGCCTGCTACGCTTGAAGGAAGAAAGATCTGTGCGGAAAGCACTAGGCGTGACACCTCACAGGCCCTTTCAAAGCCCTGTACAGACACCCACACGAGCTGTGTCAAAGTGCACACCACACTGGAAAGACAAAGTGTAGGCTATGAACAAAATGCTGCAAAGCCGTGCCTGGGGCTTATTGCTACGGAATATAAACACCTTCCGCACACCGTACACTGGTATGTGTAATTTTGTACAGAATGGATTTTTTTCTGCAACCATCACCAAATAAATGATGCTGCAGAGAGGTCGCAGTGGCGCAGCCGCCATGTCGTGGGTGTTTCTCCCCTGCACACCACGTTGCGAGCGGTATTACAAAGCGGCTGTGACCCTGCTCAGCTTCCAGGAACAAAAGAAGCTGCCGGCAGCCCCCTGCCCCTCCCCTCGCAGCCACATTCAGTCAGATTCATCAGTAGGGGCATAGCAGGCTGCGCTCGCACAAGACCCCAGCGGCGTGCCCTGCGTGCTCGCCCCTGCCTGCCCTCGCGCACCAGTGGGCATCCCCCACGCCTCCGTGGAGCTTTCTTGCTAGTGCCACACTCTAACACTCCTTGCTTCTCGTGTGACCCTCAGTATCCCCCCTGTCTCCTACCCCTTCCCGAAACACGCACACCTTTACTGTGGCCTGTGTGACGTGGGTGGTTTATTTGCACCGTCATCTCAACTACCTTTGGAAGCCTGCTTTGCTTAAATATTCAGGCGTATGAAATGATTAATGCGCGCCTGCCTTAATCAAATATTCAGTCCCAGGCTCCCCTGTGCATTGCCAACCCAGAGGGGGCGGTGGCACCGCATCATATATAAATCACGACGTGTAGGGGACGCTCGGAAGGAGCCTGCCTTTCCGCTCGTGTATAACGTTGTGTGGCCATACCACTGCCTTTCGGGGGCTCTGTAAGAAATGAGGTCACACATCTCATATGATCATATCCCTCTCAGATACCAGAGGAGTACACTCTGCATAACATGTTATGTTATGTTATGTTATGTTATGTTATGTTATGTTATGTTATGTGATGTGATGTGATGTGATGTTATGTTATGCTATGTTATGTTATGTTATGTTATGTTGCGTTACGCTCAGCTTGGCTGGGTTTTGCTACTGTATGTTATTTACGGTACTCTAAGTTCTGTTTCATTATTACTTGCCATATGTGATATATACATGTTATACGTTGCATTATGCAGTTATAGTCCATAGTGGTATTTTCGCAGTTGTATATGACATGTTATATTACGTTACGTCACGCTAAGCTTGACTGGGTTTTGCTACTGTGTGTTATGTACTGTACTGTAAATTCTATCTCATTATTAGTTGTGATATGTGTTATATACATGTTATATATTGCATTATGCAGGTTTAGTCCATAGTGGTATTTTCGCTGTTTTATATGACCTTATTTTATATTACGTTACGTTACGCTCAGCTTGGCTGGATTTAGCTACTGTATGTTATGTACTGTATTCTAAGTTCTGTCTCATTATTAATTGATTTGCGTGTTATACATTGTCTTATGCAGTTGTAACCCATAGTGGTATTTTCGCTGTTTTATTTTACATTATGTTATGCCTCTCTCTGCGTGGTGCTAGTAGCCCCCAGGAGAAGGCACGCGGTTTGTTTTCCCGGATCTCTGCATTACCTTTAAAGTAAATTGGGGACGAAGCCTTGTGCTGTGTTGGGGAGAATGTTATGCTGCTTTCCAGGCAAGGTCATGCGAGAACTTCTGTCGGTTATTTTAATAAAATGTGAATGTGTATACATATGTTGAACTTTACAGTATGATATGTTCCGGATTAAAACGCTACATGCAAAAACGGTGTAATACATTAGTGTTATTGTTAATATTATTATTATTATCAACAAACAAAAATATTAATTAAAACAATAAGAACAATAATCGCAATTGGGATTATGACCCGTAAAAGTCATAATTGTTATGAATTATGATTTCAGAATAATGATATTAATAATAATAATGATGATAACTCATGAATCTAGCTACCCTGGCTTTGGCAGACCTCGAGTAATGAGTGCAGTGTTAGTTAGTGGCGCCCACAAATCAGAAAAAAAGAGGCTCAGCGTGCCGGTGTGAAAGGCACCCCACCCCCACACACATGAAAAAGAGCAGCCTGGGCTTGACCTGCCGCAATCTGCGCCAAGCTCCTCACACAAAGGCGCGTTCAAACGTCGCCACCCACCATCAAAAAAACTCTACTGCAAATGCGGAGCTGCCCAAAATGGCCCCTGTAGCGTCGGTCCCCAAAGTCACGCCGCCATTGGTAACCTGTGCGCTCGGCGCGAGAAAGGTCCCCGTGTGTCGGAACAGGGGGGGGGGGGGGTGAGCAGGTGTTAACTGGGGTCTTCACAACACACCCGCGAGCGCAGCTCACTCCAGGGTTGCCCTAAACACCCCTCATCCCCTCATCTAAGAAGCGGGGTGGTATCTCCTCGCACGTGCTCCGTGAGGGACAAGTGCATCTGTCCTAACTCAGGTCAAAATAAATAAACAAAGTGGTGGCTCTACCATGGCTTCACGGGGGAAGCACGTATGTGCGCAAACGTCCATTACATTTGCATACTCAATGAGTGACAGTGATTGACAGCTCCAGTCTGCATTAGAAGATGCACAATAAAAAGACAAACTTTATACCCACCGACGCCGGACTGTACATTTATATAATGAACTCTAGGAAGCACGCCTTGTTTGACGAACACGCTTTGAGATGTCCTGCTATATTTTCCTGTCGAACAGGCCTCTCAGAGACAACCTTGCTCGAGGCGCCCTGGGCTATTAATAATCAGTAAAAGTCCCGCTCAAATAATGTAGAGAGTACGGATATCAGAAACCAATTATAGGTTCCCTTTGAGCCTTGGCTTTGAAGGAGGTGACAGAACCAAGTGTGCTTACATGTGAAGACGTGCACGTGTGTGCGCGCGCCTGCCTTCAGACAGCCACAGCAGCTTCCACATTAATTATTTTCCCAATAATAGGGTAATGCTTTAAAACTAAGTGTAGGTCCCGAATGTGTCCTCGGTTAGCTTTCTGATATTTTAAAACATGTGCCTTTACATTTTTGGTTTAAAACTAGTTTTGTGGGTAGCAGTTGCGATTTTAGGATGTGTGTTAAAATAGTTGTTTTTTTTTATTGTGAAGAAACGGTCTGGCGTTTACCCTTGTTCCTATCGCATTTGAGCAAAAGTACTCAGAGAAACTTGTTGTATATCAAAAATAAACATGGTGGCTTGCGCCAGCAGCAAGTGCAACTGAAGCCTGCTGTGCTCATTGGAGGCAGGAGTGCTTCCGGGGCATCGCTGACGCACTTACCAGCAATAATAACTGGGCCGCGTGCTGTACATTTATGATTATGTCCACCGTATCTTGCCAATGTAGTATCTCAATGTTACGTTTCTTTTGTTTACATTTTTGATAACTGTTTTCCTGACCAAATGCAGGTATTTTGTTGTGGGTCTACCATTTCAAAAAGTTGTAGAGGACACTGGCTCCTTCCTTCAAAAACTCGCCTACCATTGTTCATGGCAGCCCTGACTGGAAATACAACTCACAACTCTGCCGAAGTGAACTTCCAATATTTACGCCGCTGTAGTCTTCTAAGCGCTAGGAGTAGTCCAGAGAGCTATGCCTGAGCCACAAGGCCTTGGTAAAAAATCAAAAAATTCCAGTTGCCTCCTAGAACAGATCATACTCCTAAAACGTCGACTCTGCAAAAGGAGCGGTTTGCAACAAGTCACTTGTAAAAAAAGTTTTTCTGGAGTTGGAGCGTAGAGTTATGAATGCAACATGGGGGCAGTAGCTGTCATTAAAAATACATTTTCCTCTGGTAAAATGTAGGAGTGTGTGTTAAGACATATAAAGTCAACATAATGCTGTGTGGTATATTAAAATGACCGATTAATTGTCTGTCGGGGGCAGCAAGGTAGAGTACCACTATGTTGGAACACCAAAATAGGTACAGAATTTAAGTTGTCTTTTAATGCTGTTAAAGCAGCAGGGAGTCATCTCACTAAGTACAAGCAACAGAAAAGATGTAAAACACAATATTTATTTCATGTAACATATCCAAATAGTTCTGCATATTGTGTGTATTACATTAGGCAACTTGTGTGTATTTAAATGTTAAGATGTCCTCGGCATCTGGCCGTCACTTCGGAATTCTAAGTACATCTACTTTATTACAATGCAATTAGATATCGTGTTTAATATGTTAGTGCATTTATCGAGGCGACAAAGACACATGTTTTATGTAGGACTCCTCTCAGATTATGCCAGGTACGGATCTATCCTCTGTAAGAAAACGTGGGTCCTTCTGTCCCGCACCAGTTTCGTAAAACAAAATGCGATTTCACTTTATTTTGGACTTTATACCCTAAGAAATAGCAGGAAGGCGACTTTTCATCCTGTTTCAATTTCCTCGCTCGTGTGACGTCTCGCTGCGCCCCCTGCGGGCCAGTAATATATCGCTGGCTCCCACAGAGCACTTGCAAAGTTTATTTTGCTCAGTAAACCGTACCACATAAAATTAATGACAACCAATAAAATTAGCTTATATGTTTCAACTGTTAAAGTTCAGAACACAATAAAGCTAGTTTTAGTGAGTTTGGGAAGCTCTGCTTTGGCTTGTTTCTCCCAACCCTTTTATCCAGAGCCCAGTGCACAAACATATAGCTTAATGTGGCCAGTGTTCCTTCCTTTATTTCACTCTCTATGGCAACCAATATGTTCGCCTCAGAAATGTTCCCCCATCAAGGAAACAAATGATCTTCGGGGAGAAGCTCTCTATGCGGCATCTGTTCCAGTGGGAAGCACGGCGTTAACCCCAGCGCTCAAGCGGGAGCCAGTTTGGGAGCGCCGAGAAGAAGTCGAAATTTGAGCGAGGGGCTACCCCCAGCTGCAAAGTAAACATACGCATCAGTTTAGGGCGTGTTATGTCGGGGTGATCGTCGCCCCTTTTCTCCTAATGAATTGTTGACCGCTATTTTGGAATCTAAGCGGTATACAAGTGATGTGTATTCTGGGGAATTGTGAAGTGGCTAGACTATTGAACACATTTAGTGTAGCTTTTTCTTTTTTTAAACTGAAGTTGTCGTGTCCCCAGCCCGACACGCCTACCATCCGGTCTGCCCACTTGAGGGGTTAAACGCCTGTCATAATCGTCTCCCAATCGTTCTGCCCTCGAACATGAACACACCTCATTTTTTCCACCGGACCATTAGTTTCATGTAAGAGGTGGGTAGTGGTCATGGTGTATAACGCGTTATCTTAAAAACAAGCTGCAAGGGTTGTCAGTGCTTGGGATATCCCAGTGTCCGGTTTGAGGATAGGAAGCCCGGGGAAGCTGTCCGGGCACCGAAGGGGGGGGGGGGGGGGGTGACTTAGGGTGCCTAAGTAGTCTCTCAGATAACGGGGTTCGCAGTATGCGGAAAGGGGGTTTCTCTGGGAGCCCGTGGAAGCTGTTAATACATGAAGGCCACTGTGTGTGTGGGGGGGGGGGGGGGGGGGGCTGTCTGCCTGAATGAGCTCACTCTGCATAGATTACCTATTATCCGGGGGGGGGGGGGACAGGGGTCCGGGTGCCTAGGTGGGGGAGGGGGACTTTTTGGGGGTACCCTAATATCTGGTAAGATGGAGCTCTGGCACCCTGAACCTGAGGAGGTTGCCAGTGCTGGAGCCATCCGTTACCTATGTCGCGGGGACGGGGGACATCAGGTGCCTGGACCATGTACGGGGTCCCTCTGTGTGCGGTGAGGGGGCTGTGCTGATCTGAGAGGGCAGTAAGTACACGGGGTTCCCTATTATGCGATGGGGATTGCTGGAAGCCTGAGCAGGCTGTCAGAGCATGAGATCTCCCATTAGAGGGAAATTGGTGGTGGGGAGGGGGGTTATCCTGTGAACCTAAGAAGTCAGTCAGTGCACATGGTCCCCCATTATCCGGTGAGTGGGGGCGCTGGGAGTCCTAAAAGACCGTCAGTGAACGGGGCCCCCATTATCCAGTGGGTGGGGGCGCTGGGAGCCCGAGAAGGCTGCCAGTGCACGCCCCCGACCCCATTATCCGGTGGGTGCGGGTCGCTGGGGGCCCTAGAAGGCAGTCAGTGCACGCTCCCCCCTCCCCATTATCCGGTGGGTGTGGGTCGCTGGGGGCCCTAGAACGCAGTCACCCCCCCCCACCCCCCATTATCCGGTGGGTGGGGGCGCTGGGAGCCCCAGAAGGCAGTCAGTGCACGGATCCCTCCTTTTCCTGCATGGGGGTGTCTGGGGAGCCTGAGAGGCTGTACGTGCACGGGGCCCCCCATTATCCTGTGGGTGGGGGCGCTGGGAGCTCGAGAAAGCAGTCAGTGCACGCATCCCTCATTTTCCGGCATGGGGGTGTCTGGGGAGCCCGAGGAGGCTGTCAGTGCACGGGGCCCCCATTATCCGGTGGTGAGAGGGGCTGGGGGACGAGAAGACTGTCAGTGCACGGCCCCCATTATCCGGTGGGTGGGGGCGCTGGGAGCCCGAGAAAGCAGTCAGTGCACGCATCCCTCATTCTCCGTCATGGGGGTGTCCGGGGAGGCTGGGTGTCACGCCGCCGCCGGGGCCGCCTCGCAGGGCCGGCAGGCAGAGGTGTCCTGGTTAGTTTTGATTGATGAAGGTCTCCTCGTGTCTCTGGTGGGCGATCATCGCCGCAGTGCTGGGATGCTGTGGCCTCGGCCGTCTGCTGCCAAGTGACGGCGTTAACCCCTCGCGTCCCGGCGGCTGCCCTCTCGCTCTCCTCGCTGCACCAGCTCCAGCTCGTCAGCCCCCGGCGGTGGTGGGTCGGCGGGGCCGCTTCCTCGCTCTCGGGCATAGTCTCAGCGCCTGGCAGCCTCGGGCTGCTGCAGGCACTGCACACTGCAGCACCCACACGAAGAAGCAGTATTATTTTAGGCTGAAAACACGGAAACTAAGGTCTCAATGATAAACCGAGGAAACCAAGCAAGCACGTTAATGGGTACCCCCACCCCCCAACACCCACTCACACTCACCGCGAAGCAAATAGTAGCGCCTAAAGGACTAGAAGGGTCGAATGCAGAATGCAAACATGCCAATATGCAAAATGACATTCCCACAGCGATTTGAGGAGAACGTCCGATTATTGCCACAATGTCCTATAACCCTGACTTCAGATCACCCCCCCCCCCCACACACACACACACACACACATACCCACAGAGTAAAATATGCCCCCAGCTACAGTTGCAGTCCAAATGAACAGCGATTAGTAGAAGGAAGTGCATCACACCAACATTTAAGGAGACCTTTAACCACAACTTACCCACCGAGCTGCAGGGCGGTGGCGACATCCCGAATAAAGTTTGGGGATTCTGGAGGTGTTTTGCAGGACGATGAAACACGAAGGATGAAAAAAAAGCGTGCTCTCAACTCCAGCGAAACGAGCATCGTAGCATTTCCCTTTGCACTGACTCCACTAAGCCGAGCTCTCCACTAGTCTATTATTTTCACCAAAATATATGAAAATTTATGCAAATGTAAATCAGTACTAACTGTTCTCCTCTTGTTATACTTTGAATGTTTTTTTTTCCTCTACCAGACAAAACAATCGCACGCTCAAAGACAAGGGGGTGGGGGGAAAAGGGACCGGCACTTAAAAAGGAGAAAACGTCAAAAACGGCATATATTTGTCGTTGTTGCGTTTTTTTTATTTCGTCTATTCTGTGATTCGGTGAAAGGGGTGGCGCGGATCTGTTTGCGGAGGAGCTATCGCGTTGCACCAGGCCACCTGAGACGTCTTTTGAAAGCCTGCTCTGTGAAATTCATAGCTGCAATTTAAACAAAATCCTCACTGTATATTAATGAAAGACGGCCCCACGGCATCGCTCCTATCCTGCCCATTCAGAGTAAACAACACCACGAGACTTGCTCGCGTTTTTGAGCCTGATCCAAGCAAAATCGGCTGGAAAGGAAAACATGGGGCTCTGGCAGTGACTATGCAAACGTCTGCACCTGGAGATTTCAGATTTATTCAATGAAAACTGTGTTGAGTCCCTGCTGTAAAAAAAAAAAAGTAAAACCGAGGCTGCTGCAGGACTGGAGGGGACAGGAATGAGGCGACGTTGACGATGCAGTTGCCAGTGCTGATCGGTGTTGTAGATTTCCAAATAATGTGTGTTTTCTCTTCTTGCCTGAGTTTCTGACTTTAACCGTGCAGGGCTGGGACTGACGCGGCTCCAGGCGTGTTATCATGATGCAGTCGGCCCCCAAGTCAAAAACATGCTACAGCGCAGGACTTTTCCAGGTACTCTGGAGAACTCGAGCCTGGCGTTGTCCCTAATGACGATTATTACATGGATCTCATCTCATACTTTGCAGCCACATGTCGTAGAAGGCGAATGCAATACCGATTATGAAACATAGTAAAAACATGTATGGACATATCTGAATTGGGTGAATAGATCGATGACAGGAAAGATTTGAGAAAAAACACAGATAGATAGATAGAGAGACAGGCTGGCAGGTAGATAGATAGATAGATAGATAGATAGATAGATAGATAGATAGATAGATAGATAGATAGATAGATAGATAGATAGATAGATAGATAGATAGATAGATAGATAGATAGATAGATAGATATGTGTGGGTGGATGTGTTCTTTCTCGGTTGGATGAATGGATGGATGGATTTATTTAAAAGAGAAAAGGTTAGATAGATAAATACTGAATTGGTTTTTGGGTGAATGGCTCGATGACAGACTTGGGAACAGAGAAAAATACGGATGGATGGATAGATGGATGGATTTCAATGAGAAAATAGACAGATAGATTATACTTAAACAGATGTACATAAGTGTGTTTAAACAAATGTGTAGTGTTTTTCATGTAGGCACCTATTACTTGTCATGAATAGATGATCATTAACACATTGGGTGCCATGCTTTCTTGAGCTTCACTGATTTGTGGAGAATTCCGGGGAGAGAGGATGTTCAATTTCCTCACGTTTTGGCACCACTTGTTCTTGCTTCATGGAACAAGGGGGGGGGGGGGGGTTGCCTGGGTGAAGCATTTCCACTTGGGTGCGCTATCCCACTCCACCACCTGCCCCTTCCTTAGCTGCAAACCCTGTTCACTCCTTCAACCAGACTGCAAGTAAAAAAATAAATGCCAAATTAACTTTAATTGGTTTAAAAGAGATAGATAGACAGACAGACTGGTAGGTAGGTAGGTCGGTAGGTAGGTAGATAATTTCTTGCTGTTCCATGAGATTTCTCAGAGATAACAAAGGCATGGTGACTGGTTTCAAGAAAGCACATTTGTATTATTGAGTTTAGGGTCACACTGTAGGATTCCTTTTCTAACCGTGTTTGCATTTAAATAGCAAATCGCCTATCTTTACTGTGATTTCATTGCCTACTTTGGAGATGAAATAAATGCCTGCGTTTTTTGAACTCGTATCTCTTTACCACTCCACCTACATGCACACAACGCTTTGCACCAGGAAAAATAGACTGCTCTGCAGAGAAGGTCCTCCCTATTGTGAGATAGCAGGTTCTCTTGCTGGGGATCAAGAGTTAACTGTTTGGGAGGAGGTGGGAAGCAAGAGAGGGGGAGATTTTCTCCAGCCTCCCTACGACACTTCGTCTGAATTAAAAAGCAACCAATCGAAACGGCCGGAAGGGGGGCCGCGCGTCCATTTCCAAAGGTGCCAATCACGCAGCGGGCAGCCAATCGGCGGGGGCGCTGCCGCTCGACTTCCTTGTGCCGCGTGCAGCGCGCTGGTGTGCGCGCGCCGAGCTGAGGGTAAACATTGCACTGCGCCCGCTCAGCGAGGGAGGGAGAGCGGCTGCCGGAGCTGTCAGCGCGCGGGGCAATAGAGAGCGGCGGAAGCGGCTAGAGTGCCCGGGCTCATCTGCAGTCGCCGCGCGCTGCCCAGGGAACTTGTGCTGGAGCTGGGGAGCAGCGTTGATGCCCTGGCCTGCGGAAACCAGGCGAACAGTGCATCTCAGGAGAGGTGTACCCAGGCAGGGGTGCACTCCTGCCCTGTGCATCACCGGAGAAGTGGTACCCCAGCAGTCCTAGGAGAGAGGTATCCCTAACCCTGTGGTTCGTCGGAAAAGAGGTACCAAGGCACCACTAGAGGGGAGTTAATGTGGCTGTATGCTCTGAACATTCGCAGAAGCAGCACTCGGAAAGAGGTACCAAAGCAGCAGTGCTTCCAACCCCTGGGCATCATCTGAAAACAGGCATCAGGAAACCACTGGGAGAGTGGCGCCAGGGATGCTAAGTTGAGTAGTGCACAGCACTCCAGCTTCAGAAAAGTGGGAGTAAGACAGCACTGGAAGAGCAGCACCAAGGCAGTGCTAGGGAAGAAGTACACCAGGGGCGTTGCACCCGAGGAGGGTGCATCACTGAAGAGATTGACCCCGACAGCTCTGTAGGAGGGGTACAAAGGCAGAGCTGCAATCCAGAGCGGTGCATTCACTGAGGCAGCACTGGAGGGACCGAGACAGCTCAGTAACCCAGTCCTGTGAAAGAGGCAACAAGACAACACCGTGCCTCCGCGCTCTGCGTCCCTGGGGAAGAAGAACCCGGAAGCACAGCATCACAGAGGTGTGCATCCCTGGAGACATACCAAGACACTGCACCCAGAGCTGGGGATCACCGGCGGGGAGGTACCAATGCAGCACTGTGTGTTTGAGCACTGCATCCAAGATGTATCGGGCTGGGACTGTTAAAAGGAGACACGAGGGCAGCTCCTCTTCCAAGGGGCCCGTGAAGCAATAAAAACTTTCAAAGCTATGCTTCTTCCCCGCCACCTCTGGAAGTTTGGAATATGAAAATACAAGGTACGCTTCTGGGTAAAAGGACTTGAAAAAAAAGTTGTTCCTGTTTACCGAAAGTGTGTAAAGAACCCCTGGACGCTCCGTGTGTCTATGAACTTAGAAAGCGGACTGCATGAAGTTTGTAGCCAAAGACTAAACGAGAGAAGGTGAAGGATATTTGCCGAGGACATCCCGATGCGCAGGGGCAGCCAGGGGCAGAGCTGTTGACCCCAGTATCAAGAGGGACACTTCAGGCACCAATCTGTGGATTGCGGCGGGCAGGGGGGAAGCAATGGCTACGGCGGCTTCTAACCCTTACTTGCCCAGCAATGGTCTCCTGTCGGCCGGCTCCCTGGGCCACTCGGACAGTGTGGTGACTTCGGTGTCGGGCGGCTACCACCCGTCCTCAGTCAAGATGGTGCAGAGTGACTTCATGCAGGGGGCCATGGCGGCGGCCAGCAACGGGGGCCACATGCTGAGCCACCAGTGGGTGAGCGCCCTTCCGCACGCTCCCTCCGAGGCCGGCTCGCCCTGGTCCACAAGCCCGGTGGGCATGGCCGGCAGCCCCGGACAGCAGCAGCAGCAGGACGTCAAGGGTAGCCGAGAAGAGCTGCACTCGGGGGCGCCCTTGCACCACCGGTCGCACCTGGGGCCACCTCACCAGACGCACCCCTGGGGTGCCGCCACCGCCGCCCACCTCTCATCCCTGGGCGGCGGGGGTGGCGGAGGACAGCAGTCTCAGTCCCTGCTCTACACGCAGTCGGGGGGCTTCACGGTGAACGGGATGCTGAGCCCCCCCGGGAGCCAGGGCCTGGTGCACCTGCGGGGGGACACGCCAGAGCTGACCGAGCATCACCACCACCACCATCAGCATCACCACCCGCATCAGCACCACCAGCCGCCGCCGCAGCACCACCACCAGGACCCGCACTCCGACGAGGACACCCCCACCTCGGACGACCTGGAGCAGTTCGCAAAGCAGTTCAAACAGCGCAGGATCAAACTGGGCTTCACGCAGGCCGACGTGGGGCTGGCGCTGGGCACCCTGTACGGCAACGTCTTCTCGCAGACCACCATCTGCCGCTTCGAGGCGCTGCAGCTGAGCTTCAAGAACATGTGCAAGCTCAAGCCCCTGCTCAACAAGTGGCTGGAGGAGGCCGACTCGTCGACGGGTTCCCCCACCAGCATCGACAAGATCGCCGCGCAGGGCCGCAAGCGCAAGAAGCGCACCTCCATCGAGGTGGGCGTCAAGGGCGCGCTGGAGAGCCACTTCCTCAAGTGCCCCAAGCCCTCGGCGCAGGAGATCACGGCGCTAGCCGACTCGCTGCAGCTCGAGAAGGAGGTGGTGCGGGTCTGGTTCTGCAACCGGCGGCAGAAGGAGAAGCGCATGACCCCGCCAGGCCTGCCCCAGCAGCAGCAGGGGGGGCCCGACGACGGCTACCCGCAGGTGGGAGGCCACGACACGCCGCCCCCGCACCACGGCATGCAGACCAGCGTCCAGTGAGGGGGCACCGCCAAGCACAGGGACTCCGAGCCAGAGCTGCCCCGACAGCCAGACTCTTTTTTGTAATACAGACACGAGCCTGAACGACTGCCACAGATACTGTGATGGTATGAGATGGGGGAGAGGCAGACCAGGGGGCGAGGGCCGAACGGGGGACCCGGGGACCCGAGATGCCAGACTTATCATTTGTATGCACACACGCCCCGAAAGACTGTCAGCGACAGTGAAAGGGACGGGGATGTACAGGTACGCCACCAGGGGGCAAGGGAACAGCAGGGAAGCCCCCACGCACCCCCAAACACAGCTGTTGACCAGCTAGACTATTAATGTTTCTATACAAGCAACTCAAAAAGGCTGGCATCACTTTTGTTTTAGTATTGCAAGACGAGAGCCACCTACGGGCACCGCGATGCCCTCCTGTCGCCCCCTGCCGGCACATACACCACATGCTCAAAGCACACGCTGGCCATGACCCTGTGAGGGACTTAGTAGAGGGAAGCATTTGAGAACCATCTCGGTGGAGCCAATAGGATGCCCCCCCCCCCCGCCCCCACACACACACACCTGAGCCAGCCCGAATCTTCATGTTAAGCGCACACACGTAAACACACCTCAAAAGACTGCCACCGCCACTGTGACGGTTATGAGAGCTGTAGAGAAGCCACCAATTGTCACCAATAGCCCTGCACACACGCACCCAAGAGAGACACCAGCCCCAGGTCCCCATATTTACACAGACACACAGCCGCTCAGGCAAAAGTCTAGAGCAAGAACAGCAGGTTCCGAATACAATTATTATACAAGCAGCATACGCACAGAAAGGCACACGTTTAGAGGAGCAAAGCACACACACCTACACACGCAAAGCCTAGAGCAACAAGTCCAGACCAAGTTGCCCAACCACACACAAACACACTTACACAGGCAGCAGATCAGCACCTCAGGACGCAGATTACTATTGTAAACAAACACACACCTGTACGAACACACATATACACCCACAGAGTAGAGTAAGAACTCCAGAGCACCATTTAAGTACACACATATAATTCAAATGACTCCCACAAATACGGTGACGGTATGAGACAGGGGGAAAGAAACAGTGCACCAGCATTGCGCACTCTTTTCTACATTTCAGACAACTGATTTATTTTAAGGACCTATACAAAACGCCCTCCACCCCCTTGGCGTCTACTCTCGAAAATAGCGGTTTAATAGTCTGCTACAATCTCTTCGTCACACCTGGGGAGGGGCGTCCTTGAGCAGAAAGTTCCAGGCCAGCACTGCAACAAATCCTACACTCTGTGCTGCACTCACACATACCAAAAGACTAGTCCTTTCTCTACTGGGGTGGCAGGTTCCCAACCCCAGCGCAGACCACAATCCCCAGTTGTGCAGAGGTTTAGATTGCATTCAGATGCAGCACGTTTGCTCTTGAGACACTAGACGCCCGTGGGTCAATAAAGTACAACATTAAAAACACCAGCCAAACACATAACTGGCACTACAAACACGTTCCACAACGCAACCACAAGAAACTGCCATTTCTAGCAGGGGCTTGTAATGGCTGCTGGTGTTTACCTCTACTGATGTACAGTAATTCAGATCGCTTCCACACACGTGACACTGCCGAGCCCACTGCTGAAAAGACACCCAACTCCCCACACGCATACACACACACGGAATTACCAAGTTTGGCTCTCACCAGCTCCTCAGGTAGAAAAACAAACTCAGTCCTGAAATTATTTTGCGAAAACAATTGTGATTGGCGCAAGAAGGCTGATGCCGTGCCGGGCCTGTTTTTCTTGGCCACTCAGTTCCACATTTTGACCATATGGTTTTTTCAGACCAAGCTAGAAATTGTAAGGCGTAACGTGGCCCAAATAACACACTACCACAATCACAGTCAGACAACAAGACGCAAAAATAACAGAAAACATTGTCATGTGCAAAGAGGCTTCCGTGCCAGGGAGAGGGAACAATGAGACATAAGTGAGGGAACGCAGGGAAAAAATGGCAAATTGTGATCACCTCCATATGAGATTAGTGGGTAAGGTGAGGGGGCCCGGATTAAGTAAACACTGGGGTGGGGAGTGGGGTACATTTGTCAAGATCTCCGGGATTGCCAGCTCCACATCACAAAAAGGAAAATATCAATCATACCATTATAGTATCATTTTTTAAAGAAAATATTTTTTATTATTACTTTAAATATCCTGAGTGCTTCTAAGACTGGTCATTTGAAGAGGCCCTGCAGCTGCGGTTTCACTGCCCGCGGCCCTCCCCGGGGTCTGGTGCCAGGACTGCCGGAAAGGGCGCCGTGGACGAGATTAAAACAATGCTGCTATTTCCGAGCAGTGTTTTTTGGTAGGTTTTCATAAACAGACTTTTCAAAAAGACGGCAATATAGAATTCTTAGATCCGCTGTTGATCTAAATAAAATATTTGCTTTATATTTTCATCAAATGACTTCTTTTAATATTTTATTCGCGAATACCTATGAACTGCTGCAAAACGGTAATTTATTTTTCCCTCCAGATCTTGTATTACGTGTTTTTTTCAGACGAGCACAAAAATATCAGAAATCGATTGAAACAATGGACAGATGTTAGGCGAATAAGGGTATCTTTTCGATGTGATAATTTGACTGTAATTTAATTTGAGTAGTGGTTCCGTAAGAGCTGATTGAGACAATAAATTTGTTTAGAATAAACAAAGTTGCGTCTGGTGCCTAAGGAAGGTGTCTGAAAATGTAAAAATGTTTATCTACAAACTATTTTATACAAACAGTTCGTGAAATTCGGGGTCTAAGATAGAGACATTGGTCGGATTGTCTATTTAATTGGAGCCAGGGTATTTTAAAATGCAAAGCGCAGACTCCATAAAATATAAATTCTATCAACATTATACAATCAGGTATGGATTTATTTTAAATATTGTTTTCGTACATTTAGTAAAATATGTTTTTATGTTATTCGATGGAACTAAATGTGCGAACACAGATCTTGTACCGAACTATGTTTAGGAAACTTGGCCTTAAGAAACTTGATCATGTTCCCAAGACAGTTCGGTGGTTTGACGTTGAAGATTAATATAAGGGAATGGTTTGTTTACACGCATGGTCAGGTAATGATGCGCATGCAGGGGAATATTTAACTGTCAACAAAACCTATCGAAGAACCGACTTAAATATAGGTAACCGTATCTCACAAACATCTTGTTTAGAAGTTTTTTTAATTGTTTGTTTTATATTTTATTTTTAATAAAACCCGGCAACTTGAGCACTTCAATTATCCAAGTTTTATAAAATGTGCAAGTTCACAGTTCAAAATTGTAGCCCGCGTGTAGTGTTTACATGGCGTTTGCTTGGCATGCCGGTTGCCATGTTTCACACTTAGTGTCTGTAGTGGTGTAGTACACGCATTCTTTATTTTGAACAGGTTTAGACAGCAGTAAAACACATGCACTATAAAAACGTTTGTTGGCCACTGGTAATATTCATAACATTCTTCTCTTGGCGCAAATTGCAATCCCTCACCGCTTATCTGTTCGATCTATACATTTTCTACGTTGAATTTTTCGTTTTTTACAAAGTCAGGTCATTAGGGGGGGGGGGGGCGAATTTATCTTTGACGGCTTGTTGGAGAGATTACAATAACCAAACTTCCAGAGGCAGGCCTTTTGTTATTGCTTAACTTCTTGGGAGCAGAAACCTGGCTTTGAGACGTGTGCTGCTGTCCTCGCTGGTCCCAGAAAAAATCTAAACATTTATCACTTGCACTTTCTGGCTAGGAAAACTTGACAGACCTCCGACTTGAATTATATAAGTGTGCGTGTTGTGCGGTGTAAGTCCGCGCGCGGTGTGTGGGAGCACGTTTTGAATAATGCTGGTGGCCGCCGCTCTTTGCACGTGGGTTCAATCCTGTTTCTCACACATGGGTGGCAGCGGGTTATTAAGCGCGGGGGCCGGGGTATTTGAATTTCGGAGCGGGATTTGGCCACGGGGTGTGTGTGAGACAGAAAGAGCCGAGGCCGGGCTGCACGCTGGGCCATTGAGCGGCGGCTGGTGTGCCAGCCGGGCAGGAGCGGGGCTGTACTGGCCTGCCCCGGACAGGGCACCGCAGATTATGGCTTCCAGTGATCCATGCCGCGCGTGCCCAAGCCTGGGGCCCAACAGAAGGCTTCTTGTGATAAGAGCCCACATATGCCCATGTCTAGGTTCCCACAGAAGGCTTCTTGTGTTCAGGGCACACGTATGCCCATGTCTAGGACCCCATAGAAGGCTTCCTGTGATTAGGGCACACATATGCCTATGTCAGGGGCCACACAGAAGGCTTCCTGTGATCAGGGCAAACGTATACCCATGTCAGGGGCCCCACAGAAAGCTTCCTGTGATTAGGGCACACACATGCCCATGACTGGGGCCACACAGAAGGCTTCCTGTGATCAGGGCACACATATGCCCATGTCCAAGGCCCCACAGAAAGCTTCCTGTGATCAGGGCACACGTATGCTCATGTCTAGAGCCCCACAGAAGGCTTCCTGTGATCAGGGCGCACGTATGCCCATGTCTAGGACCCCACAGAAGACTTCTTGTGATCAGGGCACACATATGTGGGCACACAGAGGGCTTCTAGTGAATAGAGCATGCCCACACATAGCCATGGCAAGAGGGCTAACACAGCCCACTCTTGCCCCTGTATAAGAGCACCATAGAGGCCTTCCCTTCCTTCACATGGCCAATCCAAAGAATCTGGACTTGGCACCTCAGCCGGGCCACACATGCCCATGTTATAGAGCGCAAGAGAGGGCTGGGTCACCACACGACCATGAGCACTGCACCACAGAGTCCTGTGTCCTGAGGGCCGGCACTGGGTACCACTGAGGGCTCCCAGTAGCTGGGTCGACATATTCCCATACACAGAGTATGTGGACAGGTCAGCCTCTGACCTGGGCCGCCCATGCTCGGTCATAGGACACCACAGAGGGCTTCCACTGATCCAGGCCCATCCCTGTACGCTGTCGTGCTCAGAGTTTGTGTGTTATTTTAACACAAACTTGGCCCTTCGAGGGTGGGTGTAAATCGCAGCAGCAAGCCTTTCTGCTGTAGATTCTCTGTCACCCTGTTCTTAGACGTCCAGTGAAGAGGTCCCCATACACCAATTAAGGATCCCCTGCTTCGTGTGGCATTTTGTACAGTGGTGTTTCCCTGTCTCCCTTATTTGTTGGCCCTGTGTGTTCTAGCTGGCAGCAAAGGCACAGCTTTTTCAATATCTGGATTGAGATGACTTTTTACAATCTTCAGACAAGATGGTACTCGTCATGTTCTTTTATTTAGGTGTGGATGCTGTAGAGTCTAATGTCTGCCTCTAAAAAAAAAAATGTAACCCCCCCCCCCTCCAACTCTGATGTCTCAGACTCCCTTTATGTCAAAGTTTCCACTTTCTGTGTGTGCATCATTCTTTTTCCCTCTCTCAATACTTCTCTCTCAATTCCTGTTTGGTTGCCCACGCCCTGTTTTCTCTGTGTTTTTCCCACTTCAGCGTCCTGTTTTCTGTCTGCTGCCTCTCCCTGTTAATGGAGGGTTTGTTTGTATAAAATGTTTTACAAACTTTGCTTCTGCCTTTGCTAACACAGTCACCAGGAATCATGCAGTTGCTACATTTGTCTGCTCCAGTTGAAAATATGTATTCATTTCCTTCTAGTTCAAACTTAGTTCATGTGTTTGTATGTGTCTAGGCTGAAGTTGTTACGTGTGTCTGCTCTGCCTGATGTCACTTGTGCTTTGAACATGGTTAATGTTGCATTTTGTATCTCTCTAGGCTGAAGTTACTACATGTGCCTGTTCTGTCTGATTGCACTTGTTGTACTTTAGACGTGGCTGATAATACCTTTTGTGCCCAGGCTGAAGTTGCTTCATTTGTCTGCTCTGTCTGGGTGCACTTTTCATTTGGACAGGGTTGATGCTGCATTTTGTGTCTAGGCTGATGTTGCTACATTTCTCTGTCTGATTGCACTTGATGTAGGTTGACGTTGTATGATGTTGCATTTTGTGTCTAGATTGTAGTTGTATATTTGTCTGCTCTGTCTGATTGTACTTGTACTTTGGACGTGGTTGATGTTGCATTTTGTGTCTAGGCTGATGTTGCTACATTTGCCTGCTTCTGTCTGAAGGCACCTTAAGTTTAGATATGGTTGGTGTTGCATTTTGATTTTAGGCTGAAGTTGCTACATTTGTCTGCTTCTGTCTGGGTGCACTTCTAGTTTAGATGTGGTTAATGTTGCTTTTTGTGTGTAGGCTGAAGTTGCTACAATTTGTCTGCGCTCTCTGACTTCGCTGGTTGTATTTTAAATCAGCGGATTATGTTTCATCATTTGTTGCAGCTAGTTCTAATGTGTATATTTATAAGAATTTACTTCTGCTCGTTTATTTTGGAAACTCTTTTCTCCTCTGTGCACAGGGAAATTATGCAGCTGTCTCCCTTTCGACCTCTTTTTCGCTCTTACTCTTTCCATCTTTACACCCCTCTTTCTCTCTCCCTTTTCCATCCTAACACTGTCTCTCTCTCTCTCTCTCTCTTTCTCTCTCTCTCTCTCTCTCTCTCTTCCACCTCACACATTCTCACACCCCCTTGCTCTCTTTCAAATCTACAAGCTTTTTCCCCTTTCTCCTTTGCACTTTTGCCTCCTCGCACCCCCACGTTTTCTCCCTCTCTCCCGCCTCTTCTTCAGGCAGACTTTCCCTCTTTAACACACACTCTTTCTCAACCCCTCTGTGGTTCTCTCCTGTTGCCAAACAAGTATACTTTCTCTCTCGCCATGAAACAAACGATTTCCCATGATCGTCTTGCACAGACTATCTACCCATCCATCTATCCATCTGTTCCCTTTCATTCCTCCTCTCTCCTCCGTTTCTTCCCCTCTCGCATTCCCTGTCTCTGTTTCCTGATTTCTTTGTCTTCGTCTGTTTCAGGTTCACTATTTCTCCTACGTCCCTCGTCCCCCTAAAAAAACATGTGCTTCCTAACCCCCTTCCCAAATCATTTCTGTGTGTTGAACACTTCGTGGTAGATAATCTAGGCCCCGAAGGTATGCTGAGGCCTTCATAAGTATTCATTGATGTGGTGATATGAGCTTCAGTCCAAACACTTCTCTGAAATCAATAGACAACGCTGCCATGAGATATTGTTTAGATGCATTTGGCCTTTTTGAGGTGTTCAGTGGCAGTGCGCGTGCTCACCGGGGACACGTAACAGCCTTCTCTTGCTGTCATATGATCGTGTTTAAATACATGTGTCATTTGTGAGGTCTTCAATGACAGTGAGCGTGCTCTCCTGGGAGTCGATAAAAGTGTCCTCTTGATGTCACAGGATATTGCTTAAAGATATGTGGCCCCTGTGTTGTTTTCTGTGGCAGTGCACGTGCTCACCAGGGACACTATAGCATTGTCCCTTTGTCATATGATAATGTTTAAGTGCATGCGGCCTCTGTGGGGTGTTCAGTGGCAGTGTACGTGCTCAGCAAGGACACGATAAAACTAAAAGCCTTTTCTTGCTGCCATATGATAGTGTTTAAATACGTGTCCTTTTTGTGGGGTGTTCAGGGGCAGTTCACGTGCTCACCAGAAACACGAATAAAACTAAAAGCCTTCTCTTGCTGTCATATGATCGTGTTTAAGCACACGTGGCCTCTGTTAGGTGTTCAGTGGCAGTGCACGTGCTCACCAGGGGCACGATAGCAGCATTCTCTTGTATGATAGTGTTTAAACGCACGTGGCCTCTGTGAGGCGTTCTGTGGCACTGCACGTGCTCACCAGGGGACGGTAACAGTGTCCTCTTGCTGTCCTATGATAGTGTTTAAGAACACGTGGCCTCTGTGGCAGTGAACGTGCTCACCAGGGGACAGTAACAGCACGCCTCTAATAGTCATAAACAAGTGTTTACGTGTACCTGGCCTCTTCAAGGTGTGTGGCAATGGGCGTGCTCCGCGGGGGCACGGTACCAGCATGCCCCTGCTGTCACTACAGTGTTTACCTTCATGCGGCCACTGTGATGCGTTGTGTAGCAGCGAGCCCGCCCCCCGGGGCACGGTTCTAGCATGCGCGTGTTGTCATTAGGCAGATATTACGTACATTTTTGGCCTCTTCGGGGTGTTGTGTGATAGTGGCTATCCTCCCCAGGAGCATAACATTACGCCTCTTCTTGCCATTACGCAGTGTTTACGGATATGTGGTCTTTTTGAGGTGCTCTGTGGTAGCGAAAACGTGAGAAAAACACACACATATATATATAGATAAAGGCCTTGAGTGTGGAAATTGAATTTTCCACAGTTCTACGCAGTATTCATTTTGCCATGCCATGTGCACCCCTGGTATAGTTTTATGTTAGTGCCTCTTTGTGCTCTTGCATATCTTAAGAACATACAATTGTGTCCCTGCCGGCTGCCGTGTGCAGACGGTGCTCGGTTAGGCCTACATGTTCCCTCTATGTAAAAGTGTTTGTGTGTGTGTGTGTGTGTGTGTATATATATATATATGTGTGTGTGTGTGTGTGTGTGTATGTGTGTATATATGTGTGTTTGTGTGTGTATATATATATATATATATATATATATATATATATATATATATATATATATATATATATATATATATATAGTCGTTGGCACTAATTGCTTTGGCACTAATTGTCGCTATATTTGTCTATTTGGTATCTAGATGTCTATATAGGCTTGTTTATGTCGTTCTCTCCCATGTTGTTGTGGGTGCTGGAATCTCAGTTGCCCCTCATGTCTGGATGATGGTGTATGCTTTGGTATCCACTTTAGTGGGTGTCTGCGTGTGTTGGTTGTAACTGGAGTCTGTCTGCGCTTATTTGCCCTTTTATGGCACCCCCAGCAGACCCCGCCAGCCCCTGGAAAGCCCCAGTGTGGTGCAGCCCTGCAGGGCTGAACATGCCGTCCTTGCGGTGAGAGTGGGTGGCTGCCGGGCCCAGATAGTCCCGTGGCGCTGGTGTTAACCTGCAGCTGAAAGGTCAGCGGGTGACGTGATGGCGGCCGGGTCGATCCTGGGTCTTGACCTTGACTCTGGCAATTAATAACAGGGATTCGTTTCTTAATCGTTAACTCGGTCGGCTGAGGCCAGGACAGGGGCTGGGGGCAGGGGCCGGACTCCTGGACATGGCAGTCTCGGGAGAGGCCGCTGCTGAAACTGGGCAGACGGAATACTGATAGGAAAACCTGAAATAGGACTTGTTTAAGAGCAACTGAGTTATTACACGATAGTTCCTCTATTACATTCAACACCACCTATTATCCGTGTGTTGTATGCTACAGTTCCTAAAAGAGAATACTCAACAATTCACACATTTTTCTAAAGTATTGCCGAAATCTCGACCATATTTGCTGTTTACGCTTGAAAATGCCATTGAATTTAGAAGGAAAGCATTTGATATTTTTTTTTAACTTGTATTATATTAAGGACTATGCCTACTCTTGGTGGGAGCGTTTGCAGTGTTCTTTCGCCAATAGGTATGTGTGCATAGCAGCTCAGTGTGTGTGTGCTCATAGCGGGGGTTTGTGTGTAATGTGCGTCCTGCGTCTGTTTTTCATTTCCATCGAAGTTTCATGGCGTAGCGTGCGCGCGCTGGCGTACGCACGCCGCGCGTGTTTACATTTGGGCCTGTGTGGTTGGGCAAGCTGGTAAAGTCTGACGATGTGCGGTGCAAGAGAGTGTTTGCTGATCTGCGTTTCACACTTTTTTTGTATAGGTGTGTTTGTGTATGAGTGTGACTAGTTTCCTGCGTATGTATTAGTGTGCGGGAGCCTCCGAGTATCTCAGGCATACATGGGCACTCCTGTCACCGCATGAAAGTTTGCAGCAAGTACTGTTTGATACTGAATGTTAAGGTCTGCACATATCCTGAAAGTAGGTATAAGTGTGCTTGAACCGGTGTTTGTTGGCTTAAATGTGTCTCCTTACAAATAAACAATGTTTGTGTCTGGTTGGCTGTGAGCGGATCTGTGCTAGTTCGCACGCCCTTGCACTCTTTGGCCTGTTCTTTCTTTCTTGCATTCCTTCTCATTCACTTTTCATTCGCGCTCTCTCTCTCTCTCTCTCTCTCTCTCTCTCTCTCATTCTGCATCTCTTTCATCAACACACTCTCTCACTTTCTTTTTCTCTCCCTCTCTCTTCCGCTTGCTTCATTGCTTCCTTTCTGTGTTTCTTTCATTCTCTCTCCCCGGCTTCAGGTCTTCTCAAATCCACATCCCTTCTCTTTCTGTCCTTCTCTTTCTCCTGCTCTGTCTCTCTTCTCCGTCACTTATAGTCTCACCTCTCATCTCCTATTCAAGTGCGCTCTCTTGTTCCATCTTGCTGTTTATAAACACTTTTACGTTTTTATCCGTCTCCCACTCTTCCTCGCTCACGTTTCTCCTTACTTCTCTTCGCTCACACAATATCAGCCACTCTTACCTCTTGTTTTTCTCTCTTCGATCTCTCTGTCACCCCTCTCACTTCCTCTTCTATTTTGTACTTATTGTATCCTCCGCTCTATTTCTTCCACTGCCTTTGACTTGCTTTTTCTCTCCCTGTTCACCTCCTTTCTCCGATCTCACATACTTTCTCTCTATTATGGCTCAATCTCCCTCTTCATCTCTCTCCATCACTCTCTGTGGCTTTAGCTAACCTCCCCGCCCCCCATCTCACTTAACGCCACCTCTCTCCCTCCTCTTCTTTGCCCCATTCAGCCTTCCTCTCATGTCTCTCTTCTCCCTCTCTCCCTGGCCTGTCTCTCACTCTCCTCTCACCTCCTATATTCCTGTGTCTTCCATTTCTCTCTCGCTCTCTCCTTCCCTCGTGTGCAGCCCGTCTCTCTCGCGCCCTCTCTATCTCAAGCGCTCTCTGCCGACCTGTCTCTCCCCCTCTTTACCTCCTCTCTCCCCAGGGGTTAACAGCCCGGCAGTCGCCTCAGCAGCTCCCACAGGTTGTTTTCCTCGTGGTCGCAACCATTCTGCACAACGCCTGCTCCCCTCGCAAAGATTTAAATTTCGCGGATGAATTACCATACACTGGTTGCCTGGTAACTAAACGCAAGCCGGGCTAAGAATATGCCAGCTTTTTGTATTCTCATTAATAAAAATGCCACTCTGACACAGCAGCATGACTTTGGCTCACTGCAGCTTCTCTAAACGCCTTCTGAGAATCCCCCCCGACTCCGCATTTAATTACAGATGATCAGGAAAGCTTGAACAGTGCGGCTCTGCTAATCTGTCTCACTAAAAGCAACGCGCAAAATATAGGCGCCCACGAAGTCCTACTTTTAATAACAAACCGCCTGTCTTCTTTTTTCTGGGACCTGCGATCTACGCTCAACGCGTAAATAATAACAACCTGACTGCCTGCTGCTTCTAGGGGCGTGAGCTCTACGCTGAACGCGTAAATGTTAATAACACCGCCCTCCCCAGAATGCGGCTTTTTGCGCAGGAGTTCTGCGCCGAAAGCGTAAATAATAACGACCCGACTCTCGCGTGAGCTATACGCTAACGGCGTAGATAAAAACAGACCTGTGGTAGGTGATGCGTGTGTGGAAAATACCCTCAAAAGGACATGTCAGGGGTTGTTATGTTTAGAGGTGATGACGTAGGTTCCTGTGAGGGATATTGTGAAGATAAACAAAACTGCACCGAGTGTCCGTGTTTACCTTAAAGCCAAATTGCACTGCGTAGTCAATACACGTCGTGTTTACCTTAAAACAAAGCTGCATTAAGTACACTAATGGGCTTATTTACAAGAACCTTACGCCACTGGACGTCACTTTTCCCCATATTAAATGTGACGCACCGCCGGCGCGAGGGGCTTGTAAATAAGCCCCAAAGTGTGTACCTACCTAACGTTTACTTCAAAACAAAACTGCATGCATCAACCAATTGTTTCCCCTACACTAAGCATCTACATTAACACCAAACGCGCGTTGCATGTACTAGGCCTTAAACCCAAACAGCACTGTGTATACTTTGTACTTACATCACAACTGTGCTGCGAGTGCTGTGCATCTTAGACCCAAACTGCGCTGGAGGGACTAGTTTATCTTTGAACAAAACTGCACCGCATTTACTACACGTTTTTCTTAAACACAGACTGAAACGCATATGCCTTGTCAGCACTGTGCCGGGCCAAGTGGGGTGAGCCATGAAGGTGTTTACTTCTGGCCTTCAAGCTGTTGTAGGTCCTTTCTGTAGTACCACTGATTTGGGACAGCAGGAGAGAGACAGACAATCTCTGGGCAGTCGAGGTCACCCCAGAGTTGAGGAACACGCAGAAGCTGTGTATATGTGATCACAAGGCCTTGTTGCCAGCCAGTGCAAACGTGGTCGGCATCGACCGACCAGTGCAAAACGCAACTATTCCACTGACCTAGCAAGGCAAATGTCAATTGTACAGATGCCTGTTTCTGTGTTCTTGTGTTGGTGCAAATGCAATTTTAAATTGCACTACTTCTTTGCACATTCTGTGTGCCCCTTTACATGCAAAGAAAGGAATCAAACATATTTTGCACAATTCCACATTTCCACATTATATGAGAGGTATTACGTCAACTCAAGACACAAATAAAGGCAAGGAATCATAAAAAGCTTGCAAAAAAATCGAGCATGCATTTATTGCTAATATATCGTTTAATGTGTGTAAGTGATTTTAACAAAAACGCAACCGTAAATAAGCCTTATTGAAAATGCAGAAAAATTTAACATTTTCATATTCTTATATACGGGGAATGAAACAAAGGGTCCCCAGTCGTTTCCCATTGGAAAAGTCAAGAAAACGCAGATTTGCTCAATTTGATATTAGGTAAGCACAACAAAGTAGAACAAAATGGCATCGCTTCAATGTTGTCGTTATGCAAGCTTATAAGTAATATGAGCCAGGAAAGGTTCCATGCGAAAATAGTCTGTTTCTTTCGCTCGGAGAAATAGATCCAAACTTGACATGCTGTAATTTTTCCTATAGCTCCAGATACTGTGGCATGCGTAAAGTTTTGCACCAGTATACACTATGGAGAAAGTTAATTTTGCACCATTGTGCCACTTTTGCAACTTAATTCATTTAATGGAAGTCGTGTTCGATTAAGGTTTTCACTTATTCCAACATATGAGCAAAATGATTCCCCATTTCTTTAATTAAAGGAACCTGGCAGAAAAATAAACTCAACTTTTTAAATGTGAAGTATTAAAGTCGTTTTGAGGCACATCTTTCTACCGTTATTTCTATACCACACAGTGAGAACATGATTCAAAACCAAAGCGCACTCCTTTTGCGAAAATTAAATCTGTATGGGATAAACCTTATTTTAAAACACATTGTATGCAATCGACTGTGTCGCGCAAAAAGCCCACTTAACACCCCAAAACTAGTTCAAGGCGCTGTACGATTTTACAGAACATACCAAATTCACATTATCTAATGGTGAAATTAACATGTTATTTACTTAGCTGATCCGGAGGCACCGACGGTAGGGGAGAGCGTATTTTCCGTCCAGGTTTTTGCCTTTTTTGATTTGAATTGCTTAATGTGACTTCTTTGGCGTTTAAATAGCAACATAACTAACAATATGGGCATCGCATGTTATGTCGGTGCCAGCAGATTACGTGTTGTGTATCTTCTGTGAGGGAGCTATGATTTGCACTTTTTAGACGGAATACTTTCCCCCAGTTTAAGAAAATGTCAGGGGAACTTCCGCACCGTTTATAATTTTTGGTAATACGTACTGAGTGTAGGCGAATACCACTTTTTTTGCTAAAGTGTAATAAGTAGGTGTCCATAAGATTACCCACACATTATACACGTTTTAGAAACATATTGTTGATGTCCTGTCCCTGCACAAATTGTGAGAGTTCGTGCCATCCAACACCAAGATGCTTTATTAAATTACGACAACAATATCAATTTTTAAAAATATTTAAAGCGCCCGGAAACGAGTAAGCGCAGAGTAAGCGCTTCAAAGTTAATATATAAACAACACTGGCGGTTCTCAGTGCCGCATTTACACTTTCATTGTAATGCACTATTTGGAATACATGGAATAACTAAAATGGAAAGTTGGAAAAATGTTTCCATTTGATTCAAGTTGCAACCTATGTATAAACTGTTGACCACATTTGGACTGCTGATCCCGCTCTCTCCGAAAATGCAAAACCTGTTTTCTTTCTGGGAATGACCTTCAGACCAAATGGGCATAGTGATATCCTTTCCACTGCAAACACTTAAGCGCAGAGTTATAACAATAAATCTCTCTCTATATATAATAGCAAACAACAGCAACACCGCTCCAAGTTGCATCTGTTTCTAGGTGCCAATTAGTAAACGACGTGGGTGTGGAATTATGTCCCTCCGAGCTGAATTTGTTGTGTTACAATAACAGGCACAGACCTGGCCGAAAATTTGGGGAACTTTTTAAATCCCATATAAGTTCGACAAGACTTTTTAAGGTTGACACTACTGTTTAAAAATGTGTACAGGCTAAGGAAAATATGACGCCACATTTGGGTGCCATTAGGAAGGTGTAGCAGGCTCGTTCTTCTCTTGTTGCATAAGTGTTGTGTCTGGCTTATTCCCAGACTTTAACCAGGGTTTTCTTTCAAGAGGTCCCGTTGATTCAGAGCTAGTTGAGGGGCGAGGAGTCAGCGAGTATTCGCAGTGCCTCTGCATGCAGTTTATCGGCACTAAAGAGGCTCTGAAATGTATTTTAAGGTGTCAGAACCTCAAAGGCAGCTAACATGTCATGCATATGCAGCGCGAATCCTCTCCCATCCTCCCGGGAATCAAGCAAGCGCGACCGGAAGTGGGGGAAGGGGGAGGGGCAACGGCTGCAAACATTTCCACTCTGCGGCAGCAAGACATGTTGTTCGTGTTAAAGTTATACTAACGCGTAATTTACATAAGACCTGTCCAGGTCAGGTAAACTATGCACTGGTACAGAAATCGAGTGCATGTTTCAGTGCTTACTAGATAAGGAATAGGCTAAACAGAATCTGCAAGAGTCCGCGTGCAATAGAGCTTAGATATTAGTCACTAAGTACAGCAGGTTCAATGTGCTCTACTTATGCAGTGGGTATATAAAGAGAATTGAAGCAAAGAGAGTTTTCTGCTCTTAAAATGTGCCTTCTTTTTGGAATAATACAGAGTTGTTACTTCACTTCACATGCTGCAAAACAGTTCTTCACACTTTGAAAAAAAAAGAATATTATTTATATATTCTGATTGTTTTTGATAAATAAACTTTTGCCGCACTTAAAGTTATTCACGACACAAATATGGCAATTTTTGCAAATTTTGCACTGCCTGTCCACTCCATTTGTGTATCCATGTGTAAATGGTTACCATAGAAGCAGCTAGACGGTACAAAACGTGTTTCGCCATTTGAAAAACAACATCACTGCAGGCCATATGCTCGGCAACAGCCATTTTGAGGACATACATATATATATGTGATCAAGCTCCCCAGTGGAGTGAAACGCGTTACCTCTAAATAAATGTTTTGAAACCTGCTACTCACTCGAGTTGGATTTCTTGATGAGCCTTTCTTTTGACTGTCTGCTGTGGCACTACGAGGTCTGCACCCTGCTGCTGCCTGTCATTCACTGACAGGCTGGGATTCCTTTACATATATATATATATATATATATATATATATATATATATATATATATATATATATATATATATATATATATATATATATATATATATATATATATATATATATATATATATATATATATATATATATATATATATATATATATATATATATATATATATATATATATATATATATATATATATATATATATATATATATATATATATATATATATATATATATATATATATATATACAGGGCTCGAGTCGGGGTACCACGCGGGTGGACGGAGTCCTCCTACTTATTTTACTGGGGGGACGCCATCCCCACTGCCAAACAGCTGGACTTAACTCTTTGGCCTCTCTGGGACGAGGAGCTCGGCACCTTTATATATATATATCCTGGGGAAAAATTATATATATAATCGAGCCAGTGCTTCGAGATGGGGGCCACCTGCACTCTTTTTAGGGGGCCAGTACTTACTTTACCTCATCAGACATTGAGCAAGAGAGAGAAAGACACAAAAGGTGGAAAGACAGAAAAAGACGGAAAACCATGATAAATTGAGAAAGCGTGGATGAAAAAGAACAAGCAATAGTTAATATTATGGGGCAGGGAGTGTATGGTGGTGGAAGAAAGAGGCAGGGGGTGGAATCAAAACTACTCTGCTTTGGTATTCGGCAATCCTAACATTCGCTAGAACTGGCTTCGGGCACCTGAGAAAAACAAGTGGGCAATAGCATTTGCTATTTTTGTTTAAAGCTTTATTTGTTCAATCAATTAATTAATCACAGACCCATAACAAAAAAAGAAGCAATGTCTCAAAAATCCATAGTTCCAGTACAATAAATAGTAATGTACAATATGCAATATGAGTCTTAGATGCTAAAAAAGGACATCTTTATCTGTATAAAATGCATAAAACTGACACACTGTAATGACATGTAATATACTAGAGTTCTTATGACTACCAGTGATTATCTAAATGTGTTTATTCCACTCTTTGTGCTACAGTACTTATAGATTTTTATCTTCTCCCCAGATTTGTTTACATTTCTGATTAGCCCATATCCTAAGGGAATAGCGCTCTTCTCCTGCTTTACTCATTTTGGCTACCCATTGTGCGGATTTTGGTGTATCCGGTAATCTCAAATTTTGTAAAATCCGGGACCTGGATATTAAAGCACCATTAAAAACAAATAGTTTTTGTTGCGCAGCTAAAGTTGGATTAGAGATCCCAAATAAAATAGCCATAGGATGGGGATCTAGGTTATGATTAAATTGCCTACTGACCGACTGAAAGATCCTAGTCCAATAATCTGCCAATTTGGGGCAGGACAAGCATATATGAAACCATTCCCCTCTTAAATGATTATATATATTTTACAAATTGAGCTCTCTCTCTCTCTCTCTCTCTCTCTCGCTCTCGCTCTCTCTCAATATATATATATATATTGAAACAACAAGCAAGAGTTAATATTATGGGGCAGGGAGTGTATGGTGGTGGAAGAAAGAGGCAGGGGGAATATATATATATATATACACAGATACACAAAAGTGTAACAGGCACAGCCTACAGATGTTTGTCCTGCCACACTTTATCAAGGCATGCTTGAGTAATTCAAGACATGTGATTTAAATTCAAATGAGTGGGCTTCAATTCCTTGTGTTTGGGTACCATGAAAACGTATACGAAGGGCTCCTCTTTTTTGGATGTGCATCCCCTGCAGGCTTATTACGCTTGTGCCTAGTTTCTGTAATCTTTCCCTGACTGAAGTGACTTATTTACAGGGTATTTGAAAAACTGATTTAGTTTGGGGAAAACAGTTATGTGAACAGGGAGCTGCAGTCAGATTTCCATGTCAGTTAATGTCTTATAGATCCTGCACTCATGGCAGCTTCAGGGCTGTGAACTATTATTATATGTTACATATTCTAAGGAACACCCAGCTCCCTTTTCAGGGTTTCAAAGAGGCTCAGAGGATGTAGGGATGTAACTATCACTAGTGCAGAAGGGTCAGTGGATTCCGGATGGCCCTCCAGACCTGGCTGTTCGAATGAGCCTCCGAGGCCTGCAAGCGCCTGGATAACATGTGGTGACTAGCCACGCTTTATAAATCCTGATTGATTGATTAATTGGCACTTGGGCCTTGTGGTCTGATATGCCCACTGTACTTCATTTATACCTTTTTTATTGCTAAACCATGGGGTGTCCATTCTTCTTGCATTACGGCAAATGACGCGCTTGCTACACCTCTGAGTGGATGTCCTGTACAGACATAGGAGGTCAGATCGCAAACATGTTTGGCTGAGGCTTTTTCATGTCCTTGGTGGTAAATTAAGGCAGTGCTTGCTCCAAACACCTTTTACCCCTGTATTATGAAAACAGGATTCTGGAATTGGTAATGCACAAGAAGAATCAATGTACATATTTGTTATTTGGCATTTTGTTGTGCTAACGTCACCTGTTGTTTTTTTATACTTCTGTGTTTTTGTGCTGCATTATTGCAATGCAATTTTCTTGTACCGCAGTTGCTGCTTTTGTTCTATTTTTACTGTCTTGTTGTGATGCGCCATGCTATTTTTTTAATGCGTTATCCTGTTGCTCCCTGTGGTTACTGTCATTTTCAACTGTTTCTCGAGATGGGCCAATACATGTGGCTGCATTTTCAGTTAAACGCAGCACATGCTTTGGAAGTTCCTGTAAGCAGAAACCACCTACCACTGTCTAAGGTGATAAAACAGCACTGGTCCCACTCTTTAACTATTAAAGACAGCAGCCAGTCCAAAACTGTGTTAAAGACAGAGCCTAAATCTAGCTCTTATGGGGTTATGGTGTTTGTTCTTCAGCCCCTGAATATCGGTCAGCAAGAGAGCATGTGTTTTATCCTAAAGATCTATACTTCGATTGATTCCAAACGCATAATTTCACTTTAATTCGATGCCAATGCCAAACTTTTTTTTCTTTCCATATTAGCTGAAAACTATATATACATGCAGAATTTGTGTGCTCTGTCTGTGCATGTTTCCTTTTACAATCCTGATCAAGGTTAAACATGAAATTTATAGTACATATTTGGTTATTAAAAACAGTAGTGGTTTCAAAACTTGTAATACACAGGAATGATGTAATACAGATATATTATTTTACACAATTCATTTGAAATATAGCTTTCTACCAATGGGAAGCCTAGGAATGAGAACATCTGACTGATTTGCTTTTTACCAATTCGTCTCTACGATTATTCACTTCAAAGCATACTATCCAACTTATTCACTTTAATTTGTGGAGTCTGCTTTCTTTCTCATAAAGACAATACAAACATTTATACATCAGAAGTCTATTGTTAACTGAACATTGCTAAGAGCAACCTTTAACCCCTTCCACGCTGCGCATATTTCTCCCTGTGTGGGGGTTTTATTGATTCAGCGGGATTCGGACGGCCCCCGGCCGTCGTCAGCACACTCCCACCGTGACGTCGGACGGCCGGGGGCCGTCTAAAGCACACATGGGGTTAATATCTTGTACCTGCAGATAAAAAATACTTTTAAATCAGTAAAATAATTTCCACTAATACCCCTCCTACCAACCACCATAGATTAACAGTTTTTATTTATTTTTTATTGCAGTACACAGAAAACAAATGTATCTGTGTTAGCGTTTAACTTACTGTTTTCAATGTCATCTTCCTGTGTAAATCAATGAACCCAAAGTAAGCCAAAGTAATGCATGTCATATACAAATATACACATGTATAATAAGCTATTCTCCATGTACTACCATCTTTGGGTTCTGGTGACATCACAAATCATTTTGTTGTTTATTGTTACAATGGTTTTATACAACCATACAACACGATTACACATATTGGTCCTGATTCACAAAGGTAAACTTACACTTTTGTGCAACTTTAAATCTTTTTGGATATTGACGAACAGCAAGTTTAATTTTATATATAGTAATTTTATGACTGAGGAGACTACGCGCATAAAAAGATAGGAGAGGACTATCTTTTTATGTGCAGAGTCTCCACACTTGTAAAATTGCTATTAGTAAAATTAAAATTACAGTTTTTCGCTACCAAAAAAATAGTAAACTTACATAAAAAGTGTAAGTTTCCTTTGTGAATCAGATCCCATGAATCCTCTAATTCTCTTACTCTTTTTTCCTCTCTCTTCTTGTGCAGATGTATATTTCCCCGTGCATGTCTCAATGAGGAGTGTAACCATAAGACACTATGCGCTGTATCTTATTGCTTTGTCAATTGTTTATGTAAGATTTCTCCACAGATTTACACATGCATTGGTCAGGTTTACAGTCATTGAAGAGTAGTTCCACCATCTATTAGGCCTCATTTTTGATATCGCTGTGATGTTAAAGAGTGAGACAGAAGGAGAAAGAGCCAAAGAGGCAGACAAACACCCAGGCACATACACCGAAGAACAGCCACATTCCCACAGAGAAGGCAAAAGAGAAGCGAGGCTGAACAGATGTTTATTTATTAAATTAGGGAGCCAGGGAGAGAAAGATACCAAAAATACACGGACATAAACACAAAGAGACACACAGATACTTCTGCAGAGTTAGAGAAAGTGAGAGTAATATAGAGAGTCATGCAGAAAGAGACAGATGAAAAGACAGAGACGCGGACTCATGCAGAGTAACAAACCCAGATAAATACAGAAATTCAGGGAGTGAGTGAGAGGAGCTCACACACAAATGCAGAGAAATACAAACAAGGAGTGAGCAAAACAGAGTCTGAGAGTCATGCACAGACAAACCCATTGAGACAAAGTTGCATTTACAGAGAGCCAGAGGCAGAGAGACACACAGCCACAAACATATAGATACAACAGAAGACGCAGAGAAACATAAACACCAAACAGAGAGACTATTGCACACACAAATTCACATTTATGATAATAGATGTTTTTGCCACTTTAATTTTCTACTGAGAAGGTACCCCTACACCACAAATAAAAATTGACTCATACACACCAAACTTATATCAGCATAACACATAACAAACAAAACCCACTGCCCAACCACATCCCCCCAGTTATTTTGGCTAAAGATGGATTGTGAATTGTGACCAATAACCTATTTTTCCACTTACCCGAGACACAAAATTCATACTGAGCATTGCAAATACGAATCCTCCTGGCTGGCATGTGACCATATTAATGAAGACCTAAAGCTACATATACCAAACATCAATAACCTGAGTTAGTCAAATATGACCAAACATATACATTAAAATGCATAACAACTGCGGTCACACTACTTATGATTCTGCTCAAACAATCAGAAAGCAGACTCCACTCTGTGACAGATTCCGAGACTCACTGAGATCAAGGTCTGGAAATATTCGGACTCCAACACTGAAATATTATGTTATGTTATATATTACAGCAATATATCAAGTGTGCACCTACCCTGGGGTGTCTTGGCGCTGAAATCAGGTCATAGTAATAGCAACTAATGTGATATAACATTCTCTTTAACATAACACAGCCTAACTTACTACCCTATACCTCATCAAACATACGAAGAGATAGATGTACAGACAGAGATCCAGGTACATGGACATAAACACATCCAGTTTCACAGACACTCACCCACTGGGAATTAGAAATAGAGCAAAAGAAAAAGTAGAAAAGAAAGAGAGAGAAGGGGTGGAAATGACAGAAAAGTCAGGGGCGTAACTTGGTCACTAAGATTGAAAGGTGTGTGAGCTACAGAGTTTCCAACAATCACTCTGTCATAGAATGTTAAGATACATTATAGACAAGCTGGGAGCATGAGAGGGACTTTAGGGGCAGTCGAAAGGGAGAAGAATGTGGATTGGAGAGGGTCCCAGGTGAGAGAAAACAATATTTGATCAAATACCCTACATTTTTGAAGACTTTCAAAACAGACTCTGTGCTCTTTTGACTGTGTGTATGTAAAAATGTCTTGTGAAATTCGACAGACACCGTACCACACTGACTGAAAGCACATGTACCCAACTATTTGCCAGAAAATACATTTATTATGCCGGTGTTACACCCCAAATAACCCCTTAAAGCTACGCTCCTGTAAATGGTGGCCAGGATACATGGTCATAAGGATAGGCAAAGCCACAGACAAACACGGACAGCACAAGAGAGTGAAGGGGAGTCATACATAAATAAAGACAGAAAGCGACCTAGACACAAACCCTGAGACTTAAACACACATACAGCCATAGCCACACATCAACAGCAAAAGACAGAGTCAAAGACTGACAGAGAGACGCAGAAAGAGGGACAGGCAGAGAGAACTGCAGGGGTAGAGACTAGGCCAGGGCGTAATCTCACACAATTGCTGCATTTTGCATTAAGCTTGTTAGACAAAATTACCGAAATAACTCCATTGAACAATGTTCCCTAATTTCAAGTCCTTTGGGGTAAAAATCTTGAAGGGGAACTACATGAAGAGAACTCGAGCCATTGCTATTCACTGCACTCAGTTTTTTGCTCAAAATGCATCATCGCGTCCAAAAGGCCCATAGGAATGAATGGGGAGTATTCCTTATTTGCGATTAGCAATTAGCTAATCGCAAATAAGATAGCGATTTAAAGGGTGCCAGGGGTGTCCAGAAGACACCCTGTAGCACCCCTTAAATGCTAATTTAAACAGGTGTTGCACACACACATGTCCAAAGGACATGTGTGTGTGCAACATGCAACTCAGAAAAATGCTTTTAAAAGCATTTTTCTGAGTTTTCGCTATTTACCACGAGGTTTGACCTCGCGGTAAATAGCGAGAGATTCCTTAATGTAATTCCTCGCAAATTTGCGAATTCCCTATTACCGAGTTTTGCATTTGGGATGATGAATCCCAAATGCAAAAATTGCACTCGCAAAGGGACACGTTCTGAGAATCTGGCCCTTTGCGAGCGCAATTACCTTTAATGAATCAGGCTGTTAGTATGAAAATAAATGTTGTATTATAACTTTTACTTCCACATTCAGAGTCGCCCCTGTCCAGAAAGGGCATACACAAGATTGCACCATGCCACTCTATACACCAAAAGAAAAGAAACTGCCTGTCTGAAATGTAAACATTTTACATGTGTCCCAGGAGAGTGTTCATTAACAGAATGTTAATAATCTGAAGTTATTATACATTGTATTTTTCAAAATAAAATGGTTTTCTGCGTTCTTCATGCTGTCCTTGCAGAGGGATCTTTCCTTGAGCTGCACATGTCCATTCTCGCTGTGAGCCACATTTGTGTCAGATTTTCTATCGTCATTTAATATTTAAAGAATGAAACAATTATCATGTGTTGATGAAAGAAAATTAAAGCAAGGAAAGGCAAGGTAACCTCTGCTTTGTTGGGGTAGGTATGCTACATTGCCTTTTCTGCCCAACTAACACCAGATTTCAACATTTTTCAACATTTTCAAAACCTGCAGATAGTGTTAACAGGGGCTTTGCTCATGTATATGAGGTCAGTGCCTCACGGATATTCTATGGCTGCCATTTTATGAATGAGGCCTTTTAGGAGTGTAACAAAGCAGGCACCAAAAGGGGGAAAGACAGAGAGAAGGGGCAGTGACAGTTTTCATAGAGAAAACTCTCCTCCAACTGTTGTTACAAGTTCCTAGACGGTCCTCCCCTTCTTAATCCCCTTCCCCAGGATTCAATGGGGAAATTTCACAATGCCTTGGTGGGTTAGACTTGCATGGGTTTAAAAGAAGAAAAAAAACATCACGTTTGATAGAAAAGGGGATGGAGGTAAAACACTTCTTTAAAAAACTGATTTACCATTGGTCGTAGATTTCCAGTTTGGGAAAGCAGTGTCAAAGCCGAGCAGGCAAGAGTTCTACTTTTGTATTTTTTTTTGGGGGGCAGGAGCCAATGTAATACTCCATTCTACTTTCTTTACCAGGTGCTTCCATGGGAATTTATAGACTTTTCAGAGGCTGAGCTAGGTCAGTGGCCAGCAGTGTTTCATGAGGTGTCAGTAACAAGACGTGCAGTTTCAAATTCTAATATTAATACAAATATAAAAACATGTGTTTTGGCATTCATGTCGCAGTTCTGTGAACGGTAGGCGTTACGAATACCTCAACTAATAATATTCACTCTTCCTAATTGGTAGGACAGAAGGCTGAGGTGTTCTTGCTGTGATCCAGAACTCTATGCTCAACAAAATTAGAGCCTAATTTACTTTTAGAAATATGTGTGTGTGTGTGTATTGAAAATGCATTTTTTTTAATTTGCTTATTACTTTTGACCCCTTTGATGGATTTGCATACAGTTTAGCACCTACATTCCAGCATGCCAATTTTCATGCAGATATATTCAGGCAAAAAAAGTTAAGGCAGATTAAAAGTTATATCTCATTTTAGACCACATTGGAAATTTTCCTCATGATCACAATTCGAACAGCTGAATGGATTTACACCAAACTTGGCTTCCAAGTAGATCTTTATTCAGAGAGCGTTTGTAGGTTTTGTGCTTTTGTACAGCAGTGGCAATTGAGATATGTTGATTCTCTACTAATCCCGAAATTCAAGAAGCAAATAAATCCAGTTGAACGAGGGAATCTTTTCTCCCCTCGTCCCTTTTGGACTCACAGTGGATTGAACGCAGGGCCTGGCTATAGGCACGGCTCCCTGGTCAAAGACAGTGTGCAGTCTGTAGTAGCCATCAGTGGACATGTTTGGCGCAGAGCAGCCAGGCCCTGAGGCCATCCCCCACTGCGCACGGCAAAAGGCTTTGCACAGTGGGGGGCTATACATTTTGGGGTATACCTACAAAGAAGTGACTGAGTGCAGTGTTTCCTTTCTTGGCTTAATGCTGTATAATATTTACAACAATACTGTGCAGCCCTCAGCGCTGGTGCTAGTTTCAGCTGCCTAGCGCCAACGCAGGCACCCTTGCGCCAAAGTGCATGCGTTATAGGGAATGATTGTTTGGCTGGATGACTGGATACATATATATATATATACATATACATATATATACATATATATATATATATACGCATACACACACACACATATATATATATATATATATATATATATATATTATGCGCAGGAAGGTGTCCCTTCCTGCACATAAACAATCTTAAATGGTGATTTGTAACTTCTGTGTGTGCTGCTTTGTGCAGCACACATAGAATTTGCAACTTGTCATTTTTAAAATGATTGTTTATGTGCAGGAAAGGACACCTTCTTGTACATAAACAATCATGCATGGCGTTTTGCTGTTTTTGTGTGTGCTGCACAATGCAGCACACATAAAAACAGCAAAACCGAGGAGAAATAAAGATTTCCCCTTGTTGCGCCGTGTTAAGACCAATTTTACCCTGATATTAATTTAGGTGCTACCCCATATTTACGTAACTCTTGTAAACATGGGGCAGTGTCAAAATCAAAGGGTGTTGCTGCGGATTGCCCACAGCAACACCCAATGCACACCCCCTTCACGCTAAGTATAGCGTGAAAGGGTGCCTTGTTTACAAGGCAGCGTTAAGTCACGTTAAGTGGTTTAACGCTGCCTCATAAATAAGGCAAAGCCCGTATCGCCACCACAGCGTCAAAAAAGTGATGTTCTTGTGCCGATAGGGCTAGTAAATATCAGCCTGATTCATCAAGGTGAGTATTTGCTATTCCTTAATAGCGATTATTAAGGAATTGCTATTAAGGAATAGCAAAATGCTATTCACCAAGAAATCACTAAATAAATTGCGATTTCTAATTATTCCTTAATTGCGATTAGCAAATTGCTAATCACAATTAAGGAATATCTCCCCATTCATTCCTATGGGCCCAAAGGCCCATAGGAATGAATGGGAAGACATTTCAATGTGCGAATCGCAATTAGCGATTCGCATATTGAAATTGCGATTTCAAGGGTGCAGGGGTGTCCAAAGGACACCCTGTAGCACCCCTGAAATGTATGCTACATTGGTGTTGCACACATACATGTCCCAAGGACATGTGTGTGTGTAACATGAAACTTAGAAAAATGCATTTAAATGCATTTTTCTAAGTTTCCGCTATTTACCACGAGGTTTGACCCCGCGGTAAATAGCGGGAAATTTTTGCGAATTCTCAATTTAAAAATGTTTCAAGAATAGCATTTAAGGAATCTCTAATAGAGATTCCTTAAATGCTATTCCTCGCAAATATGCAAATTCTTAAATAGCGATTTTTGCATTTGGGATGATGAATCCCAAATGCAAAAATACCGCTCGCAAAGGGCCAAATTCTCAGAATCTGGCCCTTTGCGACCGGATTTAACAATGATGAATCAGGCTGTAGGTCCCTAAGTACTTAATAAAAAAAGAACAATGACATTCACTTTAAAAATACAGTTAAACAAGTGTTATGGGTCTGGCTAAAGCATGGAATATCACTGAAATATTTAGTTATAGTTACGAGTGCACACAACACAGGGCATAACATGTGCTGCACTCCATGCAGTTCTATTTATAGCTCTTTTCATTGTGTCTGTGCCATTGGTAAATTGGTGTAATGAGCCTGGCAGACTGCGTGGTTTATTACGTGTGCTGTATGCTGGTGTGTGTATACATATATATACATATATATATATATATATATATATATATATATATATATATATATATATATATATACATACATATATATATATACATATAAATATATATATATATATTCACTGAAAAAACCATAGGTTTCACACCAGTTATAGTTAGGAATTAGCATTTAAAAAACCTATTAAATTCACTGACAAAACCAGTTATAGTTAGCTGGAAATTTTACTGATATAAAACCAATGAAATTCCACGTTATAGTTAGTTGGACTCACTATAACTTGCGCGTGCAATGCACTGCTGATGACGTCACATATTACATCACTCATGACATGGTCAGTGACATCACTCATGACATCACTGATGACACCATCCAGTGAATATGTGTCTTTCTGAAAAATAAATATTAGTGAGTAATGTTTAAATATTTAAATATATATATTAGTGTTTCACTTTGTGTATAAGTGGCTACATGTGTTGGTAAGTAGCTACATGCGTATGTATATGGGTTATTAGGTGTTTCTCTTAGTATCAGTATGAGTGTCTATATGGTTTGGTGGGGGTATTACTTAGCACATAGATGCATGAGTGACTGACTCTCTGTTTGTATGTGTTTTGAAGACAGCATATGTGCAGGACTGTATGGGTGGATGAGTGTGTATATGTGTTTGTTAGTGAGTGAATGACTGTCTCACTAGTGTCTTTATCAGTAACTACATATGTTTTAATCTAGTATATGTGAATATTGATGTATATAAGTGAGTATATGTGAGAGTAAGAGATTGTAAGAGTTCCTGTTTAAATAAGTATGTGTTTCTATAAGTGATTGTTTAAGAGAATAAATATGTGTAATTTTCAATACAAGTAAGGTGGAAGTGTGTGTATAACTCTATATTCAAATAAATGGATGTTCAATAGTTTATTTGCACGTGTGAGTATGTGTGTGAGTAACTTTTGGATGACTGTCGGTGTGTAACAGGATGTATAGGTGTATCACTTCATATGATGAGTGAGTATATGTATGAGTGACTATATAGAACTGTTGGTGAATGACTGGATGTGCATATAGATGGTGGAATTACTGAATTGCTTGTTGTAACTGATATGGGTATCTCAATTTTTTTTTAAATTTCAGTTTCTATTTTTGAATATGTGTTTCAAGGGTTACATTACAGTGAAAGGAGGTCTGTCACTATGTCACAAGGATGGTGTCATCAGTGATGTCATGAGTGATGTCACTGACCATGTCATGAGTGATGTAATATGTGACGTCATCAGCAGTGCATTGCACGCGCAAGTTATAGTGAGTCCAACTAACTATAACGTGGAATTTCATTGGTTTTATATCAGTAAAATTTCCAGCTAACTATAACTGGTTTTGTCAGTGAATTTAATAGGTTTTTTAAATGCTAATTCCTAACTATAACTGGTGTGAAACCTATGGTTTTTTCAGTGAATTTCAAAGGTTTTTTAAATGCTAATTCCTAACTATAACTGGTGTGAAACCTGTGGTTTTTTCAGTGAATTTCAAAGGTTTTTTTAATGCTAATTCCTAACTATATAAGACCTGAAAGCCCACCAGGAATCTCCAGTATGCGCCAGGGGACTGCATTGCAGAGAGGTGTAATGAAGCCACAACCCTTTTTACACCTCTCTGCAACGCAGCCCCCGTGCATGTTTGAAGAGGGGAAACTAATTCCCCTTGCATACTGGGGGCCCCTGGGGGCCAATTAGCCCACCTGGAACCTCCAGTATGCGCCTGGGGCTGCATTGCAGAGGTGTAATGAGACTATGCCCCTTGTTACACCTCTCTGCAACACAGCCCACTGCCGCGTTTGCAGAGGGGGAACTAATTCCCCTTGCATACTGGGGGTCCCTGGGGTCAACTAGTCCACCAGGAGCCTCCAGTATGCGCGAGGGAGCTGCATTGCAGAGAAGTGTAATGAGGCCACACCCTTGTTACACCTCTCTGCAATGCAGGCCACTGGCGCCTTTGCAGAGGGGGGACTAATTCCCCTTGCATACTGGGGGTCCCTGGATCATATCTGCCCAAACACCGATATTCCGAACGATTGTAAATGACTTTTCTTGAGAAACATTTGGATTTGGATTATCATGTCCTATACTTTGGAATTTTTGAAAGACTGACTTTGAGGATGCTATAAATTACTCAAGTCTGCCCGAATTGTGTGGGTAAAATTGATACCTAGTCACTTTTAATAAGAATATACTTATGTCTCGTCTAACATTTGGAAGAAATATCTAGTTATATGACAACGGGATACCGACATAACTTGAAGGAAATAAGAACGCCCTGAAGAAGTTCTGTTGTACAGAACAAAACCTTTCGGCTGGCTGTGGTACATAAACTTAAGGAAAATAAAAGCATTTGAATATACACCAAGATTCAGCGCTTCAATAAGGACTCTAAGTGATATGATTTCATTGGACTCATTGTGAAAGTGGTGCTGTGCCAAACTTTGGAATATTCTCCACTACTCTCTACTACTTACTCTCTCCGACTCCACTACTCTCAAATACTCACTGTCTACTACTCATTCTCTACTACTCTACTACTCTCTACTACTCTCTCTCTACTACTCACTCCCTACTACTCGCTACTCCCTACTACTCACTATCTACTACTCTCTACTACTCACTCTCTACTACTCTCTCCCTACTACTCACTCTTTACTACTCACTACTACTCTCTACTACTCACTCTCTACTACTCACTCTCTACTACTCTCTACTACTCACTCTACTCTTCACTCTACTACTCTCTACTACTCACTCTCTGCTACTCTCTCTACTGCTCTCTACTACTCTCTACTACTCACTCTCTACTCTCTATTACTCACTCTCTACTCTCTACCTCTCTACCTCTCTCTTCTTCTCTCTCTACTAATCTCTACCTCTCTACCGCTACCTCTCTACCTCTCTACCTCTACACCTCTACCTCTCTACCTCTCTCTACACGCACACATATACACATATATGCATATATATATGCATATGCATTTATATATGTATGTGTATGTATAAAAAAAACAACAAAACATTTTTTTTTGCCCCGCGGGGCCCTTTTATGGCCCCCACATCAAACCTAGGGGGTCAAGGGGGGTCTACTCTGCCCCCTTATGGTCATTTCCCTCTTTGTTTTGGCCACCTCTTGTCTCGATTTTACCGAGACACAAGATGGCGGCCGCTCCGGACTGTTTAGAATGTTTACAGACACCCGAGAGCCAATCAGCTTTCCTCACGCAAGTCGCGTGGCGTGCACGGTACGCGCACCGGTGCGCGTACCGGTGCGCTGCTATAGATATATATATTTTTTTGAACGTAAATTACTCAAAATCCAGTGGAGCACATATCTTGAGACATAGCAAAGGCACATCGGGCTACCAGTCCCTACAATTTTGCCAAGTTTGGTGGAAATCCATTCAGCCGTTCGGGCTAAAAGTGAAATCGACCGCCCTATGGAAATTAACATGGGGAAAACGCGTTTTGGGACCCCCCTTTTATCTTGGCCCCAGCTTGACGAATCCCCCCCAAACTTTCAGGGAAGGACCGGGGCGCCGCGAGGCCATTTTCAGGAAATTTTCAGGCAGATTCGTCAACCGGTGCCAAAGTTATTCCAAATAGAATTTTGAGATTTAACATTGAAAAAAATCCTAACTATAACTACCTACTGGCGACCGCCAGTAGGTAATATATATATGTATATATATATATATATACATATATATATATATACGCACACACACACACACACACATATATATATATATATGTGCTGTGCAGTGTGTGTATATATATATATATATATATATATATATATATATATATATATATATATATATATATATATATATATATATATATATCCGAAGAAATCCCACTCCGTGAAGAACAGGGAGAGGCCACACAGGGGGTAACTTTGGAGGATATTTATTCAATCACAGCTGCGCATAATGCATTTCGGCTCCTTTGCCTTCTTCAGATGCTGCTGCCTGAGCAAAGAGTGACTCCACCCTCACCTTTCAAGTGTTCGGAAGCACTGCCATTGGCGGAAATCAGCTGACCACAGGTCACATGTTGAAACTCGACTGCAGCTCTCTCACAACTGCAGCTCCCAGAATGCTGTTCAACTGGGTAACTCAAGTTGCTGAATAAAACAATCCTCATGGTATTTTGAAAGCTTTGAATTCTGGAAAGGTGCAGAGTATTCAATTAGGAGTTTTTGCATCAGATGAAAAATCATCTTCCTCCGGTCCCCTTTGACGTTACAACCTCCGGTGTATGTGCGCCTGCTGAAACTCGAGACAGCAACATAGTGAGATATATATATATATATATATATATATATGTATATATATATATATATATATATATATATATATATATATATATATATATATATATATATATATATATATATATATATATATATATATATATATATATATACACACACTGCACAGCACAGTCCTATCTGCATCTTCTTCCTACTGTATTTCCTCAGAAATTGAGCTTGGTCTTTGGCTACTGTTATCCTTTACCTTCAAAGTTCCTCTCTCACTATGAATTATGTTGTGCGGAACTCTTAAATATTGGGACAGGGCAGTTGTCCCAGCTTCTGCCAGGCAATGTTCTTGCTCACAAAGGTGCAAACCATTTTGGAAGCATTTCTTTTTTTTGTCAGTAGCATTGGGAAATCCTCCTTGCCTAAAAATCCTTGGTGCTTTTACCCTTTTCTCCTGAGTGTTCATTGGTAATCACATCCACAGAGAATGTTTCTGCAATTGCTTGTAGGTGGCAATCTGGGTCTGTATGGTCTAGGTTGAGCATGCAGGCAATTCTTGTTCAGAATTCACATCTACCCTGTCAATGGATGCTTTAATCCTCTCCCTCTGTCCAGAGAAGGTGCAATGACTAACCTGGAAAGCAGACTGACAGCAGTGCTTCGAGTCAAGGTCTTTTTTCTTTCTCCAACAGGTCCTGTTCTCTGCAAAGGATGAGAAATAATGTCTTATCCATTAGATCACTACTTTTCTTCAATGTTCAATGCTTTAAGCCTGAAAGAGGAAGTTTGCACGTCTGTGTGATGACATTTGGCAGTCTGCCTTCCTGTTCTTAGCTCACAGGCTTACACTTCCAGGCCTACGATCTCTTAACTTTACACAGAACTTCAGTTTATCTTATTATACAATATTATTGACATTCTGACCCTTGCCATTGCATTTCTTTATTAAACCTCTAGTTAATAAAATTTGTATTTACCATTGTATATATTTTTTTGTGAGATGTAAGCTAGCAGGCCAAGAAGCAGAAGCACATGGGCTGATGAAAATATGTCTCACCTTTGCTATTGATATTTTAAGGTGGCACTTCCAGTTTTAACTTTCAGGCTTCAAATTTCCGCCCCGGGAGCTCATAAAATTAAAAATAATTCTGAGCCTAATATAATTGTGCACTACTATCCACAACTTGACCAAACATTCATATACACATTTATTAATATTACCTGTACATACATATTTTATATATTGTTAAAAATGGGGGTCTCTAGTTGGGAATGGGTGACCACTGTCGAAGTAGGGACCCTCCTTCCTAAGTCAGAGTAAGGAGGCTACACCCCTAGATAACCCCTGCTCAACCCTGTGGTAAGGTAGCACGAGCAGACAGGCTTATCATAGAGGCAGTGTGTAAAGCATTTATGACCATACACAGTAACACAGTGAAAGGGACACCACACCAGTAGGTATAAAAAAATAAGTATCTTTATATAGACTTATCACAAGACCCAAAACGACAAAAAGCCACAATACTATAAAATTGAAATGCTCTTAGAATGCTGGAAAAATAGTTCAAAGTGTTCAAAAACGAGTTCAGTTCAAAGCAGTGGCCTCTGCGACCCTTTTACTCACTGAGTACCTGGATTGGCAGTGCAAATAAGCGAAATGTCACAATGAAGCATTTGCTTTGATTCTTTCCACGCGAGGCCGGCGATGTGTCGATTCTTTGCCGTGAGGGAGAAGGTGATGCGCCGATCTGCTGATGCGAGGGAAGGAGATGCGATGAACTTCTGAACGCGAGGCCGGTGATGCGATTAATCCTTGCCGCGAGGAAGGAGACGATGCGACGGTCGACTGATGCGTGTTGCGAGCAGGTTGCGATGCGCCGAAATGGCGCTCCGCTCTGGCGCGATGATCCCGGTGCGATGAGATGAAAATGACCGCGCGAAGCGTCCGCGCTGCGATGTCGTGATGTGCCGATCGCTGGGATGCGACGCTCTTGATGCGATGTGATGATCTTGATGTTGTGAGCACTCAGCGGCAGCAGCGAGCTGATTCTCGATGGCACTCTCAGCTGCAGCAGCCCGCGAATGTGCAGTGTGATGATTTTAGGTTGCGAGCACTCGCCGGCAGCAGCGCAATTCCCAAAATGGCGCTTTGGCTGCAGCGGCTCGGAAACGCGCTTTAGCGGTGATTTCAGCCTGCATTCTCTGCAGTAGAACTAGAGGCCCTGGAATTCTCAACAGGAGCCTCACCTGCAAATAGAAGTTGTCGCTGGGAGGATTCAGAAGGTGAAGTCTAATGTGCCTGAGACTTCAACAGGAGGTAAGCTCAATTCCAGCCCTTGGGTGATTGCTTCAGCAAGATCTGTTAAAGTTCTTTCCAAGGCCCTTCCCCTCTTCTTCCAAGTCCACTGGTCACCACTGCAGGCCAACCCCAGAAACAGCACACTGGCACAGGGGCAGTGCAACTCCTGCAGATTCCTTTGGCACGCGGACAGAGGTTCGTCTTGACATCTAGAAGTAATACCACTTGTAGGGGTTTCAGCACAGATATTTTGTAAAGGGGTGGAATGAAGAGGGTCAGAGACTTTGAGTAGGGATCTTAAAGAAGGTTTTATTTTTATGTAGGACTTCCGTATCCGGCTTGTCAGCCTCTCTCTTGCGAAGGCTGCGTTGTCCGTCTTGGCTTTGGGATTCAGATCATAGAAGGGAAACCACGGGAGATAGCTGGTTCTTCCACTCTGTCCGGCAGCCGGGAATGAAAGAGAGACAAAGGGGGGTATTAGAAGGGTGACCGGGAGCTTAAGATGCAGGAACCGGGGGTGAAGGAAACCCAGTGCGGCAGTGCTATTCACAGTCACTATTCGGTGCTCAATGTGCTCGTGAAAGGGAGGGTTTCTTTAGAGACTATACACAGAACTGTACAATTATTTACACGCGGGGTTTGATTCACTAGGTAGGCTACGTCGCCCGACCCAACCCGCCACTCTGCCCCGTACCTGATTAAGCCACGCTCCTCCCGCGGGAGCGTGGCGGGGCGCCTTGTGGTGACGTTGGCCTCCTGGCTTGGTGAATTCAGCTTGGGGTTCTTGGTCATGTTCCGTCTCGTCTTCTTCCTCCGTAACGCACAACTCCGCTCCTCTTCTTTGCTCTCCGTTACCTTTCTCGTCCTCCGGGGAAACGCCGTCCATCGACTTCCTGGTTCCTCCCTCATTTGTTGCGGAAGGCGTGGTGATGTCAGTGAGGGGATGAGCTTCGTCAGTTGGGAATCCCCAGTTAAAGGAGCCCTCTGTATTTCCAAGGTCGTGGGACCCACAAGGTTCATTTTCCCGATGATGCCACTTGTTTTGAAGGTATTGATTGGGCTGCTGGTGAGAAGGGACACAGTCCCCTATTTGATCGTGTTCCCCTGAAAGCGGACCCGTTCCGTCACATATCTATACCCCAAAAGTCTTTGTTCTAAACAGTCACAAGTCACTGAGCCCAGCCACAACTGGTTCTGCTCAGGCCTGGAGCACTTTGTTTACAAGGCTGCATCCTTCCTTTCAGAAAGAGGGGGTCTGCTATCAGACGCACAGTGGGAGGTGGAGCCAGCCTTCACCTTGCCAGACACAGCCCTGCTCAGATCAAAGGGTCACCCCTCCCCTACTCCAAATGCAGATCTCTCTATTCAACCCAGGTCGGACTCAGCCTGCTTTGTCCCTCCAAAACCAGAGAGCAAATACACATAACAGCAGAGCACACTGGAAGGCTTAGGCAAGAAAATACCTACTTTCTAAAAGTGATATTTTCAAACACAGAATATGAAAATAAACTTCACTAAAAGATGTATTTCAATATTCTGAGCTCGGGCATACTACATTCGAATTTCCTATCATGTTCCTTGGGTCAGTTAGGATCTTTGGATGTAATAATGAAACCGCCCATTCTATCCTATGGGAATAGATAGCCTTGCTATAGTGAAAAACGAAATGGGGTGTAATTAACTATCAGGACATGCTGCACATACAAAGGCATGTCCTACCTTTCACATACAACGCACCCTGCCATAGAAGTGACTTACATGATGCCAAGGGAAGGTTTAGGGACTGGGAAGTGGGTTCACTTCACAGTCAACATGGCAGTCCTGGACTGCACTCAGACTCTGTAATGGCAGGTCTAAGACACACTTTACAAGCTGCTTCTCTGGGTGGCGCAATCAGCACTGCAGTCCCTCCCCCATCCCACCCCGCCGCACCACTCTTACCTGCAAGGGCCGCTCCTGGTAACCAGTTTTCTGTAATCGATGTAGAATTTGTTGTTTCTGAAACTGAAAATACAAGAGAATAATATCTTGAACATAATTTCATCAACACTTCTCTGGATATGTAGAATAACTACTTCACTATGTATTCTCTTGAAGAAGATGATTTATAATACCCACTTGACTCGTGTGCCACCGCTGGGTAATTAATAAACAATTATATCCCGTGATTCCTAACTCTGCAATTATTATAACAATATAAGAACACTAAATACCTTATGCATAATTATTAATAAGCAGTATGTTCATCATAGTTTGACTTAAGAGACCTTCCTTTGTCTTCACACTATAACCTCAAGGGTAATGACAATTCTACAGTCTTAAGAAAAGCAACATTTAAATGTTCAAGAATAGTTTCAGTTTGCTTTTCCAGCATAATTTGACTTTGAGAATACTTCTCTGTATTTCAAAATGTCCTTCAAACAACTCCAAAGGAAAGCAACCTTTGATCTGTGTAACAAGGTTCCCCCTGAAGCAAGATAGTATCATGACTGCCTAGATAAGATGCCATGGACCACTAAGGATGTCATACCCAGATATCCAAGATGATCACTGTGTCAACAAACTGAGCCGAAGTCATGGCCTCTGGTAAACACAGTTTATTGATGGGGCCCTGTCACATTGCATTCTCCACATACATGAAGCCTCTCTCCAGACAATGATGACACTCAGAAAGGGCCAGGCTCCTTTCCCCCACTGAGATGAACTTATCTCAATTCCATTTGGAGTGATACTTCCACCCTCTTGCAGTCTTGAGTGGCAAGCCTAGTCTCCAGCCATGCTTCCTGACACTGAATCCTCAGACTTGCAACATAACAAAAAATTCTCAGATCGCTAAAATTGCACACAGTCAATACCAAACCTAACTTCAGGCATCACACAAGCGTGTACTTTTAGGTGTAATGCATAACCATACACTATTTTAAATGCTATTTTTCTTCAATATAAGCTTGTGGGCTTTTTGGGTGCAAGCAAGCTTCAAAGAACACTGGCCAACCCCTGGCATCTAGTAAGCCTGCAAGCATTCATTCTAGTTCATGGACATCATACAGCTTTTTAAGAATTATAGCTTTCAACTCGATTGCTGATTTTTGTATCCAAATGTAATTGCTCTAATTATAAATCTTTGCAATAAACAAATCCCTTGGGATGTGCACATCTGGGATTGGCTGCAGTCCTGTGGTCAGCTCACTGTGGGCAGCCAAACTCACAGTTTAACGTCTTGTTTTCTTTGCAATGAGGGTTGGGAGCAGGCCTAGACCTTTGGTAAGGGCCTGTGGCCGACCTGTCACGGATGGCCAAACCCCACTGAGCACAACCATAGGCCTTTGGGAAGACCATGTGGCTAACCTGTCATGAGGGGTATAGGTGATAGATTATCACTGACCCAGCCTGCACTGCGGGTTGCTAACCTATGGGATTAGCTCCTTTTTATGTACCTGTTTATGTGTTACTCCTTTGAGATAAAGTTAATGTACATCGCTATTCACCAACAACATTTAACATTTTTCTCATTTATTCACTTGTCTTTTGTGAAATCCACAAGTTCTTTTTTACATCTAGAAATACAGGATATTAATTCATCACTACGTAAACAAATTCATATAATCACAATGCAATTCATTTGGTGTTGCTGTGAATCCCAATGCATTTCGAGATCATGCGATCTCTTCTTCAGGGGAACTGCAATATAAAGAATAATAATATATTTCATTTCTATAATCACAACAAAACAAAGGGATCAATCTATATTATGGAATTATTAATGCTAAACATGAACAACTAAAGGATCATAATACTTCTGCATTTTATCAGTATTCATTATCACATGATTCCATTGAAAACATGCTACTGATGTTTAAACATCCCGTGGGAATGCTCACTCTGCAGAAAATTATTGAACCTAAGAATACTTAAAGAAAACTAAGTGCGCAGTACAACCCCCACCTTATATAACCTGTCATTGGGGGCATTTCCCCACTGCTCCTGACCTTTGTCCATCACCAGGTGGTTTGGCCAACTCCTGTCTCAAAAAGTACTGAACGTTTTTACACCTATGTAAATAAAGGCACCTCTCTGGGAAAAGTTTTAGCTTCATGGCAGGTTTGGTGTAATTCCATTCAGTAGTTTTTCTCTTGGGGAAACCAAAGTCCCACCTTTTCCACTGTACCTCTCCAAAACATGTGTTATAAAAATTATGAAATGGCTTTGGCGTCATATGGTTCTCTATTAACATCTTGGGTCAAGTATGTCCTAAAAATAAAGGAAAAAAAGACGCATGGGTACAGTGTAGAAAAACACTGACCTCCTAGGCCTGGTGGTAAAATTCCAGAGGGAACCCGTCTGGGGACAAAAACGTTTTTTAAAAATGTTGTAGCAATCACAGAGGATCTGCGATTCCACACCACAAACCCATAGTGTCACTCACTCAATCACAGACCCATAGTGCCACTCACACACCCTTTCACAGACCTACACAGCCACTCACAGACCCACTCACAGACCCAAACAGGTACTCACAGCCCTACTCACAGACCTGCACAAGTACTCACAGACACACCCACAGACGCACACAGGCACTCACAGACCACACAGGTACTCACACACCCACTCATAGACCTACACACCCACTCACATACTCACACACCTACTAAGACACATACACACCCACTCACAGACCCATACAGCCACTCACACACCCTTTCACAGACCCAAACACCCACTCACAGACCCACACTGGCACTCACACACCCACTCACAGACCCATACAGCCACTCACACACCCAGTCAGTGACCCATACAGCTACTTACCCACCCACTCACAGACCAATACAGCCACTCACATATCTACTCACAGACCTATACCGTCACTCACACACCCACTCACAGACCCATAGTGTCAGTCACCCAATCACATACCCATAGTGCTACTCACACACCCATTCACAGACCCACACACACACTCACAGACCCAAACAGATACTCTCAGCCCTACTCACAGACCCACACAGACACTCACAGACATACCCACAGACCCACACAGGCACTCACAGACCCCTCACAGACCCACATAGGCACTCATACACCCACTCACAGACCCGCACAGGTACTCACACCCACTCACACACACCTACTAAGACACTCACACCCCTACTCACAGACACACAAAACCACTCACACACTCACTCACAGACCCAAATAGTCACTCAAACACGCACTTACTGACCTATATATACACTCACATACCCACTCTCAAAGGTTATAGGTTTGTTAGGAAATAAAATGTAAAAAATGTTTGAATTTCACTCAAAAAAGCCAAACGTTATAGGAACATTATCGTTAGGCTCAGATTTTACATGTAAAAAACAATAGTAATTCAGCAGTTATAGTTACCTGAGCTGACTATAAGTTATGCCCGAGTAATGCACTGCCTATGACCTTATATATTACATCAGGTGTTGGCAGGATGAGCCATACTGACGGGATGGCTGGAGCTGGTCCCTATCACACTTACACTTCAAATGGCTTGCGTCCTGAATGCACAAAGGAACCTGACACCAGTCTTTTGTCACCCCAGATTTCTTGGAGCCAGATGTAAAGGTAATATAGGAAATCTCCCCACTTCTAAGTCTGGCACAAGATATAAATATTCCCCCCCCCCCCACCACCCTCAATACCTCTTCAGTATACATCTGGTCATGTGGAAGGCTTCAGAAGGACTGCCTGACCCCCAGAGGACTGCCTTGCTGCTGCCAGAGGACTGCCCAGCTGTTTGAATGACTGCCTTGCCACTTGTAGGAGAAATGGACCATCTCCTTGAACACAGGACCATCAGTAGTAACTCCAAGACCTAGTTGGCTAGCCTTGTGTGTGAGCTACAGGGAAATAACAAGCTCCAGAGACATGGAACCATGTTCCTGGTTTCTTTTTTTATTTTTATTTTTTATTTTATTTATTGGCGTTTTCCCCCTCTTTATAAGAAGGAAATAACTTAAAATGCTACTACAAATTATAACTTATCCTTCCAGCTCGCAATAGGTTCCCTGATACGTTTTCCGAGAATTCTCCCTTTTCGGCCCTTCCTTGCATAATCCCTTTCTCAAGGTTATACACAGATAGCTATCTAGCTAGCCACTGCTGGAAGGTTGGAGATACCTTATCTAGCCATGCTGTTGCAACACACATTCGTAAGACCGACATGGCCATAAATAAGAAATACTGCATCGGACATTGCTCATCGTCCCCACTGACCCCAAGAATTATCCAAGCTGGTGTGAGAGAGATACAAATTCCTAAAGTTTTATCTATAAAGGACTCAATAGCTCTAAGTAGTAACTGCAGCTGAGGGCAAGATGCAAAAATGTGAATTATATCTGCCTCTGTGCTATCGGACCGAAGACACCAAGTGCCCGCGCTACCCCCTCATCAGCGCTATCCTTGCAGGTGTATGGTACAGAGAAAAAAATGTTTTATATTGCAGGGCCTGTAACCCAGCAGAACATAAATTGGTCCATCCCAGCTCTAGAGAGTTTCGGAAAACTATCCTGAACTACCCCAAGCTTATCTACCCACTTTTTCCCATGTTTTTCCAGATCCTCACCCTTCGTAGCAGAGAGCTCACAGTAGAACCTTCGGCTAGTGCACTCTGCCCCACCCTTAATAACATCCATTATCCTTTTTTTTTTACAAAACCCAGCTGGGCCTCCCTGCTTATTTGCTAAAAAGCTTCGGACCTGTAAATATTTTAAAAAATCCTTCTATCGATACCATACACCCCCTGTATATCAGAAAACTCCTGAATTCCATTAGGCCCCCTCAAATCACCCAGTTTCTGAATTCCCCGTCGTCCCCATTTGGCCATAACAGAATCTGAAAATATTTCCCCCGGAAGGGAAACATTCCTGACCATCCGGGTATATGCATTAAATCTACCAAGCCCATATTTTTAACAAAATGACGCCCAGATTTTAAAGGCTGCTATCAGTGTCTTAAATCTAGTTCTTTTAAAATATCTGGGGTCAGTGTATTTAAGAAAACAGTTCTCTGCCTCCTAACCAATAAGTATAGCGTATATGTCAATAGAGCCTAGTTTAACCTGTGGATCTGACTCATCCCCTCCTAACAGCCCACACATATACTGAAGGGCTGCCGCCCAATAGTACGACTTAAAGTCAGGATTGCCCAATCTCCCCTGGGCCTAGGAAGAGTCATAAAATGGAGGGCCCTCCTGGTCTTCCCATGCGCTCAGATAAATAATTTAACTTAGTGCTCCAAATCCAAACAACATTTAGCCTAAAAAATCAGTGGTATTGCCCTAAATAGATAGACAAACTTTGGCAAAATAATCATTTTTACTACATTAGATCGCCCGACTAAAGAGAGGTGGAGGTTGCGCAATCTGTCCAGATCTTTCATGGCTCTAGCAATTATGGGTTCAATATTTCTATCAACGATCTTATCCAAGTCTGCCGACTTCCCTAAGTATACTGCAGAATCCACAACTCGGACGTCATTACAAACTGCCCCATTGTTCTTGACTATCTGAGTTTTAGGGCAATATAGTGCTTATCCTGAAACATGTCCAAATACCACAGCCTCTGATTCCACCTCGACTATAGCTGGAGCCAGAGAAGGGATCACTATAGCCACATCGTCCGCATATGCTAGAGTTTTAACAACCTGACCATGGGCCTTTACCGGAGGGATCTTATTGTTTCCTGCCAGATTACGGATCAGTGGGTCAATACATACAGCAAATAACAGCGGCGAACATGGACACCCTTGACGAGTGCCACGCATAATCTGCAAAGGCGCCATGTACCCTCCATTGATTCTCAGTCGAGCTGTGGGGGCTCGATACAAAGCCTGAACAGCCTTAATAAATCCCTCCCCAATACCACAAAACAGCAAAGCCATCCAAAGGTAGTCTCATGGCATCGAAGAGGGTAAGGACTTTACGGACGTGCTCCATAGTACCCCTCCCTGGGATGAAACCTGTTAGATTTGGGGGTCTCTAGTTGGCACAGGTAGGTACTTGTGACAAATAGGGACCCTTGCCTCTAGTCAGGATAAGGGGATTACACTCCTAAATAACCCCTGCCCACCCCTTGGTAGCTTAGCACGAGCAGACAGGCTTATCTCAGAGGCTGTGTGTAAAGCACATGTGACCACATACAGTAACCCAGTGACAACACTACAGATGGACACCACACAAGGTTTTATATAAAAAATAAGCATACTTTATATAGTTTTTCCACAAGAGCATAAACAACAAAAATACACAATACTATACCTAAAGATGGTAGTTTTAGCTTAGTTCAGTTCAGTTCTTAAGATGCGACACGTTGCGTCAATGTACCTTATGATGCGTTGCGCTTCCACAACAAGTAATGTTGCAGTGATTTAAATGCGGCAAAGCTCCAGTGCAAAGAAATAAAGACGTGAAGATCTTCCAGATGTGGCACGCTCCTCTGTGGATGCGAGAAGTTCTCGGTTCGATGCGTGGACTGCAGCGGCGACACCCTTGTTCAGCGATGCGAATGCAACAGCTTCAGCTGCGACACTCTTCTCCCATTTTTGCGTGAAGCTTCCGCACGATGCGACAACTACAGCAGCGACATCCTTGTTCAGAAATGCGACGGCAGCAGCTCTGATGGTGGAGCACTTCTCGGGGGATGCGAGGCGCTTTCCTCAATGCGGTGCAATATGACGTTCCAGCTGCAACAACCTTGTTCAGAAGTCGACGGCAGCAACAGTGACGGGGACACGCTTCTTCTCCGTTGCAAGACTCTTCTCTCGATGCGGTGCAATACAACAGCTCCAGTGGCGACACCCTTGTTCAGAAGTGTGATGGCAGGCAGCAGCGACGGCGACACGCTTCCTCTTCATTGTGAGATGCTTGTCTCGATGCATGCAGTGCAACAACTCCAGAGGCGACACCCTTGTTTAGAAGTGCAAGGACAGCAGCGGCAACTGCAACACGCTTCTTCTTGGTTGAGTCATGCTTCCAGCTCCTTGCAACAAACAGTCCCTCAGAAGGCCCAAAACAGCAGCAGACACTTCCAAAGAACTCTTCTGGAGCTAGGGGGTGAAGTCTGTTGTCCCTGAGACTTCAGCAGGAGGCAAGCTCTTTTCCAAGCCCTTGGAGATCCTTCACAAGTTGAAAGCAAAGTACACAAATTTCCTTTCTCCTCTCTTTGGCAGTAAGGCAACCACTGCAGGCCAATCCCCTAAGCAGGACTTCAGCTTAGGAATAGGCTCTCCTCAGTTTCTTCAGGTTCCTCTCTTCAGCAGAGGTTTCTTCTTGTTTGTCCAAAAGTGATCTAATTTCTTGGGATCAGGGTCCCAATATTTATACCCCAAAATCCTTTGTCCTCTGAGGGCAGAGGGGCCTTTGCCCAGTCCAAACCAGTTCTGGGGCACTCTGTTTACATAACTCCCTCTTTCCTTTCAAAGTTCAAGGCAGAAACATCAGATGCCCCACAGGAGGTGGAGCCAGCATTGTAGAAGGCAAGTACAGCTCTGTAGCACCTTGTTGACAGGATTCCTTCTCTTCTTTCAGTTTGCAGGGTAGAGAGATCTGCCGCACCCCAGGAGGTGGAGCCAGCACTGTGGGGGGCAGGCACTGTCCTATTCAGGTCCCTGGTGCAACTACTCCCACTCATCTAGATGCAGATCTCTCGATTCACCACTGGGCTGACTCATTTTGTCTCTTGGAATCCCTCAGCCCTGTCACTCAAACTACAGACAAGGAATACACAAACTAGCAGAGGCAGGCTTTGGTTAGTTAGACAAGAAAATGCCTACTTTCTAAAAGTGATACTTTCAAACACGGAATGTTAAAACCAACTTCACTAAAATATGTATTTTATCATTCTGAGTTTAGGCATACTAAACTCGAATTTCTACGTGTGCCCTTAGTCAGTTAGGATTATAAGAATGTAATAATCTAACTGCCCATTCTGGCCTATGGAGAACAGGTAGCATTGCAATAGTGAAAAAATGAAAATGGCTGTGATTCACTATGAGGACATGTCACACACATCAGGGCTTGTCCTACCTTCTACTTACAATACAACTGGCCCTTGGACCTCCCATAGGGGTTAACAAAGAAAGTTGTTGGATCTGGCACTGCTTGGTTAAATAAAGAACATCCCGATTATGGTCTGTGGCGTGCTAAGGAGGTATCGCTATCTGGTCCATACGGCGTATACATGAACAAAGTCTAATACAAAGCTGCCCCAACCAGGGGGAAGACTCCTCCTAGCACTGCAGAGAAGACTAAACAAGTCTTATTCACTTAGATGCTTTTTAATAAAGTTTTATACACCAATGGTTTGTTGTGTATTGTTTTCAATCCATTAATTTCATGGTTGTTGTGATCTCAAACACATTGTTCAATGCTTGAATCATCAAATACATATGACATCAGGTTTTCATGTGTCCCAATGCATTTTGGGCTCTCTTGAAGCCCTTCATCAGGGGAACTCTACAAAAAGCAAGAGGTATAGTTGTCAGCCTAAAAGGAAACTTCCTGTGTCCAAATTAGTGCATCATGCAAGGGTGACTGACCGTCTGTGCTGATTAATCTATGGGCGTGGGTACGCGGGTCGTGGAAACCAGAAAAACTAAGACACGGTGTTCGAAACTAGAACATGCTGTGAGCAAGGTGACCGGTGTGTATTCGTGGCGTGAATAATTAATGGTCCAAACGGTGAGGCGCGTGTGCCTGATTGTGTACATTATGAATCGAAATTCCCCCTGGTGCAGATGTGAAACGAGTGAAAGTGCTACAGTGTGTAAAAGAAACCATGATCCCGTTCAACAACATGTGTACAACTCACTCTCACGTAGTCTGGTAAGGTACATGGACCTGAAATACACAATATTGCACACGGCTGGTTATCGCTTGGCGTTGCAACTACGATAACTCATCTGTGGGGGGTCCTCGCTCGGAGGTACTTACAGAATGATGAAGAAGCTTCGCGTGGTGTACCACTAATCCTCCGTAGTGTAGGCGTGTGGCGGGTGTGCCAAAGTGCTGGGTTAAACCGGCTCGACGAATAGTGTGAAGATAGTGGATGGACTAAGTCCGCTGTAATGAGCGCCATCTTGGAGTGGTGAATTAGTGAGTGTAAATTGAATCATGTACCACACTGTGTGTGTGTGTTAATGGACCCAGATCGAGTCTCTGTGATACCAAGGTGTTAATTCAAAGCACATGTGGATAATGCACTTTCCTAGTCAGGAAAAACGAATAAGTGGAATTAAACAACGAATGGGGAGATACTAAACAATGCATATAAACAAACATAAATGGAAAAAGCGTTTGTGAAATTTACAGTTCATGAATTACTTATAAGTAACATAGGAATTCCATTCTATCATTCTGCCCATGTGGTTGCATCGTCGCCATATAGCGAATCCAAAGTTCTCACGCTTCAAAAGTGTGTTTTTATTCTGTCTCGTAGGTTTGACTTGCTCCAGAATCAAGAATTTCAATTGGGCCACGGTGTGGTTTTTCTCCATGAAATGTGCTGCCACAGTAGATCTCACATTCTTAGTCCGGATGTTGCTTATGTGCTCCAAAATACGAGCTCGTATTTTTCTCTCTGTGTGGCCAATGTAGCTAAGGCCACAAGGGCACTTCAGCATGTAAATAACGTTGGCAGAGTTACATGTGGCATTAACTTTGAGTTTCACTTTGTGTCCTTTCATAGGATGATTAGTGAAGTTCCCTGGTATTGTGTTGTTACAGTTACTGCAGTTAAAACATGGCAACAATCCCTTGTAAGTTGAAGTTTCTGCGTGATCTTTAGGTCTCGTAAGGATTTCTTTCAGGTTACGTCCTCTAGTATAGGCAAATATTGGTTTTAGAGCAAAGATGTTGTTGAAATCTGGTTCGATGCTTAGAAGAGGCCAATGTTTTAAAATGATTTTCCGGAATTGATTACTGGTCACGGTGTATTTTGACATCACTACCATACGTGTGTTTTCTGTCTTAGTTTTAGTGCGTAACAGGTCATCTCGCTTTGCCCTCTTGCATTGGGCCGCTGCCTTTTCTAGTATCTCCTGGGGATATCCTCGTGCCCTAAAGTTTTGCAACATGAGTTTTTGTTGTTCTTCACTTTTCGGAATTGAGGACACGATCCGTTTAACTCTCAAAAGTTGAGAGTAGGGTAAGTTGTGTTTGAGACCAGGTCGGTGAAAGCTTTCAAAGTGCAATATTGAATTGCGATCCGTAGGCTTTCTGAAAATGTTGGTTGAGATTTTGCTCCCGTGTTTCTGTACTGCTACATCCAGGAAGTGGATGGTGTTTTCATCAAAGTTCCATGTGAACTGTATGCGGTCATTGATATGATTCCAATCCTCTAGAAAGTTGAGAAGACTAGTCCGGGTGCCTGCTCAAAGTATGAATATATTGTCAATGAACCTGAGATATAGTTTGCCATGTACCTTCCGAACACTACTATCCAAAATGTGAGTCTCTTCAAATACCTTCATGAATGTATTGGCATACGATGGCGCTGCACAATTGCCCATGGAAGTACCGCATAGTTGGTGAAACCAGTTACCATCTACAGTGAAGTAGCTGTGATATAGTGTGAAAACTAGAAGTTCTATTAAAAACATTTGGAGATCGTGATCAAGTGTAGATGCTGTAAGGACTTTTTCCACTGCCTCGATACCCAAGTCATGGGGTATAGAGGTGTACAATGAACGTACATCTACTGTACATAATAGCAATTGTTGTTCATCTAACTGGTGGGTGCAAATATTCAGTTTGACCAAAAAATCTGTAGTATCTCGGATGTAGGATCCTGCTTCAAGTACATAAGGTTGAAGATACTTGTCCAGAAATTTGCCGATTGTCTCGTGTATGCTGCCTTTTGTTGACACTATAGGTTGAAAGGGGGGCTTGGTTGGGTGCTTGTGTATTTTCGGCACCATATACATTGTGGGTGCTCTGGGATTGTTCGCAGTCAGATATCGTCTGACTTTGTCATCGATAGTTCCGTTGTCGAGCGCTCGTTGGATGATTTGATTAAGAATATCGGTGTACTCTTTGGTGGGGTCCGTGTGCAGAGGAGCATTGGTGTTAAGATCAGAAGTATGTTCAACTATTTGTTCATGATAATATGTGGCATCCATGATTACTAGCGCACCTCCTTTAACAGCCGTTTGACAGATTATGGATGTGTTGTTGGCCAGTTTTTGCAAAATGTTCATTTCATTTTTCGAAAGGTTGCTTCGTTTGGTGACTGGCTGGAATGGAAGGGTGGTGATCTCGTGCTTTACCAAGTTTTCAAATGTATCTATGATCTTATGGCTTAAAGGAGCCATAAATGTGCTGTGTGGACATAGCCCTCTCAATATATCGTCTTCTTGTCTGGTTGTTGTCACGATATTCTGAAAGTAATGTCGTAAAGGCATGTTGCGTATCAATTTGAAAGCACTAACTTCTAGTTTCAATGTATTGGTGCATGTTGTTGGTACGAATGATTGACCTTTCTGTAAAGTATTAATTTCTTCTGGAGTCAGTTGGTACGAAGAGATGTTTATGACTAAGTTGTTCTGATCATTTTTTTCCTGCGTGGACCTTTCTTCTTCTCCGGTTCGACTGGTGTTTTTTCTACTTCTGGTGTTTTTTCCACCTCTGCGGGTTTGGCCCCGCCTGAGTCGTGTGGTTGTCCTTTGCCTTGCTCTAAAAAATGAACCGCAGCGTTCGATGGACCTGCTGATTGTTGTTGTTCTGGGCGGTTTGTCCTCTGTTTCGCCTGGGTTCTCGTGTCTCCTTCCGACGAAGAAGTTTCATTTTCAGAGTAGGGGTTATATGCTCGGTTTGGACGTCGGCGGGCATACACGTCAGCCCACGTGTACACCTCCCCGAGCTTATAGTCAATGGTGTCACGTTTAAATTTCCGAATTTTACGTTCTTGTGTCTCCCTGATGTGTTTGCCTAGTTGCACATTAATGTCTTCCAAAATTTTGGTGAGTTCGGTAACTTCCATGGCATTGGCCAATTCTGTGTTGATGTTCTTGATGTCTCTTGTTAGTTCCTCAAGGGTTTTGGAAAGTTCCTCGATGATGAGGAGGATTAAATCTAGCGAGCATTTGTTGAGGATGGCATACCACCTCTCAACAAATCTCGCATTGTTTTTGCATAACAATGGTTTTAAAGGGACCCTTAGGCCTCTGGGGATCTGCTGGGCTCGATGGTACTGCACGAGCGTGCTGGCGTGAAGTTTCTGGTTGGACTCCTTTTTCAATAAGTAGAGTAACTGTTTGATGTTGCTTTCTACGGTGCGTGTATTTGCTGTAAGCATGATGTCTTCTTGAATCATGCCATAGATCTTACTGGCGTCTTCTGTTGTGAAAGCGAATGTGTCCGCTTTGAGATCCGTCATGTTGGATATGGTATCGTAATTCATTTTAATTGCAATGGCGTGCTCAGACCCGTGGACAGAAAAAGTGGACTTACAAAGAAAGTTGTTGGGTCTGGCACTGCTTGGTTAAATAATGATCATCCCGATTATGGTCTGTAGCGCGCTAAGGAGCTATCGCTGTCTGGTCCATACAGCGTATACATGAACAAAGTCTAATACCAAGCTGCCCCAACCAGGGGGAAGACTCCTCCTAGCACTGCAGAGAAGACTAAACAAGTCTTATTCACTTAGATGCTTTTCAATAAAGTTTTATACACCAATGGTTTGTTGTGTATTGTTTTCAATCCATTAATTTCATGGTTGTTGTGATCTCAAACACATTGTTCAATGCTTGAATCATCAAATACATATGACATCAGGTTTTCATGTGTCCCAATGCATTTCGGGCTCTCTTGCAGCCCTTCATCAGGGGATTACTCTACAAAAAGAAAGAGGCATAGCTGTCAGCCTAAAAGGAAACTTCCTGTGTCCAGATTAGTGCATCATGCAAGGGTGACTGACCGTCTGTGCTGATTAATCTATGGGCGTGGGTACGTGGGTCGTGGAAACCAGAAAAACTAAGACACGGTGTTCGAAACTAAAACATGCTGTGAGCTAGGTGACCGGTGTGTATTCATGGCGTGAATAATTAATGGTCCAAACGGTGAGGCGCGTGTGCCTGATTGTGTACATTATGAATCGAAATTCCCCCTGGTGCAGATGTGAAACGAGTGAAAGTGCTACGGTGTGTAAAAGAAACCATGATCCCGTTCAACAACGTGTGTACAACTCACTCTCGCGTAGTCTGGTAAGGTACATGGACCTGAAATACACAATATTGCACGCGGCTGGTTAACGCTCGGCGTTGCAACTGCGATAACTCATCTGTGGGGGGTTCTCGTTCGGAGGTACTTACAGAGTGATGAAAGTTTTATACACCAATGGTTTGTTGTGTATTGTTTTCAATCCATTAATTTCATGGTTGTTGTGATCTCAAACACATTGTTCAATGCTTGAATCATCAAATACATATGACATCAAAACTTTATTAAAAAGCATTTAAGTGAATAAGACTTGTTTATTATTCTCTGCAGTGCTAGGAGGAGTCTTCCCCCTGGTTGGGTGAGCTTCCTACCATGGGGTGTCTGATATGAAGTAAAGGGAAGGCTTAGGGACTGGCAAGTGGGTGCACTTGCCCAGTCAGCATGACAGTACCAGACTGCACACAGGCTCTACAATGGCAGACCTTAGACACACTTTTACAGGCTGCTTCTGTAGGTGGCACAACCAGTGCTGCAAGCCCACTAGCAGCATTTGGATTTATAAGCCCTGGACACACTCAGTGCATCATACTAGGGTCTGACAAGAAACCAAATCAGCCAATCATGGAATCACTAATCCATACATCAATTTACAATAGGGAGAGCATATGCACTTTAGCACTGATCAGCAGTGGTAAAGTGCCCAGAGTCATAAGATCAACAAAACAGGTCAGACAAAATATAGGAGGAAGGCAAAAAGTTCAGGGATGACCCTGCAAAAAGGGCCAAGTCCAACAAAACCATGTTGGGTAGAACTAACCAATTCAGCTATAACCTTGCAGAGCCTAAGAAACTTGCCTTAGAGAAAATGTTTGCATCCAAATTCATAAGGGTTATAGGTCTATAAGACCCTGGTTGTAAAGGCGATTTGCCTTTTTTCATTATTACCACCATATCAGCGCCTGCCCAAGAACTTGGTATCGAATTTCCTAATTGAGCCGGTAATACTGTGTCTACCAAATCCACACAAATTGCCTCCTAAAATTCAATAGGGATCTGGGCAGGTCCCGCAGCTTTACCCGATGGGAGACTATTCATTGCTACGAAGATCTCTTCAGAGGTCAGGGGCACATCAAGTGTCACCTTATCCTTTTCAGAAAGTAAAGAAGCAGGAATATCCCTGAGATATCCTTGGATATCTACAAGATCCCTTGGTTGATCCTCACTATACAGCCTGGCGTAAAACTATTTAAAAACCTCACTGATCCCCTCAGGGTCAATGACTGTACCTCCATTACAATCTGAAACCTCATTGACCTCCGCTGAGGCCATTTTCTGTCTTGTACGTACTGCTAAAATATGCCCAACGCGCTCACTCAGATCATGACATTGCTCCTTTTTTGTTAGAAAAGTAGCAGCCGCATTAGTAGCAATATTCTCCACTGCCTCCCCCTTTGCAGATACAACTTTAAAGAGCACCTGCTCCAAGAGAGCCCTGGTGAGGATTGCTAAGCTCAGTTCCTCTTCTGCATCGAAAACTATTTTAGCCAGCTTTTTTGTTCTCGACTCGTCCTGCTTTTGTTTATACAAACTAAAGCGTAACGTCTCCCAGTGGTTGCCCGCCTTAAAAGCGTCCCAAGTTACCTCTGAAGAAGTACTGCCTCTATTGATCTCCCAGTAGTGTCAGGATCGGGTCGCGCCGTGCCTACTAATCACCCGAAAACTACACTTCCCATGATCCTTTCCCGGAAGGAAGTATTTCAGGAATGTGAGAAGTTAGCCTGGCATATGTTGTCCACTATTCTAGTGGGCACCTTGCACCAGTCTAAACGACCCTTATGATGGTGGTTGTAAAGTCAACCTTATAGATCAGCTATACTAGTGGTAGCATGGACCAGCAGTCTTAGGCTAAAACTTCAGAGAGCATGTAAAGCAAGCTGTTTTACCAATTATAATCCATTGAATACCAAATGAAAGGACACCACACAAGCTATATATCAAATATATATGTATTTTTTACTAACACAACCCCTCTGAGCTCTTTATGAGGTCAGAGATTGAAATACATTACAAGTTACTCATTAAGCATACAATAAGTTGCACAAATACAATTCTGCCCTAGGGGCCTCACGAACCATATACTAAGTAAGTGGTATAAGAATCACTTCAGGAATAGGGAGTAGGCCTAAGCATGAGCGAATTTTGCGGATCTCGCGTTCGCGAATTTTGCGGATTTGCGGATTCGCAATCCGCAAAATCCGCGAATTCCCGCGAATTTGCGGATTTTTTTTTTTTTTGTGTTCGCCCGTGTTTCTGCCAGTTCGCGAGGGTTTTGTACACTTTCGCAAATTGCGAACTTACCTGTCGGGTCGCAAGTTTCGCGAACTTGTTGTTTCTACGTGTCCAGCCTGTTTGGGACACTCTTCTTCATCACTGCCACTCTCTGTCACCACTGCCACTCTCTGACTACTCATGCCACCCTCTGGCCCACCCATGCCACCCTCTGTTTCATCACCACACCCTCTGGTTGTCCAGTGTACATTATTTTCGGCAAAGCAAAGCACACCTTCCCTGCCTCAAGTGACCTGAATTAATTTGGGGCTGATTCATGTGTCACAGAATATTTTTTTAGCTGGCACCTGCTTCCTTAGTGCGCCCTGATTAGTGATCTTTTGCACTTGCTAAGTGCTTTCATTGTTGCAAAATTAGTTACAACACCTGCCCTGCCCCAACTGACAATAATGAATTAGGGGCTGATTAATGGATTTTAACTTCCAGCCTGGCTCCTGCTTGTCTCCCTTAGCTGTAATTCAGGACCTTTGTGGCATATGTGTAACTATTCTGAGGTTCAGAGCAGGGTCACATACTAGTTTCAACTGGCAACTGAACTCTGGAGGGGCCCCTCAGGAAGCACTCCAGGAAATGGCTACTAATGATGAGCCTGAACTTTTGAACCTGGTAAGTAGTTACTTTCAGTTTTGCTAAAATCGTATTTCTGCAATTTTGCACTTATTCGCGGGGCGCGAACTCACGCGAACAGTGCGAGCAGTGCGAGCAAAATCCGCTGCTCGCGGATTTGCGGATTTTGCGGGAAATTCGCAAATCTCGCGGATTGCGGATTTCCCGAAAATCCGCAAAATCCGCGAGCGGAACGGATTTTCCGCCCACGCCTAAGTAGGCCTAGGGCCTAGGGAATCGCTGGGGCTACACTAGACAACCAGAGGTTAGGAAGTAGGAGACCCACGGGAGACGCGTGCAGTGTCTAAACACAATCACGAGTTACCATTGACTTATAATGGAGAACGTAAAAACGACAAAGTTACTGAAAAAGGACACTTCCGGATGGACTACGGTAAAACCCCTTTAAGCTAGGACACTTCAAGAGTCAACACCTTCGGGAGCACCGAAGTACTGGAGTTACCTCACCCGGGGAGGCAGGGTGCATAGGTGTCTTTTTGTGTCGGGTTTCGTCGATGTCTCTAATGGAGATCTGCAAAGAAGTGCTGAAGGCGACCAGATGAAAAGTGTCCGGGTGGATCCAAGGGTGGATTGGAGACAAGAAGAACCTGAAAGCAGAGGGGACAGAGTCTAGGTCACTAGCCAGTGACCAGGAAGGAACCAGGCGATGTTGAGCTGATTCAGGTGAAGAGGTGAAGCTTGTCTCTGCAGCCACGAGGACCAGGAGGCGTCGACGACAACCAGGAGCTGGATTCGAGCTGTCCCACATAGGATCTAGGTGACTGCAATGTTGGTATCCGGACTAGACCAAACAAGCCTTGGTAACGGCAACCCACACAGGAAGTGAAGGTTGGCTTCTAGTCGGACCAGCAAGGTCTGGGGAGCTTCTCCATTGGAGGGAAGCTGAAGCAAGCCTCCAGCAACCAGGAAAGCAGTTTGGATTCAAAAGTTCATCTTCGGAGGGCTCACTAGCCAACAAGCTAGCAATCGGAAAGATGTGTCAAGCTGAAATGCAGGAGCAGGCCCCACACAGCACTCGTGGAGTGTGGAGGGATGAGCTTGGGTGCAAACAGCGCTCGGATCTGGAGCTTCTCAAATCCCAATGCACAACTTCGAGGGTACCTTTGAAGCTGCACTGTTAGCAAAAATGCAGATGTCCACGGTGTCCGGTCCCACGTCTCTCGTGTCCGCCACAGATCTCAGCTTTGCTGTGGATGTGGATCGGAGTTGGAGAAGTCTGAAAGTCTAGTTCCTGAGTAGCTAAGTCTTCGGGGTCCAACAGGAGAGTTGACAAAGCAATTCGGCAAGTTACTGGTGGTGCATGTTTGCACAGGGTGGTCAATCCTTGACCATAAAGGATATGTCTTCAGTCTTTCAGTCGATATGGAACGTCGAAGGTCCAAGAGTTCATGTCAAAGTTTCTTCCAGGATTAATCTAAAGTCTCTAGACTCAGCTCCTATCTTTATACCAATTTTAGGGGCTGGATTACCTGCTATGTCCCTCCTATGGGTGGACCCTAAGAATGGGGTGATTACACCCCTTTCCCTTTGTCCAGTTTTGTGCCAGAGTGGGGCCGGAGTGCCTCAGCAACTGGTTTGAACCGGGCTATGCATGGAGCACCTTGTGTGCCCCAGGCAGTGTCTGGAAATGCATCTTTCCATTCAACCCACTCTGTCCCAATACACTAGAGGCTGTCTGGGGAGGTGCTAGCACCTCCCTCGACAGGAAACCTATTATCCAGGCCTCCCTTGCTGGAGTTTCCCCCAACTGCAGGAGGTCAGACTTGTGTCTGTGGCGGCAGCATCCATTTTGTGATGCTGAGGCTCTGTTTAACTATATTTGCTAATCAAAGGGGGGAGGAGGAAATACTGATCCTTCAGTTTGCTAATTACAATCCAAATAATCAATGGGGAAGGATCACTTGTCCTGCATGAACCAGGGTATGCAAGAGAAAGGTAAAGTGTCTCCGATAAAAAAGCCTCATGCACGTGTTGGGAAGTATTTCTTCTTAATGGTCTGAATGTACCTGAAGTGTAGAGAACTTACACCTCCTTCAGGTATTACAATGGCTTCGAGGGGCCTAACGCTCCGCTCCTCGCGCCTCGCATTATGCTGAAGCTGCCTCTTGTTACCCGGAAGTTCTCTACACTTCAGGTACATTGGGACCATTAAGAAGAAACAGGTTGATAATTTCCCTTTTCTCACACTTGTTTGCAATAGTACTGTAGACTTGCGCCACTCTCACTCACCACAATTGGTCCTGAAGAAAGCCCATAAGTCTGAATTCCGGAAAATGGGGCTGAAACATGTCAGCCATTTTTATTATTCACTAAATGCCAGCGCGTTCTGAAATCCTAACTTTTTCAATAGAACACACCATTTTTGGAGCATTCCCCTAGAGGGGCTACCCGAACCCAGAATTAATAAAGTTAAATTTCTGGTTGTACTGGTATTTTTAATTGAACACTGTCCACATCACAGGGTCACTACTGTTTTTACCATGGGTAAGGTCCTCCTGGTGGAGGCTGCATACCAAAAAACTAACCCTATGATTATGCACACACCTGTATGAAGACCGGAGAATCAAGATATACCGCTACCCACCCTTCTCAACACGTGCATGAGGGTTTTTTATCAGAGACACTTTACCTTTCTCTGTTTAACTATAACCGGGTAAAGCAGTAACTACATGTCTTCTCCTTCTAGAAGGGTGGAATGCTACCCCCGCCTTCAGAACTGATGGGGGGGGGGGGTAGTATTCCAAAGTGTTTGACACCTTACACGACATGTTTCGATAAAGCCAAACCAAAGTTAGCATTAATCGCGAGGATTATAATGCACTTAAGAGTATATGGTATGGCTATATCATAGAACAGCTATAAGGAGATGCTTCCGAAAGCTGCAGAAGGGCTCAGCTCATGCTAGAGCACACTCTCACATAAAACCAACCACTGTGCCTTCAGGATTGTCAAGGCCTGCCATAGGAGTGACTTATAGGTATATATGTGTCTATATATAAGGGTAGATATAGTTATACTATATCTAAGCAAGGGGTGATTACACCACCTTGCCCAAGCTGAGTGATCAGCCTGTGGTGTCAGTTTGGGTGGCCAGCCAGGGGTGGCATAATACATACTGCAGCCCCTGGTAGGCCTTGGATGCACCTATGCCCTGGGTACCTATGGTACACTATATAGGGGCTCACAAAGGTGACCCAATCCCCAATTAGGTATGCACCTAAAGTACATGGTATCAATCAATCAATCAATCAGATGACTTTATTTGGTTATAAGACATAGATAACCATAAAGTACAATAAAAACACGTGATAAAAATATCAAGATACAAACAAGAACAAATTTATACTTAAGGCTCATTACAATTTAAAAATTCATCGATTTCCTTGAGATAAAAGCATTTTTAAGAAAAGCTGCGATGGATGCAACACCAAATATGCTATCAAGCGTCTGAATTGCTAAAAAGGCAGGACTACTTTGTCTAAAATCCATATACTTTAAAATGGGTTTAATCCATCTTTTTCTAGGTATGGTGTAAAATTTACAAAAGAATAAATTATGTATATCTGATTGATTGGACAGATCGTCACAAGGACACTCAATCAGTTGCTTAGACCAGTCATTTACATTAGGAAAACTTAATAGCCTGTACAAAATACCAAATCTAAAGCGAATTAGAAGGAACCTTTCAAAGTCTCTCATTTTTAACGCAATATAAGGTTTTATGACATTCATAGTCGTAATCAGTTGATGTGAGATCACAGATTTTTTTTAAATTCTATAATGTCCCTGCAATCCTCCAGACAAGTTATACACAATTTTTTCAATTCTTTTCTCGGAATCTGGGTCATCAAAAAAGGCTCTTCATAATAATCAAGGTGACCTATTTGTGTGAGGAATGTCTTAATATACTGTAACCAATTTATCTTCTGGACATGATCAAGTTTGACTAAATCAGGCAGAATAAATCGATTAAAAGAACATTCCTCTTTGGTCCATACCCGGTGCCACAAAAGAACGGGTTGTACCCTAATGGTATCTTCCAAAAACCCAAGTCCAAGTTCTGCATTGCAGTTATGGGTGGACACACTTTCTGGTACAGATAAAAGATATCTTAAAAATGTGTTTCCGGTCACCTGTAGATTTTTCACATTAGAATGCCCCCAAATTCCTGCACCATATGTGGCAATCGGCAGACAGCTTGCCTTATAAATACAAATGAGTTCTTTAATGGGTTTCTTCCCCATTTTCCTACTAAATGTTTGAAGGGCCATTATAGATTTTGCAAACAGCAGCCTCCTAGTTTTTACTGCATTAGCCCACTGGCCAGATCTGTCAAACAAAATTCCCAAATAGGAGAAAGTTTGGGTAAAATCCAGAGGGTTTGAATAAATATACATGGTTATTCAGCTTCTCTGTCCCTGGGCCACAGTTCATACAGAAAGTCTTGGCACAGTTTATTTTCAAGTCCAATTTGGCCATAAAGTTTGTAACTGATGTTACCATTTTTTGCATTGCCTTTGGGGTCCTGGCCATCAATACTGCATCGTCAGCATAAATTAATGCCGGTATTGGACGATTTGAGGCCAACGGCATATCCTGACATTCCTGCACCAAAGTTCTTACTAGATCGTTAATATAGATGGAAAATAAGAATAGGGCAAGGACGCATCCTTGCCGCACTCCTCTGGCAATGCTAAACAGCTTTGTACACTCCCCGTTCTTACCAAATCTAATCGTTGCCATGGCACCATTATACAGGTCCCTAAGGAATACGATAATGTTGTTCTTTACACACAAATGGTCCATGATTGCCCATAACTTACTTTGGGTGACGCAATCGAATGCGGAGGTTAATTCCACAAAGGTTAAATATAATCTTCCTCCTTTAACCTTGGTGTATTTTTCTAGAAGTATATACAAATTAAGGCCCTGATCCACAGTACCAACACCTTCCCTGAAGCCATACTGAAGATCACTAAGTATCCTATGCTCCTCCGCCCAAGTTTGCAACCTGTTTAAAATCACTCTTCCAATTATTTTGACAGTCGAGTAACGATATAGGGCGATAGCACGCGCAACTAGTCCTATCGCCCTTTTTAAAAATCGGAACTATTATCGACTCGTACCATGTCGATTCCAATCCATCGGTGCAGGAAGTGTTGAAAACTTTAGTGAGCAATGGTGCCCATAGGGGTATATTGTTCTTAAAAATGTCCACTGGGACACCATCAGGGCCTGGTGCCTTTCCCCCATACTTGCTTTAATGCTCACAATCACTTCCTCCAAGGTGATATTCAAGTTTACCTTATAAATTTGCGGGCTGGCCGTACTAACCATACCCCCATTCCCTTCCTCACCAGATATTCCTTCGATCATGGTTGATACACTATACAAGGTTTCAAAAAACCTAATCCATTCCGTCTCAGCGATGACAATCTCAATTCTAGCCCTAGAATTATCATTAAAAAATGGCGCATTTACTGCCTTCCAGAAAGCTGTCATATCTCGCGATTGGGAAACATCACATAAAGCGTCCCATGCTTCTCTCTTCAAGACAACCTTTCTTTTCTTTAAAACTGCCTTATAGGCTTTATGTAAATCCCTTATTAAAATCCAATCCTTAACAGTGGTATTTAGGGCCCGTTTTAGGTTAGAGTAAGCTTTAGAGCATATTGTATCAAACCAACTGGTTTAGAATTTCTTACTTCTACCCACATACTGTCCTTTATCTGAGTGGTGATTATCTTAAAATCTTTGATTATTTCTGCATTTTCTACTGCCTCTCCCAAACAAACACTGAAGCTGGATTCGCAATTTTTAATTAATTTACATAAGAAATAATCAGGGACTACATTTGTCCACTTCAGAGCATAACCGTTTAATTTTTTTTAGTGCAACATTACTCTGATATTGCACAGATTTGTGTAATTGCTCAGGGGCGTAATATGTGTTAGTAATTTCAACCGTGACAGGGAAATGATCACTTAGTGGATTCCCAAGTGTTTTAAAGTTTAAGACATTATCCCTGTAAGGTGCAGATACCGTTATGAAATCAATTATCAAAAACACCCCTCTACCGTTAAACGTTGGGGAAAAACGGATCTCCGGTTGAAACATTTTATTTGCAAAACCCAGGTCACATGTAAATATAATTTCATTCGGGAGTTCCCCACTAACAGTGTGGTCAAAATGCATAAAATGAGTTTCTCTATCCAGTGTTAGTCCACACATCCCTTGTTCTCCTCTCTTACATGGTGGACAATTGAAATCACCACCCCAGACCACCAGAGCCTCTTTATTCGCTCTATTTTGCACGCTATTAATATCAGTTTGTAGAGCTTTTAACACCACTGAAAGGTCGTTCAAAGGAACATTATTATAAAAATTCACAATTAACAGACACAGTATTTTGTTAATTTGTATCCTCACCATATGATTACATCTATTATTACACATAATATCTATATTCTCACATTTAAAAAGGTTGGACACAAAAGTGCATAACCCGCCTTTTGCTCTGCCATGCAATGAGCCTATGGCTGGGGTAAAAAAGGTTCTAAAGCCACTCAAATGAATTACTTCCACCGCCCAAGTCTCTTGTAGCCATATAGGGCCAGATGTAGGTATCCAAATACCGGTCGGTAACGGATGAAAATACCGATTTTCGGCCGTTACCGACCGGTATTTGGATACTGAGATGTAGGGCCACCTAAAATACAGAGTCTGTAATTTTACAGAATCGGTAATTTTACCGATTCTGTAAAATTACCGAATTGGTAAAATTACCGAATCTGTATTTTTAGATGTAGGTAGCACTGTAATCAGTGCTACAGGGCTTTAAGAATTTGTTATTTACCACCAACTAGAAGTTGGTGGTAAATAATGAAAAGCCTTGAAAAAGCATTTTTTTTTATTTTCAAACGCTGCCATGTTGCAGACATACATGCCCTTACGGCATGTATGTCTGCAACATGTGCACCCATACACGATTGAGGGGTGCAACAGGGTGTCAAAGTGACACCCTGCCACCCTTCAATGTTTCCCCCAATTACCGAATCGGTATTTACCGATTCGGTAATTGACATTCATTCCTATGGGCCTCCAGGCCCATAGGAATGAATGGCAATTACCGATTCGGTAAATACCAATTCGATAATTACCGATTCTTACCGATTCTGTAATTTCAAAAGAGAAATTACCTACATCCCATTTACCTACTCCTAAATATCGAATCGGTATGATTCGGTATTTAAGAGTAGGTAAATCGAGATTACCTACATCTGGCCCATAATGTCATATTTGTTTATTAATTTTACCCAATTTTGGTTACCTATTTTTGTTCTTAACCCGGAAATGTTCCAGTACAGAATAGACCAAGTACCCTTACACAGGTTATTTTCTTTGTTCCTAGTAACCTCAGCTTCTACTGTGTGGTCCTGTTTATTATCAGCATGCATTCCACTATCATTATTTATTACTTCACCAGCTGTATCAGTACAAGATGACTCGATGTCTACTCTAGTTTTCACAGTCGGCTGCATGGAAGTAGGTATTTTATGATCTTTCCCTGCCATTACTAATGATTCAATTACTGGGGGTTTATGGATAACTTTCCCCAATGCTGGTCAATCTACCTCCCCAAGCCCAGACAGTAAATCATAGCGATTCCCCGTTGGTACAAAAAAGGTCTCAAGGCGGTTTTCAAACTGGGGAATAAAACCTCCTCGCTGTTTCTCATGGAAACCAAAACCATTGTATCTAAAGGAAGAAGGCGGGTAAAAACGACTTAAATCAGAGGCATAAATACCCCCCAGACTTCTATCATTGTAGAAATCGCTTATATATTGGACCACGCGTGGATCTCTAAAATTAATAATAATACAATCCCCCTCCATAGCCTTAGTCCTGTGGCCAACCAAACCTACTCTGCGGACGTTTAGGATTTCGCCTTGTAGGTCCAGTCTAAGAGGTCTATTCCTATTCAACCAAAACGTTACCTTATTTTTTAATTCATGAAGTGATTCAGTTTTCTCATGATTCAGTTCAGGAACACCAGATAATACAATTACATACAGGTATGAGTCCGGGGGTAGGTCTAATCTCTGGTTTTGACCCTTACCTTTGCCCCCATATTAGATGTCCTTATTTCGGATAATATCTTTGCCTTTCTTATCTATAGGCCCTGTACCCCTTTCAGTCCTTGCCTCTGAACTCTCTGAACTAACCCCACTTTATTGGTCCTTCGATACGCCTGTGGTTGAGTCATGACTTGATATACCGTTCATTGTCTGGGGTTGTACAACCATGGATGTTGCCTTGGTATCAATGGGTATAGTCTGTTGTTCTACTCTAGGGACAGTTACTATTCCTTGATGTTTCAATCCAGATTTAACTAACTTCCCTAAGAGTTCAGAGTTGGCTTGAGTTACTTTTTCAAGCTGCTCTAATTTCACACCAATCCTCTTTGTTCTTTCCATCAATGGTAGGATCAATGATCTAACCAAATTTTCCATATTTTCTAATAGGCCATCCGGATGAAACCAGGAAGACGGTCACCCAAGCACACGTCACCAGCCGACTGGACTACGGAAACACCCTCTACACCGGAACCACAGCCAAACTACAGAAAAGACTCCAACACATCTCCGCACAACTCATCCTGGACATCCCCGAACATAGCCACATCTCCGGACACCTGAGAGACCTGCACTAGCTCCCCGTCAGCAAGAGTATCACGTTCCGTCTCTTCACCCACGCACACATGCCCGCCACGACCTTGGCCCCAGGTACCTCAACAACCGCCTGGCCTTCTACACTCCCACCCGCCAACAACGATCGACCAGCCACGCCCTCGCCGCGGTTTCACGCATTCGAAGAGCCACCATGGGAAGAAGATCCTTCTCCTACCTGGCAGCCAAGACTTGGAACTCCCTCCCCATCCACCTCCGTCGTACCCAAGACCACCTCGCCTTCAGGAGACAACTCAAGACCTGGCTGTTCGAGCAGTAGCGGACCCCCCTCCCCCCAAACGCCTTGAGACCCTCCGGGTGAGTAGCGTGCTATACAAATTCCTTGATTGATTGATTGATTGATTGAATGGTGTGCCTCAATTATCGGGGGTTCTCCAACTCTTACAGGTGTAACCTTAAATAAGGGACCAATCTTCCGAGATTGGAGGGTAGTTGTGGTAATATCTGGTGTTAATTTAGGCACAACTGTGGTGATCTGTATTGTTATCATTTCATCACTCTACCCTGTGATGTCATCCATCGGGTTTCCATGTACTGAAGATTCCTCCCCAGTGTTCCCTGTTTGGCAGTTGCAGCTGCTGTGTCTTCCCCTCAAGCTGGACGGCTCTCTTCTCCTGAATAAATCCCAAACTACAATCTCCTGCCTCCGCCTCATCTTTACATTGGCGACAGAGGATTGTCAGCGGTTCTTCAGCTGCTGCCGTTTCAACCTTCAAAACAACTTCTTCACGCAAAGCGTTTTGAATTTCAGGACATTTTCTCTCTTTACGATCTACATCTTCATGAGAGTACATTTACGAATTATTTTACCCACTGTACTCATCGAGAGCCGTCGCAGCCACAGAACTCTTTTCTTTTTAACTGGCCCTGCTACAATTTCTGCCAATTAAGCTCCTCTGCGCGCTACCTAGCTGCGCGTTACTCAGCTGTGTGTAATCAGCTTCATTCCCTGCGCCAGCCCACATCGCTTCTACCGGCTGACTTTTACAAGACTTTTCCGCCGCTTCTTCAAGACTTTCCTACCTTTATTTCTGCTTTTCCAGCGCTGCCTGTGCCTCCTCCGCTTGTTCTTTCCCCTTCGAGCTGCGCCTCAGAATGATGACGTGGTAGAATTTCCAACTTCCACAACCAAGCGCCTTCACGCATCACGCATGCTGGTCACCATAACAACCTAGACGCTCTCTCTGCTTGTCAGTCACCGCGTCACGACGACGTCCAGCGTCTACACGTCTCTCTGCTTGTCAGTCACCGCGTCACGACGACGTCCAGCGTCTACACGTCACAAAGGCTTCAATTGCTGTATTCCAGTCTTCATTGTCTTTGCCGTGCTTTTCAGCCTAAATACGTCACAAAGACTTCAATTGCTGCACTCAAGTCTTCATTGTCTTTTGCCTTCGCTGATACACACAGCCTTCGGTATTTCGCTTTATTTATCCAAGCACAATCTACTCATTACGCTGATGTGCACAGCTCAAACACACAGCAGATTAAGCACACAGCAAACTATTTCCTTCTTCTCACGCTGATGTGCTCAGCATTTACTTACATATAAAAAAAACTACAGCTTCGCGCTGATGCGCACAGCCTATACTTTCTTTATCAACATTTACACGCTGACGTGCACAGCATTTGCACACTGATGTGCACAGCATTTGCACACTCATGTGCACAACATTTGCACATGTCATTGTTAATTGCAAGTTTTATTCTGAAGTCCTAATTACAATAGTTACTCTTTTCCTACTAATACATTTTTTTTTTTAGTTTGTTTCATTGAATTAAAACTTTTCAATTCAAAGGGAAAATAGAAGATCTCACAATGCCTCCAGGACTCCAGGACTCTCCGTCCTGTCGAAAGGAAATATTCAGTCATAGAGAAGGAACTGCTAGCTTGCGCTTGGAGTGTTGAGAAATTCAAGTCTTACTTATGGGGTAGACCGTTCATTCTTCAAACCGACCATCGACCTCTTGTCGACATTCTGTCAGGCAGAAACATCAATCGCACAACTGCACGGTTGGCTAGACTTTCCACTAAATTATTGGAATTCAACTTCAAAGCTATCTACATCCCTGGTGGTAAAAACAAACGGGCAGACTGTTTGTCCAGGTTACCCATACAAGAACCTGACGAAAATTATTGGGAAACTGAGATTTAAGGAATGTTTCGTGGCCAACATTTCTCAAAATTCCATTTCTTTCGCTGAAAGTGATTGGATCAAAGCAGTTGAAAATGATGCTGTTCTCAAGGATGTAACCTCTTTCATACAAAAAGGTTGGCCCAAAGAAAAATCCCATTCTCCCGAACTTCAAATCTATTGGAAAATTAACTCAGAACTTTCTTTGGAAAATGGCAAAATTGTTAGGGGTGATAAATTCATTCCCCCTTCTGTTTACCGAGAGAAAATTATTGCTGATGCCCATTCTGGACATCTAGGAGCCACCATCACTAAGAGAAACGTCAGATCGAATTTTTGGTGGCCAAAAATGGACAGTCAAATTGTGGAAGCCATCAAACTTTGTACACGTTGCAACACCAGTGACAAAGTTCTTATCTTAGAAGGTGTTTGTGATTCTGTTGTTCCCCCACCTGTTAGAGCTTGGCAAAAAATTGGTCTGGACTTTCTAGGTCCGTTCCATGTTCTTCTCAACACTTCCAAATACTTCCTTGTCCTTGTTGATCACCTTTCCAGGTGGGTCGAAGTTGAACCTATCAATGTTCCCAATTCTAAGAGTGTCATTGATTGTTTAAGCAAAATCTTCCTGAAGGAGGGTTGTCCGGAAGAAATTCTCACTGACAACGGGGTACAAATCATTTCTAAGAAAATGGGTGTTTTCTTGAATAATTGCTGTATTAAACATACCAGAACTCCGTTGTACCATCCCCAGAGCAATGGCAAAACCGAGAGATTTAATAGAGTTATTGTTGAATGTGTGCAAGCTGCTTTCAGATCCAATAACTGTTTCTTCCAAGCTGTAAAAGATCTTATATGGTCTTATCGGATTTCTCCCCATGTTGCCACGGGCTTCTCTCCTTTCGAACTGATGAGAGGAAGAAAAGCTTGCTCCCAGGCTTTCCCCTTTTGGATGGTCAAAAGTCTCCACCGGGGCTGTGACTTGGAAGAGGTGTGGGAATGTGCTAATAAAAAATCTTCCAGTTCACTGCCTTGCAATGTGGAATTAGGAAAAAAGTCTTCTCACAGTATTCATGCTGGCGATTGGGTCAGAATTAAGAATCCTGTCACGGTTAAGAAAGGTTTTTCAAAATTTCTTGATTCTCAACAGGTTGTGGAAGTTCGCAAGAATGCTGTCAAACTGTCAAATGGCAATTGGTGGAGCACTTCTCGTGTTGCTAAAGATCTTTCCCGTGCAACTGCTCCTTCATCGAATGTCAATGTTAGTAATGGCTTAAAGAAAAGTTCGAATGTAAATATTGGTAATGGTTTAAGGAAAAGCTCAAGAGCAACTGTTAGGCCTAACAAATATCGTGATTATATCTGATTTGCTTTTCCTTGTTGTTTTACTGTGTTTTCAGGACTGTTTTTTTTTCTTTTCTTTAAAAAAGGGGGGAGGTGTGTGGTGATCTGTATTGTTATCATTTCATCACTCTACCCTGTGATGTCATCCATCGGGTTTCCATGTACTGAAGATTCCTCCCAAGTGTTCCCTGTTTGGCAGTTGCAGCTGCTGTATCTTCCCCTCAAGCTGGACGGCTCTCTTCTCCTGAATAAATCCCAAACTACAATCTCCTGCCTCCGCCTCATCTTTACAACAACCTTAGGCACTTTTGTGACTTTGGTCTTCTTTACACAGCCTCCCTTATGTGAGTTCCCTTCCCGTTTTCTTTTAGTATTGGAGCCCGTGACCAATGGTCGCTTAAGTGATTGCGGGTTAGGGCAATGTGTTGGTGCTAATTTGGTAGATGTACATAGGTCAAAATCATTCTGAGTTTCATCTACTGATGAATCAATGAGCACAGCAGTAGTACTAGAGTCTACTGTGAGTGAATCTTCAGGTTGTTCTAGAAGTTGTTTGCTATTATCCTCTATGAGTGGGTTGAGGATGGGTCTCTGGTCTGGGGAAGGGACTAGTGCTAAACCTCCCAATGAGGATCGCCTTACGTACAAAGGCTCCTGAGACAAACGGCATTCTGTTAATGCGATTTCATGCTCCAGGGCAGAAGTGCCCCAGGTTATGAATGCATCTAGGGTTCCTGTAACCCCACCTCTCTTCCAGCTGTTTGCAGGTTTATTAGATTTCTCATTTTTAGTAGACATCTGCCCAGTGCACAATACAATAGACTTAACAGTGAATGGATCAGTTAGTTGCTAGTGATATAACAGGATGAGATCTTACAGTAGTTTTTCGGGAGGTGGTCCAGCCCAGTCTCCTCCTACCTCAGACAGGCTCAGACGGGCTCAGACGGGCCCGCCCTTGGCCCGGGCTTCGCCCAGCATCCCCCACACGCATCCCGCGATGACTCGCGGAGTTTTAAGCGCCACCAGGCGCGTTGTGGGCGTGTTCTCGTTCGGCTTCCGGTGCCAAGGATCCTGGGAAGTGTTGTTTCCCCTGCACAGCGGCCGTGCTCAGGTCTCGGATGCAGCGGCGGCAAAGAGAAACCACAGGCGAACGTTGTAAGGCAATCTATTAGCAGAGTTCCAAGTAAGTCCTAGTGTGCCTCAAGACCATAAGGAAAAGGATCCCCGCTCCACCGAAGGACTCGCGGAGTTTTAAGCGCCACAAGGCACGTTGTGGGCGTGTTCTCGGTCGACTTCCTGGTGCAGAGGATCCTGGGAAGTGTAGTTTCCCCTGTACAGTGGCCGCGCTCAGGTCTCGGATGCAGCGGTGGCGAAGGGAAACCACAGGCGAAAGTTGTAAGGCAATCTATTAGCAGAGTTCCACGTAAGTCCTAGTGTGCCTCAAGACCATAAGGAAAAGGCTCCCCCTACATGGTATCAATTTAGAGAGAGAACAGCTGGGCTGTGGGTCTGACCAGCAGGCCCACAGCTACACTAAAGTCGAAAAACCAGAGAATCATAGCAAAAAGAGGGGGTGACCACAGGAAGCAGACCCTACTCTCCTACAGCAATATTCTCCACTGCCTCCGCCCTTACAGATACAACTTTAAAGAGCACCTGCTCCAAGAAAGCACTGGTGAGGATGGCTAAGTTCAGTTCCTCTTCTGCATCAGAAACTATTTTAGCCAGCTTTTTTGTTCTCTACTCCTCCTGTTTATACAAACTAAAGCTTAACGTCTCCCTGCGGTTGCCCACCTTAAAAGCGTCCCAAGTTACCTCTGAAGAAGTAATGCCTCTATTGATCTCCAAGTAGTGTCAGGATCGGGTCACGCCGCGCCTACTAATCACCCAAAAACTACACTTCCCATGATCCTTGCCCAGAAGGAAGTATTTCAGGCATGAACGCGCATCGGCTGATGCACGGTATTCCGGGTTATTGCTGTTCGTATGGACGTGTTGGGGAACCTCCGGCTGGACGGTTCCTTGGTTTGACTCTTCTGTTCCCATCTTCCTTTGGATGAAGTGAGAAGACGGTAACCGGCAGTAAGATCTTCTTCCGGTAAGAGGAGTTCCTCTGCTTTTCAGGTGAGCGGAGCGCGGTTGGAGGGACCACTTATGTCTTTCTTTTGGATTTCAAAGCAGAGCGTGGTGGTGGTCTCAACCACGCACTGCCGTTACTTGGATTTGGAAACTTCTGGGTTTCTAAGCGGTGCACGGTGGCGGTCTCAACCACGCGCTGCCATTTTTGATTTTGTTTTTGCTAAAGGCGGAGCGTGGTGGTGGTTGCAACCACGCGCTACCGTTCTGAATTACTTTCGGTATTTTCCTGGAGTGAGGTAGTGGTCGCAACTACGCGCTACCGGAATTATGTGGTGATGTGCTTTTGTTTGCTATCTTGACTTACAGCATTTACAGACTTCCTATTGACACTGCCTAATTCCTTTGTTCAATTATACCTTTCTGATTTTCGTGCATTGGGAGTCGAACTAGGAATCATCACCTATACACAGATACCTTTCCTATTTTGGGGTTGATGGCATGAAAGGATTTATAGTTTGCTCATTTGATAGAATCCCACCTTTTTCAGAGAACTCTTATTCTCACTGTGGTATGTGTGAGGCAGAAGCAAATAACATAGAATACATGTTCAGGGTATATTTGCTTGCGATGTATTGACCTATCTCTCATTACAGGTGTGCGAGAAAGAGAGAGACTTTTAACTGCTATGAGAAGCTATGTTATGTTTATTATCCCAAGCAGGTATATGCTGATCTAGTGAGACCTAATGAGAGTAGCCTTACATGTCAGGCTTTGTTTATATTTTGTTCAATTGTTGTTTCAGGTTCCTTTCCCTGCAGTCCCTTCCCTTACCTTTCCCTCGCCTGATAGTTCGAACCCCCTGTGTTCTGCTTGCGGGGTGTTGGTAATATCAGGAGGTGGACCATTACTTGCAGCAACCGGATCCTGCAGTCTAGTGCCTGATCCACCTTTGCGGTAAACCCGTAAGCCTATTTAAACTCACCTCGGTACAGACACGTTAAGATGCGGTCCGGCGGGGCAGAGGAACAGGTATCCAGACGTGACGTCCCCAGGCTTGAAGTAAGTGCTTTTTCCCCTTACAGGTCCCGCAGATTAGGAGGCAACTATCTACCTTTTCACGCTAACATAGCCTCGATGGAGCGCTACTCTAGGTGCTTAAAAACTAATCATGGTTGCCCCGTTTTTTTTCTCTCCTGATCATTCCCTCAAAGGATTACTTCAAAGGGTGACACCGCCCCTCTCTGAGACCATGATGTGCTATTACGCACGCTGACAAGTAACGATTTCAGATACTATAATCACTTCTGTCTGTCTATAAATTATGTGTGTGTTTTATAATTGTCATATCAAGTCCTGTGTTGTTTCTGTGTGTGAATTCATGCCACACATACCACCTGCTTGTTTTTAAAGATTTTTGGCACAACCACTTGCGCCTTGAAAGTCTGCACGCGCCAATATGGAGCAATCCACCCATATATGACCGCAGCCGGGAAGAACAAATGTGTAACCCCACTCAAAGGAGGGGGGCTGTTATAACTAATACCTTCTCTTTACTCTTTACATTTCAGATATACAACGAGTACTAGCAATCGTATGTATTTCAACGCATGCTTTATTAGCAGCATCATTCACCCTTATTCACTAAACTTCATTATTTTCTCCTATTAAGGTCAATACAGGAGTGGTAAACACAGAGCTGGTCTCTGTGTTGTCCTGAGGAAGAGCTAGGGGAAGCTCGAAACATGTTGACCACACACTGAATTCCTTCTCATTATAGATAGGTACACAGTGTCAACCTAATTTTTAACCATACCTAACCTAGGAGCAGGAATAAAATTGTTTAGGCCAACTAGCACGGTATTTTTAATCATGATACACCCACTCCACAACACATTACACCACACATAGTCTTTCACAACAAAGTTCTCCTACGTAACTCCGAAAGTCGTGGCACGCCCCAGTTCGTAGAGAACTGGGATGGCCCCAATGATGAAGCATGTCACCGTGGGGATACCCTGGAGAGTGAGGGGACTCTAGAAAGAAATGTTACTTTCTTTGGGCTTTTCTCTGTCCATAGGGGCCAGAGGCCACAGTCACAAGCTAGGTCTCATAACCCAATACTTTGGATTTATTTCTGATATTACAAAAACGAGCCATCTGATGTGTCGCCATTTCTGGTGGAAGACTATGAAGACTGATGTAGCATTGTGGGTAACTCAGTGTGCCACGTGTGCACGTGCTAAAATCGAGCACATTAAGAAAAAAGGGAAGCACATGCCTATGCCTACTCCAGAGAGACCATGGCAGAATATCAGTTTGGATTTCATTTCTGGCCTGCCTCGGGATCAAGGGAACTCAGCTATTTTAGTGGTCGTGGATAGTCTCAACAAGATGGGACACTTCATTCCATGTCGGAATCTTCCCACAGCTGGGCAAACTGGCCAGTTATTGTTGGACAATGTCATCCATTTGCATGGGGTTCCTGAGGTCATTGTGTTGGACCGGGGGCCTCAGTTCATTGCCAGGTTCTGGAAATTTTCGTGTCGATCCCTACACATAGCTTCCACGTTGTCTACTAGTTTTCACCCACAGACTGATGGGCAAACGGAAAGGTTGAATCAAACCCTGAAGAAATATCTCCGCTCTTATGCCAGGAAAGCACAGGAGTCGTGGGTGGCCATGTTGTGGATGGCGGAGTTGGCTTACAACAACGATTGGCATTGTTCGGTGGGGGTGTCGCCTTTTTTTGCCAGTTATGGATTTGATGCCAGAGTGCTTCCTATCTGCATTCCAGAAGAGGTGGCTAACCAACCTACGGTCATGGGACTGGTACGAAGCTGCCCTCCGTTCAGCGGTTGGTGAAAAGACACTTGATCAGGGCCAAAAGTGTGTACAAACAATGGGAGGATCATCATCTGCAGGTGGGGCCTGTATTTAAAGAGGGTGACTGTGTGTGGTTGTCCACTAGGAATATTCCTTTTAAGCTGCGGAGTGTTTTCCACCCTCGTTTCATTGGGCCATACACTGTCTGGAAACAGATCAATCCTGTGGCATATAAACTGAAGCTGCCTGGCTCACTCCGTATCCACCCTGTTTTTCACTGTAACTTGTTGAAACCTGCCTTGTCTACCAGACGCCGTGCCCCACCTCCCGTGTTTGTCGATGGGGGTTTGGAGTGCGTGGTGAGGAGAATTAAGGATTCTAGGTGGCGTAGGGGTGCTCTATGGTATTTAGTGTCCTGGAAAGGGTATGCGGCTTAAGATGACTCCTGGGAACCATGTGTGAACGTGCACGCACCGGCCGCAGTCCGTTCTTTCTATAGGCATTTTCCGGCTGAGCCTGGCCCGAGGAGGCACTAGGAAGGAGGGCCTACTGTAAGGATCGGGTCGAGCCGCGCCTACTAATCACCCAAAAACGACACTTCCCTATGATCCTTGCCCAGAAGGAAGTATTTCAGGCATGAACGTGTATCGGCTGGTGTGCGTTATTCCAGGTTATTGCTGTTCGTATGGATGTGTTGGGGAACCACCGGCTGGAGGGATCCTTGGTTTCACTCTTCTGTTTCCATCTTCCTTTGGATCAAGTGAGGAAGAAGGTTACTGGCAGTAAGATCTTTTCCAGTAAGAGGAGTTCCTCTGCTTTTCAGGTGAGCGGAGCGCAGTGGGAGGGACCACGCATTACCGTTTCACTTATGACTTTCTTTTGGATTTCAAAGCAGAGCGCGGTGGTGGTTTCAACCATGCGCTGCCTTTACTTGGATTTGGAAACATATGGGTTTCAAAGCAGAGCGTGGTGGTGGTCTCAACCAAGCGCTGCCTTAACTTGGATTTGGAAACTTCTGGGCTTCAAAGCGGAGTGCGGTGGTGGTTTCAACCACGCGCTGCCGTTTTTTAATTTGTTTTTGCTAAAGGCGGAGCGCGGTGGTGGTTGCAAACACGTGCTACCATTCTGAATTACTTTCTGTATTTTCCCGGAGTGCGGTAGTGGTCGCAACTACGCGCTACCGGAATTATGTGGTGATGTGACCTTTTTTTGCTATGTTGACTTACAGCATTTACAGACTTCCTATTGACACTGCCTAATTCCTTTGTTCAATTATACCTTTCTGATTTTCGTGCATTTGAAGTCGAGCTAGGAATCATCATCAACACACAGACACCTTTCCTATTTTGGGGTTTATGGCATGAAAGGATTTATAGTTTGCTCTTTTGATAGAATCCCACCTTTATCAGAGAACTCGTATTCTCATTGTGGTATGTGTGAGGCAGAAGCAAATAACATAGAATACATGTTCAGGGTATATTTGCTTGTGATGTATTGACCTATCTCTCATTACAGGTGTGCGAGAAAGAGAGAGACTTTTAACTGCTATGAGAAGCTATGTTATGTTTATTATCCCAAGCAGGTATATACTGATCTAGTGAGACCTAATGAGAATAGGCTTACAGGTCAGGCTTTGTTTATATTTTGTTCTTTTGTTGTTTCAGAATTCTTTCCCTGCAGTCCCTTCCCTTACCTTTCCCTCGCCTGATAGTTCGAACCCCCTGTGTTCTGCTTGCGGGGTGTTGGTAATATCAGGAGGTGGACCATTACTTGCGGCAACCGGATCCTGCGGAGCATCCCCTGACAAGTAGGTTAATATCCAGTTGTTCATATGTTTAATATAGCTTTCATCTTTGAGTAAACCTCTCTCGAAAGTCCATATCCGCTGCCGCCTAGCTGTTCTTGTGAGATTTATTGTTAACACCAGCGGGTTATGGTCGGAGATAATCCGAGGCAGTTTTACAATCTGGCGTCTTGGCAACAAAGAATTTGATATAAAGAAGTAGTCCAATCTAACACAAACCTTGTGTGAGGCAGAATAATAAGTGCTATCCTCATCTGCAGAGTTCAAGTGTGCCCACACATCTGTTAAAGAATTATGCTGGGCCAGATTAACTATTACACAACATGTTTTTCTTCTTCCGACCAACATACCGATGACCCACTTCCTTGCCTAAGCCCCCTATACCATTTATGTTAAAATCTCCACATAGGATAACTGTCTCAGGCCAGGCAGCTAACTCTAAATCTAAAAAACTCAAATATATCCAGGTCATCCTCTGTAGATCCATATACTGATCCTATAGTAACCACTTCCTCATCTAATATGCATTCCAGGAGGGCCCATCTACCCCATTGATCTTCCTTCATTCTTTTAACTATCACGTCATTTCTTATTGACAATATAGCGACCCCTCTAGTCTTTACCCCTTGTTTCGTATGAGCAAGTAATTTAAACCCCAGCTGCTCCAGTAAATAGCCCTTTGCCCCCTCAACATGCATCTCCTATAGGCATACAAAATCCAATCGCATTGATATTAGGAGGGCCCTATCTCGTTGCCTTTTCAGATGATCATTCAGTCAGCTCTCACATATTGATAGATGCAATCCGTACACTCATTAAAATACTTCAAAAACCTGACTAAACTTGTTACCAGATGAATCAATTTGCAAATTCCTCCACCCTCTTTCTGAAGTCCCTCCTGCCCATTATTACTGCCCCTCATGCGTCCACCCAACCATCTCAGATGCCATGCTGTGCTATACTGTACAAGCCCCCACCCTTCCCCAATCCCCCAAGCTTAAAACCCCTTCCCCAGCCTCCCCCACCTCCCTTACAGGCAAATAGGTCACTCATGACCTATATGTGACAGCTTCGATAGCAGCAAGTCGCACCCCCCCTTCCCAGTGCCTTTCACTCTTTATGTCCCTTTGAACCACATAAACCCGAAATATCTAGAAAGTAAACTCCCCTCTGGCTTTACCTATTCCTAGCCAAGGCCCCTCTCTTATCTCCCCTTCTGCTCCTTCAGCTCTGCCAAATGCTGTTGGGCCTGAACTTCAGAAAAAAACATTCTAACTTACCCATTAGCTATAACATTTAATTGCGCTAGGTACAGTAAATAGGCCTCACACCCAAGACTCTGAAAAGGAGCAATCAACAGCCTTAGCCTCTACCTTCTTTCCACAGTAACGTGGCAGAAGTCCCGACGGGCAAAGAATGTAACCCCGTCAAATGTACCCCATAGTCTCTGACTTTGCCTTGTCCATAGTTTCTTGTCTAAGAAGAAAGTTAACCACATAGACTAGGATTGCCCGGGGTCTTTCAAAATGGGATGCCCCATATACTTTCCTTTGGGTCAAAGGAAACCGGTGAACCCTCTGCACCTCGTTCTCCCAAACCCAAGATGCCATCTCGGGGTAGGCCCCCTTCAACAGTTTGATAACAAGCAACCTGACGTCCTGGCCTTCGACCCCCTCCGCAACCCCTAAATGTCCTATGTTATTCCGCCTCTGGCGGTTCTCAAAATCCTCCAATTTCTATTGAACATCCTCAACCGTCTTATCTTGTGCCTCCTTAAATGACTGCCACCTACTGACATCGGCTTCCAGTCTACCTGTTCTTTCCTTTACGTGGACAACCCTATCTGCCATATCTTTGTACAGTTTGTTCATCTTTCTCAGAGAGCCCTGTATCTTCTTTGTTGCCTGCTTTGCTCTCTGACTCTCTGTCCTGGCTTCGCCCTGCTTTTGCTTCAGGGTAGTGTAGAGAAGATCCATTGTAGGAACCTGAGGTGGGGTGATTGGATTATTCTGCCCCGTCTGCGTGGCCACACCACCACCCTCCTGATATAGCTGTGATGTGGGTGAGTAATCCCAGAGAAGTCAAGCTACCAGAGGGTTAAGCACAGAGTTGGATACTTTTGTGGTTCACTCTGACAGTCACTGTGGTTATTGCTTGAGTAGGGTTTACATCTGTGTCAAACAATAACCTAATTTCTTACACATGACAAAAGCTTTTTATCACTCCAGGCACAGTATTACAGCTTTACATTAGTAAAATATCATCCAAGCCAAGCTGGAAGGAATAAAAGCAACCCTGACACCCCTGATGTGCTCGCTCTTATTAAAATTCTGAGAGGGGTATAGCTTTGCCCAGTCAAAGGGGAGTGCCCAGTATAGGTCAAGACAGTACTTTTTCAGGCTTAGAGTATAGCATAAATTATGCAAAAAGGAAGCACGGAACTCTGAGTAGTTTCCAAATTTAAGTTGAGAGCAGCTCCATTATATAGAGCACTACCGACACTATGAATTTGTCCATCTCAAATGTCTGTTTTTCTAGAAGAGTTTTTTAGCTTTGGATTGCCGTAACATCCTGATGAGCTAGAAAATGACAAAGCAGCTTGCATTTTTTCAGCAACATCTTTAACCCTTTCGATGCTCATGACGAGCTCAGCTCGTCATGATGCACAGTTGAGCTGTGCTGATGACGAGCTGAGCTCGTCATGACATCAGCAAAATGGGAATTTTCAGCACAGGGGGGGGGGAACGCCTAGCAGCCAAGGTGTTAAGCATAGGATTAGCTAGTGCCATCCACACCAAGTTGAAAATGATTAATGCCTTTTACCTATCCAGGCACCGTATTACAGCTTTGAATAGTAAAATACCATCCAAGCCAACCTTGAATGAATCAAAGCAACCCCTTACACATGTTTTGCTCTAATTGGAGCTCATCAAAGAGGTATTGTTTTGTACAGACACAGAGGTGCACCCAGTATAAGTCAAGAAAATACACTTTCAGGTTAATAGTGTCACATAATTATGCAAAAAAGGAAGCAGGGAACTCTGGGTAGTTCCAAGCTTAGGTGGAGAGCAGCTCCATTCTATGGAGCCCCCTACAACACCACTGACACTCTGAATCTGCTCACCTCAAATGTCATTCCTGATTTGTGATTTATGGTATATGGTATGGTATATAAACCATAGACTGTGTCCCTGCCATGCACTGTTCATGATCACACACATTACTTAACTGTTGACATCTTAAAGTACTCTATCCCGAACTACATCATTGGTTATATCACTAATGACATGTCAAATAATATCATTGATGACATAATTGATGAAATCACAAACAACATCACAAATTCATTATCAACGAATTTGAGGTGTCACCCAGCGGAAGGTGTGATGCAGCTTTTACAATAAGTAACCACAAGAAATGATTTAAGACTTCATTATATTCCTCTTAGAAAGGCAAAGCCCTCCAATTTGTATTGTTATTTATGGAAAAAGCATTAGACAAGAGAGTGTGTAGACAAGCCTGTGTAGTATGTACTTGGCACACATAGACTATGGGGCATATTTACAAGAACGTAATGCCACTGTAGAGTAAAAAAATTGACGCTACAGCAGCTTTTTTTAATCGCCGTATTTACAATTTGCCGTTAATTCAATTTAGCGGAATTTTTCTAGCTTAAACGTGAGTTTTCAACATTGCCACTTCTGTTTTCTTGACTTATGTAAAATGAGACGCAGGGTAGGCATTCCTTCGTAAAAACTCCTGCAAAACGCACAACTCGACATTTACAAAGAATCCCTTGTACGTCGCAAAACCCAAAAATTGCCCCTAAGTCCAAATAGCGGCAGTTTTTCAAAGTCAATACTTACCTGGTCTTAAAAATGGTGCAGCACACCTGTATAGACGGAAGACCATACCAGATCATCATTGGTAACCTCAATGACGCCATGGAGCTTCTTCTACTGCAATTCGGAGCACCAAGAAGATCACCACAACCAACAAAACGGAGGCAGCACCGCCAAAGAGAACGGGTCTACCACAAGAGGATTACCCTTATACACCTCAGGCATGATGAGGTCATATCCCATTACAGGCTAAAAAGGTCCTCCCTTCCCTGAATACTCAACCAGATTGTGTCAAGGCTGCCGGCCACATCGCAGCACAAACATCCCTCCACAGACCAAGCTACTTGCTGTGCTGAACATGCTGGCATCAGGGACTTTCAAACCGACCGCCTCCAGAATAGTCGTAGTTTTCCAGGCATCCTTCTCCAGGTTCCTCCCCACTATCCTGGATGCCATAATCCGCCTGACGCTGCAGTATCTCCACTTCCTCAACACAGCGCAAGAACAACTCACCAAAAAGCAGGGCTTTTATGCCATTGCTGGTTTCCCACGTGTGTTGGGGGCAATGGAGTGCACCCCATGCAACTTGTGCCTGGACACTGTGTACAACTACAGAAACAGGAAACATACATACTACATGAATGTGCAAGCAATAGTCTCTTATTTTGGTGTGTTCCTGAATGTCGTAGCCAAGTACCCAGGCAATGTCCATGATTCATTTATCTTCCTCCAATCTGTCATCAAACAGCGGTTCCAGAATGGCATCTATGTAAATGGACTGCTTGTTGGTAAGTATAAACTGAACTCACCACACACCTTAAGTCACTCAATAATGTAAGTCAACAATATGAAGATGCACATGTAGGAAATTGGATTGTGCATATATTGTTTCTGGGCCAACTGCATTAAACAATCATATAATGTCAAATTACAACATATATGTAACTAGTTCCACTAAGGGAGTGGGCTGGAAATTCAATTATAACCCACTTTGGCACTCAAGGAATACATATCTCCCAGAAATCATAGGGCTAAATTTACAAGGAATTAATGCAGCTTGGTGTCACAAGCCACCTGGCTGCGCTGTGCTGCGTTAAGTCTGAAGAAAAGGGATGCGTCATATGTACAGGGATATGATGGATCACTCTGCTCTTCCCTGCGCTGGTGTATAATTAGCTGCCATGCACCAATGCTGGCATCCTTGTACCATGGTGCAAGTGTACCTGCGTCATGGGGATGATCGTTATTGTGCATGAAGGTACACCTTCTTGCACAAAAACAATCACAAGAGGTAATATCCTCTTCCTGTATGTTGTTGCAGAATGCAGCATGCATAGAAAGAGGAAAAACACAGAGAATTGAAAACATATCTCCTTGTTGTGCCTCCCCACGCCTCCCCTGCCGAGACTTACTATTCTGATGCATTTCCAGGATTACGATTTCTTGTAAAGCTGGAAATATGGCAAAATGCATGAGTGTTGCATGGGAACTGAGCATGGGCATAAAAACAACTTCGTTCGCGAAATTTGCGTATTTTTGGCAAATTCGCGATCCACGAATTGTGCGAATTTGCCCAAAAATCCGCAAATTCGCAAGCTGCAAATTATTTTGCTTGGTCGCGCTTAAAAAATACAATATCGCGCGCGCTGCGTTGATTTACCGTGATTCTGAGTCCGCCGAGTTGTTTTTCTCCCGGTTTGCGTGTGCTGTGCCATTTTGGAACTTGCTGCGTGATCGCGCGAGAGTTTTTCGACCGCTATTACATCATCGTGGCCCGCCATCTTGCACAGCGAGAGTTTGACAACGCGAGTACGTCATAAGGGCCCGCGATCACGCATCACGGGAGTAAACAATGCCGAACACATAGATGCGGCGCGCAGCTGACTTTCGGCGGGAGATTTGAACAGCTCGCTTTCCCCAAATTGCAAAAATTGCAATTCTCTACAAGAAATCCACTGCAGGCAGCATAAACCTTCTGAAAATGATGATTTTGATCAGAATAACTCCTCAGATTGACATTTAGCTGCACTTTTTGGTGCAAGGAGTCTATTTTTTGGGGAGGTGGAGGAAGTTAGTGCCCCAGAGTCTTCAACTTCCTGTTCCTGTCCAGCAGGCTCCTCCCCGTGCTTTGTCCATGTCCTGGTCACTTTTGATTTGGATCTGGAGCTGGAAGGATTACTTTTTGTAGCTGCTTCTGGATATTTAGATTTGAGGACTTTTTGGACTTTGGACTTTGGATCACTTTTGGACTTGAGATTTTACAAGTAAGTTGGTGGTGTTTGTTTGGGGCATTGGAGTTGCTGCAACTACAGTTTTAACACTTTTTTCACAATTTAAAAAAAATATATATTGTGGGTAGCCACAGTATCCAGTAGGCCCAGGGTTAGTCATGGGTGCATGATACAACTGTTTCTGTGATTTTTTTAAACTTAATTCTCATTTATGTCATGGAATTTTAGCTCACTGTTATATGTTGTTTTTTTTTTAAATTTTGGGGTGCCTGTAAAGATTCACCAGCCAGTATGCCCAGGGGTAGTGAGTGGTGCATGGACAAAGTCTTTCTGTGGGGTGTCTTTAATTTAGACATCATTGAGGGCATGATGGCATTGGATTGTGGTGATTTTTGTGTGTTTTTCGACTTTTTGGCGTGTTGTTGGGGCCTGGCCATGTGGGTGGGGGGTCAAGGGGCCATTTTGAAGCCAGGCAGTGTGCTCAGGCTTGCACCCAGTTTGCCTTGCTTTCTTCCATTAGGCTCAGGGGTAGTGAGTGGTGCATGGACCAAGTCTTTCTGTGGGGCGTCTTGAATTTAAACATCATTGAGGGCATGGATGGCATTGGATTGTGGTGATTTTTGTGTGTTTTTCGACTTTTTTGGGGTGGTGTTGGGGCCTGGCCATGTGGATGGGGGCCATTTTGAGGCCTAATCCAGGCAGGGCCTGGCCATGTTGCTGGGGGGTCAAGGGGCCATTTTGAAGCCAGGCAGTGTGCTCAGGCTTGCACCCAGTTTGCCTTGCTTTCTTCCATTAGGCTCAGGGGTAGTGAGTGGTGCATGGACCAAGTCTTTCTGTGGGGCGTCTTGAATTTAAACATCATTGAGGGCATGGATGGCATTGGATTGTGGTGATTTCTGTCTGTTTTTCGACTTTTTGTGGTGGTGTTGGGGCCTGGCCATGTGGGTGGGCGCCATTTTGAGGCCTGGTCCAGGCAGGGCCTGGCCATGTGGCTGGGGGTCAAGGAGCCATTTTGAAGCCAGGCAGTGTGCTCAGGCCTGCACCCAGTTTGCCTTGCTTTTTTCCATTAGGCCCAGGGGTGGTGAGTGGTGCATGGACCAAGTCTTTCTGTGGGGCGTCTTGAATTTAAACATAATTGAGGGCATGGATGGCATTGGATTGTAGTGATTTCTGTCTGTTTTTCGACTTTTTGTGGTGGTGTTGGGGCCTGGCCATGTGGGTGGGCGCCATTTTGAGGCCTGGTCCAGGCAGGGCCTGGCCATGTGGCTGGGGGTCAAGGAGCCATTTTGAAGCCAGGCAGTGTGCTCAGGCCTGCACCCAGTTTGCCTTGCTTTTTTCCATTAGGCCCAGGGGTGGTGAGTGGTGCATGGACCAAGTCTTTCTGTGGGGCGTCTTGAATTTAAACATCATTGAAGGAATGGATGGCATTGGACTGTGGTGATTTTTGTGTGTTTTTTGACTTTTTGGGGTGTTCAACTGATGTTCCTCTGGCTTCCATTGCTTTTAGGTGCACAAGAGAACCACCAGTGCCAGGAAGAAGTCCTGCAGCGGTGTGCGCAGCACAATGTCACGTGACGTCACGTGTGGCCACAGACAAGGCAACTCTGCAACTCGTGCAACTGCGGCCTGCTGTTCTGACATCTGAAGAAGATGGGCCTAAAGAAAGGTGGCCATAGCGCCTCAGCAAAAAAAGTTGCCAGTGCCACTGCCAGTAAGAAGGAGCAAAAGAAGCAAGTGGCACCACCTACCAAGGAGACTGGTGGGCCCACCGACACCTTTTTCGGTAAAAAAAAAAACACCGCCTGCAGCAGCAGCGGTGTCCGCCGGGGACCAAGCTGGAAGCAGCACCTCCGCTTCATTGGGCTCAGTGCCACCACGTCAAGTTAGGTCCAAGACCATGAGTGCTGCTGAGGCAGCCACTTTAGTTTCTCAATCACCATCGACCAGTGATGTTGGCTCATCACAAGAAAGTACCATCCAATCAACGCCGGGTGTAACTCAGCTGACGAGTGTTCAACAACCACAGCCGCAATGACAACCACAGGTGCAACTAGTACAAGCGCAGGTACATGGGCAAGGAGATGCGCAAGGAGAGGCACAAGGAGAGGCGCAAGTAGAGGCGCAAGTTGAGGCGCATGGAGAGGTGCATGGAGAGGTGCAACTAGAGGTTCATGGAGTGGCACAACTGCCTACAACGCTTGTTCCTCCAGAAGTAGGGGCACATCAGGAAATTGATATTCAAGCAGAGGTATCATCTGAGGAAGCCACTCCTCCTGATGATGATCCATTATCTTCCAGATCCCCAGCAAGAAAAAGGTCAAGGAGGGCTACTACTACTACTACAAGTTCTTCTTCAAGCCCCCTTCATTCTGATGACCTTGATCTTGATTGGAACCCACCAATGCACTCTGAGAGTGAAGCACGCCATGAGCCGACAAAGGTAGCTAAGCCTAAAAGGAAGGTTCCCGCAAGGATTCCACTTATGGGTGATGAGGACGAACAAGAAGTGGTGTCTTTTGCTGCTGATGAACAGTCTGACGACGACCCAGTCATCACAGTCGTCACTCCAGCCCCAGCAGGCATGCAGCAGACAGACATTTTCACCCTATCCTGAATGGCTGCTGAGCGGGATGTGGGCGGCGTGGCACTGGTACCACCACCAACGCTGTTAACTACAACACCAAAACAACCTACAGCTTCCATATGTTTTAGTCAGAAGGGCCGGCAAGGACCTCCATCCAGCTCGACCTCCATTACCTCAAGTAGTGGTGCTGTAAGTGAACAACAGAAATGAATTCAGCCACGCCCATCCCCCACTTTATCTGGCATTGAAACTCAAAGTAGCTCCTCCACCACCAGCAGACATCTCCAGTCCCCAGTTTGGGACTTCTGTACTGTTAGCCAAAGGGCGGAAAATATGGTAGTTTGTTCGATTTGTAAAACATTAGTTAGTCGGGGAAAGCTTGATACCAGCTATGGTACCGGAGGCCAGAGAGGACATCTCAAAAAACACCACACTATCGAGTGGGAGGCGCACCTAAGTAAGATCCAAGAAGCCAAAAGAAAAACAAATCCAAATGTATCCATTGATATTGCATCTGATGATAACGAGGGGCTGATCGTGCAGGGGGAATTGAAGAAGCGACAACAGACATTTCTTCTGGTACACTCAGTACCCCTGGCAGCAGCATTGCAGTGGTATCGCCCACACCCTCTATCCCCTGCAACATGTATGAGGCACACTAAGAGTCTGGGAGAGACTACAATGCGAAAAAGTACATCACTGGGCCTAACTGGTTTGAAGAAGTCATCATCATCATCACATAAAATGGTCCAGCCCACCATTAGCGCCATTTGAACGCAACCACCCAACTGCACGTCTGTATAACGTAAAGCTGGCTAAAATGTTAGCGCTGGACCTTCTCCCTTTTCCTTTAGTGGAAGGGGCGGGTTTTCTAGAATTTGTGGCAACAGTCTGCCCTAAATGGAAGGTTCCTAGCCGGTCCTATTTTGCCAGAGTTGCGGTTCCAGCACTACATCAAGATGTGCTGGAGGAAATTGGGGCAGCTTTGCAGAAGAGTGCTGTTCACACTATCCACCTGACAACAGACATGTGGATCAGTTGCCAAGCCCTTGATTACATGTGCATCACTGCACACTGGGTCTCTTTTGCAGAGGTTAGAGAAAAGATGTCTGCAGGTGTTGACCCTGCCCCAATTTTTCAAGCTAGTCGGAAAAATGCAACAGTAGCCATGTTTGCCATGGAGAAAAATCATACTGCACCTAACCTTTTGGAGGAGTTTAATAGGAAGGTCTATGAATGGCTGCATCTAATAAATCGCATAGTTGGTTATGTTTCCACGGATAATGGTTGTAATATAGTTAAGGCCATGCAGCAAGGTGAGTAATTCAGAGTGCAGTGTTTGGCGCACAGTATTAACATTGTGGTGCAAGATTTCTTGAAAAACGAAAACACAGTCAGCAAGTTACTCACCACCTGCCGAAGAATCTGCACACTTTTCAGCCATTATTTTAAGGCCCGGAAGGAGCTAAGGAGCATTCAACATGAACGTAGACTGCCAGTGAAAGGACTCATCCAGGAGGTGGCAACACGTTGGAACTCAACCTTTTACATGCTTGAGCGTCTGTCTGAGCAGTGGGGGGTAATAAATGATTATGTCTATAAACTGGGTTCTACTATGAAAGACATGAGGCTAGAGTTGGAGGAATGGAAGCTAGTTGCAAGCCTGCCAGACATGCTTCGTCCTTTTGAGGTCTTCACGCGTGAAGTCGGCAGGGAGGACTGTTCTTTGGGCAAAGCTATCCCATTGTTGCGCATGCTAGAGTACCAACTGAAGGCGGTGTCTTTAACGTTCCGAGATGATGCTGAAAAGCAAGACGCATATAAGTTGGCGGAGAGGTTATTAAGCCGCCTGGTTGCCAATGAAAGGCTTAAAAACATACATACAGAACAACATTACATTTGTGCCACTATTCTGGATCCATGGTACAAAAAGGCAGTGGCCGGCAAAGCATTCATTCCTTTTGATGAAGCAGATGTTTCAAAGTACAAACATTGGCTAGCTGTGTCAGCCACTCGGTTCGAAAAAGAGCGGCAGAAAATTCAAGGAGCCGGCAGAAGTACAACTGAATCAGCAGGCCATCCGGCGTCAAGTTCCACTTCTGAATCAGTGGCCGAAGGGAGTCACTTTCCCTCACAGCTGTTAACGACACCAGCAACCGTATCATCATCCTCACCTGCACCAGGCCAAGCCATAATATTGTCGGAAGCGGATTGGCTAACTCATCAAGGGTTTGCTCGTTCCAGTGCTGCAAAGGCCACAGATGGTACGCAAAGTGGAGCAACCGTGGAGAACCTTCAGTCGATGGTGCCGGCCTATCTGGATGACCCAAAAGAGGTCTTTGTTAATCAGAACCCATTGCTGTATTGGTATAGGAAAAGGGCTCTATGGCCACTGATCATCAACCTGGCTCTAAATTATTTGGCTTCCCAATTGCAAGCGTGTCTTCTGAACGTGTTTTCAGTGCTGCTGGTGCCATTGTAACTTCAAAAAGGACCCACCTCTCGCCCAAAAATGTGGAGAGGTTAACACTGATCAAGATGAATCAGCATTTCATACCACCAGATTACAAAATATGTGAATGCACGCAGGAAGAAGAGGACACCGACTTAGGTGACGGAAGTTCTTCTCTGTTAGCTGACCTACTCCCGTCTCAATTCATAGAGTTTGAGGACAAACTCTACTTCCGTGACACCGAGGCCTGAAAATGACTTCCTTTTTTTTCGTCCTTATTCACTTTTATTCCTGTGTGTCTTTCTTTGTTTTGCAACTTTTACCACAACAAAACTCTAATCACCTAATCACAACAAGTCCATCAGCAGCACTGTCTTCATCTTATTTTCCTTATTGATTTGAAGGTGCTGCAGTCTGCATTCCTGAGGTTCACAAGTTCACAACTCAATCATGCTCCTCTATCCTCCTCCTCCAGACTCCCCCTATCGATTTCACTCAAGGCAGATGGATGGATTACGAAGAATAAAGAAACTTTGTCTTCGTAGACGAGTCCCCTCAAGTAGAACAGAAGTTACTGACTGACTACATGCTTCCTGATTGCTGACAGAGTTAATTCTGAAATTGACAGCAGAGGCTGCCCTGTGGGCCCTCATTTTCCGAAGAAGATGCGGACAAAAAGTAGAACAGGTAATGAATAATGAGAAGATGGCATGCAGTGGACAGCAATGGCTGTCTGGCTCTGATGAAACCAATTGCTGTTTGTTTTTCGTGCATGAAATGAATAATATGTCTTGTCTTATTTATTATTTAATCTTTTACACAGTAATTGTAACTCATGTCTACTACTCTGTTTTTTTTACCTTGTTTAATTCAAATTGTACTTCAACTTCAGGGGCCACTATGTTGCATTTTCCAATATGCAAAATGTCCTTGGAGTGGACTCACTTACCAATATACCATGATGATTGATTAAATAATATATATTTTTTCTTTGCAGTCACTCACTGGGATTGATGGATCATCAGCGTCGGTTTATGGAAGAACTATGGCCAATTCGTGAGTGGCAAACAGGTAAACCAGTCTACAACAACTACTACAGCAGAACTACATGCCTCTCTATTTGTGGTTGTAGTCGTCGAGGGCGAAGCAGTGTACTGTTGTTGTTTTGCCAGGCAGAGTCCACTCCACTCCAGACAGCAGTTCATGTAAAATTGGGGCTATGTGGCTTGCTGCATACAATTAGATATGCTTTGTCTGTCTGACAAAAAGCCTAGGTATGCTATATCAGGTTGCTTCACTCAGTGGTGCCTGCCTTGACCGTCTGCATGGCCCTGACTCAAGCTTGGGCCAAACATCGGTTATGTTTGCGAAATTTGCTGTTTTTCGCGAAACTCGCGAAATTACCAAAAATTCTCAAATTCTTGAGCGGAACGGATTTTTGGCCCATGCTTGCAGCAGGGCCATGCAGACGGTCAAGGCAGGCACCACTGAGTGAAGCATCCTGATGTAGCATACCTAGGCTCTTTGACACAGACAGACAAAGCATTTCTAGGGTTTAGGGTTCAGTGCGATGTACTAGGGTTTTTGGGGTTAAGTTGGTAGGGTTCCCGCTGAGTCCAGGGCTCAGGGCCCAATGCAGGCTCATTCATAATGATGTTGGCAAAGTTTTTGGGGGGTTTAGCATTCTTAGGTCCAGAATTGGCAGAATTTTCGCCTTTTTGGTGTTTTGCGGGCACATGCGTTTGGGTGAAAAGGGAAAACTAGTCGTAGACCTTCTTCTTCTTCTTCAAAGAGCGCAGTGATTCGATTTTGATCTGCCTTGCTGAGATTCTTGGAAATCGCTGGAACAAGTGTCCAGGTAAGTTTCAAGAGGATCGAAGTAGTGGAAGTGCTGAAAACAGCAATTTTTTGTGAACAGCGCAATTTTCCATGTTTTGGATATACCAGTTTGCATGTTTTTGGGGGGCTGTTTGGGGGTGTTCTAGATTAGTGGGGGTGGGTCGGGGGTCTTGGAGCACTGCTGGGAAGGTCTAATTTTGATTGCAAGTGGTTTCAAGAAAATCCATGGTGGAAAAGGGGGGTTTGGGCCGATTTGCAGACAGCGTTTTGGCATGATTTAAACTGAGGCCTAGCAGTATTGCATGTTTTGGGGGGTGTTCTAGGTTTTTGGGGGGGTCTGGGGGTCTGGGAGCACTGCTGGGATAGTATAATTGTGATTGCAAGTGGTTTGAAGAAAATCCATGGTGGAAAAGGGGAGTTAGGGCCTACCTGCAGAGCGCGTTTGGAGTGATTTGTCAAGTAGGCCTCAAATTTTCTGTGTGTCACATTTTCCATTTTTGATTTTGGCCTGTTTGGGGGTGTTCTACTTTTTTACGGGTGGGGTGAGGGGTCTGGGGGCAATGCTGGGGAGGTCTAATATTGGATGCAAGTGGTTTGGAGAAAATCGATGGTGATTTTTTTTTTCCTTTTTTGCTCACTTGCATGTTTTTGGGGGGCTGTTTGGGGGTTTCTAGGTTTTTGGGGGTGGGTTTGGGGGGTCTGGGAGCACTGCTGGGATAGTATAATTTTGATTGCAAGTGGTTTGAAGAAAATCCATGGTGTAAAAGGGGAGTTAGGGCCTACCTGCAGAGCGTTTTTGGAGTGATTTGTCAAGTAGGCCTCAAATTATCTAAGTGTCATATTTTCCATTGTTGCTTTTGGCCTGTTTGGAGGAGTTCTAATTTTTTGCAGGTGGGTTGAGGGGTCTTGGGGGCATTACTGGGAAGGTCTAATATCGGATGCAAGTGGTTTGGAGAAAATCCATGGTGAAAAAGGTTTTCCTTTTTTGCTCATTTGCGTGTTTTGGGGGGCTGTTTGGGGGGTTCTAGGCTTTTGGGGGTGGGTTTGGGGGTCTGGGAGCACTGCTGGGATAATATAATTAGGATTGCAAGTGGTTTGAAGAAAATCCATGGTGGAAAAGGGGAGTTAGGGCCTAGCTGCAGAGCGTGTTTGGAGTGATTTGTCAAGTAGGCTTCACATTTTCTAAGTGTCACATTTTACATTTTTGCTTTTGGCCTGTTTGGGGGTGTTCTACTTTTTTGCGGGTGGGTTGAGGGGTCTGGGGGCATTGCTGGGAAGGTCTAATATCGGATGCAAGTGGTTTGGAGAAAATCTATGGTGGAAAAGGGGGGGTTGGGCCTAGCCCTAGTTGCAGAAAGAGTTTTGGCACGGTTGAAAGTTAGGCCTAGTAGTAGTATTGCATGTTTTTGGGGGACTGCTTGGGGGGTTCTAGATGTTTGGGGGTGGGTTGAGGGGTCTGGGGGCACTGCTGGGAAGGTCTAATATTGGATGCAAGTGGTTTGAAGAAAATCCATGGTGGAAAAGGGGGGTTTGGGCCTAGCCCTAGTTGCAGAGAGCGTTTTGGCACGGTTGAAAGTTAGGCCTAGTAGTATCGCATGTTTTTGGGGGGCTGCTTGGGGGGAGTTCTACATGTTTGGGGGTGGGTTGAGGGGTCTGGGAGCACTGCTGGGAAGGTCTAATTTTGTTCTAAAATCGCAGTTTACCCTTTATACCTAGCTTGAGGGGAAAGATCCGCAAATTTCGCCCACACTTATTTATCCTTGAAAAGGAGACTCAGAGTACGCACTTTTGAAATGATGCTTGTATGTATTGTAAATTTGTAATACTGTCGACTCTGAAACTGAAAGTGTTATTTTGCGCTACACAGCGTACCTTATATTTTTTTCTCCGTGGTGTTTTAATATCACTTCCTGTTTTTCCATCAACAATTACAGGCCGGCTTTTACCCTGTGCAATGGCAAAAAGAATGAACTCAGGCGTACAATTAGCGACCCGCAATTCAGCATCCGCCATGCAGGCAGTGGACAAGGTGTCTTCTGGTCCCCAACATTGATCGATGGAGCGTCAGATGGAGTGGAGGAGTACCGCGAAAAAGAGGAATGGCTGGATGCATGTAACTTCCCAAATTGAACAGGACAACTACAACAACATACAATTACAGTATCCATCTTAATTTCTACTTATCTTTTAAGTAATGTTATTGCTCTGAACTTCTGTGAGTATGACTCTGTGCATTTGTTTGCTCTCTGCTTCAATTCATCCCTGCAGCCATTGTATACTTTTGTCTTTGCTATTTTTTAAACTAATTTAATGTACTACGTGGTTCTTCTCTCTGAGGGCAGATAGGCAGGTGAAATTGCGTAATTACTGCAGCCCTGTACTGTCACATTGTTTCTTCATAGTTAGTACATTGTAGAAAGTACTACCTACTTTTCAGTAACCTATCCATTTAGCAAACAACTTCATGCATGCAGTAGTGCATGCACTTCCTTTATGTCCTTTAAAATATTTATGGATAGCTTTGTATCCAAAGATTTGTTTATCTTCATTTGTTGTTTGTACATGCTGTGTTTTTTTTTCCTCTCTCCACAAAACTTTCCCCACAAACCCCATTCCCATCCAAGTTTCAAACCCTAACCCTCTTCCCCCGGGCTGTGTGGTTTTCATTGAGGTGTGACTCGTGTGAGTAAATTACAACAATAATTCCACACACTTGCTGGGGAGGATAAGGTGCAAGCAACCTCCTCAAATCAATTTTAAGGCAGCTAGATGAATCCTAGGATATTGTATTTCAGGTGAAAAAAACAACAATGAGTATTTTAAAATAAATTGTGAATTTCATGCCCACCATCGATTGGATCCATCGTCAACATCATCCTCCTACATGTCAAGAAGACTTGTTGTTACGCTGCTTGTCACTGTTCTTGTTGTAGCCATAATCATCCATGCAATTCTTTTTTCCCCATACTGATCTTCAGCATTGCTTAGGCTACTGTTCCTTCTAATACTACTCTCAGGCCACTCAATGTCTCATTTTTTACTTTGTTCTTCATATGCTGCTACTGCTAGTGTTTTTTTATATAAAAAAACAATGGTTCCAGTGGAACAGGTAAAAGTATATATAATAAATACTGAACAATGTCGAATAATAATGTGAAGGTTACTGAGGATGTAGGAAGGAGAAACAAAACTCATGACACCTATTGAACTACCATCAGTTGTTATTTTTGCAAGAATACAAAGAGTATACAGTAAAATACATTTAGTGTACATGTAACAATGTGAAGACTTTTGAAAAAAAGGCGTCACAAGTGTAAAGTGTGAACCAAACGAGTGGTTAAAGCACACAGAGGAGACAGCAAGTGAAAATATGTGCATGGTTTCAACAGGGGTATATTTACAAATTCAAATTATTTTATTGAATATGTTTTGGAACTCCGTGGAGATCCACATATTATACAATTACAAAACACAGTATAAAATTTTAACCATATCAAACAACTCATACAGACAGAAATTATACAAAAACAATTTACCATCCTACTAATAAAGTTCCAAGAAACATTTAAAAAAATTAAAAATTTTGTTACAAAAAATTCCATTTGGAGGGCTGAGAATAGCATCCAACAAAGCTGTTGCAGAAGAAATACCAAACTGAATACAAGCCGGTTTTATCCAGAGGCGCCGGTAATTCAATAATGCAGGACAAACTAGCAGGGCATGTTTGGAGTCTTGAGTTGCTAGGTTACAGAAATTACATACGTTGGATATTCCGTACCATTTGGCCAACAACTTATTCAGGGGGAGCAAATCCTGCCTGAGAAGCAGCCAAAAACGGCGTAAGCCGTGCGGGATGTTCCATGACAAGTAGGGTTGTATCTGTCTGATCAAATAGGAATCAGCCACTTGTGTGACCCCCTTCTTTTGTGTTATTAATTTCCGATCCCTCTCATAACTTAGCTTCCATGTAGCTTGTTTTAGTTGTGATTTTAATTGAGACATGGAAAGTTCTAAGATGGATGCTTCCTCCAACTCTAAAAGAGTGATAGCTTTCCTGTAGTTCTTTATTAGGATCGAGTAAGCATTTAGGGGGCCCATCAACTCTTTTGTAATTAGAGATCTGAGAGTAGATGGCTTTCCTTTAATCAGACTAAAAACCCAACGAATCACTCCTGCAAGTCCCTGAGCCCAGCTACTCCTAAGGCCAAGTTCAAGACGCAGGGTTGCAGAGCTACAGCTATTATTAACCGAGATTAAATTTCTCAGTAGGGAACCCTCCACTGTGTCTAAGAAGCCCCATTCTGCTAGGTCAATAAATTCTACCCCGTAAAGCAGAGTCGGGGGAACTTTTGCCCGAAAGGCCTCCAACAGATGAGCAAAGTGTCTCTGACCTGTTGATTTATATAAAGATCTTAGGCCTTTACCCTGTGACTTTGCTTTTCGGGAACTACTTTCTATGTGTAGTTTGTTACTTAAGTTACTAGAAACTACCATACCTAGAAAGACGTACGACTTTACTCTTTCTAATTTCTGACCTCCCAATTCCCAACTAATGTGGTCCAGTTTTAGTTTGTTTCGTCCCTCCAAGCACATTATCTTACTTTTAGAAATATTTATTTTCAAAAAGTGCTCTTCAGAGAAGGAGTATAGTGCATGCAGACGGTTATTAAGGCCCTTAGGGGAGAGGTCTAATATTAAAATGTCATCTGCATACATTAAGCAGGGAATGTGTCTTTCACCTAGGCGTGGGGCAATTCCTACACATGTTGATAAAGTAAGGGGAAGGTCACTGACATAAAGGGAAAATAGGAGGGGCGCTAGTAGGCAGCCCTGTTTGAGGCCATTTGCAGATGGAATGAGCCGAGAAAGACCTCTTTCCCCTCCCAACAGGACCTTGCACCATGTATCATCATGCAGATCTTGGACCAAGCGTAAGAGGCTATGTGGCATTCCTAAGATGTGTAGCTTTCTCCATAATACCTGACGGTCGACCTTATCAAAGGCCGTGGAGAAATCTATGAAAGCCACATAGACTCTCCCCTTCCTCGCTCTTATGTACTTATCAACTATTACCTGGAGGGCCGTTAAATTATCCAAGGTCCCGTGGTTTTTCCTAAAGCCTGTCTGTTCAAGTGGAAGGATATTTGCAGATTCAACCCAAGCATTTATCCTTTTGAGCAGGCATCTAGTAAAAACTTTGCCGATTGCATCCAGCAATGCGATCTGGCGATAATTCTGGGGGAGAAGACGATCACCCTTTTTGTACAATGGGACCAGGATACTTCCCTTCCAGGAAGGTAGGACCTTTCCACTTAATATGCAGGAATTAAAGATAGGGCATAAAAGCTTGCTCCATTTGACCCTATTCTGCTTTAACACGTTAATTGGGACTTCATCTGGACCCATGGCTCCTGAGCGCCTCATTTCCCCAATGGCGAGTTCTATATCTTTTTCTGAAAAAGACTCTATCGGTTGACTAATGTCTAAAAACCGAACTTGGGGAGAAACTGGGAGGTTGCTAGCATAGAGGTTTGAGACAAAATCCCTCCATATATGTTCCTCAATAGGGATAGGCAGCGGAAAAGTTCTCGTTCCGCACCCTTCACCTATAAGGGACCAAAATTGTCTCAATTCTCCATTAGTTGCAGCCTCCCTTATCTTTACCCAGATGGAATCCTCTTTTTCTTTTCGAAGAGAATATAAGAGTCGCCTCCTTCTCCTTTTTAGTGTTGTTATTTGTCGGGATTTATCCTCAGTTCTATATCCCCCAAGTTATTTATATTGCCTGCAGCAGCTAGCAGCAGGGAAGAGGAGGGATTCCGTTGATTTACCATTTTAACGGCAATATTCCGACTGGAGGGCGATAGTACAGGGATTACATCTATTCCCCTACTCTGGAGGTCTTCAGCCCGTTGGAGGATGAGGTTAGCTACCAGTTTAGAGTGGAACTTCACCCTCGTGACCGTCCCCACTTCAGACTTACGTTGCAGAACTATATCTAGGTCGGCTGATTGAATAAGTTTCAGATTGGCAGATTCTTGGAAGTATTTCAACAAGAGGGATCTGTTCAGGATGCAGTCAGTTTCAAAGAGGGGAAAGAAATCTACCCATACAGTATCTATGTTGTTTTCTGTGTTTTCTTTGCCCGTGGAAACCTTTGCAGGTGCTTCCTTGGGAGCAATTACAAAAGGATTGGAAGAGTACATATTTTGTACAGGGTGATTATGCTCTTGCTCTAATGGAGTTGGTTTAACTGCTTCTTGATACGTAGAGCCTTGGGGAAAAACACCCTGAGCTGTTACACCCTGATATGCAGGTGCAAAGGGGTTAAGAGGCATAGTTGCTTGGGTAAGTGGCTTTAGAACTTGACCTGGAGAGGTCGATTTGTGTGCCACTTTTATATCCCTAGTATTATTGCTTTGTTGACCAAAGGTGAATATGTTAGTAATTGCTGACGAGGGGGATGTATGAGTAGGTAAGAAAGGTAATTTAACCTTGGTTGTTAAAGAGGTATTTTCTTTGGCTGACATATTAATAGGATTTTCATTATTTCCCACTGCCATCTGTGCTAGAGGTGCCGCTTCCAGAAGGGGAGAGCTTAAATATTTCCTAAATAAAATTTTCCTCCGCCTATTTTTATCTATCCGTCTTAACAGTTTCCTCTTGTGCTTTCCGTTCTTTTTTAATGGCACAATTTTCCCTCTATTATCAGTTTCCCCCTGGATAAGTGTGGAGAAGTGTGGCTCACTGGTTAGAGCAGGCAGACCCTGAAGCAGAGGTCAGACCCGGGACCAGGGTTCGATTCCCGACGCGGCAGGGTGTTGAGCTCAAATGTCCACGGACTCGATAATTCTCGCTTCGGTGCCTGACCTAATCATGGGTTCACACTCTGCAACTCTGGGCATTAAGCTTGCTTAATCTCCACAACGGCCCCCCGCGGCGGGATGCCTGGCTTTCACCTTGGGGATGCCCTGTAGGGGCTATCTCACAGGGAAAAACCAGGACGGGTTCCCAAGGCAAGCGCGGAGATACCCCTTCGGGGGTCGATTCTGGCGCTATATAAGAAATACAATAATAATAATAATAATAATAACTTCCTCCGCTATTTCCCCGTCCCCCTTCTGTTTCTTAAATATTGAGAATAGGTTTTTTCCAGTATTTAGCGGGGATTCCCCCTGAAGTTTTATTACCAAATCGTGATTTACTGAACCATTTAAGTTGGATGATGGCTGGGGAGCACCCGTTTTCTCTTGTACAATTTTTGAAGTAGTTGTAGCTACTGGGGGTTGCTCGTTTATACCAGTTTGGTCTGGGACCGTGGGGGAGAAGGGGGGTCCCTTCCCGTCTACTTCCCTCTCTTTTTGGGACTTCAGCAGAACTTTTAGAATTTGGGTCACTGTATCCAGCACACAATCAGATCCCCCCACAAATTTTTCCAATAGATGTAAAATGGAGGCTAATAGGTGTTCTAAGATGTGGAGGGAGTCAGAAAGCGGTTTACCGGGCCCCTTACATTGGAAGGAATTAATTCCAGTCAAATTTAGATTTGGGCTAGAGGAAAAGTGAGAGTGTGAGGTTTTGGATGGGGTACTGCTGTAAAGTTGTAGGCCAGCATGGTTTAACATTAACGGGGTGTTCTGGGGTAACTCAACAATTGTAGGATCTGATTCTAGATACCGTTGACAAAGGGCTTCGTCTAGAATCATTGGGGACAAACCGTTATGAAAAGATGTTTTAATTGGAGAACTATTTGCGGGCTGGGTAGCTTCTGTGACAGGGATTGCCATGAAGTTTACATTATCTTGCTCTATGTCTTTTTTTGTTTTTATTATTACCTCTGGTGCTAGGTCAATATTATTTTTCAAAGTAGAGAACAAAGGGGGTGAGAACTCACTCTTGGGAGGGGAATGTAGCGTCCTAACTAGACTTGAGTCTGCCTTTGCTTTTTTAATTTCAGGGTTTTCTGGAGCATCATTTAGGGCAGAATCCAAGTGGATGACTCCAAGATCTTTTGGGTCCATTACTTTATTGTCCGACCCTAAGGCTTTATTTTTACCCTTTTCCCAAAAGTTGAAAAGCTGGCAGGTACTTTTCATATTTGAGGATTGGCTATGTTTGTTTCGAAGGGGATTTGATTTAGTTTTGGAGCTAGATCTTCCTACTATTATTTTACCGGATCTTAGTTTCTTTGTCATCTTGACCGAAGAACACTATCGAGAATGCGCTGTAGATAAGCGTATTCAATATCGATAGGGAGCTCTGGTATTATACTGCAGGTAAATATTTCTAAGTGGAGGAGCAAGAATGCCTAACCGATTGCAGACTGGCTGTATGAGCGTCGCACAGGTAGTTTAGATTGCAATATGACGTACCGGGGTTAAGGGAATGGGCCTAGCCTGGCCTTCTCGTGCCTCTGAGGGCCTCAGAGGGCCCGCCCTTGTCCCGGGCTTCTCCCGGGCGCTACCCGCGCGCTCCCGCGCAGCGGAGTACTGGTACTCTATTTATTGACTGACCTTAGGAGAGGGCGTGGCCTTGAGGGAGAGCGTCACCAGGTGAGATCGGTAAGGCAGCTGCTGGGACTCTTGGGAGTTGGAGTCCAGCAGTCTGCCCGCTCGCAGCCCTACTTGCCTCGAGCCCCCAGTCCTCAGATGACAGTCACAGCAGAAAGCCCCTCCGGTGAAGCGGGACCCGCGAAGCGGGTCCGGCGGAAAGTAGAGCTTACAAATGCGCTTCAGCAGCAACACAAAGCGCCGTGTCAGTCCTCCAAAGCGAGACACAGGTGCAGTTCAACTGGAAACGGTGCAGAAAGGTATCCGATGTAGAAGGAAATCCGGCGCCTTTTGCTGAAAAGAAGGGGGCGTGGCCTTGAGGGAGAGCGTCACCAGGTGAGATCGGTGAGGCAGCTGCTGGGACTCTTGGGAGTTGGAGTCCAGCAGTCTGCCCGCTCGCAGCCCTACTTGCCTCGAGCCCCCAGTCCTCAGATGACAGTCACAGCAGAAAGCCCCTCCGGTGAAGCGGGACCCGCGAAGCGGGTCCGGCGGAAAGTAGCGCTTACAAATGCGCTTCAGCAGCAACACAAAGCGCCGTGTCAGTCCTCCAAAGCGAGACACAGGTGCAGTTCAACTGGAAACGGTGCAGAAAGGTATCCGATGTAGAAGGAAATCCGGCGCCTTTTGCTGAAAAGAAGGGGGCGTGGCCTTGAGGGAGAGCGTCACCAGGTGAGATCGGTGAGGCAGCTGCTGGGACTCTTGGGAGTTGGAGTCCAGCAGTCTGCCCGCTCGCAGCCCTACTTGCCTCGAGCCCCCAGTCCTCAGATGACAGTCACAGCAGAAAGCCCCTCCGATGAAGCGGGACCCGCGAAGCGGGTCCGGCGGAAAGTAGCGCTAACAAATGCGCTTCAGCAGCAACACAAAGCGCCGTGTCAGTCCTCCAAAGCGAGACACAGGTGCAGTTCAACTGGAAACGGTGCAGAAAGGTATCCGATGTAGAAGGAAATCCGGCGCCTTTTGCTGAAAAGAAGGGGGCGTGGCCTTGAGGGAGAGCGTCACCAGGTGAGATCGGTGAGGCAGCTGCTGGGACTCTTGGGAGTTGGAGTCCAGCAGTCTGCCCGCTCGCAGCCCTACTTGCCTCGAGCCCCCAGTCCTCAGATGACAGTCACAGCAGAAAGCCCCTCCGGTGAAGCGGGACCCGCGAAGCGGGTCCGGCGGAAAGTAGCGCTTACAAATGCGCTTCAGCAGCAACACAAAGCGCCGTGTCAGTCCTCCAAAGCGAGACACAGGTGCAGTTCAACTGGAAACGGTGCAGAAAGGTATCCGATGTAGAAGGAAATCCGGCGCCTTTTGCTGAAAAGAAGGGGGCGTGGCCTTGAGGGAGAGCGTCACCAGGTGAGATCGGTGAGGCAGCTGCTGGGACTCTTGGGAGTTGGAGTCCAGCAGTCTGCCCGCTCGCAGCCCTACTTGCCTCGAGCCCCCAGTCCTCAGATGACAGTCACAGCAGAAAGCCCCTCCGGTGAAGCGGGACCCGCGAAGCGGGTCCGGTGGAAAGTAGCGCTTACAAATGCGCTTCAGCAGCAACACAAAGCGCCGTGTCAGTCCTCCAAAGCGAGACACAGGTGCAGTTCAACTGGAAACGGTGCAGAAAGGTATATTTACAAGGGAATGGGAAAACGACCATATACACAATATTCAATGATTTAAACAATGACTATTGAATTCATAGACATTGATTGAAAGGTTCATTCCCAAAGGGCGAAGACGGCGTTTCGACCCTTTATAGGATGGAGGGTCTCGCCAGGACAGGGACAATGTGGGACATCTGTGGGGGGTGAAAAAGGGGAAGGTGAGCTCAGTGTATGGAAAAGTGAATTTACAAAAAGGACTTAATGTGAAAGACCTGGTACCTTTAAAGAGTCAATCAAGGGCTCGTGGTGGAAAGGTGCCAACCATGCGTGAAAGGGAAGAATAAACGTACTTACAGTGAACCCTGCTGGGTACTCTGGTACAGGGAAACAAAAAACGGTAAGGGATGTAGTCACTGAAGGTCAAGGTAGCAACACGCTGTATGGGGCTTCTCAAAACATGTACTCACCACTATATGTAGTTGGATAGAGCACAATGGAGTTAATCTTGTGTGGCAACAACACGCAATGAGTCTAATTGTAGGATCATGCCACTTGAGTGCTGCAATGAGCACTGGTCCGGCGCTGGCCAGGAAGATGCCTGCAAGGATTCATAAGGGTTAAATAAGGTTGTGCAGGGGAATTCGCTGCACGGCGGTTTCATGTGGAAAGGCAGCGTGTACCTGTTAGTAACCGCAATCTGCTTCTGTCCGACTGAATCGAGGAACCGGCACTGTCAGACATCAAGGAAGTACAGCGTGTGCGCAGACAAGATAGAAGAGAGCAGAGCGCTCGATCTTCTAAACGAAAAGGCAAAAGAGGTTGGCACCGAGTTATCGATGAGCCCACAGAGTGAAGTTAGGACCAGGCAATAGGAAACAAAATTACATACGGCGCATATCTAGAAAACCAATTGTTTTTGTACAATTTTAAAATAAATATAAATGCAGTGTTCTTATGTCAAACTTAAAGCACCATATTTACATATTTTACATTAATACAAACAGGAGGTACACACAACAAGATTCAATATGCAAAAGAGACAAGAAAACAAGGTTCAACATTTTCAAGGAAAATAATGGAAATCAAACAGTTATCAGGATGTATGTCAGCCGACATACCATCAATAGGTTGTTATCCTAAGGTTACAACAAAGCCTCTCCATTCCTCAGCGGAATTGAGACCCGCATTTATCGAATTAGGCTTGTCAATCCAGTGACATTCTCGTCGTTGCAGTATTTGTGATATACTGCCTCCTCTTTGAGGTAGTCTGGCAATGTCAATCACCTGCCACTTTATTTCATCAGCTGTGTGATTTTTGTCCATAAAGTGGGTAACAAGGGGTGCTGAAACAACAGATATTTTAATACGGCTACAATGTTGTCCTATTTTTGCCTTAATAGGTTGTTGAGTCTGTCCAATATATGGAAGACCACATGGACACCAAAGGCAATACACAACATTGCGTGTATTGCAATTAGAGAAAAAATCAAGAGTGTATTCACAATTGCCGTATTTAAAGGTGGTCGTATTTTCCGTAAACAGACAGTTAACACAGTTCCCACATCTATGATGGCCAAGGACAGGGGAAAGGCCCCAAGCTGATTCTAACGTGCCAGTTTTTTTGACGACATCTGTGGAGGATCTCACCAAATGATCTTTAATATTTCTAGCTCTTTTGTACGCAAACAGGGGGACCTCCAATAAAGGATCTATGCTTTTAATGATGTTCCAGTGTTTGGTAATTATGTTACGGATCTTGTTCGTATGAATGCCAAAGGTGGTGACACAGACAATCTTATTCATTTGTTCTTTGGGCTTAGTTCTTAGAAGCTCCTCCCTGGGACAGTACCAGGCACGCTTTAATGATCTTTTCACTAGTTTATTTGGGTAACCTCTCGATAGTAATTTCCTTTTTAAAATTTCGGCCTCCCTCATATAGTCCTCCTTCCGGGTACAGTTCCGACGAATTCGTAGGAACTGACCGAAAGGAAGGCCATCTCTCAGAGCTCTAGGATGTTGGCTGCTATAAGCTAATAGCGTATTTCTCTCAGTGGGTTTTCTGTGAAGTGAGGTAAACAGTTTTCCATTGGCCTGTTGGATGTTGAGATCTAAGAAGGCTATCATAGATTTGTCTAGTGTAGAAGTAAATGTAAGGTATGGTTGAATTTGATTTAGATAGATCACAAATTCATTAAAACTCTCTTCACTGTTTCTCCAAATTAAAAAAATGTCATCAATGTACCTATACCAACACCCAATATGGGTGTGGTAAGGATTGCGACTACTCAATGCGAAGGTAAGTTCTATATAGTTCATATAGATATTTGCCAGATTTGGGGCAAAAACTTCTCCCATACTTGTCCCGCTGCATTGCTGGTAATATTGTCCATCTGATACAAAGTAGTTAGTCTGTAATGCTATGCGGAGTAATGAAATTATGAACCAGGTAGGTACAGTAAATAGTCTAGGTCTGGTATCTAAGAGTTGTTCGATAACCTGAATGCTTTCCAATTGAGGGATGTTAGTATACAGTGATGAGATATCCAATGTGGCCAACCAGTCTGTATTGGTATCATACTCAAGTCCTTCTACTAAGTTTATCATGTGCATGGTATCTCGCACGTAACTTTTCTGTAAGGGGACAAAATCCCTAATGAAAAAATCAATATAGCAACCAATGGCCTGGGTTCTAGAATGGAACCACACCCAGATAGAATTGGTCGACCTGGTGGATGGGTAATGCTCTTGTGTACCTTTGGGAGGGTATACAGAACAGGAGTTCTGGGATTCTCTGCATTTAGGAATTCAAATTCATTTTTGGTTACAAAACCTAATTCCAGACCTTCTGTAGTGATCTTAGAAATTTCATCGCGAATTTTTGACTGGGGATTTTGTCTAAGTTTTTTATAAGGCTTTATTTCTGAAATTTGCTTGGTGAGCTCTGTCTCATAGTCAACTCTCTCCTGAATAACTATCTCACCCCCCTTGTCTGCTGGCTTGAGAATTATCGAGGAGTCCTGTTTTAGAGTGTTGAGAGCTTGTCGTTCGGCTAGTGTGATATTGTAAGGGGTGAATTGTTTGGTGATTCCTAGATTATCTACACCCTGTAGAACAAGTTTTTCAAAAGTAAGTAGCTCTGGCGGCATCATGCCGTTAGTGGGGTAAAAAGTAGATGGTGGCCTCAGTCCTGTAACAGATTCTTGTTGGATGAAATCACGGTCTTTGAAGAACAGTTTCAGGCGGATTTTCCTAAAGAACTGAAATAATTCAGCTTTAATATTAAAAAAGTTAGTCTTTTCGGTTATTACGAATGACAAACCTTTGCTTAAAAGAGAAACTTCTGATGATGACAGAACATGTTTCGATAGATTGAAAATGGGAATTGTTTCCATATTTATTCATAGGAGAGGTTACTGCTAGCTACTGCTAGTGTGGTACCACTCCTACTAACACCACAACAACGGAATTTCGGTCTGGGATGGCCTAATCACCATTTGCCATGCAGCCAGCGCTGTGCCTAGCTCTATTCTCAAACACGAATCACACGTAAGATAAGCCTTTTGGGGAGGAAGAATAATGGGCTAGGACTCGGAGGAGAGACTGACAGTAGTACTAGTAAAGTACTAGTAGGCCAATTGAATTCACTAACTCTGTTAGCTGCACTTTTGAACATTTTTGGAAGATTTAGATAATTCATGCTGGTAAGTTTGAGGAAACCAAACGTGCCGTAACCCCCGCCCACCACCCCACAAAATAAGATCAACACGTACACTATGTTGAAGTATGTAAAATGAATAATGATATATTTCCCCTAACAAAAATAAACTAGTCCCACACCTCCCTACCCCAAACAATTGTCCATTTCAAATAGTCCAGTAGTCCCAAATAATCCCCAACTCCTGATTCCCACCCCCCCCAACAGTCTTTAAAAAAGGGGCAAGGGACACAGTCACTTCCGGCGTTGTCTCGACAGGCGGTCCCGCTGCTCCTTGCTGTTTTTCAAGGTCGTCCACCTTGCACTCCAGGTAGTCCACTCTTAGGCTTAGGCGGCGCATGCGTGCCTTCCAGGCTCTGGGGGGCCAGCTGCTGGTGTTCTTGCAGCTGAGTGGTGGCGGGGCGCTGTGATGGAGGCTGCTGGCTGGTGGTCATGGGGGCAGTGCTGGAGGAGGTTGTTGACACCCCCTCCTCCTGGTTCCGAGCCCACAGCTGGGAATATTCCACCCGAATGGCCTCCATCTTCCGGGCCCTGGCCTGGACAGCCATCTCTCTTCTGGTGAGCTTTTTTGGGAGCATCTATATGAAGAAAGAAAGAAAAATAATGTAACCAATACTCTTTAACAATAAGACAAAATAATTCAACAGAAAGTTGTCTCACAGTAACACTAGCAATTTGCAAGCACAGTATAACATTTTGGCATGTATCTTTCCGCCGTCTTTGTAGGCCTGTAACAGTGGGAGTTTCAGGAATTCTACTACCAGGCAGCATTATGGACTCAATACAGAGTCAGAGAGTACACCAGTATTCTTTTTTTTTCTCTAGTTTTGCAAAAGAAATTACTTGTATGTGAACTTGTGGTAGTCGGCATAATGCCAGTTCAGTCAGCTTGCACCCAAGATAAAGAGACACAAGCCATGATGACGCAGACTTGCATGCATTACTTTAAGCAGTACATGAAGGTGGGGATAGGGAAGCTCTTACTTTTGTATCGGGGTGGCACTGGCCGTACTCGGTTACATCAAGGGCTACTGCTCAATGTAATCTATATTTCGCACTGCCCCCCCTGGGCCTTCAATACTACAAAAGGAAAATGAAGATTATTCAGATCACATGATCTCTTTGCTTATATGATGGATCACTTTAGGTGCTTTGTTGTGATAGATTGAGTGAACAACAGCGATAGTCCACCCATGATTTACACAGCAGAAAGAAAATTATGACCATAGGGAGTGAGTGCGGTAACCATAATTGCCGGAGGAAGGGACTTTCTTGACTTGATATAATTGTCAACTATACAATACATACACAATATATGCTGTGCTTGCAAAGTAAACTACTGTACTGTTACTTTGGGCAAGGGAGAGTTTCTGAACAATCACAACTTGTAGTATTTGGATTTCCTCTACTTTGCTACTCTGGCACGGACATGCTGTTCGAACAAAGTAACACTCTTCATGCACTGAGCGTCTGCTCTACATACACCTCTGCTATGTATGAGGAAGAAGATACCATCCAGGCTACCAAAGTAAACGTCTATCATTCTTCTTAATGTCTCAACTGTAACAACTTTACTTTTTCTCAACAACCAAATAACACCTTTTTCATTTTATTTGGTAAACCACCGTCTTGGCTTGCATTTGAGTTCCACCAAAATGATATATTGTAATGCACATCACGCATGAATTTTCTGATTGACCCACACAGGCAGTCATTTTTTCTTTCTCCTCCAACCATCCTTGCTTCAAGCAGCCATGCATCTGATTCCTTCCTATCAGCCACCTCTGCCTGCATTCAAAAACATGTATCATTCTTTAGTCATAAATGTTATGACTCGCTCGTCCTTCCATTGACCCTAAGTTCTTTCCCTTTTCGTTCATCACATCCCTCAAGTTCATCTGATATGACTTGGCTTCACGATAAAAGTTTCCCAGCTGATTTGAAGTCAAATAGAGGGGGCCATTGCTTACTCAAGAACTACCGCCGCTAATGCTATTGCTAAGTCAAGGGTGACTGTCTTCTCCGTGATTGGCTAAAAAAATGTAGTTCTAAATCAGTAACTGTTCTTAACAGAACAGTGTACTTGTAGTATTGTACTGTCTACTGTACAGTACATCATACACTCCTTTGCGAGCCTACTCTAAAATATCAATAGGAAGTATAATAATAACTAACCACCATCCACCGCTGCTGAGCCATCCGCCTCAGCTCCTCCTGGTGGCGCAGCCGCATCCGCCGCTTGAGTGGACCCCTCCGCGCTGCTGGCCCCGGCACTGGTGGTGGCAAGTGCTGCATCCGATGTTGTGACGCCTAGAAAAAACATGTCATATTTCTAGATGCCATACACCACCCCCTACTTTGTCTCGTAATGGAAGAGAAAATGTTAAACAATTTTTAATTATTGGGACTGAAAAGAAGTCATGGTTTTGGGGAGGGTGTTAACTTATATGCTTAGCCATAACATGCAACTCTTTTTGCCACAACTGATGAATGCTTGCTCTTTAACGTGCAACGTTTGCATAGTTACAGACAGAACCAACTACTCCTCATCACCACCAGGAGGACTTGAAGTTCCAACAAGGTGAGGGTTCCCGAGTCCCGCACAGTTACTTCTGACTGAGGTATGTGGAAAGTCGAACTGCATCTATCATCAGCAATGTCCTATTTCTCTTGTCCATTCTTCTTTATGTGCAGAATAGTCCCTGAAACATTAGCGGTATGGTATGTGCTACTATCAAATCAAAAAGCCAACTACTAGCTTATTCTTGGTGGACATTGACATTTTGTTGTTGGAAATTGTCAAAGAACTAACATTAAGAAGACTGGAATAGACAGCAAGGGCAACCCAGAGGATGCACTGAGCGCCTCTAGAGATATTGCTGGATCAGAGTTTTGTTTAACACTGTTTGCCTACTGAGCAAGCTTAGCTACCTACACAGACCGACTCATAAATAATAGTAAATAATAGTAGCACAGAGAGTGATGGTAGAGAGGAAGGATAAGAAAGTAAAAACAGTCTACAAGAAGATCAAAGACTATTTTGTAAAAAATAGAATTAGGAAACAGTTTGGATTGAATAGGAGCTGTAAAAGGTATGGAAGTATAATTATATTAACAACAGAACAACTTAGTAGGGCCAGCAGAAGAGCCTGCAGAGGACCGTTCCTACTCAATCTATTCCACCGGAGTCTGGGATGTTGCTGCCTTGCCCCTGGGAGGTGCTGATGATCATGAAATAAACACAAACATGGATGATTGTTTTTTGGAAATATTTGATTTCTTTGACCACAATCTAAAATTATCTCGGGAAAACAAATTAGCAACAATTGCACTACATGTATTGACCTATCTGATCTGGTCAACTAGGAGGATACTAATACAGTTTTGCTGGATTCCCAGACCGTCTACTTTGAAAGTTATGTAAATCACTAACTAAACCAACAACAAAAAGGTTCTACTACGACTGCCAGCACTCAGCAGCACGCGACGTGACAGACACAGTCCGTCATCATGATTGCAGAGCACTAAAAAATGTCCTACTACTAATAACAAGTCATAATATACTTAACCTATCAATCCATCACTATCTCTTCTTCTTAGTGGCAGCAGGAGTACAAAGGAAGGACTAGACTTGAGTCTCTAGTCTCTCTAGCATTACGCAGTTCTGTGAAGTACTACACTCATACATATTCAGGCCAAATGAACACAAAGTTGCAAACAAGTAAGCATAGTAGCAACGCCACTTAAGCACCTGCAATCACAGAAGCTATTTAAACACTATTTTACCTGCAATGTAATCGAATAGGCAGCATTCTTGCTCTTCGGGAAAAACATATATTAGCAATATAACACAGAGCAGAAGAATACAAAGTAGTTATTAAATAGCTACTCACCAAGGCCAGGGATCTCTACGCCTAGCAGGTGGAGCAGGTCCTGCTCCCGGTCGAGGACGTCGGCCCACCGGTGCGTCGCTTGGTCGTAGGTGCGCCGGACCCCCGACTCCCTCCGCATGGCCTGGCACACCTTATCCCACCGCTGGCGACGCTCCCGGAGGCCATACCCTTGACCGGGCCTGCCCCCTGCTGCCAGGGTCTTAGGGAGGTGGCGCAGAACAAAAAATATAAGGGCGGCCACCTCCACCGCGGTGAAAATCTCCCTGGCCACCTTTTGCTCCCCCCTCAAACGCCCGCATGGGAGCCAGGTGCGGGGTGCGGGACCCTTCCCCTTACTCTTCCTGGCTCCCTTTGGCATGGTCCTGGACAGCTGAAGAAAAAAAAATATGAAAGAATAGGGAAAAAGTAAAGAAAAGAAAAGAGTTTAAAAAAGTAGCTTTAAAAGTAACGAAAAGTGGAAAAAAACACAAAATATAGATGTAGAAAAATAGAGGGATAGATAATAAGTAAAAAAGATTTTAAAAAAGTTCAAAGAAACAAAGGATTGGAGAGATTAGGGGAGAATAGGAAAAGCATGCCCAGACCCATACCAATGAATGAAAAACAAGATGGCCGCACCCATTGAGGACGGCGCGGGTAAGTTCACGCGATATTTCCCCCGCGAGCACGCAAAAACACACGCGAACTAGTAATAGCGCGCCGCACACAACGCAAGCTTGCCAATTGCGCCCGGAAACGTAAAAACGCAATGCGCACAAAATGGCCGCGCCCATGTAAGACCGCATGGGTAACTTCGCGGTCAGTGCACTGCAAGCGGCCCGCGAATACGCAAAAAACCCAGCGAACACGCAAAAAAAATTCTGCTGATCGCTAATTCGATTTTGCACTAATTCGCGGACCACGAATTCGCAAATTTCACCCATACTTAATGGGAACACCCACGGCAACACCCATGGCACGTCCGAAACACCCAAAATTTTACATTTAAGGATGTCATATAAACAAGGACATGAAAAGTTATGCAGGTTGACTTTAACTGTCCTAGCAAGTAGGGGGCAGCAGGTCGATCTGCCGCTGCATCACGAAAAGTGACCCACCTGCGGCGCAAGGGGCATGTAACTAAGCCCCATTGGGTTCACCACTTACCATTCAACTGCCTGTGGTGTCAGCTCCCCTTAGTCCAATGCTTCACAATGATGGATATTGCAGCTGTACATTTTAAGTAATGTGCTAAAAGTGCACATTCAGCAGTGACATTTGATCACTCCATACCTCACCTATTCCAAATAGGGATGACCCGACAACATTAGATGAATTTCCTCTAATCCCTTGTGTGGTAGAATATTTTTCAAGAACAACAGCTAGTGGGGAAACCACTGGTATACCAAACGCACAACAAAATTTAGAGTATGACAATGAAATCACATGAAACTAAGCTTATTGCTTTAACAAAAACCAATAAAGGATTCACTTTTGAGACCATTGTGATTCAACTTCTGTATTCATTTTAATTTTCATGAGATACATGAAGAATTGGATAAACTGCAAGACCTTTCTTATACTACAAAAAAGGCTTCACTGTATTGTTATTTATAAACAATATGAACATTGCTGTCTATTTACAAACACAATCAATCATGAATGCATTGTGTAAATTACACAAGTCATACCTCACCTGGACCATTTCCTCAACATAGTGTTCACCTCCTAGCTTTTGGCATTGCTCATTGTCCACATTCAAATATTCTGATCTGCCTCACAATTGATCACTTTTTCCCACTCTGGCGTGTCCAGTCGGATGATCTTCCTCCAGCCCTTCCGTCGTCTTTTCTTACCTTTTTTCATCAACTTTGGTTTCCCCTCCATTCATCCAATCTTACTTTGCCTACGTTCATTCCCTTGCCCTTCTACCCATCACTCCGGGCTAGATGCAGGTGGCTAGGAAAAATTATAAATGTCAGCTCCTACATAGGCCAGATGGCATATATACTCATTGTAGTCTCTGCAATCTGGTCTCTCATGGAAAGAAACATGAAGTATCAACTATCACCCATGAGCGTATGGCCTTATTGAACTGTAGGTCACTGCCCAAAACATTCTTTAGAGATCAACCTTTTGATCCAAGACCACCAACTTGATATACTGTTCCTGACGGAGACATGGTTATCTCCAAATTCGGAAGCAGATATCGTTAACGCGCTCCCCCCAGGGTTTCTTATTCAATCTCAGAACAGGCCCATTGGTAGAGGGGGTGGGTTAGCTATACTGTATAAAGACCATCTCACTTGTAGGACAGTAGACGGTGGCATCACCAACTGCGAGAGCTCCCACTTCACTATACAAATCTCCCCCACCAATTCTATATCAGGCCTGCTGGTGTACCGCCCCCGGGCTGTCCAGGGCAGTTTGTCAGCGCATTACTAGAAACAGTGACTGTCTTTGCCTCTACTGCCTCTAACTTTGTGGTATTGGGAGACCTTAACCTACACAATAATGACCCCCATGACAAAATAGCTGCTGATCTTCTGCTTGACCTCAAATCCTACGACTTGGGTCTTACTAATATGGATGCCACTCATAACAAGGGATACCTTTTAGACCCCATTTTCTCCTACATTCTGTCATTGAAGTCCAGTTCCCCAGTACCCCTCTCCTGGTCTGATCATTTTTTGATCCCTTTCTCCTGGCAAGTCGGCATCGATATTTCTCGAACTCCGGCTGTGTGTACATTGGAGAGAGCCTGGTCCAAGCTCCCCCTTGAAACTTGAACAGTCTGCCCCATTACACGACCCCAATCCCGTGGTAGACGACAAAAACTTCAGGTGCTGGCTTGACAAACCACTTGAGCAAGTCCTGCCGAGGAAAAGAATCGACAAAAAGGGTAGAGTTTTTAAATCCCCTTGGTACACCCCTGAATTCAAAGCTCAAACGAAAGGATGCAAGAAACTCGAGCGCGTCTGGAGGAAGGAATGGGCCAATCATAATAAAGAAACCTATCGCGCCGCGATTAGAGAGTACAAAGTCTCTCTAAAAAATGCCAAGGCCGCATTTTTTGAAGAAAGAATTAAAACATCCTCTAACTCCTCTAGAGAAACATTTCAGATTGTAAAAGAGCTACTTAAGGTCCCTGACCCCCCCTCAGTCCTATATATCTCAGGGGCCAAATGCAATCAGCTCGCAGACTTTTTTAACTCTAAATTCAAAATATTTTACAAACATTGCCGCAAACTGGCTGCACATTAGACCTTGGTAGCAGACCCCATGCGTCCGGCCCTCAGCTAAATTCCTTTGCTCTGGTCTCTGTGGAGGAATTTCAAAAAGTCCTGGCAGCTATGAAAAGTGGCTCTCCCAGTGGCTCTGCACCTATGTACATTCTCAAAAGCATTATCTCCACCATCTCCCCTCTTGCCACTGACCTAATTAATGCTTCCCTCTGCCAAGGCATTGTCCCTCCAAGTTGGAAGGAGGCCATCGTGAAAGCTCTACTAAAAAAGTCTCAACTGGACCCCTTGGAGTTAGCCAATGTCAGGCCCATACCACTGTTACCGGGGCTCAGTAAGATTGCAGAGAAAACGGTCAATCAACGACTGTCCTTTTTTCTGGAGTCCAATGAGCTACTATGTAGGTCCCAAACAGGCTTTAGCCAGGACAGGGAACAGAGACTGCCCTTATATCAGTCATCGAAGAGGCGAGGTGCATCTTGGATTCAGGAGGATCAGTGGTAGTGATCCTCCTGGATCTAAGTGCAGCCTTTGATACGGTTAACCACCGTATCTTGATCCAGCACCTATCTAACATCGGAGTCTCAGGTACTGCCCTGGCGTGACTAACATCTTTTCTCAACAATCGGACTTTTCAAGTCGGGGAGGGCAGTGCACGGTCCAAATTGATTCCCCTCCAGTGTGGTGTTCCGCAGGGCTCCTCGTTGAGCCCTACTTTGTTCAACGTATATATGTCCCCACTGGAAGAGGTGGTTGCTTCATTTGGGGTCAAAATAATCAGTTACGTGGACGACACACAACTTGTCGTATCACTTACTCAATTGGACCAGTGCTCTGAAAACCTTCACTCCTGTCTTTCAGAAATACACGCCTGGGTGAGAAAGTCCTCACTTAAATTGAATGGCTCTAAAACGGAACTTATGCTTCTGGGGCATAAGCTGACATCGCTACCCGATGCCATTTGGCCCATCTGTATGGGAGCTCTCCCCTCCCCAAAAAGTGAAATCAAGAGCCTAGGGGTCTGGCTTGAACGAGACCTCTCATTTAGAACTCAAGCAAAAAAAACGGCGGCCATTTGTTTTGGCCTTCTCCGCTCAGCCCGGAAGGTTCTTCCCCTTCTCCCCCCCCCCCTCGCTGATCTTGTCAAGGCTGGATTACAGCAATGCCCTATACTTGGGTGCACCAGAAGCGACAATCAACAAACTTCAATTAATTCAAAATTCTGCAGCTAGGCTGCTCACAGGTACCCCGGCTAGGTCCTCAGCCAAACTGGCCCTTAGATCTCTCCATTGGCTGCCTATTCGTGAGAGGATAAAGTTTAAATCCCTGTGTATTGTCCATAAATCCCTACAAGGCAAGGGACCATCCATCCTTAAGAACTTAGTGTCTCCTTACAAAGCCAACAGACCCCATCGCTCTGATTGTGAATGTCTGACCAGAATTCCCAGAGTAAGAAGGGCGCGCACTGGAGGTCGTCGATTTTCCGTTAACGCAGCGACCCTGTGGAACTCCCTTCCGCTGATTATGCGAGCTGAACCAAGCCATCTGCGGTTTCGGAAGCTCCTCAAAACTTTCCTCTTTCCCAAGGCCCCCTAACTTAGCATTTTCTACTCAGTAGCCTCTGCTCTACAGCGCTGGGACGCCTCCGGGTAACCACGCGCTCTATAAATCTGCTTCACTTCACTTCACTTCACTAAATACTGGTCGGTTAAGTCGAAATTCTGTACATTTCAGCGTTACCAACCGGTATTTAGCCATGTGCGATGTAGGTATTACCGAATGCCATTGGTAATAACAATTCAGTAAATTTAAGGGAAACCAGTTACCGATTCCTTATTTACCGATCAGCCGACACCGAAACACCAAAATATCGAATTGGTAAATAAGAAATCAGTAACAAATCGCTAATGCAATGTACCAAAAATCGGTAATACAGAATTTGTCCAAAATCAGTATTTAATAATCGGTAATCGAAATTTGCCTAGCTTAGTAACTGTAAGTTTCAATTCTATTAAGGACACGGAGGCGAGGATTATGCTTTTCTCTCTTCGCTGTTTATTAACATAACATCGCACAGCAGCCAGAAAAGCATCAAAACTCGAAAAATTTTTAGTATTCCCAACACAGGAATATCAGAAAACATCGTAATAACATTGTTTAATAACTACAAATCCCATGAGATCCACATTAGGCAGTCCTTTTTTAGTGTCCATAAATCCCAATATAAGGCGTCCAACCACCGAACTCCTCCTCTTTCTTCGTGGCGAGTCAGGCCAAAGTCTCAAGCATCTCGTTTCGCACCATCATTCCCTGGCGGAAAAAGAACAGCGTGAGCTAAGCCATACCCGCTAAGCATGAAGGCAAATCAACAAAGCAGAGCATCAAGTCAATCGACATGCAACCCAAGAAAACAGTAACCATACTGCAAATCGGAAAACGGATTACTTACTCCAGTACGGGCGGGATCTCCGCAGGAGGTATGGGTGGGATAATCCTCGCCTCCGTGTCCTTAATAGAATTGAAACTTACTGTTACTAAGCTAGGCAAATTTCGATTCTATGTCAGGACCGGAGGCTTCAGATTATGCTTGTTTAAAGCTTGTCCACCACCAAACTAGCAATATCCACCACTGGCTTAAAATAGAACCTTTTGAAGGTGGAATCCGAAGACCAGTCCGCAGCGCGCATGAGGTCTTCTAATCGTGCCCCAAGGGCAAATGCTTTAGAGGCCATGGCCCCTCTTGCTGAGTGAGCTCCGAACTGCCTCGTATCAATACCAGCTTCCTGCATCACCCAACGTACCCACCGGGCTATAGTGGGGGAAGAGACAGCCTTGTGCGGTTTGCGCAGCGCAATCAGTAACTGCCGTTCGCCCGGAGGGCGAAGTTCCGTTGTGACATCCTCATAGGTCTTCAAACACTGTACCACACACAACTTAGGGGCATCAGCAAATGCCGGATAGGAAATAGACCTCGTAGCCGATTTCGTGCGTCGGCCCACGGTAAAGGTCACCCCATCCGGGGAGAACGCTCTCGCCGTGACATCAAGGGCACGCACGTCAGACACCCTGCGACAAGACACTAAGCACAGGAGCATCGCCAGTTTAGCTGACAGTTCCTTTAAGGAAAGATACTTGTTAGGTTGCCAGGAAAGAAAAAGGTTCAACACCACGTTGACATCCCACAGGACGGAATACCGTGGCTCCGGCGGTAAAGCCAGACGCACTCCCCTAAGGAGCCTGCATACCAGGGGATGTTCCCCGACCGCCACTCCATCCAGCTGCACATGAGCTGCAGATATGGCAGAACGTATTGTATTAATCGTCCGGTAAGCTAAGCCGGCGGTAGAGAGTTCTGCAAGGAAATTCAGGATAGGAACGAGGCCTGCGACCATGGGATCCGAATCCCGTCGAAGACACCAACGAACCCACCTGGTCCAGGCCGATCTATACCTCTTGGCAGTGCTGCCTGCCCAGGCCTTGGACAAAAAGTGCTGAGCTGAGTTCGAAAGGCCAGGGAGCGACCAACGTCGCCTGAAAGCCTCCATGCCATGAGGCGGAGAGAACCCTGGAGGAGATGGTGAGGGACCCCGTCTGGATTGAGGAGAAGACGAGGAAGCCGGGGGAGTAGGATTGGAGAATCCCAGGAGAGTTCCAGCAGAACTGGAAACCACACTTGCGACCTCCAACCGGCGTCACCATCACCACGTCCGCCATCTGACGGCGAATCTGGGCCCTGGCCCGTACTATCATGGAGAAAGGCGGGAAGGCATACGGCCGTTCCTGACTCCAGTCTTGGAGGAACGCATCCGTCGCCTCCGCCGAGGGGTCCGGTCTCCAGCTGAAGAACCTCGGGAGCTGGAAGTCCAGACGGGACGCAAACAGGTCTATGGAAAACGGTCCCCAGCATGCCGCCAGCCAGCGGAACACTTGAACATCCAGCTTCCACAGGCTGGAGTCTCGAAGATATCTCGAGTGCCAATTCGCCAACTGATTGGCCCGACCCGGCAGGTATTCTGCCGTAACCGAGACTTGATGGGCGAGACAATAATCCCAAAAGTCTTTCGCCAGGTCCGCAAGGGCTCTTGATCGCGGACCCCCTAAGTGGTTCACATACCGAACCGCTGAGACGTTGTCCATCCGCAGAAGGACGCATGACTTCACTGAGTCCCTCGTCCAGCAACGGACGGCGAACGAACCTGCTAGAAGTTCCAAGCAGTTGATGTGAAGTCGCTGTTCGTCGGACGACCAAGCGCCGCCTGTGGAAAAATCCCCGCAGCGGGCGCCCCAGCCAGACCTGCTGGCGTCGGACTCGATCACCAAGTCCGGAACGGACCCGAAAATCGCGCGGCCGTTCCACGTCTCCATGTGGGCGAGCCACCAAGACATTTCCTCTTTGACCTCCACCGACAGGGGAATCAAGCGGTCGTAGGAGAGCCCTCTGCGCAAATGATGCGCTTTCAATCGCTGAAGAGCCCGATAGTGAAGAGGGCCTGGGAATATCGCCTGAATGGACGATGAGAGAAGGCCTACTACTCTGGCCACCTGCCGGAGGGAGGTGTGCGATTTGGAGATAGTTTGCCAAAGCACATGCTTGATTTTGGCCATCTTCCTGGACGGCAAACTGAGAGTCGATTTCACCGAGTCCACCACAAAGCCCAGGAACACCATCTGCTGGGCGGGGGTGAAAACCGACTTCTCCCTGTTGACAATAAACCCCAGACCTTGTAACAGACTGTCTGAGACAGATGAGCGGCCAACTTGCTCGGGTCCTGGCCCAACAACAAGATGTCGTCCAGATAGACGATCAGCCGAATCCCCTGACTCCGGAGGGTTTCGATGGCCGGGTGCATAATTTTTGTAAAGCACCAAGGGGCCGAGGAAAGACCGAACGGAAGGGCCTTGAACTCGAACACCATGTCTTTCCAGCAAAACTGAAGGAAACGACAATGCGGGGGGTAAATTGGAACCACCAGATACGCATCCTTGAGGTCCAGACGGACCATCCAGTCGTTCGGGAGCAAAACGTCCCTCAAAAGATGGATGCCCTCCATCTTGAAGTGGTTGTACACCACCCAGCCATTGAACTCCCTGAGGTTGATGACTGGTCGTCTGCCCCCGTCCACCTTTTCCACAAGAAAAATATTGCTCAGGAAACCCCGGGGCTGGCGCATTGTTCGACAAATAGCCCCCTTGCGCAGCAGCGCCGAGACTTCTTCGTCGATCAAGAGCGCGTCCGATTGAGAAAACGTTATGGGCCGAGGAGGCTCTACCTGGCGCGGCTGGTCGTAAAACTCTATGCGGAACCCCCGCACGGTCTGAAGGACCCATGCGTCTGCCGTAATAGCCTCCCACGCCTGGGGGAAACACGCCAACCTCCCCCCAATAACAACCTGATCCGCAGGGATAACACTCACCGTGTGAATTGTTGCCGCCGGAGTCGTTCCGGAAGTTTCTGCGTCCTCTGAAACGCTGACCTCTGGTGGGGTAAAAGTTATTGTAATTCACGGAGGAGTTGTAGCCCCCTCTGCCGGAGCCGTGCCCTTTTCCGGGCTGTTGCTGACCATCACTGCCGGTCGTGAGGCCCCTACCACGATCAGCCCCCCGAGAAAAACGCTGGTGGAAGACCCGCTTAATGGTTGACTGGGCCTTATCCAGGGAGGTGAAGGTGGAAACAAACTTCCCCAGTTCTTTTATTAACGGCTCGCCAAAGAGCCCTCCTTGGGCAACAGCGCCAGCTTCCGACGAAGCCAAATCGCCCAACTTGGGATCCAGTTTTATCAGCAGCGACCGACGCCATTCGGTCGAAAGGGCACAGTTGGCATTCCCCAGGAAGATAACAGCCCGCTGCGCCCAGTTGGACAGTACTTCCGGGCAAATGGCGCTGCACGACACCTTGGCTTCCTCGGCCATATCGAGGATCTTGGTGAGGGGGCCAATGGTGTCCAAGAGCTTGTCCTGGCAGGCGCGCCAGGAACGGTCGATCCCCTTCCGGGGGTCCTTCACGAACTTCGCCATGAAGGTGGCCATTTTCCCATCGAGCTCCGGCGTCATGGCCACCTTCCCATCCAAAGTCGGGCGGGGACATTCGCCCCTCAAACAGCTGCGTGCCTCCTTCTCCAAGGGCTTGCGGAGGCGGCCCGCTACAAATTGCGCCACCTTGTCACCAGGCGCCCAAGCGGCCGACCGCGGGTGCATGATTTCGTCCGGGTCCAGCATGCCTGAAGTGTCTTTGGGCAACTCCGTCGAATTGGACGCCAGTTGCCATGACCGCACGGAGTCCTCGTCGTCGTCGTCGTCCGTATCCGCGGGGGAAACACCCCCCGGGGAGGCCGGGACAACGTCGGCCGGCGTTGAAGGGGTCTGAGGCGGAGGCGCCTCTGAGGCCGACCCGGATGCCTTAGCCAGGAAAGCGTCGCGTAGGCGCTCAAAGGCGTCCTTGTCCACACCTTGTGGACCACTGGGACCCGCGTCCCCACGTGGCTTCTTGGCCGCCGGAGGCCGGCAAGGACCGTTGGCGGGTGACCCCCCTAGGGCCGGTGCCAACTTGGCACATTCTTCGACAATGCGGGCTGAAAGTCTGTCCTCCATAGGCCCAACGATTTCCTGCACACACCGGTAAATCGGCTGGTCCACAGCCGCATAGAACTCGTCGTCTTGGAGGTACTGGTGTGACTCCTCCTCCTCGACATAGTACCCCTCAGCCATGGTGTCCACCACGCAGTAGAGAATAAATTGGAAACTGAGGGTTCCGATGGCGTACACAGACAGCCACGTGTGGGCCAACCGAAGGTTAGCAAGGGTTGTAGGCCGGTGGAACCGGGCAATCGAAGGCAGCACCAGCCTTCACAGCGCGCCGACCCTCTCTCCAGAGACCGGGTCTCACCGCCTCCCAGCGCGCTCGAGCGGGGAACACCCCAGCGGAAGCTGATGTAGGAAAAGGTGCTGAAAAATCGCCCGCAGGCTTCAACGTGGTTACAACCACCAGTACAGACCCCACCGGGGCGTTCAAGCATAGGACAGTACAACCCAAAAGGGCGTCAGGGTTAGGCGGCAGCGGGGCACCTGCGATGTCGACTCCCCAGCGCGGCTCCAATCAGCGAGACGGAAGCTGCGCGCAGGCAGGCGAGACGCAATGGTGCCCTCTAGCGGCGAACTCAACACCGCGGAATACACGGGGACATCGCGTAAGGGGCGAAGACGTCCCCGCGATGGAAGGGGCTCTGGAAGGTAAAAAAATCCCACAGACCCCCCAAAGCAACAGTCAATTCTAACAGAATATGAGAAAAAACACAAAACCTCAACAAACACAAAATGTGCAAGAGAGGGAGAATAGCCCTTAACTGGCTGCGAAGCAGCGAAGAAAGAGGAGGAGTTCGGTGGTTGGACGCCTTATATTGGGATTTATGGACACTAAAAAAGGACTGCCTAATGTGGATCTCATGGGATTTGTAGTTATTAAACAATGTTATTACGATGTTTTCTGATATTCCTGTGTTGGGAATACTAAAAAAAATTCGAGTTTTGATGCTTTTCTGGCTGCTGTGCGATGTTATGTTAATAAACAGCGAAGAGAGAAAAGCATAGTCTGAAGCCTCCGGTCCTGACATAGAATTACCACTGACCCAGACCAGGTGGTAATCAGGTGCATTGCATAAATCAGCCCCAAAATGCAACATTGTAAACACAATGGCGGCCTTCTAAGTCATAGCAAGGCGGCTACGTTTGCGAGCATGTGTACAGACTGCGTGTCACACTGTTCCAATTGACTGAGGAAGAAATACATGATAGGTACAGGTTACACCCACAAACCATCCTAGACCTGATACAGGATCTGCACCCACACCTGGAGCATCAGACACCAAGGGCGCATGCCATACCAACACATGTGCAGGTGCTCTGTAGCCTGCACCTACTCGCATCAGGAAGTTACCAGGGTGTGATAGCTGTGGCAGGTGGTGTGTCACAGAGTTGCCTGTCCTATTTCTTCAACTCCTTTTTAGATGCTATGATGCCGAGAATGCATCACTACATACGCTTCCCCAGCACACAGGCAAAACTGCAGAAGACAAAGCTGGATTTCTACCAAAAGGCACAGTTCCCACATGTAATAGGGTGCATTGATGGGACCCACATACCAATCTGCCCACCGGCATCTACAGAATACATATCCGCAACCGCAAATCCACTCATTCCTTCAACGTGCAGGTGATATGTGATGCAGACTACATCATTACTGACATTGTGGCCAAATTTCCAGGGAGTACCCATGACTCCTACATATTCAGGAACAGTGTAATCTATACACGTCTGGCTGCTGGTGAATTCGGAGAAGGATACCTGCTAGGAAAAGCAATGTGACACACCCTGATGTATACCTTGGATGAATGTATTGGTGACACAAATTAATGGCACTTTCTTTCCCATTTAGGTGACAGTGCATATGCAGTGCAGTCATTTATCCTGACACCATACTTCAACCCATCCACCCCAAGTGAGAGGAGATACAATGTGGCACATAAAAGCACGCACAAGGTTGTGGAGCGCACCTTTGGACTAGTAAAAAGCAGGTTCTGTTGCCTCCACAAAAGGGGAGGTGCCCATCAGTACCGCCCGTCACCTGCTGCAGAATATTAGCAACATGTGCAATGCTGCATAACCTTGCCACAGAGAAAGGAACAGCAGTGGAACTAACTGACTCTGAGCATGAGGGTGAGGATGTCCAAAGCCAGAGCACAGCGCAGTAGGTGTGGCAGCAGCACCGGATGGGAGACACAGACGGGCTGAGATAACACACAACTATTTCTGAGTGAGTAAGGAGACATAGCCAGTTACTGTATTTGAGTGATGGTGTTTAATGATCAGAGCACACCACCAAGATCAATAGCACTGTCCATACAAACATGGATTACATCACCCACTTCAGTACAACCGTATCATGGCTGGCTCTACTTCTTGCACCCACGCGCTGCACTGCCACGTTACTTTGCCCCACTGTCCGCAATGCCTGTCTGTCCAGGGCCAGCGCTGTGGTGCTCGCTGCGACTCCTGGTCTTTGTGGGATGAGGCGTGATGCTACTACGGCTAGTAGCCTGCTCACTTTCCTCCCCATCAGCTGTAGTGGCCACCTTGCCTGTTTGGAGCACTTCAAGTGCAGAGGTCACTGTGACCAGCCCCCTAGCCACATCCTGAATGCAGTGTGCCATCTCCTCCTACATGGCTATTGATCGTCTTCACATGAGAGAGGTTGCAGTGGACAGGTGGTTCACTGCCTTGGTGTACTTATCCAGTTTCTGCCTCTCCCTGCGCCTAGACAGACGGTCCTCCTCCAACTTGCTGCAGAGCTGCCTCACAGCCTCCGCCATGTCACTCATGCCCTCAGCCATGGTGGTGTTCATGACACTGATGCCCTTCTCAATGCGTGCCATCTCCTGCTGCACTGACCTGATTGCTCTCCCTTGCAGGCGCTGGACCTTCAGCATGTTGCCTTCAAGACCAGCAAACACACTGTCATCCAAGCCCTGGAAGTGAGGACTGGCTGCCCTTGCCCTGTGCGTCTGGAAGATGTGTGGGTTGCTCAGTTGGGGACTGTGATCCTGCCCTGTTACCGTCCTCCGCCACTGTAGACTGTTGGCCCCCTGTGCTGTCCTCCTTGGACACCTTCATCTGCTGGAGGGTGGCCACTGCATGCCTCCTGCCTGACAGTGGTAGTGGCATTGTTTGTGGCGGTGGTGATGGTGATAGTGGTGGTGGTGGCATTGATGGTAGCTGTGGTGATGGTGGCATTGATGGGGGTAGTGGTGGTGGTGGGGTGGTGTGCCCTGGAGGTGACTGGTCCTCCTCCTCTTGTCTCCTCTCTGGCCTGGGTGCCTTTCCTCTGCTCCCCTCTGCTGCGCTGCGAGATGTCTCGCCTGTGAAGACAGAAAGTAGATATGCTCACTTATTTGGCAGCATTTGCATTGCAATAAACGTAATGCCTGCCAATCACACTGACTGTCCTCTGCTTGCTAATTGCTAATTGTTCTCACAGGCCTTTCTGTTTGCTGGACTGACTGTTCTGACATGTGTTACTTCTGACTACATCTCCCATAATGCATTGCAGGTTATGAGTAAAACATGTACTGGAGTGTTAATCCCTATGCCTCTCTGGGGATTGGTGGTAGGGAGGGGGTGCACAGCATGCTGTACATGCATCTTACCTTGTTTGTTGGCAGCTCTGGCTGAGCTGTCTGCGTCGCCAACCCCACTCACCCTCTCCGGCAGGAGGACTGACTCAACCAGGAGCTCCAGGGCAGTTGGTGCAGGTGCTGTGCTTCTCCCTCCACCAGTTTTGATGGCCTGCTTCTGCCTCTCTGCCATCCTCACCTTAGCAGACTTCCTCAGATCGTACCATCTTTTTTTAAGATCCTCAATGGAGCGCTGGGTGACTCCGATGGCATTGATCTTGTTCTGAATTGCAAGCCAGACCTGCCTTTTTTGTGATTCTGGCACAAAGCAGGGACTGCTTGCCAAACAACTTGTCATGGTCCTTGGTGACATCTTCAATGAGGACCTCCAGCTCCCTTTTGCTAAATTTTTGTTTTCTTTTCCTTTCAGCTCCCTCCTGCTCCCTCTTCTGTTTTGCCATTTTGATTGGTTTTGGTTGCAAAATAAAGCTGTGTTGCTCCTGGCTTCTCCGCTCTGATCCCTGCCTCACAATGAGCTCCAGGTTCAGTGTAGCTGCTTGGGTGTGGCCACTTCCTGTTTGGGAGGTAATGGGGATGCACAGGATTGGCTGATTCCACAATTACCAAATTTTGAAAATACCGAAAAGGTATTTACCGATTCGGTATTGGGATTCGGTATTTACGATTCGGTATTGGGGTTACGGTAAAATATTTTTACCAATCCAATCCGAATCGCTATTTTTTAGCAATTTATACCGATTCGGTAATTTTTACCGAATCTTTATATACATCCGAAATACCGAGTCCTTAATACCGAATCGGTAAAATTCGGTATTAAGGAATCAGTATTTTTACAATTACCTACATCTGGCCCTCAGTTCCAAGTTAAATCTGATTGGTCTGCTTTCTAAATTACTCAGTCTAATTTGTTTTGTTATCACATTAAATCATAACTGCACTAAATGTGTATAACCTAATCAATTTTTTGAAGTTGACTCTTTTCATCCCTCACACTCTTATAATCAAACCATGACCTATGATGCATGTGCACTCAAGGTCTATCCATCTTCAATTACCTTACCTTTCACGCTCATTTTCTGTCTGTCACCATTATGTCCTACTGTTGCAATGGGTTTGTAACTAATACAAGGTTATCCATCAAGGGTTCATAATTCCTGTTTTGTTGGTCACAGATCCTAAACCCTCTGAATCACAAACGTATTCTAATATGAAATGTTGCCACTGTCGTTAAGTTACTCCTTTGCCTATACAGTCCCAGTTCTTCCACAGATGAGATTCAAGAATGGGATGTCAAACACATCTGTCACAAACATGTATATTGTGTGCTAACCTATGCCCTAATTTTGGGCAAGGGGACATTCAACAGGACATTTTGGGCCACAGAAACCAGTCTCATGCAATGAGGGACGGTTATCTGGCATGCTGCCATAGTTAAGGACATGGCCATTTTCCCACTACCTGATCATGTGCAGAAATAATGCTGAACATTCCAAATAACAATTGGCAATCATGTATGGCAACCCACTAGGAAGGACATCACATACTTTGCAGATAGCAACATTGGTTTCTATGGATAATTTGTCAGCCCAAAACATTCAAGATATCGTGAGACCACAACTTCAACATACCCCTCAAATGTAGTGCATCCATTTTAATGGGTTTGAGTGGTGGGCCACCCGCCAGAATCCCAACTGAGGATGCAGAAGCATAGGGGTCATCTTCATATACACCATGATTAGTCCCTGTAACTTGTATCACATAATGTAAGAGGAAGTAACTCAGCTAATATTGCAAGATTTGTAGCATATGTATCCCATTACCTAATGTCAACTCCACACAACAAGATAACATGTCCACAATGTTCCAATGGTGTCAGCTCAGTCATGCAAATACATCATTCAATAATTATGTTTGAGCATGAACAACATGGATGTTGTGTATGTCATTCGAAAGCACATACCAACACTTTGCTCTGCATTCAGGTTATCTCAGCCATCTACTGTCATGACTTGAAGTGTTTTTACCAGTTCTGGTATGTTGGAAAGATCCTTGACTTCGGTTCTTGAGGGTTCTGGTCTGTCCGAGGTAAGGGTGACCCCTTCTAGTAGCCACGGTGCTGCCGACAAGGAAGAAGGCCAAAGCAGACCATGCCTTCCAAAAGGAGTCCCAAGAGGAAAGAACCATGTAGGAATAACCTCTGATGGAAGTGGGAACTCCAGGAATGAAAAGGAAGGAAAGAAGCTACCAGTAAGGAGAAATTAGTAGGCAAGGAATCCAAGCCAGAATAGAAGACTATAATCAAGAACCAGGTACACCAGCAGGAATCACAGATACACCAGGCAGGAGCACAGAATACCAACAGGAGCGAGGACACACCAGCAGGAGCAAAGCGTATTGCAACAAGAAATGTGATCTCTGGTTGGCTAAGGCTTGCGCCAAAGCCTGGCAGAGACCACCACTCTAGTCAGGGCAAGGGAGTTACATGCCAAAGATAACCCCTGCTCACCCCCTTGGTAGCATGACACGAGCAGTCAGGCTTATCCCGAAGGCAATGTGTAAAGCGTTTGCACAACACACACCCAGCAACAACATACTAGGCACACCACAAAAGGAACTCCTCACAAGGTTATATCAAAATAGCCTTTGTATTATCATAAAACACATTAGAATAGTAATCACACAATATACACTGTGCCAACTGGCACTGGGCAATATTTACCCGGGAATGTATGTACATGACAGGGCAACTTGGACCACTGTCAGAACCATCACAAAGCGAACGTAGTAAATGTAGAACATATAATAAGCATAGAACACAACCAGTACTTACTGGCAACCACTGTACTCAGCATTATTTAGTAATCCAGGTCTTCTCTGGACATATGCGGGGCTTCCCTCGGCTCATGGGAGCCCCACGAGGAATGGACAGTCTTCCGGGTCGCCTTCTCCTGGCCAGGGGAAGGTTGAAATGATGTCCGCGAGGCCCCACCTACAGTCAGGCAGACGTGCCTGTCTTCCTGGTCACGCTGGGCCGTGGCGGTGATTTCGGCTAAGGTAGACAATGCGGGTTGGGCACCCGCATAAAAAATAAACACAAAGCGGCCATTTGAAGTGGGCACCCACCATTTAAATGTAAAACTATGTGAGGTGGGCACCCGCCGCTCTAGGCACCACGGGGGAGTCCCTCACGCCGGGATTCCCCCCATCAGGTTGAGCAGCTCTGCACTGCAGAGCCTTTGTGCTCTTCCTCTTTGGATACGGATAGGAAAACAAAGCACAGCGCTTACCAGGCAGTAGAAGCATGCAAAACGTCCTTTGAGGTCTTGGGGATCAAGAAAAACAAAAGCAGAAGTGTCCCAAAAGTCCTTACAAGTGAAGGGGCAATGCAGGGCCCAAGGAGGCAAGCCCTCAGGGCAGTCCCCCAGGGCCCCAGCAGCAGCACACCCCGGCAGGATTCAGGAACAAAAACTAAACAATTTCATGGGGTAACAGCCCCTACATTTATATCCAGCATTCCTTTGCAGCGCAGGGCTCGGGGAACCAGACTTTTCAGGGGGGATTTGAAGCACTTCATTTTCCAAGCTCCTCTACCCCTTTGTCAGGTGGGGGCTAGGTGATCAGACACACCACAGGGGCGGAGCCAGCATTGTCCTGCCTGGGCACCGTCCTATTCCGGGTCAGGGAATTACTCCTCCCACTACTCCCAGCACAGATGCCCCATTTACTCTAGTGCTGGCTCACGCAGACCCTCCTGGAGCCACATACACCTCCAAACCCCTTTCACTCTCAAGCCAGACATGCAATTCACATCAGGCAGGCAGACACATAGCACACAGAAATGCCAACTTCTAAAAGTGGCATTTCCCAACTAGTCATAATAAATCTGCACACACCATTGTGCAGAATTTATTCTTACAATTTTATACATACTAAACTCGACCACTCTGCTCCTCCCATGCCATGAATTACCACTGACACACACTGATAAGGAAATCCCCAATGCATTCCTATGGGAGAGCAGGACAATCTCACCAATGTAACACAGAGAGCGCACGCACTTTACACGGAACCACGGTGCTAAAGTGCCCAGAGGCCTAAAACCACCAATACCATGTCAGAAAAAAGGCAAAAAGTTTAGGTTTGAACTTGCCAAAAAAGGCCAAGTCCAACAGCAAGAAAATGAAGGATTCAGCCTTTTAAATACCCATGAATAGGAAGTGACCAAACAGGAAGTGACCAAACAGAAATTTACTAACCACTATCTTGGATAAGGAAAAGGGTAGTGGAATGAAAAGGAAGGTCACCATCTTGAATTGGTAGAGCAGATACTTCCCAAGATCTTCTGGGATGAAGACTATGGAATCATGGGAAGGCAAGATGTCCCCAAGAAGAATTGAAGAAATAAATAAATATCCAGTGAAAGGAAGGTAAGAATATAGTGTCCCAACATTGGAAAATAGGAAGGCGCAGTTCCAAAACTGGAGCTGCAGCATACCTGTCAGGCAAATTGTCAGAGGCACATAAAGAGTGCAAGCGCCACGGGAGGCACCCGATATGCCAAATTGTCAGCAGCGGACCACCGTGCCTGAAGAATAGAGGGAGGTGCCTCGGGCTGTATCCCGGCCCACCAGGAAGAAGCGGGCAGCATCACTGGCAGAATCATGGTCCGTAGTGCAACATGTAGACAGCAATGTACAGTGTCACACCAAATATCATGATGAACCATGTGCACATCCAGATATTGTCCTGGACATTTATGTAAGCAAAGTTCATATTGAACAGCCTCAACTAGGCAATGAGAAAGCAAATCATCCCTGTTGTGAACTCAGTGGCCCAGAAGGTGTTCCCCTGGGCACTTTTCTTACACTTTTCTGTGTGAGCAAATGAATCACAGACACTAGTACTGCACTAGTCTTGCTAGATAATACTGCTTAACATAACAAAACTAATGAGATAAAAAGCAGACAATGTAAACCACCCAGAACATTTTGTGAGAAAATTAATCACCCTAGCTCTTATCCACAGGTTCAGACTGTGCAGCAAGTTCAAATCACATTGCATACACAGCTCATCTAATCACAACTAAGAACAACGGCTTGATGGGCATTTGAGGTGTGTCATAGTGGTAAACAGCACTGCATATGCCAGCGCAAACACACAATAAATGGATAACAAACAGTGTCCAAGATATGATATACACTTGCGCCAAGATGTTTTGACTTGCAGTGTATGCAGTATAATTGTACCAAATGTTGATGTCGAACCTCCCTACGCACACAGCAAATAATATATGGTGTCCCAAAAATGGGCAGTTTGCACTAACATGAAGATCAAAACTCACAGTGTCAAAAAGATCTACTTTCATGTCCATACCTGACCTATTGCAAATTTCACATCAAGATTTTCAAAGGCAAATACACTTTTTGTACTAATGGAAGTAACCACCACAGCCATTACAATGTGCATTGTGAGCGTAAGGATAATGAGTGACAAATTTATGTAAAGGTGCCCACACATGCAGACAATTATACCATGGGGTTATTACACAGAACCTGGCCAATGGCATTTTCGTGATGTGTATGCTGAAAAATATAGGCAATTCAATGGCATGGATACAGGTAATTTGTCTATACCACCCCATGTGGAAGGAGAATGTAGAATGCTGCTCACTGGACACAAAGTCAAATAATGTAATCTAACACATCATGATCGTAGACTAATACACCTTTTCTCCATTTTCTGTTTCAGCTGACCAAGGCTATGCACTATTGCAATGGGTGGTGACACTCAGCAAAGTGGCCCACACACAGGCACAGAGAGACTACAATGTGGCACTGGGCCACACAGGGCTCATTGTGTAAAGAAAAATTGGAGTTCTAAAATCAAGGTCTCGGTGCCTGGACATTTCAGGTGGAAGGCTCCTTTACAGGGCAGACTTGGTGTGCAAGATCATACTCATTTGTTGTATCTTACACAACATTTCTGTGAGGACAAATACACCTCTGTCTGAAGACCAGGAAGAGATGGGAAATACTGATGAAGGGCTGGAGGAAGAAGTGGAGCCAAGCCAACCTTCCTCATCTGCAGCTGCAACATTGAGGAGGGATGCCATCATCAACAACTTCTTCACCTAATGTCACCTCACTTTTATATTATTTATGTATAGCTTGGCATCTATATGTTCACATCATGATGTAGTATAATGAACAATCACTCCACCAATATCTTGTATGCTTGGTTTGTGACTTCAGAAGGTGAACAATCATGAAAACGTAAGTGCTCAAAACAATAGTGTCACAGAGAGCAATCACCTAGCAGGGTAAATGACACCAACTAAGCTATGACAGGGAATGTGAAAATGTTTTGGGCATCAGAACTACAGAATGCATATAGGTCATCATTTGTGAAATACAATGTGCTTGTTACATGGTTCCCTAAGCACAATCAGCTTTATCTTTTCACAAGAGTGCAGGAGTCAAGACAATGTGTGTATGGTGCATCAATGTAGCTGGAACCACACAGCTCAAATCTATTCAAACATTTTGACAAACAATTTCTCTGTGTAATCTGTGCCACCTGAAAAAAAATTCTGACAAAAGTTACAATGATACATGACAATAGTGAACAGGATCACCTTGAGGGTGGGGAAGCTGAAGAATCAAAGGAAAGTTGAGCTAGACTAATGGATACATCAATACAGTTCAGGGAATGCGGTATACACCAATCATACACAAATATTCAGCACTAGCAAGTGATACTACCTCCCTAGCTGGCACATGTGTCAGTGTAGTGACAAATTAGAAATTGTCTTGCATCAAAAACACTGTGCATGATTCATCTTTCAACACTGCACTGATCTAACAATTATACATTTTTATCAGCACAAACCCTGATACATAGGTTAGCCATAGGACGACTGTGAAAGCATCAGCATTCACCAAAGTGTATGCAGGATAATAGAGATGGAAATGCAGTGACAAGAATGTGTGGATGTCCCATGTCCACCAACATGAGTGTGGCATGGCAATTAATGTTGGGAAATGGCATTATCCTCATCCCATCACACTTACTGTGTGTTGACAACCCAAAAACAAAAACAGACAGACACATGAGTTAAGTGCATCAGGAATACCAATAAGTACGTCCAAAACATGAAAGTAACATACAACGAATCACAACATCATAGGCCAATGCATTTGTGTGAGACGTATCACAAAAAACGTGGTAGCACATTGAAGTGGCATCATCTCCCTCCGGAATGCCACTACAGCATTTCAAATGCAGATTGCGTAATGCTTGTAATCTAGGTATTTCTCACAACTACACATGTCAAAATATCTCTACATTTGCAAGCACAATTGAACACAAATATGACAATATATCAAATATAAAATGGCCATTTCACATACGGTTGAATCTCTCCAGGAATGTACGCAATACTCATGAACAGACACCAACATTTTACATGTGTCACATCATTCCAACCCTCCATCTACTCACACACCACCGCAAACTCATAGTGGGACATAATCCAAAAATAGCTAAAGCATGCTGGACACTTATCTAAATCCTATCACATGTAAAGGGTCAGGCATAACGTGTGTCTTAATCGATCTGGCCAACTTTTTCCAGTCAAAAGTGATGTACAAAAAACCAATGTGACATATTGTTCAAATCAATTTTAGGCACATGCACTTCCTCCACTTTGCATGAGATGGGGAAAGGGGATGCAAAGTGTGTTGCAGTGGCTCTAGCACTGCAACATATTTTGCGTGATGATGCTGAAGCAGATGTAGTCATCTGAGACTGCATCTAAATATGAAATGGTTCAGATAAGTAGTCTTGAAAGGGAGATTCAATACAAAATACATCGCATTCACCTTTCAGTATGCTAAGAAAATGGCGAATGCATGTTGCTGCACACATTGACACATCATTTTAAGATTACATTGTTTAGGGGAAGCTATGAGGAAAGGTCTGAGTCAGGTGTTGTGTAACAGTCATTCACATATTGCTTTGCCTAATCTTAACAAACACGAATGAGGCATATGTACCAAAAATATATGGGGCTGGTATGTGGATGCCCTTGTGGTGGTGTCTAACCATCAGGGCAAGGGCAGTCCATGTTCCCGCCTGTGTGCCATCTACAAAGGGTGACTGGTCTGCCTTTTAAAGTGTTTGTTTGCATTGAGTGACCCCTTCCAGCACAATAATTTGAGGAAAGTAGATTTTCCAAATCCATGTGTGATTTACAACGTAGCACACATGGAAATCTATGTAGATCACAAAGAAACATTAAATGTCAACTTTTCTGGGCTTTAAATTGTTGAATTGACAGAGTCTTCAAAGTCCACAGAGCCCCAGAGGTATCATTCTGGACAAGCCTCAAAATACAGAAAGTTATGCTGAACTGTCCCAATCCTCACCTATGCCACAACCAATTAATGTATTTGAGTGGTGTTGCACAGATACCATGGACCATGTGGCATTAAGTCACATTGAATGCCTTTGCAAAAACCAGTGTAAATGTGCATGTTGTCTCCACCTAAGCAAATACTCCAATGAAATTCTGTAGTCAACATTCACATTGTATGCATCATTATTAATCTTAAATACAAGTTGTGAATGTTTGTTGTACAGGTTGGTTTGTGTGTCACAAGGCCATTACAGTGGTACACACCTTACAGCAATGTGTAATGTAACAGCCTCATATAGAGCCGCACTCACAACCTATAGTAATCAGTATGACTACCACTGAAACGTGCATTAATTACCAAACAATATTATATATGGATATGCATTATTGTGAGGAAGGAGTGCATGTTGACAGCTCAGAATTTCTGATACCAAAACATATCAGTATATATGAAGTCACCCCAACCCAACACAGATCACATACCATAGGCATATGGTGTTGTTAGGCATGCAGTATCCAGCAATATGGTACATTTGCTGATCACGTAGCACTTAGCGGCAATTTCTTTGATGCTTTTCATGTAAGCATTATTTTTCCCTTCCTGCTATGGAAAACACATGCAAAGTACCTGTGGTGACAATAGAAAATTTCCACTAACCCTTTTGTGGCAAAGAATTTCACACTGACTCACAAAACAGGCTAAAAAAAGGTAGAAGTGATGTCAACATGCATCCTGTTTCATGGAGGAATGCTGTACACTTTCACTTTTAATCACATGTTTAGTGTCTATTGAGATTTGTGGCGGTGTTTGGAGGTGTCTGCTGATTTTGTGGTGTGAGAGAGTAGTTTAGTTTCTAGTCTGCTGTCCCTGTAAAGTCCTGTGTCGCTGGCTTTCCATGTTTTTTTTTAATGATTATCTTGTTGGGTGTTTGTCTACAGGGTTTATTTTGTATATATATAGAGTTGTTGGATATTTAATTACTTTTTCTTTGAATATTGGGGTTAGTTGTGTTGTGGGCGATGTTGGGAGAGGGTAGGGATGCCAGGTTGTCAGAGGAGGCATTTGGGGCTTTCCTCTGGCTGGTAAGATTTTTTTTGTCAAGGATGGTGGAGAGTGGGGGGCGTTTACTGCAGGGGTATGATGTCAAGGTATGAAATTTGAGGTGGGAGCGCATCCGCCACCACATGTTACAGATATTCGGAGACAGGACTGATTACCAGGGTAAACACAGATGGCAGGATTGCGTTGGCTGTGAGGCAGACCTTTTGGATGACGTGGGGATCATTGTTGGCAGGCAAGGTGGTACGTACATGACAAAAGTTGTCTGAAATCCCACTGTATGTTCCATGGTAATAACTGTAGTCAGTGACACAATGTAATGTAGACATTGGGATGATGCGTAAGATTTTGTAGAAAAAGAACCTGCCTAGCTCCAACGCAGGCACTCTAGCACCATTGTGCAAGTGTGCCTGCTTTGAAGGGAATGATTGTTCATGTGCAAAAATGTGTTCCTTTCTGCACATAAGCAATCCGAAATTGTGTCGAAACACTTGCATGTGTGCTGCTTAATGCAACATATATAGAATTAGCACAACATGATTCTTTTACAATTACTGAGAAGGTAACAGACCAGGGACGGAGACTAATGTGGTCCAAAATAGATGGGGAAACCTTTTATAAATCCTTGATGGACTCTGGTAAACCCGCCATGGATGACTGTTTATATATGGATGTTCAAGGTCCGAGATTGCTCGAAGCATTTGGCCAGATTGCTGACCTTATAGACGGTCTACTAAAAACTAGTGCGCCCACAAGGAACCACTGTAATCCACGTTGGTTCGATAGAGACTGCTCAAAGGCTTTGAGGGAGCTCAAAAGCAGCCTTAAAAACAAACCAAGGGACACCCTACAAATTGCGGTGTGTAGGAATAATTACAAGAGGGAGACCATGAGGAGGAAATTAGCTCTACAGGGAGAAGCGTGGGCAGACCTAAGAGAAGCAGGGGAAAAAAGGGACATGTCCGGGTTCTGGAGAATCATCAACCAACCAACTTTCCAGGAAAATAACACCCCGGAGATAGGATCAAATATCCTACCAGAACAGTGGGTCTCCCATTATAAGGGGCTGTACAACTACGAGCCAGGAATAACTGAAGAGCATGCAGAGATCTCACATCAGGGCACTACAGTAGTGTTCACCATTAAGGAGATCACTGCTGGAATAGAGGGACTGACAAAAAATAAAGCCCCGGGCCCTGACGGAATCCCCCCTGATTTGTTTCTGAGCTGTGTAGAACTCTGGGCTCCCATAATGACTAGGGTCATAAATACCGCCATTACTTGTGGCCTGCCGCCGTCCTGGTCAAAGGCCATAATCGTCCCTATCTTTAAGAAGGGCAATAGGGATGACCCCAAGTGTTATCGCCCGATTTCCCTGATTGATGTGTCTGCCAAACTTCTGGGAAGGGCGATCCTTAATTGACTGTCCGAGTGGACCGAAGAAAATAACATCTTCTTGGACACTCAATATGGATTTAGGACGGGGAGGTCCACCGGTGATCAATGCCTGAACCTCTATATGCTGACTGCCAAATACACCATGGCCAGTAATGAAGCCATCTATATGGGGTTCATGGATCTGGCAGCGGCATTCGATCATGTTAATAGGGAGAAACTTTGGGTCATGATGTCTCTCATGGGGATAGAGGTTGGCCTAATTAATATCTTAAGGGAACTTCACAGTGATACCTCTGCTAAAGTCCGTTTCAATAGGGAGGGGGGGGCTGACCGATTCATTTCCTTGCAAGAGTGGGGTATGGCAAGGCTGTATTCTTGCCACATTTTTATTTTCCCTCTATATAAACAATTTGGAGCAGTTCTTTTTAAATCTAAAGACAGATTGCCCAAGGGTGGGGACGCGTCATATCCCCGTTCTGCTCTACGCAGACGACGCGGTCTTGCTCGCACGTACGCCTAGGAGCTTACAGATTTTGATTGATGGATTTGTTAAATTTATGGGCTCCCTAGACCTTTTTGTCAATTTGGGCAAATCATATGTGCTGTTGGCTGGTAACAAACCTTGCACCAAATTTATGTACACGATAGGAAACCATAAAATAGAAGAGGTTAAAACATTTCCCTATCTAGGTGTAATTTTTGACGGGGCTTTACAATTTAACTCCCTGGTTGAGGAGCGCTGTTGTAAAATGATTGCTACCAATGGCGCAATTGCAAGTTACGGTAGGAGGGTAGGCAGATGTAGCCCCGAACAGGTGATGAACCTGTATAGCTCCATATGCTGCTCCAAAGTGATTTATGGGGCAGAGGTATGGGGCTTTGTTAATACTGCAAAAATACAGCGGGAAGAAAATAAATACCTAAGAACCATCCTGAGGGTACCCCCAAGTACCGCTGGTTTCATAGCACACAGGGAACTAGGGAGGCCTTACCTAGAAGATCTGGTAAAGCTTAGGCCAATAGTGGCCTGGCTAAAAATTTGGGTCAACCCTGATGCGTCTCTAAGCAGAGAAATCCTAAATGATTGCTTAGAAAGGGATAAATGTATGAGAATACCATGGCTCAATTATGTAAAGAGTACCTTAGAGGCCCTTGGCTACAGGAACCTCTTCACCAACCCTGTAGCAATTGTATCCCAGCACAAGGTGTTAGTAAAAAAAGCTTTTTTAGAGCAAAAAGCACAACAGAGAGCTGAGGCTGAAGGGCTCAAAAAGACAGTGAGGGCTCACAACCTGGTTAAGAGCGTCGAGGGAATGGAGCCATATCTGTACCTCATGCATAATGCTCAGGACAGATTTCTGATGTGTCGCTTTAGATTAAACTTACTACCATACTTATTGGCATCACCAGCAGGGTTTTTAACTACAATTGAGCAGAAGGGAACCTGCGGCTGCGACAATAGGTCTCCGCAGGATTCCCTTCACTTTGTACTACTGTGCCCTTTTTACTCCATGCCTAGGCGTAGATTTCTAGTGAAAATTTTAAAACATGCCAACCTGGAACATGCTAAAGAGGCCCTAACTTACCTACAGAAAGCATCCGACCCTTTAACATTGTGCTGCATAATGAACTTTATTAAAGTGGCGGTCCGTTTAAGGGTAACCAGAGGAGAGGAATGATGCCTAAAAATTGTTATTAATCTTTTTTAAAGTGTCAAAATCCCCTTTCCCTTCTTTTTGCAATGTGTAAAAATAATTATTATAATTGTGATCCTGAAAATGATTTAATGAATTTTTTACTCATGTATATATGTATGTGCTTTTATGGTGATTTTTAATCATCGAATAAAGAATCCTTGAAATTGAAATTGATTCTTTTACGATCTTTGTTTATTCGCAAGAAGGGACACCTTTGTAAATATGGGCCAGCGTAAAATACAGTGGGTGTTGCGGTGCAACACCCATTGCCCACACCCTTCATGCTAAGTACAGCGTGAAAGGGTGCCTTATTCACAATGCAGCAATAAGCCACAACAAGTTGCTTCACACAGCCTTGTGAATGATACAGAGCCCCTATTGCCACCACAACGTCAAGAAAAGTAACATTGTTGTGGCAAGATGTCCCTCCATTTGTAGTCAGAATATAATCATGTATTATTGCAAGATTGTCTCGTAGTCCACAAGCCTGCATTGGTCATCTGTTTTTTGGCAGACAGTCAATTTGCATCCCTTCATGTAGGCCACATGACCCGAGACATGAATATAATAGTTTCACATTTTATGTAGATTAATTCAATAGTGAACATGACACATGTGACACCTTGTGACTGATATTTGCTTGTGTCACAGCTGGAAGACCATTATTCACTTAGGGAGACATTGATGTGTTCAGGGACCCACATGCCACTGATGAGTGCCTTCGTCCATGTATGTTGCTTTCAAAATAAAGATTGATTGTGATGACTGCTCCTGTATATTGTTGAACACAGTCTGGGTGTGTGTAACATGGATATCACCTCTACCATGATGAGGCAACATCATGAGAAGTTTTTGGGCAATAATTATGATGAAGTGAGGGAGAACAGCATTAGTCTTCTTGGCTTTACGCATCGCATCCCAAGTTTGGAAATGCACCCCTGTACCGTACCTACAACAACACAGCTTCTTTCATTGTGTTGCCCTGTGCTGGTGCAATTTAGCTGCCTCCCGACAAAGTAGGCACTCTTGTACCATTTTGCAAGAGTGCCTGTATTGGTGCTGGGCAGCAAAAGATGGCACTGTTGTCTTGGAAAACTGATGAGTGCCCTTAATATGACACACTCCTTGCATCCATGCATTTCCCACATGTTGAAGCCGATTGTTAACCAATTTTATATGACACCATCATACACAAGTCTTCTCAAAGGGTGCCCACATACATTATTTTTTTGTTCTATCCTATGGTATCCACTGGGTCCATCATTCCAATTTGTAATTGATGCTGTGACCTGTTGGTGCTTCTTCCAACCTTAATACTGTGTGAAGTTGTTACACCATGTGCCTGCAATGAGCATAGTAATGTGAAGTCAACTGCAACTTCTTATTCACCTCACTGAGGGAATATGCCTTCTTGGTAGAGTAGCACTTGTACATGGCAGCATTATTACACATTTTATGGCTACAGAAACATTAAATAAAAATGGGGTAGGCTGTAGTGACTCTGGGCCCGATTCACAGAATGAACTTAAGACTAAATCCTAAACTTACTACTATTTGGTATTCACAGAATGTTATGTTATTTTATGTTATGTTAAAAATGCTCTTTTATAGTGCACGGCTACTCCTAGGAGTGTCCCGGCGCTTTGACAAAGAACCCTCAATGTAAAAACATAACACTGCGGAGATAGAAAAAGAGAAGAACAGTTACTGTGTGAAAAGCCATGTTTTTAGTCCTTTCCGAAAAGAGAGCAGATCCTCGACTTTCCTAAGTGAGATAGGCAGGTCATTCCAGCTTTGAGATGCTAGAAAGCGAAAATAGCATCCTCCAATTCTAGCCCGAAAAATGAGGGGAATCATGGCTTTAGATAAAGTCGCGGAACGTAACGCCCTACGAGGGACATAAAAAGCCAAGCACTTCTGAAGATATTTGGCGCCAATCAGATGAAGGGCCTTGAAGGCAAAAGTAAGCGCCTTAAAAACAATCCTTTTAGCGACTGGGAGCCAGTGCAGTTTTTTTAACAAATCCGTAGCTCCGGCTCTGCGCTGGAGACCAAAGATGGCTCTGGCTGCAGAGTTTTGCACAATCTGCAGTCGCGTCAAAAGATATTTCGGCAGGCCAAGATAGAGAACATTCGCGTAATCCAAACGCGAGCCTATCAAGGCCTGCACGATGATCTTTCTATGCTTCAGCAACAACAACTGAAGACATTTCCGTAACATTTTCAGGAGGCCGAAGCATTTGCCGGTCAGCCCAATAATCTGGGGGCCAAAAGCAAGGCCATCATCAATCACAAAGCCCAGATTTTTAGCTTTGGAAGAGGCAGCATCCGGTGGAGACATGTCTGAAGGCCACCAGGCCTTCCAGCCAGGATCAGGTGGGCATCCGAAAAAAAGCAGTTCCGATTTATCGGGGTTGCATTTTAGGCTATGTCGCTGGAACCAGGTAAAGACGGCTCCCAAGCAGTCTCTAATCCGCGGGCCGTCAAAGTCCTTACCCTTTTCCGATGTAAAGAGCAACTGGGTGTCATCAGCATAGGTTATGATCTGAGCACCAAAAGATTCCGCAACCGCCGCCAACGGGGCCATATAGATGTTAAAAAGCGCAGGGCTTAGAATAGAGCCCTGCGGCACCCCCACCTCCAGTGTCGGCATTTCAGCGGAAAACGGACGTGCCCAGACCACTTGCCGGCGGCCGGTCAGAAATGACTTAAACCAATTCAACACCGTCCCACGAAAACCGATCTCCTGGAGTCTTAAAAGGAGACCTTCATGGGGGACGGTGTCGACGGCCGCCGACAAATCCAGCATAACCAAAATGGCCTTTCCTTCAGTATCCAAAACCTCACTGATGGCATCGGTGAACTCGAGAAGGGCGGTCTCTGTGCTAAGATTCGTGCGAAAACCCGATTGAGAGTCATGAAGAATGTTGTTACTCTCAATGAAGTTGGAAATGGAGTTATGCACGTGCTTCTCAGTCACCTTGGCCAGATCAGGGATGAGAGAAATAGGCCTGTAGTTAGCATGGATGAGAGGATCAAGTTGGTCTTCTTGATCAGTGGAAGAATCAGTACATGCTTCCACGCTTGAGGGACAACACCCGTGCTCAAGGAGGAATTAAGTAAAGGATTGAGCACCACATTTAAAGCCGGAGCTTCTTTCCCCAAGCATTTCGCCGGACAAGGGTCAAGCGGAGAGCCGGACTTAAGCCGAGACAGAAGGTCGAGGGAAACCATGAGAGACATTGCCGGAAATTCCGACATCTGTGGGCCTTCTTCCATTATAGATGCTTCCAGGCTGGGTGTGAAACCCGGCTCAGACATAGGGCATGGACGGTGAAAGGAATCGTGAATAACCTTGATTTTGTCCACGAAGAAATCCGCTAACTGGCTAATCCAGGCTTCAGTGTGCGCATGAGATGGGGCACCAGTGGAGGGAGAAGTAAACTCCTTGACTATCCTGAATATCTCTTTACTGGTGCTCTCTGCATCGTCTATTCCATGCTCAAGGTAAACTTTTTTTCCTGCAAGGATATGCCTGTGATATAGCTTGATGGTATCTCTGTAGCAAGCCTTAAGATGAGGGTCATATAGGCGTCTCCAGGCCCTTTCGGCTTTCTTACATTCCTGCCGCATCGCACCCAAGGATGAGGTGAACCACGGGGCCGAAGCACGCCTATCAGCGGACTTAGCCGGCTTCCCTGGGGCTAACTCCTCGAAAATAGCAGTCATCCACTTATGCGATGATTCAAGGTTTTCCTCCAAACTTCCAGAAGATACACAAGGGTGACGACAGAGCGCCTCAGACACCATTTCGGCAGAGACCTGATGGAAAGCTCGTGTACTTCTTCTCTGGTCTTGCGGTGCTCTCGGGACTATCACAGAAATGAGGGGTATAATAAACTTTATTAAAAAATGATCAGACCACAAAACGGGTAAAGGTGTGGATACACTGATCGTCTTTGTGGAAAAAATTTGATCGATGATATGGCCCTTGATATGAGTTGGCCATGTAATATAAGGCATCAGCCCTAAAGACGAAGTAATGTCCCGCAGCTTAAGAGCATCTGGATCGATGTTCTTATCCATGTGGATGTTCAGATCACCTAATAAAATACAATGGTCTGATTTAAGGCAGGGCACAGAAAGTGCTACTTGTAAATCATCCAAGAAGGAGCCCAGAGGACCAGGTGGTCTGTAAAGTAAAATCCCGATGACCGTTTGATGAGGTGACAACCCAAGAGTAAAACCAAGGGCCTCACAATTAGAAATGTCATCAATCGAAAAGGTTGTACAGGGGAAGGATTTATTGACAACCAGGGCAACCCCCCTTCCCCTGCCTATCACCCTATCCTTCCTAAGTATGGTATAGCGTTAGCTAGATCAGGGCCAGAGCCTTCTCCGAGCCATGTCTCCGTAAGAAACAAACAAGGTGGTTTGGACTCCGTGAGAAGGTTCTAGATGTCAAGGGAATGTTTGGCAAGAGACCTCGTGTTGAGAAGAAGGCACTTGTTTAGAGTAGGTGAGACAGCCGGGCGGGTTACTGGTATTGCCCGAAAGACGCCAGCCACAACCCACACAACCTCTCTTAAGAACACGCCCTCCCGGAAATATATGATGACAAGACGAGGAAGACCTACGTAGAGCCAAGAGCTCGGAAGAAGAATAGGAAAGCATTCCAGTGTCGAGACGCTGACGAGCGCAGACGGGCAGGACACTGGCACGACTCAGGCGCAGCGAAGGCGCGGCCCGCTGCGCGAACCGCTGCGCGAGCAAGGGCAAGTTTAAATAGGGCCCCCACGTGTGAGCCGCCACCACTAGGACACACAAGATGGCGCCCAAAAAGCGCCAGAACCCCTCCCAAGATGGCGCCCAAGCTTCAGGAACGAAACTGCACACCCAGAACCGGACCCGCCAAAGCAGCGGTGAAAATGACAATTATATGCAGGTAAGGGGCCAGCAATCCCAGTAAAAACAAGGACTAAACGAAACAAAACAACTAAAATACAAAAGGGAGTTTTAAAATAGCACAGCGCGCTACCAACACAGCGCTTAGAAGCAATGCCGAGCTGCCACGCAGAGCGAGTGGTTCTTTGTCAAGGCCGAGCTGCGAAACGCGCCGCCTTAAATTGGGCCCCCACGTGTGAGCCGCCACCACTAGGACACACAAGGTGGCGCCCAAAAAGCGTCAGAACCCCTCCCAAGATGGCACCCGAGCTTCAGGAACGAAACTGCGCCCCCAGAACCGGACCCGCCAAAGCAGCGGTGAAAATGACAATTATATGCAGGTAAGGGGCCAGCAATCCCAGTAAAAACAAGGACTAAGCGAAATAAAACAACTAAAATACAAAAGGGAGTTTTAAAATAGCACAGCGCGCTATCAACACAGCGCTTAGAAGCAATGCCGAGCTGCCACGCAGAGCAGAGAATGCACTTACTACTTTCGGGATTCACAGAGTGAACTTACTACTTTCGGTATTCACAGAATAGGTTTAAGACTACTAACTTTAGGTCCTCACTCGGGCCGTAAATTCCGGCCCGGAGGCGGAGTTTCTGGCTTGGGGGCAGAGCTTACGACCCGGAGGAAGAGCTTGCGGCTTGGAGGCGGAGCTTCCAGCCCAGAGGTGGAGATTTCAGCCATGGCTAAATACCCACCTTCGGGCCGTAAGCTCCGTCCCCAAGCCGGAAACTCCACCTCCGGGCCGGAATTTACGGCCCGAGTGCAGACGTAAAGTTAGTAGTCTTAAATATATTCTGTGAATACCGAAAGTAGTAAGTTCATTCTGTGAATCCCGAAAGTAGTAAGTTCACTTTGTGAATCCCAAAGTAGTAAGTGCATTCTGTGAATACCAAATAGTAGTAAGTTTAGGATTTAGTCTTAAGTTCATTCTGTGAATCGGGCCCACAGTTTTTCTTTCTTCATATAGATGCTCCTTCCAAACTGTCACGGAAGGAGCTGGCTAGACGGGCCCGGCAACGGAAACTGGAGACGACTGTCGCCGAATATCGGCGGCTGGTGGCCCAGGAGGAGGAGGACACGCAGTCGACCACAAAATCCACAGGGACAGCTGCATCCTCCTCCGTGCTCCCTGGGTCAGCCAGTCAGCGCAGGCCTCCAGCGGTACGGAGCTGTGGTACCGCAGCCACCCACCAACACCAAGCAGCCAAAAAATTTGCTGCCTCCCACAGCAGGTGCAAGGCACGCGTGCACCGCCTAAACCTTAGGGTGTCCTACCTTGAGCAGGAGCAGAAGAAACTGAGAATCCTGCTCAAGAACCTCAGCAAGGAGCATGACCACCTGGCCCAAAAAGTACGCCGCCGGCGACATTAGAGAAGAAGAAACTGTCCCTTGCCCCTTTTTTAAAGACTTTTGGGGGGGTGGAAATTGGGAGTTGGGTTTTTTGGACTTTGGGGACTTTTTATTTCACGGACATTCGTTGGGGTTAGGTAGGGGGGGTGGGTCGGGTCTCGCGGGATAGTTTATTTTTGTTAGGGATATAAATAATTCTTACTTTCAACTTAAACATAGCATACATGTTTTTACTTCAGTTGAGGCTGGAGGGGGGGGTTAACTGTAAGTTTGTTTTCCTGAAACTTAAGTGGCTTCTTGATTCAAATTGTGTAAGTAATTGCCCAAATGTTTACAAAAGTAAGTGCCTCTCACAGAGTTAGTGAATTCAATTGTCCTAGGACTTTACTAGTACTACCGCCAGTCTCTCGTCTCTCATACTACTCCATTATTCTTCCTCCCCCCAAACGCTTATCTTACCTGTAATTCGTGTTTGAAAATAGGGCTAGGCACAGGGCTGGCTGCATGGCAAATGGCGATTAAGGATGGCAATCCTGGGCGGTTGAAATGGCATCATTGCGGTGGAACTAGTGGTGGTACACAGTGGCAGTTGCAGCATATGAAAAAAAAGAAATTTAAACCTTGATCGGCCTGAGCGGAGCATTAGAATGGTACGATAGATACTATAGCGCGTGACAGTACACTAGAACAGTGCCAAAATGTAGCCTTACAAATGCTAAAGTATTGAAAGTATAACTACTACTTGCATGGAATTTGACATTGGCTACTACTACAAGAAATAGTACTGAAGGTGAAGGACACAGCAGCGTAATCATTTGCCACGTGTAGGAGGAGGATGTTCTTCATGATCAATCCAGTTGATGGCGCCCATGAAAATCTGCTTTGATTTGCCAATAGTCATGGGTCTGTGTCAAGCTGAGTAAGAATATATCCTTCGATTCCTTCACCAGCCTTGAAATGCAATTCATTTTCAGTTGCTATGACCTTATCCTCCCCAGCAAGTGTGTGGAATTATTGCTGTAATTTACTCACACATCAATGAAAACCACACAGCCTGGGGGAAGAGGGTTAGGGTTTGGAAATTGGATGGGAATGTTTTTTTTTGGGAAAGTTTTGTTGAGAGAGGAAAAAAAACACAGCATGAACAAACAACAAATGAAGATAAACAAATCTTTGGATACGAAGAAATCCATAAATATTTTAAGGGACATAAAGGAAGTGCATGCACTTCTGCAGGCATGAAGTTGATTGCTCAATGGATGGTTAGGTTACTTAAACTAAGTAGTACTTTCTAATGAATGAAAGAATGTGACAGTACAGGGCTGCAGTAATTCTGCGTTTTTGCCTATCTCAGCACTCAGAGAAACAGTTTGTTCATTAAATTAGTTTGAAAAATAGCAAAGTAAAACTATACAATGGCTGGAGGGATGAATTTAGAAGCAGAGAGCAAAGAAATGCAGAGTCACACTCATAGAAGTTCACAGCAATAACATTACTTTAAAGATAAGTAGAAATGAATGGATACTGTTACTGTATGTTGTACTTGTCGTGTTGAATTTGGGAAGTTGCATGCATCAAGCCATTCCTCTTATTTGCGGTACTCCTCCATTCCATCTGATGCTCCGTCGATCAATGTTGGTGACCAGAAGACACCCTGTCCACTGCCTGCCTGGCGGATGCTGAATTGCGGGTCGCTAATGTGAAGCCTGACTTCATCCTTTTTTCCATTGCACAGGGTGAAAGCCGCCCTGTAAATGTTGATGCAAAAACAGGAAGTGATATTAAAACACCACTGAGAAAAAAATATAAGGTACGTACGCTGTGTAGTGCAAAAAGTCACACTTTCAGTTTCAGAATCGACAGTACAATAATTTTGAAAGGGCGTACTCTGAGTCTCCTTTTGAAGGATAAGTAAGTATGGGCGAATTTTGCAGATCATTCCCCTCAAGCTAGGTGTAGTGTAAACTACGATTTTAGAACACAATTAGACCGTCCCAGCAGTGCTCCCAGACACTTAAACACAGATGCTAAAATGTAGAATACCACCAATCAGACCACAAAAAACGTGCGATACTGCTACCTGTCTGAGGCCTAGTGGAAAATGGTGACAAAACGTACTTTAAAAGTAAAGTAGGCCCAAATTTCCCCTTTCCCACCATGGATTTTCTTCAAACCAATTGCAACCAAAATTAGACATTTCTCGACAAGTGCTCCAAGAGTAGACCCCAGAACCCAGTTGCCAAAATCTCGAACACCCCACAAACACATGCAATATTGCTAACCCTAACGAGCCCTAAGTTTTAAATAGTGTCAAACGCTTTCTTCAGCTAGGCCCTAACTCCCCTTTGCCACCATGGATTTCCGTCAAACCTCTTATAATGAAAAGTATCCATACCCAGCGTTGCTCCAAGACCCCAAAACCCACCCACAAACACCAGGAACCCCCCCAAACAGGCCCCCGAAAACACTAAAGTGAGCGAAATGCCTGAAAATGGAAAAACTTTTTCACCTCCGATTTTCTCCAAACCACTTTTATCCGGTATTAGACCTTCACAGCAATGCCCCCAGGCCCGTCAAGCCAGGCGGAAACAAGTTTAACACCCCCAAACAGGCAAAAAGCAAAAATACAAAAACAGGGACTTAGAAATATTTAGCCCTAGTTCCAAAATCACTCCATGCGCGCTCTGCAGCTAGGCCCTTACTCCCCTTTGCCACCATGGATGTCCGTCAAACCTCTTGCAATGAAAAGTATCCATACCCAGCGTTGCTCCAAGACCCCAAAACGTACCCACAAACACGAGGAACCCCCCCAAACAGCCCCCCGAAAACGCTAAAGTGAGCAAAATGCCTGAAAATTGAAAAACTTTTTCACCTCTGATTTTCTCCAAACCACTTTTATCCGGTATTAGACCTTCACCGCAATGCCCCGAGACCCGTCAACCCAGGTGGAAAGAAGTTTAACCCCCCCTAAACAGCCAAAAAGCAAAACCGCAAAAAGTGAGACTTAGCAAATTTCGGGCCTACCTGGAATTCAGTCCAAATGCGCTGTGCAGCTAGGCCCTAACTCCCCTTTTCCACCATGGATTTCCTGAAAAACAAATGCAATCAACATTAGACTGTGCCAGAAGTGCTCCCAGACCCCAAAACACACCCAAAAAAACCTAGAAGCTCCCCAAACAGGACCCCAAAGACAGGCAAGTGAGCAAAACGCAAAAACTTTTTCACCATGGATTTGGGCCAAAACACTTGATTCCGATATTAGACCTTCAAAGCTATGCCCCCCAGACCCATGCAGCCACCTGCCAAAAAGCAGAACACCCCTTAACAGGCAAGAAGCAAACATGGGCCTACCTTCAATTCAGTTCAAATACTCTGTGCAGCTAGGCCCTAACTCCCCTTTTCCACCATGGATTTCCTGAAAAACAAAATGCAATCAACATAAGACTGTGCCAGCAGTGCTCCCAGACCCCAAAACCCACCCACAAAAACCTGGAAGCCCCCCAAACAGCACCCAAAGACAGCCAAGTGAGCAAAAACGCAAAAACATTTTCGCCATGGATTTGGTCCAAAACACTTGCTTCCGATATTAGACCTTCCGAACTATGCCCCCAGACCCCTGCAAGCACCTGCAAAAAAGCAGAACACCCCATAACAGGCAAAAAGCAAAAATTCAAAAACTCATACTTAGAAAGTTTTCAGCCAACCAGTCAACATCGGTCCAAACGCGCTCTGTAGCTAGGCCCTAGCTTTCCTTTCCCACCATGGATTTTCTTCAAATCACTGCCAATAAAAATTATGCTATCCCAGCAGTGCTCCCAGACCCCCACACCCTCCCCCACAAATCTAGAACACCCCCAAACAGCCCCCCAAAAACATGCAATACTGGTATATTCAAAACATGGAAAATTGCGCTGTTCACAAAACATTACTGTTTTCAGCACTTCCACTACTTTGATCCTCTTGAAACTCACCTGGAAACTCACCTGGACAGTCACTTGTTCCAGCGATTCACAAGAATCTCAGCAAGGCAGAACAAAATCGAACCACTGCGCTCTTTGAAGAAGAAGAAGAAGGTCTACGACTAGTTTTCACTTAGTTTTCACCCAAACACACGCGCTCGCAAAACACCCAAAAAGGCCCAAATTCTACCAATTCTGGACCAAAGAAGACCAAACCCCCCTAAAACATTGCCAACATCATTATGAACGAGCCTGCATCGGGTCCGAGCCCTAGAATCAGTGTGAACCATACCAACTCAAACCCAAAAACCCTACTAAATCGCAGTGAACTCTAAACCGTAGATATGCTTTGTCTGTCTGTGTCAAAGAGCCTAGGTATGCTACATCAGGAGGATGCTTTACTCAGTCGTGCCGCCTTGACCGTCTGCATGGCCCTGCCGCAAGCATGGGCCAAAAATCCTTTCCGCTCAAGAATTTGCGATTTTTCGGTACTTTCGCGAGATTTGCGAAATACCGAAAAACAGCAAATTTTGCAAACATAACAGATGTTTGGCCCAAGCTTGAGGCAGTGCCATGTAGAGGGTCAAGGCCGGCACCACTGAGTGAAGCAACCTGATGTAGAATACCTAGGATCTTTGTCAGACAGACAAAGCATATCTAATTGTATGCAGCAAGCTAGATAGCCCCAATTTTAGATGAACTGCTGTCTGGAGTGGACTCTGCCTGGCATAACAACAACAGTACACTGCCTCGCCCTCGACCAATACATACCACGAATAGACAGACATGTAGTCCTGCTGTAGTAGTTGTTGTAGACTGGTTTACCTGTTTGCCACTCACGAATTGGCCATAGTTCTTCCGTAAATCGACGCTGATGATCCGTCGATCCCAGTGAGTGACTGTAAAGAAAAAAGATATATTATTAATCAATCATCATGGTATATTGGCAAGTGAGTCCGCTCCAAGGACATTTTGCATATTTTGTGAAATGCAATATAGTGGCCCCTGAATTTGAAGTACAATTTTAATTAAACAAGGTAAAAAAAAAGAATTGTTGACATGAGTTACAATTACTGTGTGAAAGATGAGATAATAACTAAGACAAGACATATGAATCATCATTTCATGCACAAAAAACAAACGGCAATTGGTTTCATCAGAGCCAGACAGCCATTGCTGTCCAGTGCATGCCATCTTCTCAATTATTCATTACCTGTTCTACTTTTTGTCCGCATCTTCTTCGGAAAGTGAGGGCCCACAAGGCAGCCTCTCCTGTCTATATCAAAAGTAACTCTGTCAGCAATCAGCAAGCATGTAGTCAGTCAGTAATTTCAGTCCCACTTGAGGGGACTCGTCGTAATCCATCCATCTGCCTTGAGGGAAATGGATAGGGGGACTCTGGAGGAGGAGTATAAAGGGGCATGACTGAGTTGTGAACTTGAGAACCTCAGGAATGCAGACTGCGGCACCTTCAAATCAATAAGAAATATAAGATGAAGACAGTGCTGCTGATGGGCTTGTTGTGATTAGGTGATTAGAGTTTTGTTGTGGTAAAAGTTGCAAAACAAAGAAAGACACACAGGAATAAAAGTAAAAAAGGACGAAAAAAAGAAAGTCATTTTCAGGACTCGGTGTCAGGGAAGTAGAGCTCGTCCTCCAACTCCATGAATTGAGACGGGAGTAGGTCAGGTAACAGAGAAGAACTTTCGTCACCTAAGTTGGTGTCCTCTACTTCCTGCGTGCATTCACGTACTTTGTAATCTGGTGGTATCAAGTGCTGATTCATCTTGATCAGTATTAACCTCTCCACATTTTTGGCTGAGAGGCGTGTCCTTTTTGAAGTTACAATGGCACCAGCAGCACTGAAAACACGATCAGACGACACGCTTGCGAGTGGGCAAGACAAAGAATTTAGAGCCAGGTTGGTGATCAGTGGCCATAGAGCCATTTTCCTGTACCAATACAGCAATGGGTTTGTATTTACAAAGACCTGTTTTGGGTCATCCAGATAGGCCTGCACCATCAACTGAAGGTTCTCCACGGTTGCTCCACTTTGCGTACCATTTGTGGCCTTCTCAGCACTGGAACGAACAAACCCTTGATGAGTTAGCCAATCCGCTTCCGACAATATTATGGCTGGGCCTGGTGCAGGTGAGGATGATGATAGGGTTGCTGCTGGTGTCGTTAACGGATGTGAGGGAAAGTTACTCCCTTCGCCCACAGATTCAGAAGTGGAACTTGACGCTGGATCGCCTGCTGATTCAGTTGGACTTCTGACGGCTCCTAGAATTTTCTGCCGCTCTTTTTCGAACCAACTGGCTGACACAGCTATCCAATGTTTGTACTTTGAAACATCTGCCTCATCAAAAGGAATGAATGCTTTGCTGGCCACTGCCTTTTTGTACCGTGAATCCAGAACAGTGGCACAAATGTAATGTTGTTCTGTATGTATCTTTTGAAGCCTTTCATTGGCAACTAGGCGGCTTAATAAGTTCTCCACCAACAGATATGCAGCTTCCTTTACAACATCATCTCTCAACGTTGAAGACAGCGCCTTCAGTTGGTGCTCTAGCATGCGCAACAATGTGATAGCTTTGCTCAAAGAACAGACTTCCCTGCTGACTTCACGTGTGAAGACCTCAAAAGGACGAAGCATGTCTGTCAGGCTTTTAACTAGCTGCAATTCCTCAAACTCCAGCCTCATGTCATTAATAGCAGAACCTAATGTAAAGATATAGTCATTGATTACCATGCACTGCTCCAACAGACGCTCAAGCATGTAAAAGGTTGAGTTCCAACGTGTTGCCACCTCCTGGATGAGTCCTTTGACTGGCACTTTACGTACATGTTGAATGCTCCTCAGCTGCTTCCGGGCCTTAAAAGAATGGCTGAAATGTGTGCAGATTCTTCGGCAGGTGGTCAGTAACTTCTTGACTTGGTTTTCAGTTTTCAAGGAATTTTGAACAACCAGGTTTATACAGTGGTCCAAACACGGCACTCTGAAATATTCACCGTCCTGCATGGCCTTAACTATATTACTGCCATTATCCATGGAAACATAACCAACTAAGCGATTTCTTGGTTGCAGCCATTCAGAGACCTTACTGTTAAACTCCTCCAAAATGTTTTTTGCAGTATGAGTTTTCTCCATGGCAAACATGGCTAATGTTGCATGTTTCCGAGTAGCTTGAAAAACTGTGTCCAGGTCAACAACTGCACTTGACTTGTCTCTAACCCCTGCAAAAGACCCTGCAAAAGAGACCCAGTGTGCAGTGATGCACATGTAATCAAGGGCTTGGCAACTGGTCCACATGTCTGTTGTCAAGTGGATACTGTGAACAGTACTCTTCTGCAAAGCTGCCCCAATCACCTCACATCTTGATGTAGTGCTGGAACTGCAACTCTGGCAAAATAGGACCGGCTAGGAACCTTCCATTTAGGGCAGACTGTTGCCACTAAATCTAGAAAACCCACCCCTTCCACGAAAGAAAAAGGGAGAAGGTCCAGCGCTAGCATTTTAGCCAGCTTCACATTATACAGACGTACCGTTGGGTGTTTTTTTTCAAATGGCGCCTCCGACCAGAACATTCTGCGAATGGTGGGTTGGATAATTTTACGTGATGAAGATGAAGATGACGACGTCTTCAAACCAGTTAGGCCCATTGATGTAGTTTTTCGCATTGGTGTCTCTACAACACTCTTAGTGTGCCTCATAGATGTTGCAGGGGTAGAGGGCGATACCACTGCAGTGCTGCTGCCAGCAGAACTGGGTGTACCAGAAAAAATGTCTGTCGCTTCTTCACTTCCCCCCAGCACGATCAGATTCTCGTCATCATCAGATGCAATATCAAGGGATACATTTGGATTTGTTTTTCTTTTGCCTTCCTCGATCTTCCTCATGTGTGCTTCCCACTCGATAGTGTGCTGTTGCTTGAGATGACCTCTCTGGCCTCCGGTACCATAGTTGGTACCAAGCTTACCCCGACTACTGCATGCTTTACAAATCGAACAAACAACCATGTTTTCCGCCTTTGCGCTAACAGTAAAGAAGTCCCAAACTGGGGACTGGTGATGTCTGCTGAAGCTGGAGGTGCTACTTTGACTTTTAATGCCGGATGAAATGGAGGATGGGCGTGGCTGAATTTGTTTCTGTTTTTCACTTACAGCACCACTACTTGAGGTTGAGCTGGATGGAGGTCCATGCTGGCCCTTCTGACTAAAAAAGATGGAAGCTGTAGGTCGTGTTGGTGTTGTAGTTAACGGTGGTGGTACCAGTGCCACGCCGCCCATATCCCGCTCAGCAGCCATTCGGGCTAGGGTGAAAATGTCTGTTTGCTGCATGCCTGCTGGGGCTGGAGTGACGACTGTGATGACTGGGTCATCGTCAGACTGTTCATCAGCAGAAGAAGACATCACTTCTTGTCCGTCGTCATCAGCCATAAGTCGAAGCTTTTCGGGAGCCTTCCTTTTAGGCTTACCTACCTTTGTCGACTCATGGAATGACTTACTCTCAGACTGCATTGGTGAGTTCCAATCAACATCAAGTTCATCAGAAGGAAGGGGGCTTGAAGAAGAACTTTTAGTAGCCCTCCTTGACCTTTTTCTTGCTGGGGATCTGGAAGGCAATGGGTCATCATCAGGAGGAGTGGCTTCCTCGGATGATACCTCCTCTTGAATAGCAATTTCCTGATGTGCCCCTACTTCTGGAGGAAAAAGCGTTGTAGGCAGTTGTGCTGCTCCATGAACCTCTAGTCGCACCTCTCCGTGCACCTGTCCATGCGCCTCTCCTTGCAGCTCTACTTGCGCCTCTCCATGCGGCTCTCCTTGCGGCTGTACTTGTGCCTCTACTTGCGCCTCTACTTGCGCCTCTCCTTGCGGCTGTACTTGCACCTCTCCTTGCCCATATACTTGCGCTTGTACTAGTTGCACCTGTGTTTGTGGCTGTGGTTGTTGAACACTCGTCAGCTGAGTTACACCCGGATTTGATTGGATGGGACTTTCTTGTGATGAGCCAAGATCACTGGTCGATGGTGATTCAACAAACAAAGTGGCTGCCGCAGCAGCACTCATGGTGTTCCTGGACCTAACTTGGCGTGGTGGCACTGAGCCCAATGAAGCGGAGGTGCTGCTTCCAGCTTGGTCCCCGGCGGACACCGCTGCTGCTGAAGGTGTAGTTTTTTTTTCTCCCAAAAAAGGTGTCGGTGGGCACACCAGTCTCCTTGGTAGGTGGTGCCACTTGCTTCTTCTGCTCCTTCTTACTGGCAGTGGCACTATCAACTTTTTTCGCTGAGACGCTACGGCCAACTTTCTTTGGGGCCATCTTCTTGAGATGTCAGAACAGCAGACCGCAGTTGCACGAGTTGCAGAGTTGTCTTGTCTGTGGCCACACGTGACGTCACGTGACGTTGTGCAGCACACACCGCTGCAGGACTTCTTATTGGCGCTGGTGGTTCTCTTGTGAACCTAAAAGCAATGGAAGCCAGAGGAACATCAGCTATACACCCCAAAAAGTTGAAAAACACTCAAAAATCACCACTATGGCATGCCATCCATGCCCTCAATGATGTTAACATTCAAGACATCCCAGAGAAAGACTAGGCCCATGCACCACTGAGTACCCCTGGGCATAATGGTTGAAAGCAAGGCAAACTGGGTGCCGGCCTGAGCACACTACCTGGCTTAAAAATGGCCCCTTGACCCCCACCACATGGCCAGGCCCTGCCTGTACCAGGCCTCAAAATGGCCCCCACCTACATGACCAGGCCCAAACAACACCCCAAAAAGTCGAAAAACACTCAAAAATCACCACAATCCCATGCCATCCATGCCCTCAATGATGTTTAAATTCAAGACACCCCAGAGAAAGACTTGTCCCATGCACCACTGAGTACCCCTGGGCATAATGGTTAAAAGCAAGGCAAACTGGGTACAGACCTGACCACACATTGCTTGCCTCAAAAATGGCCCCTTGACCCCCACCACATGACCAGTCCCTGCCTGTACCAGGCCTCAAAATGGCACCCACCCACATGGCCAGGCCCCAACACCACCCCAAAAACTCAAAAAACACACAAAGATCACCACAATCCCATGCAATCCATGCCCTCAATGATGTTTAAATTCAAGACCCCCCCAGAGAAAGACTAGGTTCATGCACCACTGAGTACCCCTGGGCATAATGGTTGAAAGCAAGGCAAACTGGGTGCAGGCCTGAGCACACTGCCTGGCTTAAAAATGGCCCCATGACCCCCACCACATGGCCAGGCCCTGCCTGTCCCAGGCCTCAAAATAGCCCCCACCTACATGGCCAGGCCCCAACACCACCCCAAAAAGTTAAAAAACACTCAAAGATCACCACAATCCAATGCCATCCATGCCCTCAATGATGTTTAAATTCAAGACACCCCAGAGAAAGACTAGGCCCATGCACCACTGAGTACCCCTGGGCATAATGGTTGAAAGCAAGACAAACAGGGTGCAGGCCTGAGCACACTGCCTGGCCTCAAAATGGCCCTTGACCCCCACCACATGGCCAGGCCCTGCCTGTACCAGGCCTCAAAATGGCCCCCACCCACATGGCTAGGCCCCAACACCACCCCAAAAAGTCGAAAAACACACAAAAATCACCGCAATCCCATGCCATCCATGCCCTCAATAATGTTTAAATTCATGACACCCCAGAGAAAGACTAGGCCCATGCACCACTGAGTACCCCTGGGCATAATGGTTGAAAGCAAGGCAAACCGGGTGCAGGCCTGAGCACACTGCCTGGCTTAAACATGGCCCCTTGACCCCCACCACATGGCCAGGCCCTGCCTGTACCGGGCCTCAAAATGGCCACCACCATCAATGCCAGGCCCCAATAACACCCCAAAAAGTCGAAAAACACTCAAAAATCACCACAATCCCATGCCATCCATGCCCTCCATGATGTTTAAATTCAAGACACCCCACAGAAAGACTAGGCCCATGCACCACTCACTACACCTGGGCCTACTGGCTAGTGAGGCTTTACAGGCACCCCAAAATTAAAAAAAAATCAACATATAACAGTGAGCTAAAATTCCATGACATAAATGAGAATTAAGTTAAAAAACAAATCACAGAAACAGTTGTATCATGCACCCATGACTAACCCTGGGCCTACTGGATACTGTGGCTACCCACCAAAATATATATTTTGTTAAAGTTGTGAAAAAAGTTTTAGAACTGTAGTTGCCTCAACTGCAATGCCCCAAACAAACAACACTAACTTACTTGTAAAATCTCAAGTCCAAAAGTGATCCAAACTCCAAAGTCCAAAAAGTCCTCAAATACAAATCCAGCAGCAGTCACAGAAAGTAATCCTTCCAGCTACACAGCCAAATGAAAAGTGACCAGTACATGCACAAAGCACTGGGAGGAGCCTGCTGGACAGGAACAGGAAGTTGGAGACTCTGAGGCACTTCCTTCCTCTCACCATACCACATAAAATGGACTCCTGCACCAAAAAGTGCAGCCAAATGTCAATCTGAGGAGTTATTCTTATCACAATCATCATTTTCACAAGGTTTATGCTTCCTGCGGTGGATTTCTTGTGCAGAATTGCAATTTTTGCAATTTTGGGAACGCAAGCTGTTCAAATCTCCCGCCAGAAGTCAGCTGTGCGCCGTCACGGGCCTTTATGACGTACTCGCGTTGTCAAACTCTCGCCGTGCACGCGATAACGTAATTGCGTTGGAAAAACTCTTGCGCGATCACGCAGCAAGATCGAAAATGGCGCAGCACACACGAAACCTGGAGAAAAACAACTCGGCGGACTGAGAATCACGTTAAGTCAACACCGCGTGCACGATATTGTATTTTTCAAGCGCGACCAAGCAAAATAATTCATGGCTTGCAAATTTGCGGATTATTGGGTAAATTCGCACGATTCGCGGATCGTGAAATCGCCAAAAATCTGCAAATTCGCCCGCGAAACGGATGTTACACCCATACTTATTTATCCCCAGTGGGTCGACCGGACGCTGGGTTGTTGTGCACTTTCCTCATTTTCCCCAACTTCAGTACTCCTTACTAGACCCCTCAAGGCTTCCGCTAGAGTGTCTGGCTAGCAAAAACATTTGGGAAGGTGGTGAAAGGGTGGCATCGATGATTCAAGCGTCCGCGTTGTCTAGTGCTTGGCCCCACCCTCTTTCATTCTCAGTGGCGACTGGTGACTTTTGAAAGTGGTGAAGCATTTCACGCTCCATTTACAGATGCAACTAGCAGTACAGACTGCATTAAGCACAATGTTTTATATAACTTGTCTTACTGCCTGCATCCAACTTCAATAAACTGTTCCCAAACTCCCTGAGCCAAACTCGGATGGCTTCGCAATTCAAGTGCGGATGCCGCAATCAGACGTAGCCTGTCATCTAAACCAATCCAAATGCTGCTTTCATACTGTTTTTGTAAGTAAAGAGTATGACAGCAGCACCCGATTGGTTAGAGCAGGCAGAGACTATGCTCACAGGGAAACTGGACTCACTGATGTAGCCCGTCATATAAACCAATCCTGATGCTGCTTTCATACTGTTTGTATTAGTGCATTTACAACAGCAGCACCATATTAGTTAGAGTGGGCAGAGACAAGGCTCTCAGGGAGACCTGGCTCATTGATGTAGTGCTAGTTGCAAGTGTATGTCGTTACTTCTCAAACCATTAGTTCGCATGTTTTTATTATGATGTTTTTACTTAGTAAATGCCATTACTTTGCAAGTTTTTACTTTGCATACTTTTAAAACGCAACTGCTTAGAAATAAACTAAAAATGCTTTTATACCGCGTTAAATTACTACGCATACCACTTCAATGTTTATTAACACTACCCAAACCCTGTAACACTACACTACCCTACACTACTCAAACACCACTGCACTACCCTAAACACTAAAACACTACCCCTACACAACCTTACCCCAGTCCGGACCCTACACTCTAACACTACCCTGCACGACCCCCAACTACACTACCCTAAACCCTAAAACTCTACCCTACACTATACAAACTCCACAGCACTACCCTAAACCCTAAATCTCTACCCCCTTCAAGTCCCTCCCCCTTCCCCAGTCTGCTCCCTACACTCAAACACTACCCTGCACGCCCCCCTACACTTCCCTAAACCCTAAAACACTACCATACACTACTCAAACACCACAACACTACCACAAACACTAAAACACTACCCCCTGCACAACCTTTCCCCTTCCCCCACTCCTGTCCCTACACTCAAACCCTACCCTGCACGACCCCCAATGATGCTACCCTAAACCCTAAAACTCTACCCTACACTACACAAACTCCATAGCACTACCCTAAACCCTAAATCACTCCCCCCTGCAAGTCCCTCCCCTTCCCCCAGTCCGCTCCCTACATTCAAACACTACTCTGCACGCCCCCCTACAATTCCTATAACCCTAAAACACTACCCTACACTACTCAAACACCACAATACTACCCTAAACACTAAAACACTACCCCCTGCACCTCCCACCCACGACCCCCAGTCCTGTCCCCACTCCCACACACTACCCTTCATGACCCCGACACTACGCTAAACCCATATACACTACACTACAATACACAAACACAACCCTACACCCTAAAAGACTACCCCTGCACGACCCTAAAAACTACACAGCCCCACTTACCTCGCTCTCCTCGTGGTACCTCTCTTCTCAGTAAAGCGTGGTTCCTCTATTCTCCTTTTTCCTGCGTAGTCAGAGCTGCATGTCCTTGTTTGGAATCGGAAGCGACTCCTTTTCCAAACAACGATGTGGATAGCCAGCCATTACAACGCATGCATTCTAATAACGCTTGCGATTTAACAACTTGCGTAGTAATGGTACGCATTGTTACATCGCAAGCCTAGTAACGCGTGCGTAGTAATGATATGCGGACTGAAAGCCGCGTACAAAGGGTTGATTACCAGTTGCAAGAGCTGGTGTACGCATGGCAGGTTGGCAAACTGACATGCACACTTCATCTCACAGGGACACGCAAGTTGGCTGCCAATCATTATGCTTGGGGAGCAGCCCACTTCTCCACCCCAAGTAAAGTAATGAGCAGAACACACAGAGAACAATACTTGACACAAATGTGACAGCTCGCTCTCACATAGCCGGGCAACACCCCTGGCACTCCTTAGACGGGCTGCCCCTTCTCCTCTTTTAGCTAAAATGTAGTCCTTGTACTTTCCCTTTGATTCCTTTTGCTAACCACTCTTTTACTTTTGATTAACCAGCAGCACTACAAGCGATCACATCATAAAACAACAAAAAAATAAACAAACCTCAATTTCTCTCTCTTCTTATTTCATATTGACCCCTGACTAGCACTTCATTCCCCACTTGTTCCTCCCCTTCGCTTTCCTTTGTCACTTCTTTGTCCTCATCCATTTTCCCAAAACTGTCTAGTTTATAACTATAGCAGTGATCCATCATTGTTTTGTGTTGAATTTTAGCCCTACGTGGGAAGGGTATACCCAGACGTGGGTCCCTTGCTCACTACGCCAACGATTTCAAGCTAGACTGGCTAGTGAGGGGTGATACCCCCAAACCACTGGTTTTCCGGTACAGTGACGACCTGGCCTGGTAGTCAGGGCTCGACTATTTCCATGGGGAGCATGGTCAAGGCTGATTTGCATATGGCTGGGTCCAATATGGAATGCCGCAGTGAACAAAATAATGATGGATTAAACCCAGATCTGTGACAGGGGGTGAATATTTGACAATGTTCAGCATTCTGTTCATCCTCGTTTTGTGTTGCATTTTCACCCTAAGTGGTAAGGGAGTGCCCAGGCGTGGGTCCATTGCTCGCTATGCCCCCTGATTTTAAGCTAGCCTGGCTGATTAGGGGTGATACCCCAAAACCGGTCTCAATATGTATGTTTTCCGGTCCGGGGAGGACCTGGCCTGGCATTTTCGCCTAGACTGTTCTCCTGGGGAGCTGGGCCAAGAATGATTTGCATATGGCTGGGTCCAAATAGGAATGGCGTGGTGAGCAAAATAACGATGGATTAAACCCAAATCTGTGACTGGATGTTTGACAAAGTTCAGCATTCCGTCCGTCATTGTTTTGTGTCACTTTGAGAAAGTTGGCATTTTCCTGCCCTTAGTGCCCGCAGCATGTCTTGGGACACATGACTGGGTGTAGCTGACAGTTAGACTTTGTGAATTCCTCCCAGACAGTCACAAAATAGATGGAGTAGGTGTGCTTACATAGGCCGTATGCTGGCAGGATGGGGGTGGCGGTGCTGAGCACAGCCCCACTTGCAACTGAATACCTGTGCTGTGCCTTCACACAAAGGACATAACAACCCCACATTTTCACAGAAACCAGCTAGGAGCCAAGGCAGGGGAGGTAGAAAATTCCATTCACGAACCTTTCTAGAAGCCTCTCCCACCTTCTAGAGAAGGGTCACCACAATATAAAAATTAGACCTTCAGACCCCACTCGTGAATACACTTCTAGGCCTGTGAATAATCTACCAGGAAGAAGGACTGCTGTGCTGCTGCGAGGACTGCCAATCTGCTGGGCTGCTGCCCTCAAGGACTGCTGCCCTGCTGGATTGCTGGCATGTTGTCGTACTGTTCTGCTGCCTTCTACCTGGGAAGAAGGTCTGGATCTTCATCCATGCCAGGACCTCCAAAGTGACTCACAAAGACTAATTTGCTGGCCTCCTGTTGAGAGTCACAGGGACACAAAAGGCTTTTTACATCTTGAACCCTCACCTGGACTCAACCTAAGTGTGTACTGACCCTCCAAGTGGTTCCTCTCCAGTCCTGGACCTTTGAAAGTGGTGTTAAAGGTGCCCAGATAGCCATATACCAAACCTGAGGACTTACATTTTGGCACAAAGGTACTGTGAGAACCAGGAGCAGAATTGAACCAACCAGCTTGCCTATCTACATGAGGTGCATCTGTGGTCGGTATGACTCTGCGGCTTCTCCTGCTAAGTTCTTCTTCACAGCAGCAAATCCTTTTCAGTTGTCCTTCGCCAAACGGTTAACATGCCTCATGGAACTGTCTTCCGCTACAGCCCTTTGCTTTGTCCAATTGGAGATTTTCGACTTCCAGCTAGATTCATGAAGCATTTTTGCGGGCGCAAACGGTGCGAATCGCAGAATTCGGCCGTTTGCGCCCGCAAAAATGGCATTTGGAATTCATCAATGGGTCATGAACTCGCAATTTGAAAAATCGCAAAAAAATGCGATTTATCAAATTGCGATCGCAGTTAAGGAATCTCAATTTGAGATTCCTTAAATGCTATTCATGAACCATTAATAAATTGCGATTTCGCTATTTTTTGCCGCTATTTACCGCGAAGTCTGACTTCGTGGTAAATAGCGAAAACTGAGAAAAATGCACTTTTGGACATGTGTGTGCGCAACATAAGTCTAAATTTACATTTCAGGGGTGCTACAGGGTGTCCTTTGGACACCCCTAGCACCCTTGAAATCGCATCCTTATGTGCAATTAGCAAATTGCTAATCGCAAATAAGGAATAACTCCCCATTCATTCCTATGGGCCTTTAGGCCCATAGGAATGAATGGGGAGTTATTCCTTATTTGCGATTAGCAATTTGCTAATCGCAAATAAGGAATCGCAATTTATTTAGCGATTCCTACATGAATCCCGTTTTGCAAGTCCTTAATAGCGATTCCTTAATAATCGCTATTAAGGACTCGCAAAACGGGACTTTGATGAATCTAGGGGTAAATTGGAATGTAAAATGCTTCACGGTGGCTTCAACCCAGGGCTATCTGCTCCCTGCTCAGACATCCCCTGCAGCCGGCACTTTTTCTCGGAAATTCTTCTAAGTCCGAATGTAAGCACTGATCAGGTCCAATCCACTTCTTGTACCTGAACCATGCTTCATTGCGGACAAACACATTTTTCTACCTTGGCTGGGTCTCACCCTAATAGAGGTACCCTGTCTGTGCTTTAATCTTTCAGCTGCTAATTGTTACTAACACATTTTAAAAATCATAACTTCGCCTCTACTGATATGTTTTTTGTTGTTTTGGTGTCAAATCATTTATTAAATGTTCTCTATGTTTATAGATTATCTAGAAATTTTTCTTGGATTGTTTTCAACTTTATTACTGTTTCTATGCTGCACACATTTTTTTACAAATTACCATCTAAGTTGAGCCTGACTGCTTTTTGTGCCAAACTACCCAGAGTTAAGCACATGTTAATTTAGTGACTTTTTGTAGTTCACCTTGTAACGGATTGTGGCTGTTGCTTGACCAGTCCTCACAACATAGTTTCTCACACTGATTTATAATATGATGGTTAAAGGTGTTTGCTCTAGGCACTGCCTTCACTTACCACCAAGGACAAAAAAAAGCACTGGTGAGAATGTTTTGTGGTCCAGTTACAGGCATGAAAATATGTGTGGATATATTAGTCTGTGTTTATTAACTTGTTTGGTGGTTATGTATATTTCTATACGTTTGTTAAAAGTGTACCAACTACACACAAACAAATCACTCATCACACACAGATACAGCTTCCCTTTCCCTTCAATTTAAAAGTATTGTCAACTTTTATATTGCAGCATCACAGATGAAGAATATTCACCATTATCAATACTATGCACAACAATTAGTTTTAGTTTCAATCACCACAATTATTTGAGAAGGAGACCGTGGTTAGATTGCTGTATTTTAGAAAACACTGTCTTCTGGTTTTCCATGAAAGCAATGTGGGCTAAATATGTTGTTATAAATGACATAGGGAACCAAAACAAATAGTTGAAGCATATTGACATTGTACCTGCCCCTTTAATAAACACACGCACCATTAGAATTTGTGAAACAAGACGTTAATGTTGAGTGTACTTGATGCTATTTCACGTTTTAGGAAGTCTGGACACGCTAAATACAGGAAGGGTTCCTCTGATTCTTTTCAGAACATTTTTAAATGCCAATAAATACAATGTGTATTATCTGTTGGTGAAGTGCACAACTAGCAATCAGTCTCCTAAGGGGGAACTATGACAGATAAAAAAAGAATAAATGTGACAGCCAGAAAGAGGTTTTGCCAAACACAACCCAAGGATGATTTATGCTGTCAGTGGAAGCACATGGTACAATCTGTGCTTGGGAAGCGATGGTTGAAGTACGACGTTGCAACGGTCCTCTGCTTTTCATTCTTTGGGGGGGGGGGGGCGGGGGGGTAAACAGCAGGCAAGTCCAGAGGGCAGTTGATTCGGAACTGATTTTCTTTTCTTTATTCAGCATGAGCCAGGACCTAAAATCAACAGAAGACTATCATTATGAACAACTTTAATAGCCCACACTACATTACAATTTCCTAGTTATTTTACCATCTGTTTACGTCACATGCCAGATCATTTCAACCTACTGATTAAACACTACTTCTTGAAATTTAAATGTTCCTTGACTCCACCACACCACATAGCATATGCATTTTGTACAAAGTACACCATGGACAATTTCTGGGCTCTAATGGATACAATATTCACTCAGGTCGCCTTGACGCCCTCTGGGGCTAAGTTGCGCGATACAAATCCTGCTTCATTCATTCATTCAGGTCCAATTCAGTCATGATGGAAAAAGCATATACACCTTTTGTGTGCATGGTTACCTTCAGCAGAGTTTTTGTAAGCACAAAGTCAAATACATGCAGAATATTTCTCTGCAAAAGTACTTTTGTGATATAACTTGTCAAAAAATTCCATATTTTTAGGCAAAGGTGGGGAAACATTAAACTTTGCAACTTTGTGACATTGTGAAATGTTTCGTTGAATTTTGTGAAGGTTGTGGAAAAAAAACTTGATGCATGTCTGTCACTGAGATGAGGAATATTTAGCACACCATCTGAAGTAATCTTTAGATTTTCTAACGTCACAGACAACAGTTTCAGGTTTCTAGACCCCTAGCACAAACAGTTCAGCCAATGTGCCAAAAAAATCAGAAAAACAGTGTCAGACCAACCATGCACTCTTACTTTTACTGTCCATAGTTGAGTTTCGCAGAGGAGATGCTGGCGCTGGTGAGCTCTTGTTGTTGACCTGCAAAGCAACAAGTAGTGATGAACCAAGAGGTATATGTTGTCTTTGAATGCACTTTAGTTTCTTTTTTCCCTTCCTATAAATATCAGGCGCCATAAATAGAATCTAGTTACTTAACTTTCTGTTCTTTCTTTCTCCACAGGTTACAGCTGAAGATTAAAGCCGAGATGCTGTCAAGAAGCCAAGATGAACCAGAAGACGAACTGAAGCCAAAGGGAAGCCGCGTCTATATCAGGTAAACGACCCGGACACAGCCCTCTCCTAGGCAACAGACAGAAGGCTAAGCACCTTCCAGAAGACAGGTGTGGATTGCCACATAAAAGACCAACAGGGAAGGGACTATTTGTCATTAATATTCCCAGGAATTCGTCCAATAACATAAATCGTTAGGTCAAGATGCGTGCTTGTTATAAAATCACACAGGACCACATACAGTTCACCCAAAAAAAGTGTGAAAAAGTAGAGAGAGTACCTCACGGTAGAACAACCTGAGGGGGTTCCCGGTTTAGTAATTACCGGTATTCCCACTTCTCATCATTGGCCACTCTCTCTATGTGAAAAGACAAACGTGCACTAAAAAGAATAATCGTGCGGACGTGAGAATAGTGGTGAAAAACACAAATAGTGACAGACGTATCAACACTGACACACACTTGTAGTGTACAGAAACGAATAAAATAGACCCCTAACCAAACACAAAAGATAATGTGTAGTAGGGCTTTGCTTGGTTTACCGTTTTATTCTGATGCAGCAAACCCCACTTATTTAAAAATGGTTACTTGTATACCATAGTGATTTATGTCCTCAAGCCGACATGTTTCATCGCTCCACGTTTTAGCGATTTCATCAGGGCATACGAGGGGTAACTATTCTCAGTCTTTTCAGACAAATGTGGACCTGTGTGAGAAGATAAAACAAAGAAACGCTCAAAGCGCCGTTCCTGCCCCTCCCATGGGGGGCATCACCGATGCAGCATAAATTGACACACAATTAAGGCACATTTACCTTGAGGGCGCTACGTCAGCACGTACCAGCACCACTCATTAGGACACCGTGCTAAATATTCACGTGTCTCAGATGTGACCGGAAATAGTCGCAGCCACCTGTACATGTTTGAAAAAGGATTATGCGTCAGATGGAACATTGCTAACTGAAATGCTTTAGCGACAAATTGGTAGAGAGTAGTGAGTAGAAACTATGCTATCCCCAACTTTATCAAGCACTGCGTTCTTAGTAAAATGATTTTCAGAAACCCTCTCAATCCAGCGCAATCCATCATCATTCTCCCGATTTCAGAGAGATAACTCCATATGTAAATGGCTGGGGTTATGCTGTTAATAAAATACCCCAATCCAACATATTGCCGGCTATTGCTCGTTCCTAAAGCATTCAGGGCTCCCAGTCAGATGTCAATGCCATTTAAAAATCAGACTCGCATTTGCTGCCCATAAGAATCAATCGGAGTCGATACACATACTCCCCGAACACACATACGCTAGACCTCCACAGCCCTCTTACTGTTGCCGAGTCCCTCCGGCGCTTCCGACGGTCCTCGCGCTGGGTGTGAGCGCGGAACAGGAAGTAGCCGGAGGGAAATGTGACTCCGCCCCCCCAGCGGGTAGCGCGTCGTGGCCATCTTGGAATGGGCTGACGCCAACCTGTTATCTGTTTCACGAAGGTGTCCCGTCACTTATGACTAAAGACAAACAGAAATAAATCTGCCAATAAGTTGGACCCCAACTATTAGATATGGGCTACCGATATATTAAAGGTGGGGATAGCCTACTGTAAACATTTTTTACACTTAAACAGACAACTCAGGCAGGCTGGGTCCTGTTGAGTTGCAACTTGCATTTTGGATAAAGGTTGGCAACACAACAACTAAGTATTTACATAAATGCCATGGTGTGTATGTGTGATTCTCTGGAGTGAATATCAAGAAACAAACAAGGGGAATTCACTTATACATATCGTAGGTGAGTGTGCCCCATGCAAGCACGAACCAGGGTGTTTTTTCGTGAGACTGGGACCCACATGGAGGTGCATATATTCATAGACAATATAAGAGCGATGGACATCAAGCCCTTAATATTCCTGCAGCATGGTGGCTTGTGTCCTCAGAACCTAGCAGAAGTTAATTAGGAGGTGCATGACAAAGCCCTGTTATCGCCTGCTCACTCTGTTCCACTCAATATTTTCATTAAGTCCCTCCTGGTCTGCCTTCTCCAGAAATATCCATTTGGCTTCTTTTCTTGCCAGAATATTCTCCAGGTTGTGAGTTTCGCCCACCACCTTCTCTAAGACGGTCCACTTGAGATCTTTGGGATCATGTCCCGAGGTGTTAAAATGTTGTACCAAGCGGGTGGTGAGTTTCTTTGCTCTGATGGTGCTCAGATGTTCCTGCACTCGTATTTTTACTTTGCGGGTCGTGAGGCCGATGTAATATAGACCACAACTGCACATAAGTCTGTAGATAACATGTCTCGTGTTGCAATTGCTGAACCGGTTGAGTAACCAGGTTCTACCCCGCGTAAAGTTACACTCTTGGTGACTGATGTGAGCCCACAGACCGAGCAGTTACAACATGGGTAATGTCCTGCTGGTATAGTGTTTGCCTGGACCATATTCAGATTTCGTGTGTGGACCAATTTGTCTCTTAGGTTAGGGGCTCTTTTGAAGGCAAAGGGCGGAGTTGGCATCTTGTTCCCCCCTAAATCAAGTATAGACCAATGTTTTTTTATGATTTGCCTTATTTTGGTTGAAAGGGGATCAAAAGTCGTCACTACCGAGTGACGACTTTTGATCCCCTTTCAACCAAAATAAGGCAAATCATAAAAAAACATTGGTCTATACTTGATTTAGGGGGGAACAAGATGCCAACTCCGCGCTTTGCCTTCAAAAGAGCCCCTAACCTACGAGACAAATTGGTCCACACACGAAATCTGAATATGGTCCAGGCAAGCACTATACCAGCAGGACATTACCCATGTGGTAACTGCTCGGTTTGTGGGCTCACATCAGTCACCAAGAGTGTAACTTTACGTGGGGGTAGAACCTGGTTCCTCAACCGGTTCAGCAATTGCAACACGACACATGTTATCTACAGACTTATGTGCAGTTGTGGTCTATATTACATCGGCCTCACGATCCGCAAAGTAAAAATACGAGTGCAGGAACATCTGAGCACCATCAGAGCAAAGAAACTCACCACCCGCTTGGTACAACATTTTAACACCTCGGGAAATGATCCCAAAGATCTCAAGTGGACCGTCTTAGAGAAGGTGGTGGGCGAAACTCACAACCTGGAGAATATTCTGGCAAGAAAAGAAGCCAAATGGATATTTCTGGAGAAGGCAGACCAGGAGGGACTTAATGAAAACATTGAGTGGAACATAGTGAGCAGGCGATAACAGGGCTTTGTCGTGCACCTCCTAATTAACTTCTGCTAGGTTCTGAGGACACAAGCCACCATGCTGCAGGAATATTAAGGGCTTGATGTCAATCGCTCTTATATTGTCTATGAATATATGCACCTCCATGAGGGTCCCAGTCTCACGAAAAAACACCCTGGTTCGTGGTTGCATGGGGCACACTCACCTACGATATGTATAAGTGAATTCCCCTTGTTTGTTTCTTGATATTCAATCCAGAGAATCACACATACACACCATGGCATTTATGTAACTACTTAGTTGTTGTGTTGCCAACCTTTATCCAAAATGCAAGTTGCAACTCAACAGGACCCAGCCTGCCTGAGTTGTCTGTTTAAGTGTAAAAAATGTTTACAGTAGGCTATCCCCACCTTTAATATAGCGGTAGCCCATATCTAATAGTTGGGGTCCAACTTATTGGCAGATTTATTTCTGTTTGTCTTTAGTCATAAGTGATGGGACACCTTCGTGAAACAGATAACAGGTTGGCGTCAGCCCATTCCAAGATGGCCGCGACGCGCTACCCGCCGGGGGGGCGGGGTCACGTTTCCCTCCGGCTACTTCCTGTTCCGCGCTCACACCCAGTGCGAGGACCGTCAGAAGCGCCGGAGGGACTCGGCAACAGTAAGAGGGCTGTGGAGGTCTAGCGTATGTGTGTTCGGGGGTGTATGTGTATCGACTCCGATTGATTCTTATGGGCAGCAAATGCGAGTCCGATTTTTAAATGGCATTGACATCTGACTGGGAGCCCTGAATGCTTTAGGAATGAGCAATAGCCGGCAATGTTGGATTGGGGTATTTTATTAACAGCATAACCCCGGCCATTTACATATGGAGTTAGCTCTCTGAAATCGGGAGAATGATGATGGATTGCGCTGGATTGAGAGGGTTTCTGAAAATCATTTTACTAAGAACGCAGTGCTTGATAAAGTTGGGGATAGCATAGTTTCTACTCACTACTCTCTACCAATTTGTCACTAAAGCATTTCAGTTCGCAATGTTCCATCTGACGCATAATCCTTTTTCAAACATGTACAGGTGGCTGCGACTATTTCCGGTCACATCTGGGACTCGTGAATATTTAGAACGGTGTCCTAATGAGTGGTGCTGGTACATGCTGACGTAGCGCCCTCAAGGTAAATGTGCCTTAATTGTGTGTCAATTTATGCTGCATCGGTGATGCCCCCCATGGGAGGGGCAGGAACGGCGCTTTGAGCGTTTCTTTGTTTTATCTTCTCACACAGGTCCACATTTGTCTGAAAAGACTGAGAATAGTTAACCCCTCGTATGCCCTGATGAAATCGCTAAAACGTGGAGCGATGAAACATGTCGGCTTGAGGACATAAATCACTATGGTATACAAGTAACCATTTTTAAATAAGTGGGGTTTGCTGCATCAGAATAAAATGGTAAAGCAAGCAAAGCCCTACTATACATTATCTTTTGTGTTTGGTTAGGGGTCTATTTTATTCGTTTCTGTACACTACAAGTGTGTGTCAGTGTTGATACGTCTGTCACTATTTGTGTTTTTCACCACTATTCTCACGTCTGCACGATTATTCTTTTTAGTGCACGTTTGTCTTTTCACATAGAGAGAGTGGCCAATGATGAAAAGTGGGTATACCGGTAATTACTAAACAGGGAACCCCCTCGTGTTGTTTTACCGTGAGGTACTCTCTCTATTTTTCATACTTTTTTGGGGTGAACTGTATGTGGTCCTGTGTGATTTTATAACAAGCATGCATCTTGACCTAAGGATTTATGTTATTGGACAAATTCCTGGGAATATTAATGACAAATAGTCCCTTCCCTGTTGGTCTTTTATATGGATGCGGGTGTATGTAGGTGAGGCTCCAATTGTTTGAATACTGTATGAGTTTGGGGCTGCCTTACCTATTCCCTTCCCCCTCTACCCCTAGAGATTGTTCCGTGGCATTGCCACACCCAAGATGGCCACCATGTCGATGTACACTATGCGTGACGCGGAGTGAAACGTTGCTCTGGTGTTTCTTTTGTTCTCGCCTGTGCAACAGTCACAAAGCTGACTTCAAGTCAGCTATGATTTTGGCAAACACACTCAACATACAGTATTCCGAATTTTACTCTTTTCAACATTTCAAAACTCAGATTGGGGGCTTGGGGGGGGGGCCACCGACCGCAGGGAGCCCCCCCCCCCGGGTGATTTGGGAGGATTGCAGGGGGGGTTGTGTTTTTGTCAGCCAGAACATTCCAGAAGTGTTGTTGGGCTGCATTTTTGGTAGGTTTTCGCAGCCCAACATATAAAGTTCTTTGTCCCCGCCTCCCAGCCACCATTTTGGTTTGGTGACCTGGTGGCTGGGAGGTTAGCTAGCAATTTTTGTGGTAGTTTTTGTGGAGCATTTTATAGTATTTCTAGTCTTAGTATTAAGGTAGCTTTGCCTTACTTTGTTAACTTACTATGGCAATAGAAGATCATCGAGTGTTAGAGGCTCTTCGTTTACTGTCAGAGGCTGGCAGGATGGATCTGGTGATTGGAGGGGGAACGGCGCGTCCCTTACGCCAGGCCTCTGCGGGCGTTGCTGCAGCTGTGGTAGCGTGTTCCTCCCCTAAGAAGCGGCGAGCACATGGGGTAAGGGAACGGGGCCGCTCTCGTACGAGGAAGCCGGCCCTGTCTCAAAAAGGGCGTGTGGGAGGTGGTGTCGCTTCTGGTGTCTTACGTGATCTTTCTGCTGCAGAGGGGGGGGCCGCAATGGTGTTGTCTCCGGCCGAGCGCGTGTCTGAAGACACCTGTTTCATTGAACGCCCAGCCGGTTTCGAGGGTGCCCCTGCGTCTGCTTCGGGTCGCGTAGGCAAGAAGGCGTCAAAGAAGTGCTCGGTTTTCCTTTCTGAACTTGAGCGGCGGTAGGGGCCGGGAGTCTGCGCTTCTCCGTGCGTTCATCGCAGGGGCTTAATTGCTTTGGGAGAGGGGAGGGGCGGTTGGAAAGCAGGCGGGGACGTTTTTTCTTTTTCCCTTGGTTTGCAGGGGCGTGCGACTTCAGAGCACCAGATTGGGGTTGTGACTGTAGGGGGTATTTCAGATGTGGTAGGAGGTGGTGTGACTGACGCTTTGGTTGGGCAGCATGCCCCGGCTGTTGATGAGATTGATATGGTGGAGGCTGCTTATGAGGGTGATGATTTTGTTGGTAGCCCTTTATTGTTTTCCGGTGCCCCTTCTGAACATGAAGAGGTGTTGTCTGTTTTAGGCAGCTCATGAGGTGAGAGGGAATGGGCTCAGATGGGGGAAGGGGGTGCCAGCAAAGGTTTTCTTCATGATGAGGGTGGGGAACAGGTAAGGGCTGGGGGATCAGTAGTGGGTCTGTTAGCTGAATTTGGCTATAAGGCACCTGAGGGTGGTCTGGGGAATTTTGTTCCTGGTGTTTTTCCACGTTGTGGTAAGGATTTGGGGCACATAGGTGGTGTCACAGTGGGGGGTCCTCGGATATTGTTCCTTATTACTCAGAGGGTTTTCGTGACAGGGCTTTGGAGGCCAGGCAGTCTGGTTGGGATCGCTTTGGGAGAGTGTGTATGGACAAGGGTGAGGTGCAGGGAGGGGCGAGGTTTTGTAGAGAGGGCTTTGGGCAAGGGTGTTGCTTCTGAGGTGGTATCAGCAAGGTTGAATTGGAGTGATGATGAGGACGTGGTGGGTGACTCTCCTGTGAGGGGTGCACTTTCGAGAGGTACAGGCAGGTTTTTGTCTTTAGATAGGTTGCAAGGGAGGTCTGTGGGCCCGGTTGTGTCCCAGCGGCCAGGGTGTGGAGTAGGTGTTTTTCATAGAGGCCCCAGCACACCAGTCCAAACTTTTCTTTTCAGGTGGGGGATTGGTGCGGCGGTCCGGACTCGGTAGGGCGTGGTCCAGCCCAGTTTCGCTGAGGTGAAGTGAGGAGAGAACCTAGCGCGGCCCTCTCTGTTCCACCGAGGGAGCCCGTCGCGGTCAGCGCACGAAGGTCTGGTACGACTTTGCTGGCCCCTAAGAATAGCAGGTCTAGGTGGTCTACCTTACCTTTAGGGCTCGGATGGCATGGAATCCAGAGGCAAAGTGGGGGGAGTTGGATACTGATCTCTTGCAGCATACGTTGGGGGCAGCCTCGGGGGGCAGAACCATTTTTACAGCTAGCGGTCTCCCTTTAATTTATCGGCTCTTTCAGGCTAAGCCCCCCCGGGGCGGGGTGGGAAGTAGTTCAAGTGCACAGTCAGGAACTGGCGCATGTTGGGACTTCAATAGGGGTCATGCGTTTCGGAATACTGTAGATATAGGCATGAATGCTCAAGCTGCGGTAGGCGACACCCTCTCTTTAAATGTTGGGGTCCCAAACCGCCAGGTGGACAACAAGAGAGTCAGACAGGTACAGGTGTTTCAGGATCAACTCAGCAGTTTCAAGGAAGTCGGGGAGGTAGAGGGGCGCAGGGCTCTGGGCCTAAGGGCTCATACACCAGTAAAGCTGCCACAATTACAACAGGCCCTCCAGAATTATGAGGATGAGGGTGTGAAATGGAAGCTTTAGGAGGGTTTTCAATTTGGTTTTCGTTTAGGAGACTTGGGGCCAAGGCAGAGGCGTTGGGTGTACAACTTTAAGTCTGCATCTGAGCATAGTGCAGTGGTAAGGGAGAAATTGAGTAAGGAAGTGTGTGAAGGACGGATGGCAGGCACTTTTCATGACTGGCCGATCCATGATTTGATAATTTCACCCATTGGAGTGGTACCTAAAAAAGAGCAAGGACAGTTCAAACTTATTCAACATTTGTCGTGGCCGGAGGGGTCTTCTATAAATGATTTCATTGATGAGGAGGCTGCTTCGGTATCATATTCCTCAGTTGACGTGGCCATGTCACTTGTTGTGACCGCGGGCGCAACTGCAGAGATGGCTAAGTGTGATATTAAGTCTGCATTTCGGCTGCTTCCAGTCCATCCAGATGATTGGAGTCTTCTGAGTATCCATTTTGAAGGGAAATGTTACGTGGACAAAGCATTGCCGATGGGTTGCTCCATTTCTTGTGCCCTATTTGAATGTTTCAGCACTTTTTTTGCAGTGGCATTTCACCCACCACTCTGGTCATGTACTTGTAACGCACTATTTAGATGATTTCTTTTTTGTTGGTTCCCCGGGCTCCGCGGCGTGTCAGGCAGCTCTGGACACTTTCTATGGGCTCATGGAGGATTTGGGTGTGCCTTTGGCTCCTGAGAAAACAATGGGTCCTGCTACTGTATTGTCATTCTTGGGCATTGAAATTGATTCCGCGGCAATGTGTGCTCGCTTGCCGGAGGATAAGAAAGTGAAGATGCTAGATTTGTTGAGTGAAATGTTGTCAAAACAGAAAGTGAAGGTGAAGGAAATTCAGGTTTTACTGGGGCACCTTAACTTTGCGTGCAGGGTGGGGAGAGCAGGAAGAACTTTTTGTAGAAGATTGGGCAGGGCTCTTTCTGGACAGCATTTGCCTCACCATCGTGTACGACTGTCAGCAGGTGTCAAAGAATACCTGCGGATGTGGGCATTTTTCCTCACTTCCTTTAATGGTGTGCCATTGGTCAGAGATGTGGATTTTCAGTGGGATGTAAAGATGTTTTCAGATGCTGCAGGCAGCGAAGGTTTTGGCCTATACTGGAATGGTAGATGGTGTGCAGAGCAATGGCTTGAAGATTGGTTGAATGGTGGGAGGAGTATCACATTTATTGAGCTTTTTCCTTTACTGGTGGCCTTGACACTTTGGGGGGACGATTTGGCACACAAGAAAGTCCTTTTCCGTGTTGACAACATAGCGGTGGTTGAGATTGTTAATCGACAGTCGGCCAGAGATGAGCAGGTCTTGAAACTGATGAGTCTTTGTGTTGGGTTGCTTGAAGCATGACATCACTTTTCGAGCTTTACAGATTCCCGGTGTGGACAATGACATAGCGGATGCTTTGTCTCGTTCGCAGTGGGGGAGATTCCGTGGACTGGCCAGGGAGGCGGACAGATCACCGACCCCAATGCCGAGACATCTGTGGCACGTAGGCAACGTCGGGTATTACAACTGGTGGTAGGTTCCTTGTCCGTGTCCACGCGTTCAGCTTATTCTTTGGCATGGAAGGAGTTTCTGGAATCAGGCGCCTGCAGGCGTGAAGAGGTTTGACGTCGATCTGAGGATGTCATTCAGTTCATCTTGGACCTCATGGACAAGGGTCTTTCTAGACAGTATACAGCTTAGAGGTTTTTTGAGTAATCCAGAATGACTAGGCGCACAACCTGGGTGGCCGCAAAGTAAATAGTAACAAGAGGTGGTCAGTATAGGCAATAGGGCGAGCGGTAAACCCTCACCACTGCTCAAGGTTGGATCAGGAGGATCCACAAAGTAGTAAAAACACAACAAAGCCCCTGCTCTTATACCATATAAATCAATTTTTGGTAATGATAAAGTCAATTGACGAGAATTGTTCTGCACATCAAAACTTTCAGTGTGACACTTCGAGAATAATAAGTCGTCAGATAGGCATATAAAAAGTTCAACAAGACGTTCTGTTCTTGGTGTGGTACATCAATTTATTGTTCCTTTATACAGGCCAACACGTGTTTCATCGCAGGGAACACACTGCGAATCTTCAGGGCCTATTGTATAGACGGGCAAAATATTGTAGGTCATCGAGCCTGGTTGGGACGATATGACGAGTATAGGCACTTGTTTTTCAAAAGTATTCGATTTTGCTGTCCGCTTGATTAGTTATCTTGATAGTTATATATAGGAACCGTAGCCAGGAGGAGACGAGAAAAAGGGGTAGTGCACGCGTTCAGTACACGCGTTCAAAACAGCAAAAAGAAGGCGGTGCACCTCCTTTGTATGGATCTCCCTCTTGAAGTTCCCGGCGCCGTTGAACAATGACTAATCAAGCGCTGTAGTGCGATTGCCATTGTGGATTATTAAAGACATTTGTAGCGCTTTTGGGATATTTTAACACAGTGCTTTGATTTGCGCTTTCATAGCTGTAGCGCTATTTGTGCTGCTTTGTTTAATGTGCATTGCCTGTTTTTGACTCGATCATTGTCGCGCTTGCAAGACACATTGTCTCAGCCATTGCTGATTCTCTGTGCCCCAGCCTACCTCTAGTTTCGTTTTCGCTGCCATTTTAGTTGTTGTTGTGCCTCAGAGCCCGTCCTCCACAGCCCGCCCCGCCTCCCAGCTGACCCTCCCTCCCATGGACTGCATAGCCCGCTCCCACACCCGTAAGCGCTGTGACCGTCCTGACGCTTTCAGAAGCGGTCGCTCCCTTCGCCCCCCAGCTCCTGCCTGGTATCGTTGGCTGCGCTCTTGTTGATTTGCTGATCGCAATACTGCTGCCTCCTACATAGCATAGCACTGTAGTGCGATTGCCATTGTGGATTATTAAAGACATTTGTAGCGCTTTTGGGATATTTTAACACAGTGCTTTGATTCGCGCTTTCATAGCTGTAGCGCTATTTGTGCTGCTTTGTTTAATGTGCATTGCCTGTTTTTGACTCGATCATTGTCGCGCTTGCAAGACACATTGTCTCAGCCATTGTTGATTCTCTGTGCCCAAGCCTACCTCTAGTTTCGTTTTCACTGCCATTTTAGTTGTTATTGTGCCTCAGAGCCCGTCCTCCACATCCCGCCCCGCCTCCCAGCTGACCCTCCCTCCCACGGACTGCATAGCCCGCTCCCACACCCGTAAGCGCTGTGACCGTCCTGACGCTTTCAGAAGCGGTCGCTCCCTTCGCCCCCAGCTCCTGCCTGGTATCGTTGGCTGCGCTCTTGTTTATTTGCTGATCGCAATGCTGCTGCCTCCTACATAGCATAGCGCTGTAGTGCGATTGCCATTGTGGATTATTAAAGACATTTGTAGCGCTTTTGGGATATTTTAACACAGTGCTTTGATTCGCGCTTTCATAGCTGTAGCGCTATTTGTGCTGCTTTGTTTAATGTACATTGCCTGTTTTTGACTCGATCATTGTCGCGCTTGCAAGACACATTGTCTCAGCCATTGTTGATTCTCTGTGCCCCAGCCTACCTCTAGTTTCGTTTTCACTGCCATTTTAGTTGTTGTTGTGCCTCAGAGCCCGTCCTCCACAGCCCGCCACGCCTCCCAGCTGACCCTCCCTCCCACGGACTGCATAGCCCGCTCCCACACCCGTAAGCGCTGTGACCGTCCTGACGCTTTCAGAAGCGGTCGCTCCCTTCGCCCCCAGCTCCTGCCTGGTATCGTTGGCTGCGCTCTTGTTTATTTGCTGATCGCAATACTGCTGCCTCCTACATAGCATAGCGCTGTAGTGCGATTGCCATTGTGGATTATTAAAGACATTTGTAGCGCTTTTGGGATATTTTAACACGGTGCTTTGATTCGCGCTTTCATAGCTGTAGCGCTATTTGTGCTGCTTTGTTTAATGTGCATTGCCTGTTTTTGACTCGATCATTGTCGCGCTTGCAAGACACATTGTCTCAGCCATTGTTGATTCTCTGTGCCCCAGCCTACCTCTAGTTTCGTTTTCGCTGCCATTTTAGTTGTTGTTGTGCCTCAGAGCCCGTCCTCCACAGCCCGCCCCGCCTCCCAGCTGACCCTCCCTCGCCCCTCCCCTCCCTCTATCCACATATGACAGATGCTTTCGCGCGCAGCGTTCACGCGCAGCGATCGCGCCCCATGCGCGCCGAAGGTGCGCCAAAGGTAAGCCCGTCTGCACCCGTCCGCGCCTGGACCGCGCCCAGCGCCAGACCCCCTAGCCCCCGCGACCCCCACTCCTCCCGCTTAACGTATGACGCCTCGACCCTCCTAGCCCTTAACCCCAAATGCATACCACAATACTTCGAAGCTGCCCCTGGACATACCCACGGTCCTTTCGCCTGCCACTCCTGCAAATTTACCAGCATCAAGATCCATACCACATCCACTAACTCCAAACACAGCTTCGACTCTAACCACCTGAAGTGCATCCTGCTGAACACCCGCTCGGTCCACAGACACGCAACTGAACTCTGGGACCTTCTCGACACTGCTTCACCGGACGTCGCCTTCCTTACAGAAACCTGGATGAACGCATCATCAACACCCGACATCGCCATAGCCATCCCGGACACTTACAAGATCCCCCGAAAAGACCGCACCAATCAAACAGGAGGAGGCATCGCCATCGTCCATAAGAACACCATCAAAATCACGACCAGCTTCGACGATAACCTTGCAACCGCCGAACACCTCCACTTCCAGATCCACACCGACCCTAGGACCACACTTAGAGGCACCCTCATCTACCGGCCCCCAGGAACCCGTAAACAATTCAGCGAAGACATCACTGACTTCATCAGCCCACATGTCCTCGCCTCCGAGAACTACATTTTACTAGGAGACCTCAACTTCCACCTGGAAAAGAAAAACGACAGCAACACCACCACCCTCCTTGACAACCTGGCCAATCTCGGATTCAAACAACTTGTTGACACCCCCACCCATGTAGCCGGACATATACTCGACCCAATCTTCACTTCCAGCAAATACATTTCCTTCGATCGTACCACAGATCTCCATTGGACGGACCTCAGTTGTGTTCACTTCAGCTACAAAACCACCTCGACCCACAACCCCCCACAACCTATTCCTCGAAGAAACTGGAACAAAATCACCACCGACCAACTCCTCACATCGCTCAACCAAAACCCACCCGCTCTCTCATCGGACCCAAACCAAGCCGCCACCAAACTCAAACAATGGATCACTCACAGCACTGATGAATTAGCACCCTTGAAAAACCATCACACCAAACAGGACAGCAGAAAGGCCCCCTGGTTCAACGATGACCTTAAGAAATCCAAGAAGCTATGCCGTACTCTCGAGAAAACATGGAGAAAAAACCCAACCACCGACAACTTGACCACCTTCAAGGCAGCCACCCGCAAACACCACCAACTGATTCGATCCACCAAGAAATCAGCATTCAAGAATCAACTCAACAACAACGCCCATAACAGCAAGGAACTATTCAACATCGTCAAAGAATTCACCAACCCCACCGCAGCCTCAAACGACATCACTCCCTCCCAAGACCTCTGCAATTCGTTATCCTCCTTCTTCTACAACAAAATTGCCGACATACATAACAGCTTTGAGAACATTTCCAACGAACAATCCTCTGAACCTAAACCGCCCTCTAACAACCTCAGCGCCTGGAACTCAATCACCACTGAAGACACCATCCGCCTAATGAACTCCATCCACTCTGGCTCGCCAACTGACCCCTGTCCCCACCACATCTTCAACAAAGCAGACTCCATCATCGCACCCCATCTCCGTGATGTCATCAACTGCTCCTTCAACTCTGCTACCTTCCCAGAAAGCTGGAAACATGCCGAAGTCAGCGCCCTCCTGAAGAAACCCCCAGCAGACCCCTCTGAACTTAAAAACTACCGCCCCATATCCCTCCTCCCATTCCCTGCCAAAGTCATTGGGAAAGCCGTCAATAGCCAGCTCGCCGCCTTCCTTGAATCCAACAACTCCCTCGATCCCTCACAGTCCAGCTTTCGAGCCAAACACAGCACCAAGACCGCCCTCATCACAGCTACAGACGACATCCGAACACTACTGGACAACGGAGAAACAGTGGCCCTCATTCTACTCGACCTCTCCGCCGCCTTCGACACAGTCTGTCACAGCACCCTCATACAACGCCTCAGCAACATCAGCATACAAGGAAAAGCCTTGGACTGGATCATCTCGTTCCTAACTGGGAGAACTCAGAGAGTCCAACTTCCCCCATTCAAATCAGAGGCCACCGAAGTCATCTGCGGTGTACCACAAGGATCATCACTCAGTCCCACCCTCTTCAACACTTACATGAGTCCACTCGCATCCATCGCGCGTCAGCACAACCTTAACATCATCTCCTACGCTGACGACACCCAGCTGATCCTTTCCCTCACCAAAGACCCTATCACCGCCAAAACCAATCTTCACGAAGGCATGAAAGAAGTAGCCGAATGGATGAAAAACAGTCGCCTAAAACTTAACTCAGACAAAACGGAGGTGCTCATCCTAGGATCATCCCCCTCTGCCTGGGACGACTCATGGTGGCCTTCGGCTCTGGGCACAGCACCCATACCCACAGACCACGCACGTAACCTTGGCTTCATCCTAGACTCCTCACTCTCGATGACCAGACAAGTCAACGCCGTCTCATCCTCCTGCTTCAACGTACTTCATATGCTCAAAAAAATCTTCTGTTGGATCCCCTCCGAGACAAGAAAAACTGTCACCCACGCACTGGTCACGAGTCGACTGGACTACGGAAACACCCTCTACGCCGGAATCACAGCCAAATTACAGAAAAAACTCCAACGCATCCAAAACGCATCAGCGAGACTCATTTTGGACATCCCTCGCCAAGATCACATTACCGGCCACCTGAAAGACCTCCACTGGCTCCCCGTCAACAAGAGAATAACGTTCCGTCTCCTCACCCACGCACACAAGGCCCTCTACAAACTAGGACCCGAATGCCTCAACACCCGACTGTCCTTCTACACTCCCTCCCGCCAACTAAGATCCGCCAATCAAGCCCTCGCCGCAGTTCCGCGTATCCAAAGATCCACCATGGGAGGTAGATCCTTCTCCTACTTGGCGGCCAAGAACTGGAACTCACTCCCCACTCACCTCCACCTTACACAGAACCACATCTCCGTCAGAAAAGAACTTAAAACCTGGCTATTCGATAAATAATGAACCCCCTCCCCAAGTGCCTTGAGACCCTCTGGGTGAGTAGTGCGCTATATAAATTCTTGAACTTGAACTTGCATGTGTGGCTTTCCAGCTCAAAGGCTTATCAAAGGCAGTTGGGTAAAGGGGTGTGGTTGGAGACGTGTTTCCCAAAAATTACATGTCCATTGCTGCTGGCTCGCCGTTGGCGCTCGCTCTTGGGGGGTTGCGATTGTGATCCTGCTTTTCAGCACATTAATAAGGCGCCCGCCACAGCGTGTCAGTTGCGCATGGTTTTGCGTAAAGCTTTGCAGCACATTGGTTTGGATGGGGACCAATATGGTGCACACTCTTTTAGGATCGGTGCTGCGACGGAAGCTTTTAACAGGGGTTGGTCTCAAGGGGACATCATGAGGTTGGGGCGCTGGTCATCTAACTGCTTTCAGCGTTATGTGCGGGGCAACGCGGGGGGCGCATGCGTCATCCTCCTTTTCTTGAGTATTCATTGTTTTTTCTTTTACAGGTTCAGTTGCTGGGCCCCATTCTGAAGTGGTGACGATTTGGATAGTGGGGCATTCATTCGTCAAGTGGGCTCGGGTTCAGGCGGCTCAAAGTTATTTTGGAGAGATGTTAAGTTTCAATGATAAAATGTTCAGCATTGTTTGGAAAGGAAAAGGGGGGATGCTTTGGAGGGAACTGGTTACTTGTCTCAATACAGGAGTGGTTGGGGGTTGCTGTTCTTATATTTTAGTCATCCACTTGGGTGAAAATGACCTTGGTGCAACTAAAGGAGTGGTTTTGTTGTGGGCAATTAAGAGGGACTTAGCTGTTATTAGGGAGCGTTGGGCTGGTTGCCATATTTTTTTGACAGAATTGGTTCCTCGTAGGATTTGGAGAGGAGCGGTGAATCCTAGAGCGATTGATAGGGCCAGGAAGAAGGTTAACTCTGAGGTTTCCAGATTTTGCCGTCAGCTGGGTTTTGGAAGAGTGTCTCATAGAGAGATACGTTTTGAGTCGGTTGAAGTTATTTAGGGCCGATGGGGTTCACCTATCTAGAGTAGGTTTGGACCTGTATTTGTTGGAGTTGAGAGAAGTTCTGGCTAGGTCTTTGACCTTGCAGCGGTAAGTGATATTCGGGTCCCATCCTTTTTTCCTACTGGGGGGCAGAAACGGGGGGGGGGGTAGTGTTGCTCCCCCCACCTTCCTGGATGGCGGGGTCTAGTTGTTTCGGGGCAGTTTGTGTCAGATTTTGGTGATTAATGGTCAGGTTTGTGTTATCGGCAGGGAAAGGATAAGTTGGTCATTGGTTGACCGTTTATACGTTTTGGGGGTTTGACAGAGGTGAAGGGGCAGGCATGTGATTGGTTAATGGAGGGCCTGGTATTTATAAGTTATTGGGGTTGATATGATGACGTAATGTTTATATTGATGATATAATGTTTTATAATGTTGTTGTAATGTTTGAAATGTTGTATTGTATGGGTGGGGGAGGGGCTATGAAATTTTAGGGGAGGGGGTGGGGGGCGGGTCAGGCTTAATTAATTATTTAGTGAGGATTCGTTTTGGAAGGCTTTTGCCAAGGTTTATTTAATTTGTGATGTGCACCTGTTCCTAATAAAGCGGCCTTTTCCACATTCAAATTTATCTTGGTCTGCGTCATCTCCCCTCCCCCCCCTCGCCCTCCCTCCCAAGTGGGGCTTGGGGGGGGCCGCCGATCGCAGGGAGGCCCCCCCCCGGGAGATTTGGGAGGGCTGCGGGGGGGTTGGGGTTTTTGTCAGCCAGAACATTCCAGAAGTGTTGTTGGGCTGTATTTTGGTAGGTTTTCGCAGCCCAACATATAAAGTTCTTTGTCCCCGCCTCCCAGCCACCATTTTAGGTTTGGTGACCTGGTGGCTGGGAGGTTAGCTAGCAATTTTGTCCCTCCCTCCCAAACAAATTTTTTTTCTTTTAGTTTAGCTTGGTTTTTTCCTTCTGTATTGGTGTGGTTCCCCAATTTTTTTTGCTTTTTCTAATTTTGCCCCCTTTTTTTTACATCTGGCTGTTTTTGTTTGGAGCAGGGGTGCCGGGGATTTAAGTTGTATTTTGTCGCTTGGAGCAGATGCAGTGTGGGGTCTAGTTGTTACGGGGCAGTTTGTGTCAGATTTTGGTGATTAATGGTCAGGTTTGTGTTATCGGCAGGGAAAGGATAAGTTGGTCATTGGTTGACCGTTTATACATTTTGGGGGTTTGACAGAGGTGAAGGGGCAGGCATGTGATTGGTTAATGGAGGGCCTGGTATTTATAAGTTATTGGGGTTGATATGATGACGTAATGTTTATATTGATGATGTAATGTTTTATAATGTTGTTGTAATGTTTGAAATGTTGTATTGTATGGGTGGGGGAGGGGCTATGAAATTTTAGGGGAGGGGGTGGGGGGCAGGGTCAGGGTTAATTAATTATTTAGTGAGGATTAGTTTTGGAAGGCTTTTGCCAAGATTTATTTAATTTGTGATGTGCACCTGTTCCTAATAAAGTGGCCTTTTCCACATTCAAATTTCTCTTGGTCTGCGTTATCTACCCTCCCCCCCTCGCCCTCCCTCCCAAGTCTTCTTACTTTGCTCGTATATATTTTACTATTTGAACTCTCAGTTAGAAACACTTGTATTTGACTATGAAACATAATGCGCAGGTTTACATTTAAAAAAATCATACTTGAACACACGATTACAGTTATATTGAAAACAATACACATAAAACATGTCACGGGTTGTGCTGGTTGCACGGGATAGGGGTGGGGTTTATAAAGGAAATACTCTGCAATTGGCAGAGGCATTAAGATAGTACAAGGAATCATGACAAACAGTTATACTGCAACCATTCCACAATCCACTGAGCCCTATTTGAGGGACAAGTGGTTCATGTAACAATTAATACCAAGAGACATTACAGGATTACTTAGTGGAATCCCCACACATTCTTTGATTAACGAATACCACACTCAAGAACACTAGAAGACAAAGGATACATGTTAAAGATTTATTTAAATCAAAATCCTAGTCTAGTGCCCACAGTATGAATAGTGGCCACAATAAAGACAAAAGTGCAGCAGCAACATGACCTAAAGAATAAATAAGAGGGCCAAGTCCAACATGATTTCCGTTAAAAATCCATAACAATACTACCATCATTCTGCTACTTCTATGCACTAATCACAGAATAAATAAAATCTATATTTAGTTTCTGGGATGGTACAAACCCACATACCTATTTGAACAATAGAACTCTTTGTTCAATGAAATACCATGATCTGCTATTCTTGACTCATAACCCAGCAAGCGTAGGTTAAGTACCTCCATCCCAGTAGCCTTCAATTGGGTCTGGAGATATGACTCTATAAAGCCTGTCACAGTGTTACCTGGCGTGAGGAGCCCCCTAAACCCTCGACTCTCGATAGTCAAGGTTTATAACCTACTCTCATAATTTTTAGAAACTCTTAGTAAAAACATTTACCAGAAAGTGGCCTGATTCCTTTTCAGTTATTTTCCTTATACGAGATTTTTTAAAAACAAATATCAACAATAAACAAGCTACATTTTTGTCAACCTTCTAAAAACCCTTAGAAATCAATAAAAAGCTCTTGTAAAATGAAGTATTCAGCGTTTAGATTAAGAAACTGCAAAACATATTCAGGTAAGCTTGATCATCATGTTACAGAACTTAATATAAACTAAATGTGTGCCATATTAATCACACCTATTCTGCTTTTGACTAATCATATTCAATTTTAATTGATTGACTGGCACATGTAATTCAAGCAGGGAAAACCCAGAATTAAAAAGACATAATATTCATAACACATCTTTGTCCGCCTTTTAAATGAGGCATGTAAGGTACACTGGAATCCATGTGGTCACCGTCACAGGAGTGGGGTCTGTCACAGATGGCCTCATCTCCCCTTGAGTGAGATAAACCCTCTATCAAAGACTGGCTGGAACAACATGCAAAAATCCTGGCAGTACTGAGGGGACCATGCTCACACAATTTGCAAATGGGCCAGCACTTTTAAATATAGGTCAAACTGCTCTGTCAATAGTGAGCGTCTCCTGAGACTGCACCAAGTCATCGCCCACATTGGTCTAGGCCCTCAAGCTCTCCAATGAAAGGTCAAGGTTACCTTTACACTATCCTAACAAATGCTGCATCCTCTCCCATGCAGTGCCACACCCATACAGTGTACAGCTGCACAGTGATGGTGCTCTTTAAACTGTCACACATTGATTGCTTACCAGTTTCTTGATTATTCTTAGAACCATTTAGTCCATACAAGAGTAAAACATTCTCAATTTGTCTTGAGGAATCATAGTGTCTCTCTGCCAGTGGTCTGATAGACCTTCTAGAGGAAGTAATGGAGAGAGGGACTGGTCCCAGGATGTAATGCAGAGTAAGTCACTGTTTGCAGGTTGCAAGAAACACAAGCATGGGTCAAAATATGGCCTTGTGGACCCAAAATAAATATGCCCCTTGGATTCTTTTACCATCCAATGCTATGATCTTGTGCCTAGAGGAATGTAATCCATGCTCCACTTTACTGTTTGATTTACTGTGCAGTTAAAAATGAATACATCTCTGTCTAATGTCATGTCATGTTATGTTATGTTATGTTATGTTATGGTATGGTATGGTATGGTATGGTATGATATGCTATGTTATATGTTATGATATGGTATGGTATGGTATGTTATGCTATGTTGTTGTTGAACTTGGCCCTGTCTGCTTGGTCATCCCAAGACTTGTTGCCTTCACCCTCTTGTTTTCTGAAATTGTTTTGTTGGCTTCTAGGACTCTGTACACTGTACGACTGCTAACCAGTGCTAAAGTGCTTTTGCTGTCTCCTTTAAACATGGCGGAATTTGCCTACACCCAGTCAGCTCATTTATTTTATTTGTAAGTCCCTAGTAAAGTGGTCCTACATGTGAACAGGGCCTGTAGATTAAATGCTACTATTGGCCTGCAGCACTCATTGTCCCACCCACTTAAGTAGCACTTTAAACTTGTCTCAGGCCTGCTAATACAGAGTTTGTGTGTGCAGTGTAAACTGCCTTTTCAACCTGGAAAAATAAACCTCTTGAGAGGGCCAAACCTTCATTTTTAATACGTATACGTCACCCCTAGGCTAGGCCCTGAAATGCCAGAGGGCAGGGTGCAGTGTATTTAAAAAGTTGGACATGTACTTTTATGTTTTACATGTCCTGGTAGTGAATATACCCTTATTACGTTTTTCACTACTGCAAGGCCTACCTCTCCCATAGGATACCATTGGAGTTACCTTATTACATTTAATCAGCTGTAACTTCCAATTGGGAGCAGGTAGACAGATCGTGCTTGGTGTCTAAAGAATTGTAATTAAAACCCCCTTTAATAGTAATGTCAAATTCTGAAAATGCCACTTATGGGAAAAAAATGGCTTTAAACTTTTCTACATTCTATCTGGCCAACATTATTGGACGTAACCCCTATTTGAATAACTTATAGAAATTTGCCATTTTCTTGTGGCATCCTCTGCTTGAAAATGGGCACCCGGTATAAATATTGAACCCTTAGACCTAACTCTTCAGTCCACTTCTGGACCTGTGGACTCTGCCAGGAAGAAAGACTGCTCTACTGCTGAAAGGACTGCCTTTGGCTGAACTGCTGTTTTGAACGACTGCTTCCATGTTGTGTTCACCTGCTGCCCCCTTGCCTGGGTGAGAATGACCTCCTGCTCAGAAGCCTCAGGGACATAATAGGATTCAAACAACCATGCACCTGGACTCTGCCATCTGGGAGTCCTGCCTTTCCAAGTGGTGCCATATCAGTCCTGGACCTTTGGGAGTGAAGGTGAAGGAGCTCTGCTAGTCCATGTGTAGATCCAGCAGTACCAACATATTTCTTCTGCAGCGCAACTCCCATAGAACTGGCCGACCGCCTTTGCTGTTCAACGTATTGCCCTCAGGACCAAAATATTACCTTCTGCACGTTCTTCACTGATGCAAGGACTTCGCATCGCCCATTGCAGCCCATCAGCGCCGACACATCTCCATGGAAGGACATCACCTCATCCAGCACAGCCTATCTGAACTGCCACTGATTGACGCATCTGCTCGCAAGGACACCTCCTCGTACTTCGCCGCCCCTCAATACCATCACTCCATCAGTACCATCTCTGAGAAATGCATCTCCTTGCCCGGATCTCACATTACTTCTGCTGCTTGACACATCCTCAGAAAGGAACTTTGCATCTCATCGCAACTAGGATAAAGGTACTGTATTCAGCAAGCTTAAAAGGGTACCGGTAGCTGGCCCTCACTTCATCTCAGTTGGACTTGTGACACTGTCCCGGTCCAGCGCGAACAGGTAACCACAGTTGGCGCTTTGTGCTTCTTGGCACTATTTTCACTGAAATCTTCATACTTGCATATCTCCAGTTCTATTGATCAGATCTGTGTCATTTCTGTCTTGATTTATGTATTCAAATATACTCTATTTTTCTAAATTAGTGTGGGATTTTTCTTGTGTTGTGTTTACACTTTATTACCATTTGAAGTGTTGCATAAATACTTTACACATTACCGCTAAGTTAAGCCTGCCTGCTCTGTGCCAAGCGACCAGAGGGTTGAGCACAGGTTAATTTGGGTTTTGCTTGTGACTTCACACTGAGATGGTTTGAGCTTCCCACTTCAGTAGGGTTTCACCCTCCTCAACCAGTAACCACATTTCTTACAGTTATGTCATGTTAGGATCAAGACCACTGGAATGATCCAGTAAGGACCAAAGTATGCAGTGGTTTTGACTAAATTATGCAGCAAAAAAAGACAAAGTACGCAACATTATGGATCGCACTCTGTCCTTTTTTTGGGCTTTTTAACACGCTGCCACAGAAGGGATTGCAAAGCTATAGAAAATGCATCAAAGGTTTCTTTAAACAGTTAAATGTAAACATTTAGGAAATCCTACTCAAAATGTTATTCTTTGATGATTGTCTTGAATGATAACACAGCAATGCCGTTTTCCCAATAACTCCAAGAATAACATAGTTTGTAAAACACATAACATTGCTCTTAGCAGAAAACCGGTCTATATATAAACACACATTTTGTAATAAAAGACGTGCCTATTTTATTCGGTCCATTTAATTTATGAATTGAAATTCAACAAAATTTCAGGTTTAAGATGTATTCACTTCATGGGCAACGGGAAATAGCTCTTTCTGTTGATCCCCACAAGGATCAAACCTTAAAATATTTGGAATTTTCTACACTCAGCACACACTATTAAATAACGGCTGCTTTGAAAATAATGTCCAAAGTGTAGCATCAATTTGTGTGAATTAGGGAACAAATCATTTTCATGACAAGGGAGAAGTCAATGTTTACATCTTTTTTTTAGATTCAAGTAGATACGAAAGGATTTCTTTCATACTGCAGACAAAAAAAACTTCCCCCTGTTCACTGAGTGGAATATTAATACTATCTGGGTCAGTAATGGTTTAGTAGTGAATAGAGCAATCAACAGCTGAATGTGAGAACCAACTTTTAAAAAGTGTTTAACATTCCACTGTACCAAATGGGCCTTTTAGGTTGAAGCTAGAAAGATATATTTTTTTTAATCTGCAAATTATGCAATTAGGTGCAAGCAAGGCACATCCATAAATATGCTGAAAATTACTCAGACACAAAATTGCATAATTATCGAGGCCATGGTTTTGACTCTTGTGAAGTGATATTTACACCTTCCTGAGAGTTTGCTAGTACTATGAAGCAGAGCACATTATACAACTTGAGGACCATTCTCACCTGTCTTTCCAAAATTACCCATTTCAAAGGTGGGAGGTTTTCAAGAGTGTATATGACATACCATGGTCAAATGGTGGCAAGTGGCTCTAAAGTCAGGCTGAAAACACATAAAAAGTTGTAAAAGCACATTCACCTTGTCTACCTTCTAAAACAGAGGGACCACGGCTAAAATTGGATGTCTAACCATAAAGTTCTATGAGGTGTATACAGGATAAGTTAATCAATAAGAAAACATGAGATACATATGTATCTTGACTGCTGAACAATAAACCGTTATTTAAAAACTATTTGTATCCTTGTAGCAAATGGAAATCACTCAAATATGGAGAAATGTGATCTTACCTTTCTAGAAGGATTAATGAAAGTGTTGCCATATGTCATAGCTTTTGGAGCCAAAGTAAGAGGTATTCGGATACTACACATAGAAAATACCAGTACCACAACACACTGAGCCTTATGAGTTATCAGGAAAAAATGATTTACTTTGTCAATAACAACTGAGAAATACAAGAAAATAATGGTGCTCACACTGGATCATCCACTTCCATCCTTTCACTTCCATCCTCCAAGCAGTTCGGAGAGAAGTGATCACAGACTCTGCACTGTGATCCAGTCTAAAACCTACCTGGAATTCACTTAACAGTTTGTGTACCACAAATATGTTAACTTGACTAATTCCCACCTATTCTGACTGCTGTGTGAATATCATAAGTTTTAAGCTGTACGAAAGAAGCATGTCCGGATGCTAATAGACTAAGTGGCAACTCTCTGAGAACTGGACTGAGCACCACTGTTAGAAATTGGGTTGACTGAGGTGTGAGCCCTGGGCAAGCAGAAACCACAATCCTAGTCAGGATAAGGTACCCCAAATTAACCTGTGCTCAGCTCCCTGGTGGCTTGGCACAGAGCAGTCAGACTTCACTTAGAGGCAATGTGGAATGTATTTGTGCAACACTTTTAACAGTAAAATATTATAACATCACACAAAAAAGATCTCACACCAGTTTAGAAAAATAGAGCAGAATCTAATAAATAAAACAAAATGAAAATGACAAAAATCCAATCAGTATAACCAGAGTTATGAATTAAAAAAAAAGAAACTATGAAATACAGCGGCTATCTTGTCACATTGGACAAGGTCAAAGTCAAAAGGTCAGGCCGACCACGATAGAGCATTGGTCCTATACAGTCCCAGATTAGTCCAGCTGAAGTTTTTCCTTCTCAATTTTTGTGTCAAGAGTCCCGCTCACATTGGAGAGGATGGAAGTAAGCAAGGAGAGCATCACAGGTAGTGGTCAGTATGTCACACAGAGCAAGCCAAGCTTTGCAGACAGGCTAGCCCTTCACGTTGGCAATCAATTCTTGCAGTGTGAAGAGATGGGATGGTGGCAGCTCGAACTGAATTTTAGTTTGAACGGCGCGGCTCCGGCGTGAGCAGGCCTGTTCGTGGATACGAAGAGTCCAAAATTTTGATTTCAAGAGCACTGAGCCACACCATGGTTCCAGGACCTACGAGGGCACCACTTGGGGGACAGGAACTCACTGTGGCTGGGTTCAGGAACTGGTTGGGGAGCCTTTTATATCCCTGAGGCTCAGATTAGGAGACCAGCAGACCAGCTCTTTAAGTCACTGTGGGGTCCAGCGTTCCAGCTGAAGTTGCAGGTCCAGTTCTACTTCACCAGGCAAGAGGTAAGCAGGTCAGCACTACAGGGCATCAGCTATTTAGAACAGTAGTCCAGCAGCTTAGCAGTCCTTTTCCTGGCAGAGTATCCAAAGGTCCAGACATGTACTGAGGGTTTGGTGTCTGAGGTCCTTCTTTTATACACAGCTGTGCCTTTGAAGTGGGGATACGCTTCTAGAGGCTTGCCTTTGAAGTGCACAGATTCCCTGCCTTCCTGGCTCCAGACTCACTGCAGCCCTTTGTGTAGAGACAGGATACAGACTATTCAGGTGTGAGTAAGTCTGTGGCCAGGTCCTCCCTCCCATCCTGCCAGTGATGACCCATCTGGTCACACCTGAGCTCCCATTGTGTGTGGCTGTGTAGGAGCAATACACAAATCCCAACTGCCCACTACACCCAGGCACGTGACCATAGACAGGTTGCAGGCACCAAATGGCTAAGACAAGAACATGTCAACATTCTTAAAGTGGGGTGGCAGAGTGGGCTAAAGAACAGTGATGGATTAAACCCAGATCTTTTGACTGGGTGTGAGTGTTTGATTGATTCAGATGCTCCGTCCATCACCACCCCCTTTTGTACCGCTTTTGGCCGCCATAAGTGTGGCAGGGTATGCTCAGACGTGAGTCCCTTGCTCACTTTGCCACTGGATTCAAGCAAGCCGGGCTGAAGACGGCTGGAATGCCAGAAACCGGTCCTCGGAAGCTTGTTTCCGGTCCAGGGAAGACATGGCTTGGCAGTTCGGGCTGGATTGTTCCCATGAGGCACAGGGTCAGACTGATTTGCATATAGCCATGTCTGAACTGGGGTGGCAGAGTGGGCTAAAGAACAGTGATGGATTAAACCCAGATCTTTTGATTGGGTGTGAGTGTTTGATTGATTCAGATGCTCCGTCCATCACCACCCCCTTTTGTACAACATTCTTAAAGTGGCATTTGCAGAATTGTAATTTAAAGTCCGCATTCACCATAAGTTAGGATTTTAAAATGTCATTCCAGAGACTCCAAACATGAGCTGATTATCCATTCCCATTTGGAAATTGCAATGTTAACATGTAATAAGGCAACTTAAAGGTTATCCTATTGGAAAGATAACCCTTGAAGAAGAGTAAAACATGTAAAACTTAAGAGTGTATACCCTACTTTTTAAAAACATTGGTCCATGTCCTTTGAACTGTCCAGGGCCTACACTAGGGGTGAATTATCTGGATTCAAAACAAAGGTTTGGGCCTGGAAAAAGGTTTACTTTGCCGAAATGGCAGTTTAAAACTTCACACATAGACTCTCTGCAATGGCAGGCCTGAGACAAGTTTAAAGTGCTACTTAAGTTGGTTTCACAGCCAGTGCAACAGGCCACTAGTAGTATTTAAGGTACAGGCCCCGGGGACAGGTAGTTCCTCTTGAGTAGGGACTTATACGTGCATTTAATGTGCCAATTGAGTATTACCAAGTTTTAGGAAAATGCACCCAAATCGCCCAGGGTTACGGATGGGTGTGAGTTCCTTCCCAATTGTATTTGTCATAGCTTTAGCCTGCAACTGAATGAAGACTAACAGTCCACCAGTGTGAATGTTTTTGTTGTAAATATCCCTTTCTGAAGTGTCACCCCCAAATGTTTTGCCTTACTCCCCTTTTTGCTGAAATCGTTTTTATTGGTTTTAGAACTCCTGGCAATTTACTTCTGCTAACCAGAGCTAAAGTGCATGTACTCTCTCCATATAACAGGGTAATATTGGCTCACCTTCATGTTATGATGCATTACCTCCTGCCCTTTCCTGTTACCACTCCTAAAGTCATCCACTTACTTCTCCATCTTTTTCTGTGTCATTATGGCCTCCAAATACGTTCCCATCCATTTGTGCATCCATCCATCAATCCATTTTTTTTCCTTTTTGGCTGGCTGGCTCTCCCTAACCAGTGCTTAACCCCTTCAGTGCTGATGACAAGCCCAGGCTTGTCATGCAGGACGGTGCTCGTGTGCTCATGACGAGCCTGGGCTCGTCATGAGCCGTGGAACGCTCACACGCGGGGCTAATTCCCCCGCTGTGCCGAGCGTTCCATTGCGCGGGCGGGTTCATGACGAGCCCAGGCTCGTCATGAGCACACGAGCACCGTGCTGCATGACGAGCCTGAGCTCGTCATCAGCACCGCGGCGCTGTGCGCGGCCCCCCTCCCCCCCACACCGCGGGGGAATTAGCCCCGCGGCAAAGGGGTTAATTTGAGCTGGTTGTTTCCAGTGCTCAGCAATGGCACTTAATTGCTGGAAGATGCACTCATGACAGCTGCCACATGGTGGCCCTGTTTTTGCAATTTAAAGGTGAGCAGAAAAACAGTTGTTAGTTAATTCAGTATACATTAAAAACAACTAATACTTGCCACCCAAGCGATTGATAAAGTGTGAGTTGGCTCAAACGGTCTGAATTGGTACACTTGCAGCAGTGCGATTGTTAGTAGTTGTTTTAGTACAGTGACACTGTGTGGTGCAAACTGCAGTGGCCTCCTGATTAGGGCCCCGGCATTTATGTGTTTTACAAATTAAGCACTGTCCTTAACCCCTTGCTAAGTATGTATCTAAGAAAACGGTGTGTGAGATTTTTCTTCCTAACTTTTATGTCTTCCGTTTTATCTTTTTTATCTTCTCTGATAGTCAGAAATTATGCAATTTAGTCCAGTGATGGAAAGTGAAGAATGGCGAATGCTCACTGGAAAGGAAAACCTCTACAAGACCGTTTTAATAGGGGCGGGGCAAAAAAATATATACATATTGAAGAAGCAAACAAAAGGACTGAGATAGATAAAGAGGGAAAAAAGTGAGAGGGAAAGAGAGAAACCGGGATAGAGAAAGAGATGGTGCAAAAGAAGGTGAAATGGCGAGAGAAAGAGAGAGGGCACGAATGGAAGGGGAGAACGTCTGTGTTTAAGCGATAAGAAGGGGGAGATATGACATAAGAGGCAGAGGAGAACAGGACGTGAAAGACTGAAAGTCAGAGACAAAAGGGAGGAAGTAAAGAGAGATTTTGCGATAGGGAGAAATAAGCAGGATAGGGGTAGATAAGTAGAGAGGGAGAGACAGAAAAGTAAGAGAAAGAAAGGAAAGGGGTAACAAGTAAAGAGGAATCAATGGAGTTGGAAGAGGGATAAAATGAAAGAATATTATTTGCCCACTACAGGAATGAGAGTCCAACACAATTTAGAAACTTGGATATGTGGACAGCAGGAGAGAGAAGAGGCAGTGACCCCATAGGTGCCCGACATTTTAAGGGGTACTCTGTGTCTTCTCTATGCACCTCTTCTACCCGAAACAGAACTCCCTCTTCTCCACCTCGACATTGCCTTATAATCACAGTGATACCCTCCTCCCGTCTACCCATCTCACCACCCCTCTGACCAGACTCTCCAGTTCCCAAGCTGTCAGAGCCAGCAGGCATCTGTTGGCAGTTAGCACAAATGCTGAATAAATGTAAAAAGTAGGGACGGGCCCATTTCTCGAAACCTGGTTCAAATCTTCTGAAGTCTGCCTCGGATTTGCTTGAATTATGTGAATCGTCTGAGTCCATCTCAAACGCATGCCTCCATTAAAACCATTTATACAGAGCAAGACACAGAATGCTACATCTACTGATAAAATAACTCCAGGCAGACAGGACGATAAACAGTGGGTACACTTCACATGGACAGAAAATGGAAAAATTAAACAACACAAAACCATCGGAACCAAAGTAAAACAAATAACACCATCATTCCTGCGACTCAACAATTCTAAAAGTTCATGTTTAATACGGAATAGTTATTTTTTAAAAGGGCCGGTTGTGATTCGAATGGGTTTCGTATCAGGCCAAAGTAGTCTTTGCAGGCTAGGGGCTTTTCAGAATCCATATTGTTAGGACAGCGAGAAAGAAAGAGCAGGTGGAGGGTGAGGGGTTGGTCTCGTTTTACCACAAATGTTGACGTCTAGATTTCCCCGTAGAGGTTAAGGGTGGCTCATGCATTTGGGGACTTTGGCCACCTATGGAGGGAAGTGTGGGCCACAATGTCAAAGAACCATGATTTCAAAACTACCTATAAGATTTGAAAATAAATAAGAGACAAAACAATGGATTCAAAAACTGAAAACTGAGGGGCATATTTACAAACAAATGTCAGAGTACTGTGTTACGCCAAATTTGACAACGCCGCCCACCGACATTTTTTAAATGCAGGGTTGTGCTGTATTCACAAGAATACGGTAGAACGAGAACTAACCTCTCCTCGGTATCCACTTAATATGCAGGTAATATATTTACAAACAAATGTCAGAGTACTGTGTTACGCCAAATTTGACAACGCCGCCCACCGACATTTTTTAAATGCAGGGTTGTGCTGTATTCACAAGAATACGGTAGAACGAGAACTAACCTATCCTCGGTATCCACTTAATATGCAGGTAATATATCCCTCATACAGTATCTTTATCAACATTGCCCCAACACAAGAATTATTTAGAAAAACATATTCTTATTTATTCATTCTATAATCGTACAATTTATCACACAGAGACATCGTCCAAAAAAAGACATCATCATTATATACAATACAATCAATTCTGTACAACACTATCTGCACAAGACCCCCAAGAACAGTAGAAAAAACAATATATGTAATTCATTCAAAAAAATCAAACCAAACATCCAATCAAACCTTTCAACCACACTTCAACTACCATACCATGGTACAATAAACAAAAACAACCACAAAATCATATACATAACAAGGCAACAAAAGGAAAGAGGCACTAAAAAATGCTGCCTAGTGTCAGCGCTGGCACCCTGCCACCATGTTGCAAGGGTGCTTGCGCTGCCGGGGTGATTGTTTATATGGAGGAAGGGGCACGTTCCTGTGCATAAACAACCATTAAAGGTGGTTTGCTCTTTCTATATGTGCTGCAGAATGCAGCACACATAAAAAGAACAAATATGAGGAGACAGTATCGCCATACTAAAACCAGGTATTCCCTGGCATTCGTTTTTGGCGCATCATCAGCCTAGTAAAACTGAGGCAGCGTCAAAAAGCCAGGGGTGTTGCGGTGGAACGCCCAATGCTACACCCATTGCACGCCCCTTTGCCACAGAGGACTGTGGCGGAAATGGCATATTTACAAGGTGGTGGCTTAGTGCCACCTTGTGAATATGTGAAACGGAGCTACGCCACGCCGTGTCCGAAAAAGAGACGCTCTGATAGCGAAAGGGACTTGTAAATATGCCCCTGATGTCACAGTTTAAGGCACAGAATCATCTGGAGCTAAAAAGATAAATATATATTTGTCTGGTGAACAGGGTGGAAAATATTTATCACATCTTATTCAGGTTTGAAAACATATAAGACTATGAACTCTAAAACTAATCCTGTTTGTCAGATGTATGACGGTACAACGCAGTATAAAACACCGCAGACCATCACAACGCAGGTTTTACAATGCAAGTCGTTATCACGACTTGCGCTGTAGGGTGCTGGACTTAGGAATAGTAAGATTTACTATTCCAACACCAGCCTACGTACAGTAGGGAAGGTGCTGGAATAGTAAATCTACTATTCCTTGGCCTAGAGCGCCCTCCAGCGCAAATCGTGGTTACGACTTGCGTTGTGAAACCCGCGTTGTAATGGCACTGCGGTGTCATTACCGCGTTGTAAAGGATGTTCCCCTGTTCGTCACAGCTATGTGCCATTAAATGACACCACTGGTTCGTTGACGTGTTTTTTTTTCATTGAATTTCTAAAAATAAATTATCTTAAATTAATATTACTGCCTTCCTCACATATAACTCCACTTTAACCATTGTTTTTTATGTTAATTTCTATGTTTTTTCTAATGTAAAGTAATATTTTATTACAATACACCTGGGGCCGTATTACAGAGGAATGCACCAGCGCTAATTGTCGCTGTGCGCCCAACGGCATTACAGAGGATCGGTCTGTAATGCGCCATGATGTTGGCGCAGACTTTGAACTCTGTGTTTATGTGCGTTTGCAACTATACGCAAATTGTATTAGCGCACAGATGCAAACGCACATAGACATACTCGGACGCACAGCGACAATTAGGGCTGGTGCAGTCATCTGTAATACGGCCCCTAGAGTCAACTATTCGTCACGCACGTCCAAAGATCTAATCCCCCAAGGGTAGCAGAGCCCTTGTTAGCTGGCAACCAGCCATGGGCCCTCATCCCAAATTGTTCCTGTCTTTTTTTCTCCACTGGAGTCTTGTGAAATCACATTGAGAGATGCACTGGATCCTGCAGGACTCTCGCAGTAGCTGTCAAATCTCCAGTGAGAGTTCCTTGGGGACATAGGTCCATGTCTTTTTTTCAGTTCCCGAGCTTTCAGAAGGTACTTTACCCCAACAGTTGTCCAATGTTTCACTTGACCCCACCATTCCAAGATTACAAATACATTTTTGGTATTGTGACGCAGTTTCATCCCCCTTCCCCAATAATGCCAGGATACTTAGCTTCACTTTGGTTCCCATTGGAATTCCACATACCCTTGCCAGGCAAGTTAGTACATTTTCCAAACACTGCCAAATAGTGTGAATGTATGTTCCCACTTATCCACAGTTCCTGGGACAGCAGTTCAAGTTTATCCATCCAATCTTTCTCTGTAGCACCCGTGTGGTATAGCTTTTTTCAGATAAGTTTTAATTGAACTAGTCTAAAACTAGCCTTTAAATACCCAAGCCTCCGTTAAATACCTCAAGTCCTTTGCCAATTTTGTGAAGTCCCTCAAGGCTATCGGTTGCCTTGTTAATTATTTATTTGTAAATAAGGTATATTCTCTTCTTTGGGAAATGCTCCATCAATACTCTGTCCTTTAGGGGATCGCTACCTCAATGTGTGTTTCCTTATGTATGCATGCAGCCAGTGCATGCTGAAATTGCAGGTATCTAAACACCCCTTCTTCCACTAACTTATACTCCCCTCCGAGAGTTGCAAAGGGTTTGAGCTATGTCTGGCTTCAAACGTTCCCTAGTTTACTAAATAAAATAACATCCCATTTTTAGAACCCTCATAATCTCCAAAACTCTTTCAGCTGGTCACTAATCCACAAGGGAGAGTCCCTGAACAATGTGTCTCCCCTGCTAATGTACCCAAGTACTGCCTGCCACATTTTCACCACTTCCAGCACATACATTGGGAGGTTCCTCCTGCAATATTTCCCATATAAGGCCTTAATGCATCTTATTTTTATTTATTATGTAACTTTCTATCCATCCAGCAAAACCCCAGTCATTTACCACAACCAGCTGAGATATCCAGTAATTCCCCCTCACATCCAGTAGGGCAAAGCCCCATTATATACCCCACGGGTCAGTTTAATAAGGGCAAACAGGCCTGCTTGACCCATTAGCGAGAGTGGCAAGAGAATACATTGTCAAACATTTTACTTAAACTTGTTAAGCACAGTATATAGGTTCAGCTGAAAAAGTTGTCACAATCCTTTGTCACATATATGCCCAAGTATTTTAAGCTACTGCTATTCAGCACTAGGCGGCAACTAAGTGACACACTTGCTGCAGTTCCCAGAGTCAAGAGGTCCAGAGCAGGAGGCAGGTCCTTCACGCTCAACGCTGCTAGACTATGGAACTCTCTTCCCTTCTCACTAAGGTCCAACCCTACTACCTCGTCCTTCCGCAAAGAGCTGAAAACATTCCTCTTCAGAAATTACCTCTCCCCCTGGTTTTCTTCCCCTGCCCCTCAGAGTTTCATTTCCTCTACTTAGCGCTTGGACACCCTCGGGCAGCAGTCACGCTCTACAAAACCCCTTCATTTCACTTCACTTCACATATGCGGTCAAGGTTGTCAGTGGGTACAGAACCAGTTTCCCTCAATTTTTACTGAATCCAGAATATTTACCAAAAATATATTGATTTTGCAACAGTCTATGGTAGCTTCCCAGGAGAGGCAAGATGGCGGCGGCTCCCTAGACCGCTGTGAGGGATCCCCTGGAGAGGCAAGATGGCGGCGGCTCCCTAGACCGCTGTGAGACACTCTCTGCCCAGTGCCTGGGAAAAAACCGAAAAGGGCGATCTCCTTTTTTTTGAGAATGGCAAGAGAATGACCTATATCCTCGTTGCTGGCAGAAAAGATATGAATGATTGAACTTATATATCCGGGAGGGAAAAAAGTAAAGTAATATGCGTGGAGCTTACCTGGCATCTGATCCTCCTTCTATAGCAGACCGGCATCATCCATCTCTGCATCTGGTGGCCTCGGTGCTCGGTTACGCGCTGCTGAGGCTCCTCTCCTGGCATCGTCTCCCAAACGTTCCGAGCGCTCTGAGCGAAGGCAGTGAGGCACAGAGAGGTACAGAGAGTCCCTCCATCCGGACCGGCGACTCTATCCCTGCAAGGATGGCTCCAAAAAATCCTGCATCGGGTAATGCCGCCCCCAAAACCCGAGCGGCTAAACAGGCTACCCGGGAACAGAAGCTTGCGGCAAGGCGCGGCTGCGGCTCGGTATCGGAGGAAGGAGCCTGCCCTGAACAGCAACCGCATAAGAGAGAGCGAGGTCAGCCCAAGATGGCAAAGACTCCCGTTACACCGGGGCCCGGGCCAGGGCCGTCCGTGGTGGACCTGTTGCGAAAATTACCCGCCGGAGCAGCTGTTTCTTCCTCCCCCGTTCACCACGCAAGGAGCGGGACGGTGATTGCTCCCGCAGTTCCCGCCGGCCCTGATTCGCTGCCCTCTCCCCAGGCAGTGTTTGCTCTGGAGCCCAGTATAGTGGTTCCCATTGAAGTCCCTGAGGCTTCACAGCGCTCAAAACCGACGGAGGTAACAGAGGCCAGAAAACCGGCAGAACCGGCAGATCCGACCCCTTCTGAGGCGACTGAGGCTGAAGAAGCAGAAGTGGCTGAAGAGGCAGCTGACATCACCGCACAGCGACATTCAGATACACAGGCCCAAATGGATGGGGGACCACCTGGCACAGAGACAGTGCCACCAACACTATTAGAATCCACAATGCAAAAGCACCTACATCAGCGGGGGTTGTATCTTCTCAGCAAGGATTGGCATCGACTCATAAGGAGGTAAGACCTGCATCCTCACCAGTACTTCAACCAATACAGGCTACACACACCCTTCACAGTGATGTTCCCTCTGTTTCTTCTGTCGAGCCTGTTGAGCCTAACTCTCTTGAAACAGTTCCAGTTCCAGCGCATCCCCAGGCATGCATAACCCCCCTCGAGACAGTTACGTCCAGCTTGGGTAACGAGACTACTATCGCTCGGCAGCATCTAAGTGATGGGCAGTGTGCAACTGACTTCAAATTGGGGTCAGGCTTAGCGTCAGATACAGACAAGGAACCATTAGAGTTTTTTACCATCTCTGAAGGTGCGGAGGAGTCTATACTGCTTCAAGACCAAGACATTGACTCAGACTCCTACTCTCTCTCTGATCCCCAATCTGACTCAGAAATCTGTTCAAACACGGATGCAAGCTCACAAGATAGTGATCCGGATGTAGTTATGGGCAGACATAGGCGGCACACAGTGCTAAAAAAGAAAAAAGCCCACCTTGGTACTAGTGGTCGCCCTAGGGCCCAATCTCCTCATACTAGCATGCAGGATCCTCCCTCCAAAACCCATAGCGATAGTTCCCCTTTTTTTGATCAGCAAAACGCCACCTTGACATCTGTCATGGACACAGTGCTACAGGCAATTGCCTCTCATAGGGAACAGACGTCAAAAGATGGGCGCAGGGCACAACAAGCACTCCATAAAGTCCAGGGAGTTGTGCGCAAACTTTCTAAATCAGTGGCTGCATCAAATGCAAGAATGACCGACATGGAGGACCGCATAGTGGTAAATGAGGCTGAAGCCACAGTTGTAAAGGAGCAAGTAGATGCTCACGATGCTGAATTAAAAGACGTCAGGTGGAAACTCGAGGAAATGGAAAATCGCATGCGACGCAACAACCTCCGAGTACTTGGTGTTCCGGAAAAAATTGAGGGTGAGAATATGCGTATGTTTGTAATCCAGCTCTTCAAGGATACGCTCCCTGAACTTTCCACCTGGAACTGGGAGCTAGAGGTGCAACGAGCCCACAGAACTCCATTTACTTTAAGGGCCGCAAAGGAACAGTCTAAATACCCAAGGGCTATCTTAGTGTACTTTGGAAATTTCCTCCTCCGCCAAGCTATTGCCGAGAAAGCAAGGCCAGATGCCCATCGGACAAGAGGTGAAATTTCCTATTTTGTTAGACCCGACTTCTGTCACACCACGGTGGAGCGGAGGTGGCGGCTTCGTCAACTGATTAAGCCTTTTTTGGAGAAAAAGGCCCAGGTGTACCTGAATAACCCGGCAACTCTGAAAGTCGTCTATAAGGGCCACGCTAAGTTTTTCACTTCAGAAATCAAAGCAAAAGACTTTCTTGACAGCATGAACTAGAGATGTACTTTTTCACTATATCATTGGGCCTTACTGCCTTTCTGCCTTAAAAAGAGGGGGGACTAGAGGGAACTAGAGAGAACAAGGGGGAAACAGCATACCTAGTCAAGGTTATGAATTAGATAACGTTTTTGTGAGATAGCCACCAATTAGTCACTAAATATAAAAAAGGGGGGAAAAAAAAAAAAAAAAAAAAAAAAAAAAAAAAAAAAAAAAAAAAGAAGAAAAAGGTGGGGGAAAAAAAAAAAAAAAAAAAAAAGGAAATCCCTAGGAAATCCCTAGGGTGCTAGCATGTGGACTATTTAAGTCCTATCTAATTCCTCTAACTAAACGATAACCAAAATATACATAGAACTGATGCTTATCACACTCTCCAGACAGGATTTTTTCTTTTTAGCTCTCCATATAAAAGTTCTATAATGGGCCTCACTGTTTGCTCTCTTAGTTTTCTGGCTTTATCTTATTCACTACTGCTTTTTTGTTTCTTTCGCTTCCTTTCTCATCATGTATTTTCTCCTATCTTACGCCCGATAAAAGGACTGTATAAGATATGTCTATATGGGCGACACTGGGTAGCGATGTCTCTCCATCACAACAGACTCTAGCTAGAGTCTAAATGCCTCACGGGGGGAGAGGCGGGGGGGGTGTGGGTGGGCAGTCAAGGGGTGGGAGGGGGAAAGGGGGTGGGGGTGGGGGAAAATGCAAAAAAATGTACAAATTCATTCGCAAATTTATTCGCAAAGTAAAGTATATGCAAATATTATCTGTGGATTACAACAAATATGGCAGAAAAACAAGAAACATTATAATTTTTGATGCTAGCTGCAGCTCATCTGGTCGATATATGGAAACCAGGTTGAACGTATTTTTTCTTAAATGGGGAGAGTGAGTTTATGTTCATGGAACGTGGCAGGTTTAAACGATAAAAGTAAAAGGGCTCAACTATTCCAATTAACACGCCAGAATCCAGTAGACATACTTTGCCTGCAAGAAACTCATATTGTAACTACTGATAGGGAATTACTTAAATTACCTGGATATAATCTGCTGGTAGCCACAACCCAATCCTTTAAAACTAGAGGGATTGCTATCTTAGCTAAACCTATCATGGGCCCCCCGACCCGCAGACTAGCGGATAAGAATGGCAGATGGGCGATAGCTCAACTAGAGTGTGGTCTTACAATATGCGCAATCTATGGCTCAAATATGGATGACCCCACCATCTTCCAAGAGTTAGAGTTAGAACTGGCCTCCTGGACAGGCTCCTTAATTTTTTGTGGGGATTTCAACATAGATATAGGCGTATTCATCAATAACAGTTTCACTTTGAATTATAAAGGACGCAAACCATATACATGTCTTAATGCATCCATCACTCACATTCATCTCTTTTTCCCAGCTATGCAATAGATTGTCCACTTTATTGTGGGTTTCATATCGTTGTTTTGGCATGGTCAGTTATTGGCTCCAAGCTTCATTCTCAACTGGGACCCAAAATTCCTGTTTTTGAAATTTAACAGGTGGTGCACCCGCTATCGCTGATCTGAATTGAGTGTCTTTCAAGCTTATTGAGTCTTTTCAATATTATTATCTTCTTCCCATCTAAGCCTCTTGAGAGAGGCATCCAGCAAGATTGCCAGCCCTGATAGCATGGTCTTGTATGCCTGAAATAGCACAGTCTCTGAGTCCATAGTCCCTGCATTATCAGCAAAACAAAATCTCTGTGGATTGTCATAGCTCTTCCATCATCTCTTTCCTCTTAAGGAGCTAGGTATGTAATCTCCACCCCCTTCCAACTGAAAACCCACGTAAAACTATATCTGCAGTTTTTGGCAAGGGACGTATGTCATTAGCTTATCTATGTAGATTTGATTCTTGTGTGATGAAATCTTTCCTGGATTAGGAGCCATTGGCTCCGAATAGTAAGAGAACAACCTTGTAGTGGATTTTTCTTTTGCAAAACATCTACTAGGATCATCACATCCATAAATTCTCTGAGATATGAACTTTGTGCATTTCTATCACTATGCTTCGTAGCCACTTCTGGGTCTATTGCCAGATTAAAGCCTCTGCTCGGCGTAAGCATTTCATCCGGCAATTGCAACAACAATGTGCCCAGTTTATCCGTTACTATGGATTGAAGCCAATGTGGGAGTTAGATTTAAAAGACCAAAACTTATTTCCCATCACACACCCACTCTACTACTGCATAGCAGCCCTGCAGATTGTTAAAGAACCAGAGGAAACTTGCCCAACTCCTGGCTGTACACAGCCGAAGCTTAAAGTGGTGTTATATTTAGGTATAGCAATATTATTTTACTTTATATTTTGTAAAACAACTAATAAATTCACTGAAAAAATCAAGGTTAAAATGACATTACAGTGAGGTGAAAATGTTACTCACACCATAACACTTAAATTAAAAAAAAGAGAAATTTGCTAGTTATAACTAACTGAAGTAACCATAACTCGCACCCTAGCCATGCACTGCCTATATCCTCATATAGCACAACACTCATGACATATTCGAAGGCAGGATTGATAACATCACTCAAGACATCTGAAATTTCATAATTTATGACAACACTGTACATGGCAGGGAACACATGGCATGGCAGGGCTTACTTTACAAAGGAGGGGGCCTGTGGCCCCCCTGGAGGAGCCCCATATTGCCTTTGGGACCACCACCCCCCAGTGCCGGTTCCAGCAATGTCCCGGGGTGCCCACCACCGGGACACAGCAGTTTGCTATGGCTTAGCAGGAGCACAGTACCAGTGCTCTCTCCCTAAATATGATGTAAGCAAACTGGCAACCCAAATTTGCAAGGACTTTAACCCCCTTATGAGTTCCTGGTAAGTGGTACCAGTGGTACCCAGGACATGTGAGTTAAAGGGGTCACCAGAACCTGAAGCACTGATTGTGCCACCTTCAGTGACCCAAGTAAGGAGATTACAGCAATCCTGCCATTGCAGAGTGCATGAGCAGTACAAACTGCTCAAACTCAACTTTGCCCTCACCAGGAGTGGCAAGGTCATGTCACATGGTTACTAGAGACATTGTCGACATCTTTAAGTTAGCATGAGCCCAGTAGCCATGATTTTGCTTTTGAGCACGATACTGCATGTCTTCATTTTGCACAACTCAGTTTATACCTTTCACATGAGAACTCTCTGCTGTTCTTGTTCTCTGCCTGTTCCTGGAGTTTAGAGTGAACATGGTGAGCAAGGTCGATAAACACTGACTCTTGTAATTCTATTCTGGTCAGGCCCTAGCATGTTGGCAAAACATATCAATGCAGCTGTTCTTGCTGGTGAATCGTACTTTGATATTATGGGGATGCATGTCTAGATGAAACACACTTGGAGAGGAAGCCTTCCAGGATGAAGAGGAACACGCACCTGTGATGTAGAACTATGATCTATGTCCTAAGGTATGGGGTCTGCTGATAATGCCCAGAGATCTTCCATTATATAATAAGACTTCTGCTTACAAAGGGGATGGTGGGTAGGCCTTATAGTCCTTTATCCACTGTATTTATAACATTACATCTCCCTTTATGATACATGGACTTGCTGCAATGCTAACTGTATTGATATTATGCATTTTGCTGCTGGTGGTGGCTCGTATACTGCATTTTAGAGCACATTAGTTAAAATAAATATTTTCAACTATTTTCGTGTTTCTGTCAGATCATATTGTGGGCAAGTACGAGAATGTGAGCAAAAAGGTGTATCTTGTTAACCCGATTTCTGAGAGATACAGAAGTGTTGTGTTCTGGCGTGTCTAATCATTAGTTTTTCCATTTGTGAGCAGGAGAGCGAGTGTGACACTATAGCTAGTTGGTCCTGGGATTGTGGGTGCTGAAGTGGTAGGAAGGCATAGCCCCTATGCACCGAGGTCACGTGTTCCTGTGCATAGTTCTGTGTATGTGCAGAATCCCTGCAACATAGTGCTACCAACGTTTGGTCTGGTATTTATTAGGGAGATCCCTGAGTAGCAGTTGTGCTTGTCCATAATACTCGTCTGTGGTGCGAGGGATTTACCTCCTATATTTGAGATTATAGGTTTTTCATTCAAGCTGGGATTCTCAAAGGTTTTGTTTTTGTTTCTTTGAAACCCAGTGTTGCACTACCGTTTTCAATATTTTCCTCTTTCGTTGGATAATGGCTATTGTTATTGCTGCTCATAATCGTGCAGCACTGACTGCTCATTCAACGCAACATGGAGTTCTGGTAGCGGGGACAACCATTATCCTTGTGGTTGAAGCGAACGCAGCTTTTCTCTTCAATGTTTTTTATTCTTGGGTTATGTTCCCCGCGGTGGATGGGAATGCTAATTTATTTCATGAATATGAGCACGCCATGGCTCACCGGGATTGTAGACCTTTTTGGTCACTGGAACTTTGGCTGTCAGCTTAGGAACACACAATCTGTTTTAATAGCGCCCTACCTCACCCTGTTACAGTGGTATGTTTAGGCCCTTTATCGGTCGACGGGGCCACATGGCCCATTTTGGCGGGTTTTACACAACATCCAAATTATCGTTGCAGAGCTGCAAGACTTTCATGAATCTTAGTTTGTATTCACAGAAGTGTGCTACAATATATGTTCCGCATGATCCAGGTGCCTCCGGCTGGAGCCCGACCTCAGTAACCAGGACATGGTGGTATGGTAATTAGCCCAATCATGATTAATTCAATGATGGGAAACATACTCAAAATAGAGATGAATTGCTGTTCTGGTTAGCCGAGCGATTTGAGCAACTCGAAGCTGTATTTCCCAATACTTCTCCTTTGGATAAACACAGAATCCGTACAATGAGTTTACCAAAAGGTCTTATTCCCAATTTGTCTAATTGGACCACCTGGGGGAAGGTGTTTGTGGCGCTGTATTCTCTGTGCTTTGGCACTCCCTCCATGACAGTGCTACCATTAAGAAAGTTCGAGCGGAGCACGGAGCGGAGGCCCCCCTGGAGATGGGGATGAGACTGGTTGGGGTATTCCCTATAGTCTCTGATATGATCCTTGCAAATATAAAAGGAGATGCGGCTAGTTTGCAAGTGAGTCAGCACTTTGAGGCAGTAGCATATGTTGATAAACAATGTGAATTGCTTAAGATTATCACTAAGGTATATAAAGCGTTAGGGCGTAACAATTTGGGGAATAAACCTTTTACTCAGCCACAGTATAAACCCCCTCCTGAGAAGGAGAGGCGTCCATTCTTTCCTAAAAATAATTGGAATAAGAATAAACAACAACAACAGCAGAAGCCAGGTTCATGTGTTGGTTCACCGACACCTGATGCTTCAGAGTGTAGGTATGATTTGCGTGACCACTCTAAGCTTAAGACACCAGAGAGGTTTCAGGTTCCTGATCCTCGTTCTCCTCATTCCTTGCAGGACTCATCAGATCAACAGTCCATTGAAGGGGAAGGTCAGGATCGTAGGAAAGGCGAGACCACACAACAACAACGTTTTTCACCTCACCAGTTTGACATAAAAACCAAACCGGAGGGACAACTGCCATATCGTGCCCTGTTTCAAAAGAAAAAAGTTGCTGCTTTAACAGCAAAATGTGCCTCAGACGGTGAGAACCCTGCTCCTGGATCGGAGATGGGCTGTGACACTCCTAGAATGCGCAGCGGAAGTTACCATAGTACAAGAGCTTCTCTTGGAGGCGAGAGCAACTGACACATTCATTCCAGTGGAAACAGCTGATACACAAGTTGCACCCCCTGATAGACTTTATGAGATAGTCCTCCAAATTGAAGGTGATATACAACGTACAATTAAAGGTATCTTTTGGGATAACCTTACCTTGGCTAGTGACATTTTGTTGGCGGAGGCGGACTGGCCTCCTCCATTTGTTTTAACATCTTCCAGCGGAGAAGACGTGATACTCCCTAGTTTTTTGAATTATGTCTCTGATGAGAATAGGTTTATGAATCGGAATGGGCTTTAGCCCTAACGCCGGCTGTATATCGTAATCAGGTGGTCTGGGATAGAGATTCATCGGCACATGAGATTCCTTTGCGATCGATGCCGTAGCCACAGGAGCAGTAGCCGATCAGATATGAGGCAAAAGAGTCCGTTAGTGACATTTTAGCCCAGTTGGAATATGAAGGTGTAATTGAATCCTGTGTTTCAAAAATGAATTATCCTCTCTTTCCGATTCCGAAACCGGATGGTTCATATCGCATAGTTTTGGATTATAGAAATGTAAACAGTCATGTTTGCACGTTTGCTGTACAAAACACCTACTGCTCTGCGTTAATAAACAATATTGTCCGTTAGAAGTATAAAACCACTTTGAACATTTCCAATGGATTTTACAGTCACAATTTGGCTCCTGAGAGTTGTGACTGGACCGCATTTACTGTGGTCCGCAATCAGAAAAGATTTAAAAGGTTGCCTATGGACTGTAAGAATAGCCCTGGTGCGTTCGCTGCGCGTGTTGTGTTCCTTTTACACTACATAGATCCTGATGCTTTCTCTTACGTCAATGACATTTCTTTGACTGATAACAAATTGATACCACATCTGGTGTGTGTTGACTGCATCATCTTGTCCTTTGTAGACTTAGGGTACAAATTTAATTTTACTAAGTCTCACATCGCCTATTTGGCGGTTCTTTTTTTGGGTTACGTACTCAACAATGAAGGGAGGGGTTAGCTTCCAACTTTCTGGGAAAATGTGCTCAGTTAAAGTCTCCTTCCATTCTTAAGAAGTTACAATCTTTGCTGGGTTTTTTTAATTTTGGGAGGACATACATTCCGTATTATGCCCAGCGTATCAAACCTCTATACGAGTTGATACAACACTCCTTTTTGTCTTCCAGTTGGCTTCCGGAACATACAGACATTCTTCGGTCTTTGCAGTCTGATCTGCTGGCGACCAACTTCTTTTTAACTTGTGATTGTACCGGGTACAGTGAGTTTCACTTACCTGATGTTGAACGAGGGAGATACGGTCCCTATTGCTTACAAACCGCATTCGTACACCTCAGCCGGGATGCGTCTTCCACCCATTGAGGAAATTCTTACAGCAGTATAGATGGCGATCCTATCTTTGGCTCAAAGAAAACGCATTCTTATGGTATCACCTGTGGCTAATCTAGAAGCGGTCACAAAGGCGAACGTAGTCCGATTCTTACTATTGCGTACAGTCCTTTAATGACAATCTATTCTTTTAGTCTCAAAATTATTATCAAGACTCTAAAGGTTGGGCAATCAAGTATAAAACACTTTGAGTTTGGGTGGCAGCTCTTACGGAACGCTTGCCGCTCACACATGTTATACATACTCTTGGCCACCAGTGTGTGGGATGCTGTTGGTAATTCTTTGGCTAATGAGACAGCCAAATCTACAGTAGCCACGTGTTCAGTAGCAGCAGTTATAAGGTCCATGACTCAAATTGATAATGAGATACTTGCGGCTATAGCTGCTATGAGAGAAGGGACAGCATTCCCTCAAGGTTTCCCTTCTAAGTATACTTATCACTTATCACTGAAACAAGTTCCCTATGCCTCCATTCCGGCCCATGGGGATTGGCTGATTCCCAACGAGGACCGCAGGCTTCCTTTGATTATTGCCGCTTACGAAGGCATGTCATCTGCACATGCTGGAGTTTTGGCAACAGTGTCTCTTTTGCAGCAGTGTTATTTGTGGCGTGGTCTGTATAGACAGACTCATCATTATGTTCTTTCTTGTGACATTTATCAACAGATTAAACCTACCACGGTTACACGTACGCCACATACACAGCTATACATTTCAAATCTACCGTTTGTATGTATTTATCTTGATCACTGCGGTCCTTTGACATCAGACACTGCCTATAAACATATTCTGGTTGCAGTGGATTTGTGCACTATATTCCTTTGGGTTTGGCCGCAACGTAGTGCTGACACTCAAAATTTCAGTAGAGATTTGCGTGTCTTTATCTGAACATTTACTTGTGGTACCTTCCGTTCTGATCAGGGTCCTGCGTTTGCCTCTAAGGCTTACAAGGATGGGATGAGGTCGCTTGGGTGCTATTGTAGTTTTTGTCTCCATAGAGGCCTGAGGGCAAGTCTATAATGGTACGTGTGTAACGTGACTTAAAGCAATCTTTGACAGCTAGATTCTTAGGTACTGGCAGGGGTAGGCTGACTCATTTGTATGGGGTTCAACGTGCACTAAATAATCACCCAAGAAGAACTCTGGGTGGGCAGACCACATACGAAATGCTCTTTGATATCAAAATGTTTGTGCCATACTTTTATAGTCTTGACGTTGTGGCAACAGCCGCAACATTTGACGTAGATAACCATTGTGCTATGTTACAGGATCTACAAATGACTTGTGACTCTCTAACTAAAGCTGAGTTGCACTCATCCGATGACACAGCGGTGCTGATCCCAGTCACAGAATGGCTTCCTAAAGTGGGAGATCTAGTCTGGTAGAAGATGGAGAGCAAAAAAGAGTTTGGTCCCTCCTACTGAGCACCAGTCTCAGTTCTTGGATTGAAAGGCACTCGAACTGTGATTTTCCCCCATAAAACCTGGATGTAAGTGTTACGCTTTGGGCGGGTAGCGGCGCAGCAGTTATAGGCAACAACCGTGCTCGAGTTAAGTGAGGCTTTATTGATGCTAATAACTGGTCAGTACAACTCTTTCTTGCTTGTGGGGGCCTCCGGGGTGACCTGCTTTGGCTTCTCCTCCTATGGCGGACCTTCTCTTTCTTACGGAACCCTTCCGGACCTCTGGGGGGTGGTTCTTCCTCTTCGGAGTCCGTCACGGCTTGGGGAGTAGCTCTCCAGCAAAGCAAAGAGAAAATAAGGATAGTGTGAGACTTCTGTCCACATACGCCAGTAAAGGGAAGGGAGTGAGGGAAGTTTTCACCGGTGCTCTTCTACAAACAGTGCACTATCGTGAGGGAGGGAATACGTGCACAGGAAAAGGGTACCGGGAGTAAGCATGGGCGAATTTTGCGAATCTCGCGTTCGCGAATTTTGCGGATTTGCGAACTCGCAATCCGCAAAATCCGCGAATTCTCGCGAATTTGCGGATTTTTTTTTTTTGTGTGTTTGCGCGGGTTTCTGCCAGTTCGCGAGGGTTTTGTACACTTTCGCAAATTGCGAACTTACCTGTCGGGTCGCAAGTTTCGCGAACTTGTTGTTTCTACGTGTCCAGCCTGTTTGGGACACTCTTCTTCATCACTGCCACTCTCTGTCACCACTGCCACTCTCTGACTACTCATGCCACCCTCTGGCCCACCCATGCCACCCTCTGTTTCATCACAGCACCCTCTGGTTGTCCAGTCAGTGTACATTATTGTGGCAACGCAAGCACACCTTCCCTGCCTCAAGTGACCTGAATTAATTTGGGGCTGATTAATGTGTCACAGAATATTTTTTTAGCTGGCACCTGCTTCCTTAGTGCTTCCTGATTAGTGATCTTTTGCACTTGCTAAGTGCTTTCATTGTTGCAAAATTAGTTACAACACCTGCCCTGCCCCAACTGACAATAATGAATTAGGGGCTGATTAATGGATTTGAACTTCCAGCCTGGCTCCTGCTTGTCTCCCTTAGCTGTAATTCAGGACCTTTGTGGCATATGTGTAACTATTCTGAGGTTCAGAGCAGGGTCACATAATAGTTGCAACTGGCAACTGAACTCTGGAGGGGCCCCTCAGGAAGCACTACAGGAAATGGCTACTAATGATGAGCCTGAACTTTTGAACCTGGTAAGTAGATTCAGTTTTGCTAAGATCGTATTTCTGCAATTTTGCACTTATTCGCGGGGCGCGAAGTTGTACTGGGAAGCCGCGAACTCACGCGAACAGTGCGAGCAGTGCGAGCAAAATCCGCTGCTCGCGGATTTGCGGATTTTGCGGGAGATTCGGGAATCTCGCGGATTGCGAATTTACCGAAAATCCGCAAAATCCGCGAGCGAAACGGATTTTCCGCCCATGCTTAACCGGGAGATCAGATATCCCTTGTGGGTGTACCTAGTGTACTTCTACCGCCTACCCAGCCCCGTAACCGGTCACGCACCTGACTAAGCCACGCACCTCCCCTGGGTGAGTGGCTGGGCGGCTCACATGAACGGTGGCCTCCTGGCTTTCCTCCGTCCGTTGAAGGCGCCGACTCTGCTTCTGTCAGGTGACTCGTCTCCTCGTCTCCAATGGCGTCCGATGGTACTCGCCGACCTCCTTCTCCTACACTTCTCCACAGCCCTTCCTCCAATGTTCCCCTCCTTCCGCTCTCTGCTCCTCCAGCGATACTCCACGATCCTTCCTCCGATGTTCCTCTCCTCGCGTCCTCCGTACTTCCTGGCTCCGTCTTCTCCTCTCGAAACTCCGCACACCGCACACTCCTCTCCTCCGACCTCCGGGTGAACAAGCACACCTGGGTTTCCGATGGCTCACCTTTTGATGGGAATCCGTAATAGGTCGGCTCCTCCCACTCCGCTTCTTCCCACGATTTAAAAGGCCATTCCACGTCTTCCTGATCAGTAACACTTGCTTCAAGGTCCTGCGGTGAAGGAAGAGAGAGAGGGGGGGGGTGGTAAAAGTGTCATGTCATTCTTCCCCCCAGTCTGCAGACCGTCCCGCGGGTGTAAGTTGCTGATAAGCTGTGGGGACACGTCACATACCGAAGTCCTCTTGTACACCCCGTTACACACCTCCCCCCCTAGGATGCTCCTGATCGGGGAGCGGATGACGGGAGAGGTAGTCCGCGTTTATATTCTCTGTCCCCTTTCTGTGGTGCACTGTGAAGGTATAGGGCTGAAGGGCCAGGAACCACCGCATCACTCTGGCGTTATTTGATTTGTTACAGGCCATCCATAAGAGGGGAGCATGGTGAGCATGGTCAGTGTACAGGTCGAACGGGCGCCCCTCCAGATAGTACGCCAGCTTCTCTACAGCCCAACGTACAGCCAAGCACTCTTTTTCTATGGTAGCATATTTTAACTCGCGGGGAAAGAGCTTACGACTTACATATACCACGGGGTGTTCATGCCCATCAACCCCTTTCTGGGACAAAACGGCGCCTATGCCATAATCGGAGGCATCTGTGTGTAATATGAAGGGAACTGAAAAATCCGGGGAGGTGAGTACAGGGGTTGTGGTGATGATGCGCTTTAGGTGTTGGAATGCATTGGTCAAGGCTTCAGTTGGGTGGATGGGAGCATTGGATTTCCCTGGATTTCGAAGGGCATCAGTAAGGGGGGCTGCTATGTCGGCAAACAGGGGGATAAACCTCCGATAATATCCCACTAAACCTAGGAATGCCCTCATCTCTTTTCTAGTGGAGGGGAAGGGAGTGTCTGCAATTGCCCTTACTTTTTCTATCTGGGGCTCTATCAAGCCGTGTCCCAGCACATAACCGAGGTATTTTACCTTCTGGAAGGCCACCCGTGATTTTTTTGCGTTGACGCGCAGGCCAGCATTCTCCAATACAACAAAAACGCTGTGTATATGCTGCACGTGTTCTTCCCACGTTTTGCTGTGGATGACGATGTCGTCCAGATAGGCAGATGCTATGGAGGAGACTGGTGCCAGAACTGTATTCATGAGTCTTTGGAATGTGGCAGGTGCCCCATGTAACCCGAACGGGAGGACGGTAAATTCAAAATGACCTTCGTTAGTACTGAAGGTGGTCTTCTTTTTGTCCTCCTCCCGCAAGGGCACCTGCCAATATCCTTTAATGAGGTCGAGGGTCGTGATGTACCTAGCTTCCCCAAGGTGTTCTATCATTTAGTCGACTCTTGGTATTGGATAGGCGTCGAATTCTGAGATGTCATGGAGCGCTCTGAAATCCATACAGAAGCGCCGGCTACCGTCAGGTTTGGGTATCATTACGATGGGGCTTGACCATTGGCTCGTTGAAGGTCTTATCACCCCGAGGTCCAACATATCCTGTACCTCTTTCCTGATGGCGGCCCTCCTGGCTTCTGGTACCCTGTAGGGTTTGATCTGTATAACTTTCCCAGGAGTAGTGTTGATGCAATGTTCAGCCATCGTGGTCCTGCCGGGCTGATCCGAAAACAATCCCTCATGTTGTTGTAGTAGCCTTTGTAAATCTTCGCTTTGGGTTTGGGTTAATTCATCATTGATGATCAGTTGTTCTCTCGTGGAATCGGTTTTGCTGGTACTATTTGCCACCTGTACGTCTACCGGAGGGGGTCTTAGCCACTTTTTCAGCATGTTGATATGGTAGGCCTGGGTCTTCTTGGTTCCGGTTTGTAAGGTGTAGGTGGTTTTGCCTATTGTTCCCACCACTTTGTAGGGGCCTACCCAGGTGGCCCGGAACTTCTGGGTGGACGAGGGTAACAATACGAGAGCCCACTCTCCTTCCTTCATCTGTCTCAATTTTTTTCCTTTATCGTAGGCATGTTTCTGCCTTTGTTGACTATCCTCCATATGGGTGTAGGCCAAGTCTCTCAACTTTCCAAGTTTGGATTTGAGATTATGGGCATAGTCTAAAGTAGAAGAGGTTTCTTCCGGTATCTCATTTTCCCACGCTTTCTTTGTCATTTCCATTAGTGATCTAGGCTGTCGGCCATATAAGAGCTCAAAGGACGAGACTCCCAGGCTGATTTGTCGTTGTCCCCGGGTTACATAGAGGGCCAGGGGTAGTATTTGGTCCCATTCTGTCCCATTGACTTCCATCATTTTTCTCAAGGTGGTCTTCGGAGTGCGGTTATATCGCTCCACTAATCCGTCCGTCTGGGGGTGGTACACGGAGGTTCTGATTTGGTGAACATCCAGACATTTACACACTTCCTTCATTAAACAGGATACAAAGGGGGTTCCCTGATCCATTAGGAGCTCTTTTGGGAACCCCACTCTGCTGAACAATTCAATCATTTTGTCGGCAACCTGCTTGGTGGTAGTAGCCGTTAGGGGAAATGCCTCCGGGAATCTTGTAGCATAATCCACTATTACTAGTACATATTGGAATCCTTTTCTGGTTCTAGGGAGAGGGCCAATGATGTCCATTCCTACTCTTTCGAAGGGTTTGCCTATTATGGGGAGCGGCTGCAATGGCACCGCTGGTGGGCGAGTCATATTCTTCATCTGGCACACCCGGCACTCCTGACAGTATCTGCTGGCTTCTCGGTAAATTCCTGGCCAATAAAAGTACCTTAGTATGTTTTGGGTGGTTTTCTCGGCTCCGGTATGTCCAGCTACCAGATGACTATGGGCAAAGAACAATATTTGTTCTCTAAAGGGTAGGGGGACCAGGAGTTGCTCAACATTGTCTTTTCTACCCTGCCGGTATAGGAGCTCATTGTGTATAAAAAAGCGAGGGTATCTGTTTTGGCGCTGGTTCAGGTCCTGGTGAGCCTGTTCCCAGGCGTTGAATAGTGAGGGGTCATTGCTCTGGGAGAATTTGAAACTCCGGTCCATCACCCAGGGGTCGGGTGACAACAGTGCTGGCTTGGGGGATTCGGAATCGTGTACCCCTTTTCCTATACTCTGTCTAAACCACTGAAGGAATCGGGGGTTATCAGTCCCTATAATCAACTCTTCTGGAAGAGACGATAGAACACCCACCCTTAGCGTTTGCATGGGACCTTTCAGGGGTAGTATGGGAACCTGGGCTAGTGGATAGGCTTTTACATCCCCGTGTACACAGCGTATATTGACAGTCGTCCGGGGCAGATACTGGGACTTGTCTACGTGCTTGGTCTGTATGACGAACTGCCGGCAGCCCGAGTCCAGGAGGGCCTGCACGGAGGACCCGTTCACCCGTACACTTACTCTGTATGTGCTCCCCATCTCAGCGGAGTATAGGACGGCTCGGGGAAGGTATCCTACTTCCATCGGTTCCTCTGGAGGTCTTTTGTTGGGGCAAAACCGTGCGATGTGGCCCCAATTGCCACAATCAAAGCATTGGGGTCCAGAGGAGGTGGGGTTCTCGGGTTTCCAGGTCTTGGGTCGAGGCGGTTCCACTGGGCGCGGGGGACGTCTTTCTGTCTTCGCTATGGGTTTATGTGAACGTTCGGTTTCCCATACCGAGGACCTGGGCTGTGCTCGTGAAAAGGTGGTAGCCATTTCAATAGCTTCTGTCGTGGTTAAATTATGGTGCTGTCTGAGCCACCTTTGGGTAGCATAAGGGAGAGCCTCGAGGTATTGTTCCAGATAAATTTTATCCATGATGTCAGTCTTAGAGCTCGTAGATGGGGTTAACCACTTGTCGGCAGCCATTTTGAGCCTCACAAATAGGGTCTTGGGGTTCTCCCCCGGGGCTCCCCTCTCTTTGCGGAACCGGATTCGGTACGCCTCCATGTCTAGGCCTAAGTGGTCCAGGATGATGTTCTTAACCTCAGGATATGGTGTATCCCCATTGGGGTTGGCGACCTGATAAGCCGTCAGGGCTTCCCCTGACAGGAGCGGGGCCAAAAAGAAGGGCCACTTAACCATGGGCCATCCACAGGCTCTAGCGGGCCTCTCGAAATTGAGCATGAATGCATCCGGATCGTCCCCCTGATGATATTTTTGTAGTGCTACCGCAGAAGAGCCATGTGGTATCTGGCGCTCTTCTCGTCCTCCCCCTTGGGTACCTGAATCCACCCATAGAGGCGGGAGTTCCTCTCGGGCGGTTAAGGCTTTCTTCAGGATTTCACGGTCCGCCTGCGCGGAGGTTAGTTGTTGTTACGCCACCCATTCGAGTTTCTCTTGTCCTTTTATCAATTGTTGAATCAGGGTCTCCATCTCTGTATCGAGCGTCAGGCTGCCCGCATTCTCCATCACTGTTACGCTTTGGGCGGGTAGCGGCGCAGCAGTTATAGGCAACAACCGTGCTCGAGTTAAGTGAGGCTTTATTGATGCTAATAACTGGTCAGTACAACTCTTTCTTGCTTGTGGGGGCCTCCGGGGTGACCTGCTTCGGCTTCTCCTCCTATGGCGGACCTTCTCTTTCTTACGGAACCCTTCCGGACCTCTGGGGGGTGGTTCTTGCTCTTCGGAGTCCGTCACGGCTTGGGGAGTAGCTCTCCAGCAAAGCAAAGAGAAAATAAGGATAGTGTGAGACTTCTGTCCACATACGCCAGTAAAGGGAAGGGAGTGAGGGAAGTTTTCACAGGTGCTCTTCTACAAACAGTGCACTATCGTGAGGGAGGGAATACGTGCACAGGGAAAGGGTACCGGGAGATCAGACGTCCCGTGTGGGTGTACCTAGTGTACTTCTACCGCCTACCCAGCCCCGTAACCGGTCACGCACCTGACTGAGCCACGCACCTCCCCTGGGTGAGTGGCAGGGCGGCTCACATGAACGGTGGCCTCCTGGCTTTCCTCCATCCGTTGCAGGCGCCGACTCTGCGTCTGTCAGGTGACTCGTCTCCTCGTCTCCAATGGCGTCCGATGGTACTCGCCGACCTCCTTCTCCTACACTTCTCCACGGCCCTTCCTCCGATGCTCCCCTCCTTCCGCTCTCTGCTCCCCCAGCGATACTCCTTGATCCTTCCTCCGATGTTCCTCTCCTCGCGTCCTCCATACTTCCTGGCTCCGTCTTCTCCTCTCGACACTCCGCACACCGCACACTCCTCTCCTCTGACCTCCGGGTGAACAAGCACACCTGGGTTTCCGATGGCTCACCTTTTGACGGGAATCCGTAATAGGTCGGCTCCTCCCACTCCGCTTCTTCCCACGATTTAAAGGGCCATTCCATGTCTTCCTGATCAGTAACACTTGCTTCAAGGTCCTGCGGTGAAGGAAGAGAGAGAGGGGGGGTGGTAAAAGTGTCATGTCATTCTTCCCCCCAGTCTGCCAACCGTCCCGCGGGTGTAAGTTACTGATAAGCTGTGGGGACACGTCACATACCAAAGTCCTCCTGTACACCCCGTTACAGTAAGGAGAATCGCTACATTTCAATTGAACATGTCAAATTGCACCATTTCTCTGATACTGAATAGTACGGCCAAAGCCCCGCAGAGAAATGTTTCACTGCCTGTGAGGTCTTCGATGATGACAACTGTAAACCAGGAATGTGAAGTAGAAACCTCAATTGATATGCTGCCTGTTTTGTCCTCATCATCAAAGGCTACACTTCCAACTTGTAACTTGCTGTCAATGAAGCTTACTGTGGACATTCCTACAAGTGCGCTCCAATCATCTTTTAATGCTGACCGTCCACCTTTGTATCGACTAGGAACTTTGGGTTATTACATAGACAGAGACAATTTTTCTTTACCTTCATCATCTTCTTCATTGAATTCAACTTAGGGAGAAACCTCCAGTCCACTTTCCATTTTCTTTTGCTGGTTTCGTAGAACTTATCTGGTTCCTCCTTGGACCTACATTTGGATAGTACTTACAACAGTGTTTCTATTTATGTGGATTGGGTTTGTGACAGTCTTTTTCCTTTTAATTAATGGCCATTACTTACCTGAACTTTCTAATGTACATTTGGTTAATGAGGTTTTGGCCCCACACACCTCATCTCATATGATGAAAAGAGATCAGTCCCATGTTAACATTTTGGCTGTGCCAGTAATAGATGGCATTGTTTGGGATAAGGTTTAATACGAAATATATAGCTCGACATAGACGATTAGAATACCATACATCTTTCGTGTCCCATTAGCTGATGTCATCACACTGGAACTGCATGCTGACGACTCGGATGTTAATGCCGTACATTTAGTATTTTCAGATTTAAAATATTATACTGCTTTTGAAACTGAGGATTTGTATTTGGATTCTGCCAATTATGCAGATTTATTCTGCTTCCAACATTATGGTAATCATTTTTTACATAAATCGAGCACAGTGCGTAGTCAAGTTAATTATACACAATAGGAACATTGTCCTGCCCCATTTCAGGGTAGTTCCCAGACACAGAAAAATAAGTTTGCCTACTTTTCGGGTTATATTCTATCGGACCCGAGATCATATTATTATAAATTGAGTGCTCAAACACACACGAAATTCATGCTAACACATACTAAATTGGTATCTTCTTCGGCTTTCATAACCAATTTATCCATGAAAGGTTATGATTATCGGAAAGACATGATTGATTTGAAATCAATATGAGATACCAAAAAGTGGCAGGTACAGGGAACTGAATAATTGCATTGTGCGAGTTTGATACCGTCACAGCTATTATTCTTGAATGAGACGGTCCAACGGACTACATGTTTTGGTTTAGCGACTGCTAAGAATTACAATTTTCTCCTGTTTTCGTCATTAACAGCTTATGACGAGTGGCTGCAATATATCAGTTATTCTTTGGAGGACTTACAGGGTATGGTCCACAATAGTACCCTTAATTTGACCACTATTGCTTCCTTGTGTTGGTTAATTTGGCCGCTCAGTACTAATTCCTGCCAGTTGCGTTTTTCAAATTCAGCAAGGGGGTTCATGCTCAGTAGACCTGACCCTCGCTTTCCACAATCACATACAGTTACTATATATTCTGTGGGTAAATTGTGTCAACAGTGGTTGGGACAGTAATCGTTATTATCTGTGAAACAACTTCTCTCACGTTCAAATGGTGACATTGATTTGGCAGATTTCCTTTTAGGACCCTGGTCTTCTCATCCGAGGCGTTTTGTATATGCAGCATATAACGAAATCTGGAACCTGCCCCAAGTGGAGGCTGCTTTCAGATTGCGATAACTAGATAAGGATAATCTGCGTAAAGTTTTGGGTGTAGTAGACAACAGCATTAATACTCTGTCTTCCCATATTTACACTTTGGACAATATTGTTTCATCTGTTATTGACATTCAGGCATAAGCATCAAGTTAAACTGTGCTTGCCAAAATAGCAATTACCTATTTGCGAGCGGTTTTTAGCATTTTCCAATGCATCAACCAAAAGTAACAAAATCGCTAAAATAAAGAAACAAGATATTGCGATTACTTATTAGCGATAAACAAAAGTGCGATAGCAAATAAAGAATCGCTAAAATAAATCGCAATACTATGCATATAAAATCGCAAACAGCAATTTTCTATACAATCACTATTTAGCAAGTGCAGATAAAGGGGAATCACAATCAGGTGGTAAAAAAAATGTCAGCTGCAAACCATCAGAAGGCTATTTAAACTGACCCATGAGGTCAGAGAGGCTTATGACAATGGCAGCACTCTACGTGTTTGCGAGGAGGATGAGGATCCATGCAGCAGGCCAGGCCAGAAGGAGAATACAGGAGAGGATGTTCCGAATGGGCATCACTTTCTTGGAACAAACACCAGAGGAAATATATGAAAAGTACAGGCTGAATGCTGCAATGATTCTTTACTTAATAGCCGAATTGGAACCATTAATGCAGCACCAGACACTTAGGACCCATGCCATCCCAACTCATGTCCAGGTGCTATGTTGCCTGCACCTACTTGCATCAGGCAGTTTACAGGGGATAGTGGCAGTAGCTGGAGGGGTATCGCAAAGCTCCCTTTCATGGTTTTTTAAATCCTTCCTGGCCACCATGATGACTATGATCCACAACCACATCACCTTCCCCACTACCCAACAGGAATTGAACCAAACAAAACTCGACTTCTACCAAGTAGCACAGTTTCCACACGTGATCGAATGCATAGATTGCACCCATGTAGCCATATGTCCCTCAGCAGAAAATGAGTATATCTTCCGGAACAGGAAATCGTATCACTCTATCAATGTTCAAGCAGTGTGCAATGCAAAAAACATCATAACCGACATTGTAGCTCTATACCATGGGAGCACCCATGATTCATACATCTTTCAACATAGTGGCATTCACACACGTCTGCTCAGGGGGGAATTTGGCGAAGGACACCTGCTAGGTAAATAAATATACTTATTCACATGACTAAAGTATGAAATGGCAATGCATACCTGACACTAACACTTTGCTTACTACCCTGTAGGTGACAGTGCATACGCCGTGAGGAACTACATCATGACTCCATACTTGAACCTAGCCTCCCCACAAGAGCCGAGGTACAATGCAGCACACATCAGGACACGTATTGTGATTGAACGGACATTTGGATTGCTCAAAAGTCGCGTTCCTATCCTGCACAAAACTGGAGGAGCAATGCTGTACCAGCCGGAAACCTGCTGTAGGATTGTGGCTGCATGTGCAATGTTGCACAATATAGCTACAAGGAGAGGCATACCCATAGAGGTGTCCGACACTGAGGACAACCAGCCCCCAGCACACCCATGACAGGCGCATTTGGCAAGCTCAGTGGAAGGGCAAAGGAAACGTGCAGACATCACCCAACATTATTTCTGAGGTATGTAATGATGAGACACAACACTGAGGGCCATATTATCAAGAAAGGGCGATACATTAACACCAGAACCTGGGCTTCTATGGGAATTCACAAGGGCGTATTATCAAGCCCATTATCGCTGCTTTAGTGGCAGTTTCCTGCCGATAAAAGCGGCAATAATGTATCGCCCTTTCTTGATAATATGGCCCTGAATATTTTGAACTGAAATGTTTTTACTTGCACGTGTACAGGTTGTGGAGTCTAGCCAAACATAGATGGTGCCTAATAGCAAAATTACTGCATGCACCAAAGGACAAATAAAATGCATATCGGACTTCATACTCAGTCACTATGAATGTCTTGGACATGGTTATGTCACCATGGAACAAATCCAGAAGTATAATTCTCATTAGCGCTTCCTCCCATGCACACCCAAATGTCTTTCCCCTGCATCTGCATCATCACTCCTTGCTGCAACGTTAGGTGTTGACCTACGGGTACTGCACCTCCTGCCAGTGCTGACTGGCCCAGACATGCTGCTAAGGTTGGATGCCTCCTCACTATCCTCATCCCCTGTAACATTGCTGAGCCCACCAGTACCAGCCTGTATCTGTTCAACAGCAGTGGTAAGTTGGCCAAGTGCCCTGGCCACATGCCCACAACAATGGCCCATATCTATTTGCATTGCCACAGACCTATGTGACAGCAGAGCAATGGTGTTGCATAACTTGTTGTTTGACCTGGTATAGCCAGCCAAGCGCATCCTGAACTGGTGATGCCTCCTCGTCTGTGTGTTGTGTCTCTCCTGCAACACACACGACCCAGTTCCTGCAGTATTGCGTTTGTCTGTCAGTTGCCTTACACAACTGCTGTAGTCAGTCCCCTCACGCAATCAGCCATGACTGATATGTTCTTGTTCATTTTTGTCATTTGCATATATATGGCACCCACAGTGGCGGCTGGTGAAATTTGAAACTGGTGAGGCATAAAATGATTGTCATACTGCACCGTAGCGAGCGAGCCCGAACATCCCCCGAGAAAATTATAATAAAAGAGTGGACAAGGGGTGCATTTTCAAGCAAATTGGAAGTCACATAAACCCCTCTTGACTAATTGCAAATGTCCACTTTCACCTTGCCAATGTTAATACCAATGAGTGGCTGAACAAAAGTGCTGCGCCTGACCTGCACAATGACGCTGTCAGACCAGGCATCCTGTCTTCTGTGGTTTTACTGCCCCCATAAGAACAACATTTCAAGTGCTCAGTGACAAAGCCCTGCCAGAAATGCTCCATCTTCTACAGATGTGTGTCTCAAAGTCTTCAGAAAAACTCCACCTTGTGACTAACATAACTGAACATGTTGGTATTGTTACTAATTGCAACCAAACCGCACTGTCCAGTGTTTCACACACTGTTTTCAATAAACATTATTCTGTGGAAGACACGTACGTTATTAAAGCTAATAGCACCTGAAATAAACATGCAGTATAACAAATACAAAAAGCCGCCTTTGTGTACTTTGTCACCAGAACCCCTACCGTGATGGAGCATACATATCGCTGAAAAAATATAATTTCACTCTCTCCACACTCTCTCTCATACACACACACACACACATTCAAACACACAAACACCGCAGGCACGCACTGCACTTCGAAAATTAAAGGTTTCGCAAAATCTTAATTGCAGAATAAAAATGATGCTCATTCCTAAACAAAATTGATAAAGTGAGCCACACTACACCATCTAAACCAGAGTGCCATAACTCTCTGACATCACAAGGCATTGTCTTGTTTCCCATAAACCCAAAAACACAATGTTATGTTTACATGACTGGGTCACAGTTTGTCCTGATAGTTTTGTAGTCTTTCTTGGTGTGTGCAGTGGAGCCCAGAACGTACACACCTTGCTGCAGTAGATGCTTGGTGTTCGCAGGTCCTGTTGTCAGGGTGTATGCAGTAAAGCTGCAGGGCACCACAGTGGCACCTTTGGTCCTGATTTAGTATGAGCTCTCTTACGCTCACAGTCCCTGCAGGCAAATGTGTTTTCAATGAGTTAACGGCACAGTCTTGGTGCAAGGTTTGTCCTGATAGTGTTCTGTTCTGTACTGGGTGTATGGATTGGGCCCGAGGTGGGACACAACAGGGCTGGTCCTGATGCAGTAAGATTTCTGATGCTCACGGATCCTGTGTGCAGGGATGAGCAGCGAGTTAGGAGGACACCACTAGGGTCACATTTCTGAAGCTCAAAGTGCCTGAACGGTGCATGCAATGAGTTAGCAGTACACTTTGGGCCACAAGTGGTCCTGATGCAGTCAAGAGTCCTGGTGCTGATACACTCTGTGTACAAAGTGTGTGCAGAAAGATAGAGGCACAGCTCCAGGTCAGTTTGTCATGATAGTGTTATATTCTGTGCTGGTGTGTGCAGTGGGGCCCACAGGGGACACACCTGGGCTGGCCCTGATACAGTCAGATTTGTGGTGCGCACATATCCTCTTTGCAGGGTGTGTGTAGTAAGGTAGCAGGGCACCACTGTGCCTCCATAAGCCCTGATGCAGTCAGATTTCTGATGCTGACAGATCCTGTGTGCAGAATGCATGCAAGTTAGGTGGTGGCGTAACCCTGTGTCACAGTTATTTCCTGAAAGTGTTATATTCAGTGCTGGGTGTGTGCAGTGGGGCCCACAGGACTGGCCCTGGTGTAGTCAGATGCCCGATTCTCATGCGTCCCTTGTGCAACGTGTGTGTTGTGAGTTAGCTTTCTAGGCCTTGTTTGCCTTTCGTCATGATGGTGTTGTATTCTTTGCCCCAGAAGGGACATACCTTGATGCTGTCAGATTTCTGTTGCTCCCATGTCCTGTGTGCAGAGAGTTAGGAGGGCAGAACTGGGGCTCCGTTGATCCCTATGCAAACGGTTTGCTGGTGCTCTCACAGATCCGGGTTGCAGGGTGTGTGCGGCCAGATGTTGGTGCAAACCTGGGTTACAGTGTGATATGACTATGTTACATTATGTGGCCCTGTGCTGGGTGCGTACAGTGGGGCCCACAGGGGACTCAGCTGGGCTGGGCCTGATGCAGTAAGATTTCAGATGCGCACAGGTCCTGTGTGCAGGGTGTGTGCTGTGAGTTAGGAGCACACCACTGGCGCCCCACCCGGGTCATTTTCTCTATGTATGCAGCAGCATACATAGAGAAAAGGGAGAGTGGGCGGTCCTGCTCGAGGGCAGGGGGGAGTGGCTTGCCCACTGTTGTGCATACTGACTGTTTGGGCGGCTTCAGGATGCCCAAACAGTCAGTATGCACAACAGTGGGCAAGCCACTCCCCCTGCCCTCGAGCAGGACCGCCCACCCCAACCACGCACTTCTGCTTTCTCGCAATGCGAGAAGCAGAAACATAAATGGTAGTTATTACCATTTATGTTTCTGCCTTCTCGCACTGCGAGAAAGCAGTGGAGCGACGCCCCCAAGCCCAAATGGGGCAGCCGCCACTGAGAACCCATATGTCTTGCTTGCAGGCGCTGCACCCCCATCATCTGTGACTCCATGCCACCTCACATATGAGGAGTTTGTGCCTCCTGTGCGTCTATGAGGGCCCTTGACCTGCGTCTTCGTCTCATCCGGACCTGTGCCTGAGGTGTAGTTGTGGGGCTCACACTTGGCTGGCTTTTCTCAGGAGATGTTTCAGGATCCTGGTCTATCTCCATTGAATGCAGAGTTGTGACTGTGGCCCTGCGTCTTTGGGGTGCCTGGGATATGCTTGGCGGTGTCATAGGTGTTGACACAGCAGCCTTTGCAGTCACCTGTGCTGTCTCCACATTCACTATCATCAGTGTTTACTTCTTCAGCATCTGTGGTGTGAAACAGTGCAATATTATTTTGTGTTGGTGCTAATGTTGTGCCACATTAAGATTTACTTTACTCTTAAGATCTCACTGTCTGTAATCACTGACTGTAATGCTGTTTTGTGAAATATTGGCTTCAACGTTGATTTTGACTACCAATTTGGCTAAGCAGCCTACAACTCCATTAATGCATTTGGGTCTCTATGTAAAACGTGGACTGGAGTCAATTACTGTAATTTTGCCTTATACTTACAGAATGTGCACAATTACTATGTACATTGATATGTATATTTGAATGCATCTTACCTTGTGTACTACTGGCCGCCGCGGATGTATCCAGCTGCGTTACTCTCACCACTGCTTCTGGCTGGATAGTGCCCTCAATCAGATCCTCCAGAGCTGTGTTGTCTGGGATTGTTGAAGCTCCTCCTCCAGTACCCTTAGCCTCCTTCAGCCTTTGTGCTACTTACACCTTGGCACAGCTGCATAGGTCGTACCATCTCTTCTTTGAATCTTCTATACTGCGGTGTGTCACCCCCACAGCATTTACTTTGTTCTTAATCCTGTTCTATATTCTTCTTTTCTCAGCCTCAGGTACTTTCAGTGAGAGCTTCCCAAAGAGCTTATCATGGCTCTTTGCCACCTCCTCAATGAGGTACTCTAGTTCACTCTCGCGGAATTTTAACTTTCTCTTCCTGGCCGCTGCACCCTCTTTTGATGTTGTTTGGTCAATTTTTGCTCTCTGCAGGTGTCAGCTGTACAAAGCTTACATTTTTGAAGCTCTCCCCCAGCACTCTGCTTCTTGCTCTCACTTCCTCTGGGAACAGAATGCAGCATGGGATGATTGACTTCCTGGTTGTGAGGTCATCAGCCTGCTCTAAAGCGACTCAGTAAAATTGCTAAATTGCAATTTGCGATATTGCTAATTGCGATATTGCAAAATGCGATATCGCAAATTGCAAGATCGCTATTTGTAGGTTTTCTAAATTAGCTATTCTTTATTTTAAAATCGCTAATATATGTAGCGATTTTTACAGATACCTTATTTTTTAGCTAACTGTATCATGCATAGGTAATAGTGATTCCTTATTTGCGAGTCCCTAAAATTCACTAATAAGGAATCTCTATTTATTTGCTTGATGCATATGCCTGATTGTGTAGAATGATGTTACTGTTTTGTATCATAGTCAAAATCAGTTGCGTTCTGTGATGCAATTTGGCTCGACTTTGCAAATGTTAACATTTTTTAAAGTGCCTTGGGATTATTTGAGCAAAACTGTTTTTGCCATTTAATCTGACCAATAAACAAAGGCTTATGTCAATGAAAGATTCCACATACACCTTGTTACATATTGAGAAGTTAGAACAACTACCATTTTATGAAGTGCAGACTGATTTCTCTGTATGGTTCATACATGGGGCTATTTCTTTACCTATTTCCTTTTTTCAATTTAGTGCATGTATGAAACATTTTCCTATCGGGAGGTTTGGACCCCTAAGTAGTACTTTTCTGCTTGAAATGTGGTCTGTACCGTTTACATTTCACTGTTTGCTTGAAGATAAAGACATTTTCTGACAGGGAGGACTGTGATTGTACAGTAGGACACCTTTATTATAAGCACCTAATTTAGCCTGTTGTTCCTTCAATAGTTCCCACACTCACATTACTTTCTAACGGAAGTTATCTAATCCTAAATAACCACAACTGCTGCAGGTTACAGGCAGGGATTCCGCATATAGTGACGGTTTCCGCAGCAATGTTCTTTTTCCTCCCCCGCAAGGGAGTGTAGATAGCTCGCAGTGGCCTTCAATTTTACTTTGAAAACAGACTTCAATAAACTAAGCAGACTCAAAGCGCGATTGTTTCAACAAGAAGTTGCTCTCACTTCTGCTCGAGAGACCTTCGAATTGGCGGTGACTAAAACTTCTAGTGAAATTTAGTCACTGCTGAATACAAATCTCCCACTATATTTTGGGGAACTAATTCAACAAATCTGTAATGCATCTGATAAACAAGGCCTGGCACATTTTTCTAAACTTGTAGGCTCCAGCCTTTTTTTCATCTTTTCAGATGTTTTTTGGAGTGATGCCAGCTGTTATACATTCTTTTTTTTTCAGCGCCTTCAGTGGTTTTCCACTTGTCCTATCATTAGAGTGGGGAGTACTGGTATTGCTGCTTCTGCTCAAACAAGGCCTTTTGCGACTGTACCATGATTGAATGCAACAACTGTTTGGATGCCTGCCATTGGCCACACTTAGTGTGAGCTATAGGCTTATCTTTTGTTTTGCTTACTTCACTTGCGTGCAACCTGTGTTTTACTGTCGACGGTGCCCGTTCTATTGGACCTTGGATATGTGCCTCTACACTTCATCAGACGCTGACCCGGATTATGATCTGTTGGTGGGTCCCTTGCTGGCCCATGACCAGGACTGTTCTGGTGATGCCTTTAAGATGCGTGCAGCTGCACTTGGAGTGTTGGCATGTTAGGACACCTGTGTGGTTACACAGCACCTATTGCAGGAAAGTTTAATCGAATATCGCGCAAGTTGCACTATTCTGCTACTGGATGCGGTGGATTATGAGGAACATGAATGTTAATTCGCTCTGCTCAATTGGATGTCTTTTCTCTTTTTCCTTAACGACAATGATACCCTTTTGGAACACCTTGCCTTCCACGGTGCACGTCATGTTTTGGATTTTTTTATGTTACTGCAAATATATATATATTTAATTTTTTTAAATATTTGTTTTATTGGCACTATTTGCATGAAGCATAATGGGGTTTGGCCCTGCTTATCTTTGGAACCTGTTTGTCTATGAACTACAACCTGGCAAAGGGGAGGGTGTCACGTGGTTATCAGAGACATTGTCAACATCTTTAAGTTAGCATGAGCTCAGTAGCCATGATACTACTTTTGCCCATGATTCTGCATGTCTTTATTTTGCACAACTCTGTTTATGCCTTTCACATGACAACTCTCTGCTGTTCTTGTTCTCTGCCTGTTCCTGGAATTTAGTCTGAACATGGTGAGCAAGGTCGATAAACACTGACTCTTGTTATTCTGTTCTGTTCAGGCCCTAGCACGTAGACAAAACATACCAATGTAGCTGTTCTTGCGGCGAATCATACTTTGATATTACGGGGATGCATGTTTAGGTGAGACACACTTGGAGAGGGAGCCTTCCAGGGATGAGAGCAACACGCACCTGTGATGTAGAACTATGATCTAGGTCCTAAGGTATGGGGTCTGCTGGCAAAGCCCAGAGAGCTTCCATTATATAATAATACTTCTGTGTACCAAGGGTAGGGTGGTTAGACCTTATAGTCCTTTATCCACTGTCTTTATAAAATGATATCTCCCTTTATGATATATGGCCTTGCTGCAATGCTAACTGTATCGATATTATGCATTTTGCTGCTGGTGAAAGCTTGTATACCGCATTTCAGAGTAGGTTAGGTAAAATAAATCTTTTCAATTATTTCGGTGTTTCTGTCAGATCTTATTGTGGACAAGTACCAGAATGTGAGCAAAAAGGTGTGTCTTGTTACTGTGATGCCTAGGAGATCTGGGAGTGTTGTATTCTGGGTGTCTACTCATGAATTTATCCATTTGTGAGTAGGAGAGCGAGTGTGACACTATAACTAGTCGGTCCTAGTATTGTGGATGCTGGGGTGGTAGGAAGGCATAGCCCCTATACACCACGGTCCCGTATTCCTGCTCATAGTGCTGTGTATGTGCAGAATTCCTGCAACAGTCACAACACTATTTTAATATATATCAGTCACCCCTAAGGTAGACCTTCTGAGTCCAGGAGGCATGGTCAATTATATCGCGCCAGGATACTATTTTTAGTAACAGAGCGCGCTACAAAAGCCTTTATATCATATATCATATTAAATGTGTGGACATATAAGTGCAAGCTTTTATGTCCCAATAGTTGCTCCCTTCAATCAGGGGCTACTATAAGTGACCAGGGTGCCATAGGATAACATAGGCTGGCACCCAGGCACTCCAAGGTTGCCAGCTCCATTATAGTCCCTCTGAAAAGTGTCATGTTTGGTATAAAACAACTAATCACATCAAACCCAACTTTTTCTCAAAGTTAGATTTAATGTGACATGCACCCAGGTGACTACCTTAGAGATTGCCCATGCGGTTGGCCCAGCATTTCCTGTGCTTTGGCTGCTACTGCCAAGATAGGAATCTGACCCCCTGCCAGGAGGTGTGAACACTCCCAGGAGTCAGAAACAAAGGCCTGCCAGGGAAGAAGGTTTCACCTCCCTTTCTGATAGTATGACTAGTGAAGTGAACATCTAGGCAGTGAGCTTCAAAGTTTCCACCCCTCTGATATTTAACCAGGCTGCCTCGCAAAGGAATAAATAGCTAGCTCCCAGGCACATTTGCTTCTGGGCAGGTGGGAAAATTAGGTAGTCAGGAGTTTCACACCCAAGAAGACTGTCCACACCCCAGGGTGGACTACCTGGTCTGTACAGCCAAGGAAAGTTTCTGCCATTTTTAAAAGTAGCAGAACAGAGGATTCTGGGTCAAAAAGATACCACACTCTAAAGGAAGTCATCATATCAGGGGCAGATTAGCCACTACGACTAGTAGCCCATGGGCTACCCGCACCCATACCCCTAACACCCCATAATCTAAGATTTAGGCATCAGGGGCCAGATGTAGGTGAATCTCATTTACCGATTCATAAATACCGAATTTTTTCCGATTCGGTATTTATGAATCTGTAAATGAGATGTAGGTAAAAATTCAGTATTTTTTACCGAATCGGTAAGATTCGGTATTTACCGATTCGGTAAATACTGAATCGGTATTTGCTATTGAATCCTATGGGCCTTGAAGCCCATAGGATTCAATAGCAAATACCGATTCGGTATTTACTGAATCGGTAAAAATACCGAATTGCTAAGGGGGACAGGGTGTCACTTTGACACCCTGTTGCACCCCTGTACTGGCTTTTGCGCCATGTGGCACACATACATGCCCTTAGGGCATGTCTGTGTGCCACATGGCACAGGTGTACATGCACAGATGTGCATGTATACAGGAATTCGTAATTTACCATGCAATTGTACTGCATGGTAAATACCGAATTCTAAAGGCCCTTTTTCGGTATTTTACCGAATCGGTAAAATGTACAGAATCGGTAAATTTACCGATTCTGTAATTTTACCGATTTGGTAAAATTACCGATTCGGTAAAATTACCGAAAATGTACGTTTTTTTAGCCCCAACATCTCCATAGCCCTTTACCGGTCGGAAACGGCCGAAAATCGGTATTTTCGGCCGTTTCTGACCGGTAAAGGGCTACCTACATCTGGCCCTAGAACCTCAGGTCTAAATCAACTTGCAACCAAGGACAAAGAGGAAACCCGAGTCTGCGGCTTCAGGACCTGCGCAAAGCCAAGGCGCGATAAGCTGCACCTGTGACAACCACTCTGAAACTGCACGACTGTGACTCGTCCCAGACCAGAGACCGGTTCCAAAGGAAAGAGGTACTGCTCTGAGTGCCTAAGGCAATTTCAGAACTCCCTTGGACTAGAGGTACTAGTGCCCTGCAGCCCACAAGAAAAGCAGGCTCTCAGAGCCAAAGAATCACTGGCCGTTGGGCCCACTGAGATATCGCTTAAAGTAAATGGTCTAGTGCATTGTGGTAAATATAGTCCTGACCAACAGCAAGTTTCAGGCAGCTACCGTTTTCCTCCTGACTCCAGGACATCAAAGTAACCCAAGGCTGAGCTTACCGCTACCAAAGATTGTTGGTGGTCAGTCCGGCTACCACTATGCTGTGCCTCGAGGGAAATCCCTTAGCGTCTTCAGCCCACTGCCTCTGTGGCCCATTAATGAGTTTTAGCATCCGTTTCCTCACCAGCACTGTCTAACTGGTAAAACCAGCAAACCCGCAGCTCCTACGTCAGCACCAGGAACAGCTAGGACAACTCTACACCCTGGCCCTTTGAGTCAGATAAAAACTGACTATCAAGGTCTGGTCTTGGGACCCGAATCACCTTACCCCCCCCAGTGGTTTCCACTGAACTCGAACTGGAAGTGACCGATTGTCACTAGTGTTTATCCTCATTAATCGCAACATTAAAGTTGTGTAATAGTGACATTTTTAACACATTTATTTTTGTTTTAAAACTCCATAACTCCGGTTAAACTCATGCGCTTTTTTTTCTATCTATGTTTATGTAAAATTCTGCTTTATTTTGAGAAATTGTTGTCAGGTTTCTTTTGCATCATGTCAATTACTTATTGTCCATGTTTTGTACTTTGAAATGCTTAACACTTTCCTCCAGCAAAGCCTGACTGCTCTGTACCACACTACCATGATTGAGCAAGGGATTTATTAGTGTGAATCAAAATGACCTATTTGGTCATTTGACTGATCTGTACTAGACTACTGCATAATGAAGCCTAATCAGCCTCACTACATAATACTCTCCCTTCCTATATTCCCTATGCAGGGCATAGCAATAATATCAAAACTGCATGACAATGGATGTTGTGGTTATCCTAGCATCAAAGTGTCCTAGCAATAGACTAATGTACGCATATATTCTAATACCAGCTGTTGTTCCACGTGTTTTGTCCGGGTAATTGTCTGCACCATTGACTCCTTGGTGAATTTATAAATATTGATAACATTTTTGTGTCAAGTTGTAATGCAGCAAGTTTGGATATTTATTTATGTCTTTATACCTGCCATTTTAGAAAAACACCCTCTACCTAGTCATCGGATTCTTCTTTCATCAAACACTGTCAGTGGAGGTTAAAGGCAAGTATATTGCCCAATTTACAAATATAAAAGTATAGGCAGTAGGGTGATTTTAGCAACACTTTGTGTTCTTAGTAAATAGCAGAGCCTTGATAACTGATATTTTCTTGGCCAGTGCATTAAATTAGAGCATGTTAAGGAGACCAATACATTTCTACTTGGTGGCTAATATTAGCAGAGAACACATCTCTATCCCAATTTGAGGATATGAGCATAAAAGTGTTTGGTGCCATGACAACTGAAACAGATGTGGTTCCACTTTATAACTATCACCTTCTTCAGTCATGGAAGCTCAAATGGCTACAGAAGAACCAGAAGCCTCATGCTACTTTTGGTGTGCTTGCCATTCCAATCTAGGTTTCAACTGCAAGCAATTCCACTCGCTTCTGGTGCCATTATATGTGCCTTGCTTCGACATAGACAGTTCATGAAGCGTGCCGACTGAGCAGCAGCGGCTGGCACAGATCAGGAGTGTGGGGGTTGGGGGACGGGGAGAAAGAAAAATAAATAAATGCACTTACCTTAAACCGTGTCTCTCCTCCGTCGATATCTCGGCAGGAACAGAAGCAGGAAGCACCCAGGTTCACCAAAGCCAATCACAACACTGCAATGCCATGTTGTGATTGGTCTGAGCACCGTGGTTTGGTGCTCAGAGAGTGAGTGGAAGGCTGGGCATGTTCTTCACCCAGGCTGTAATGCAGCCGGAGTGGAGAATATGCAAAGTGAGCGTAACCATTTGGCCAGCCCAAGATGTCTGGCCAAACATCCATGCGCACTTACAGAGTGTGCACCACTCCTCCCCCTTCTCCTTGGTCACAAGAGTAGCTCCGCCCTGCCCACAAAGCTGTGGCAGCAGGAAAAAATAAAATGATAATAACATCATGTTATTATCCTTTTTACACTGCTGAAAAACAGTGGGGCGACACATCTCCTCCTTAGCGGATGAGCCGCTACTGCAGCTGAGCCAACTGACAACTCCAGATATAGTACCTTTCAGATGCACTTTTTGTTTAACTTGACCTTGCTTTTCTATTCTGTGACAAAAAAGATTGCTGCATTAACCTAAGATTTTTTGTTCTATATATCTTCCTCTTTGTCCGTCACATTTGCAGGGCAAACATGAGCATATCCATTATCGACTGTTGCAGCTGGCTTTCCTCTAAAATGTACTTTCACCTCTTTCCCATTGTGTTCAGGGTACTCTTCGGCTCATTTGCATGACCCTCTGAATAATGAAATGGTAAGGGTGGTCGGCTTTATTCTTCAGCTGGCACACCTGGGGCTTCTCGCTCTTCTTCCAGTGTTACTTGTGACTCTCTTTTGTCAAATAGGATTTCCTCAGTACTTCACTACAAGCAAGAGTTGGAATTTCTCCTTGCTTCGGTGATGGCTGTGACCAGCATTTCTTGCTTTTTTGCTAAGTATACTGGATACACAGATGTTATGTTGTGTTTTCTTGCTTCTGATAGAGCAACATTAATTTATCGCAAACTGAGCTGTGCAGTGTCTTCTCAAGGTCAATATTTCTGGTTTACTTTTAATTCAATTGAGATAAAAAAATATTTTTTTAAAATAGCCTTTTCCCGATACTGTCTGTAGGTAAAAGGAATCATGACAGTGCTTTCTTGGCTGGGCAGCAAAAAACACAATTTAGAACCATTTTGCTACACTGGAAGTGAATTTATAAAAGTACTAGCGTTGCTGTGGCTCAGTCTGGTTAAATGGAAGAGAAAGAAAAGAGTAAGTGCACATTTCTAATATGTTTAATTTCACAATGCTTGTGGCTATACAATATGTTTTTGTCCATCCTAATATATGTAGACTATTCTCTATATGACTCCATTGTATTTGTTGCGCAGCAACCAAATCAATAGGGTCTGTTCGGGTTGCAAAGTGTACCAACTCCTCCCCCCTTCCTCCACCCACTTCCCGGCTTGCCATCCTGACACCAACTGTCCATCCTAATATATGTAGACTATTGTCTATATGCGTCCCTTGTATTTGTTGCGCAGCAACCAAATCGATAGGGTCTGTTCAGCCTTTTGATTAAAAACACACATGTATCGGACACGTGCGTATTCGAATCCAACATTGTGTGTATATATAAACACGCGCTAATGTTGCAAAGGGAACCAACTCCTCCCCCCTCCCTCCACCCACTTCCCGGTCTGCCATCCTGACACCAACTGTCCATCCTAATATATATAGACTATTGTCTCTATGCGTCCTTTCTTAATGCTGCCAAGTGAACCAACTCCTTCAACTTCCCTCCACCCACTTCTCGGTCTGACGCGCTAATGTTGAAAGTGCACCATTCCTCATCCCTTCCTCCACCCACTTCCCGGTCCGCCATCCTGACACCAACTGTCCAACCTCATCTATTTAGACTATTGTCTCTATGCTTTCTTTCTTAATGTTGCAAAGTGAACCAACTCCTCCCCCCTCCCTCCACCCACTTCCCGGTCTGCCATCCTGACACCAACTGTCCATCCTAATATTTGTAGACTATTGTCTATATGCGTCCTTTGTATTTGTTGCGCAGCAAGGTCTGTTCGGGTTGCAAAATGAACCAACTCCTCGCCCCTCCCTCCACCCACTTCCCGGTCTGCCTTTTTGACACCAACTGTCCATTCTAATATATGTAGACTATTGTCTATATGCGTCCCTTGTATTTGTTGCGCATCTACCAAATCAATAGGGTCTGTTCGGCCTTTCGATTAAAAACACGCGCGTATTGGCTACGCACATATTTGAAACCAAGGTTGTGTATATATAAACACGTGCTAATGTTGCAAAGTGAACCTACTCCTCCCCTCTCCCCCACTCACTTCCCGATCTGCCATCCTGACACCAACTGTCCATCCTAATATATGTAGACTATTGTCTCTATGCGTCTATTGTAGTTGTTGCGCAGCAACCCAATCGATAGGGTCTGTTCTTCCTTTAGATTAAGAACATGCACGTATTTGACACGCACGTATTCTAATCCAACATGGTGTATATATGCACACACGCTTATTTGAATTCAACGTTGTGTCAAAATTTCAAATCCATCGGTGAAGAACTTTCGTAGATTTAAGATTTTTATCAAACGCACATTGACATTTTTAGTTGTTGCGCAGCAACCCAATCTATAGGGTCTGTTCTTCCTTTAGATTAAGAACATGCACGTATTTGACATGCGCGTATTCGAATCCAACGTTGTGTATATATAAACACTCGCTTATTCGAATGCAACATTGTGTCAAAATTTCAAATCAATTGGTAAAGAACTTTTATAGATTTAAGATTATGAACCAACGAACAGTTACATTTTCATTTATATAGATTTTGACCAAAGAAGCTGCATGGCTCCTGGCCATGGAACTCAGAATTTCACTGGACAAATACATTCATTATGACAAACCACTCAGAGACCCCGGAAGGAAGATTCCTCCCCTCATGAGCACGTTGGGTATACCCACTAAGACGATTACTGTCACAGACACTCCAGAGCAAGTTTCATGATCCCCATCTCTCCTCTCCAACAATCCCTAGTCAGTAGTTATGGGGTGCTAAGACTGCATTGAAAAAGTGTTGAGTGTGCAGCACAGACAGATGGAGGCCAGTAGAATTCCGCAAGATTCAGCCACACACAAATCACCACCTCTTTGGGCCTTCTACAGCTTAAAGTTTAGAATTTGCTTTTACTATTAAATATACTTTTATCCACTATTTTAAAATTCATAAACGTTCAACCCTTCTAATGAATACAATACATTCAAAGAACCCAATTCGAAAAGCTATTTGCAGTTGTAAATTTAGATTACATGCAAAAATAGCTTTTTTAAGGAGTATAAATAACTTTTTGGATTTATCAAGAGTTAGTGTTACACTCAGAAAAAAGATTTACTCTTATGAAGATTTTTGTGTGCGCAAATCTGCTCCTCAGGGTGAGCCATGGGTGTGAAGTGCATGTTTCAGGGCAGGAATGTCCCAAAAACTCAGAACGCTCCAAATATGCGAAGTCAGAATCAAGAGGGTGCAGATTTCTAACATTTTCCTTAAATTGAGCCCATAAGATTTTACTAAAGAACATCTTAAAGTCATTGAGTAACAGAGCATTGTTTTGATATAGGTTCAGTAAAATCCTGCTATTTCTCCATTTTGCCAAGACAGGAGTACAGAGCCACATTTCTAAATATTGTTTCCTATGGGATGTATTCACAAAGAGTTACAACAGAAAAGTCCCCTGCATGGTAAACGGGTGGGTTCCCATGCCCTCAGTGACCAACTGCAGGTGAAAATGGTATTTTGGCTTTTAGTTTTGAATCTGGCATCACACTAATCTAGGGCGGGTGCAGAGGCCTAGGCCTGACCCCCATATTGCGAGGCTAGGGTTTGTCCTGTGACACAGAGGGGCACAATAAGCATGTCTTCATAGTACTAAGTGGACTACTGTCCCTGACTGCTGTTTAGCATATAAAGCAGTTGTGGAGACGTACTGTGTTTTTGAATCTTTAGTGTGGACAGCTCTTTTAATTTGTAACAGTGAGAGTGCAGTATTCTGACCCCTCTCATTTACATGAAACCAAGAACCTTGAACTGACATACTTTGTGCATGATGCGTGTGTGTGCATGTCCAGTGAGCATGTGATGCAAGTATGGGTGTAGGAATGTGTGTGTGAGAGTTTGAGCACTGAAGCCAATGGGATCCATTTTAATGTCCCTGATTCCTACATGGCAAAGATGAAGAGAGAGGATGGCTCCCTCACACAGCAGAAGTATATTGCCTGCATACTTTGGGCTGGAGGTTGGAGATCCAGACACTGAAGTGAGGAGGATGGAGACAGGGATACATTTAGAAATCCCATGAAGAATTTTGTAGCTGCTTATTTTTTCCTCAGCAGTGCCAATTGGTAAATCACAAGGGTGAAATGTGGGACTTTTTCTTGTGTTTAAGGTGATAATGTTTTTAGTCCAATTCAACAAAAGAGTGACTAAATAGACAGGAATACAAAGAAAAAGGGGGGGGCAGTGAAATAATATGATTACTACCACCAAGGTAAGAATACCAGACCCAAAGGGACAGCAATACGGTAGGTTTTGCATGCACAGTGTAGAAAAAGAACCCTCAGACACCAACTGAGAGTCGGTTGCCAGTTGTCTTCATTGGGTTCCTGTTTGGAAAAATAATCTCCAACAGTGATAGAAGAGTGAATTAAAAGGAGTACGGGCTACTCCCCAAACCCTTTTAATAACGGGGTAGCTCTGACTCCATTAAAAACATTAGTGAAAGACGGACACAAGAATGGTTATATTAGTTTGAACCAAGATGTCCTATACAAAAAAACAACACACAAAGGTCGACATGTTTCTGCTATAAGGAGCCAAAAATCAGCTCAGCATTCATCAGGACCAAACTATTCCTCGCCTTATAAGTGACGCACGCTAAGGCGCCGCTACCAGCTGAGGCGGGACAAACAAGAAGATTACAAACTTGGATGTAACCGGTGCATAGGTACTTCCTCGTGCGTCCCCTGCAATGAGGGATGTAGGATCTATAGTAAATCAAACATAAAAAAAGGGAAAAAGGTAAACTACTACTAAACATTTGCCAGTTTAGACGTACATTAGCAGCAGTACAATTATTATCAGAAGTGCAGAAAACAGAACCCACCAAATACCCAGTAAAAGATGGTAACTTCATATTGTAGAATATATCCAACAAAAGAAAAAAAAATTGTGTTAATTGGCTCATTTGAACCCAATAACATTCATAAAAATCATGTGCCTTCAACAATCACTGCATCAACTTCGATAGAAAGAAGCCTGGAAAATGGCCATTGACGGGGGGGAAGCCCCATGTGGTAAGTACATTAGTCTCCTGAGTTGAGGGGTTAGTTCTAGGACGGGTGTGGTCGAGAGCATCTTGCAGACTCCTTTCGCGCTTATAGGAAAATAGCAGTTTTTGCCATTTACGCCCGTTACTAGTTAGAATTCGCCAATGTTTGCCTATACAGCGACTCACAGCATTAGATATATTACTGTAAGCCGTCACACATGTCAAAGGCGTGAAGAATTCCCCCTGCCATGAGCCAAAGGGGCACTTCTCCTAATACGCACGAGTGAGTGTTATACCCTAAGGCTTCTTTCTACCGGTCTTCTAATCTGGAAGGTGTATTTTATATATTCATTAATTTTCAACGGGCACTTGTTCAACTATGATTATGGGAATCCCTCTTGGCTTACTAATCATAATTGATTATGTGCGCCTAGATGAGGTTGATATCCTGTAGGTGACTATATCGCCAGTAACGCTGCGAAGTTGATGCAGTGATTGTCGAAGGCACATGATTTTTATGAATGTTATTGGGTTCAAATGAGCCAATTAACACAAAAAAAGTTTTTCTTTTGTTGGCTATATTCTACAATATGAAGTTACCATATTTTACTGCACATCTTTCTGTAGCAACTCTGATGTTTATCACTATTGGACATTCGGTAGAGTCTTCTTTTCCTATGGCTACTCTTTCATTCACGCCCTTCCTTTGTCTAAAGATTCATACTTTCTTCCTTTACCCCGTCGGGCCCTTCATTCCCCTTTTCTTCATTCGCGGAGGTTGCTCTGATCACTCCTTTCATAAATGAAGGTCTCTGTTCTGTCAAGTCGAGGCCCCTCCTTCTGACCCCATTCATACGACTGATGTATCCCCGCTCTGTGATCTCTCCATATTGTTTTTCGGTTCCTTACTGTTAGAACTGGGATTTCTGGTTGGCTAAGGCTTATGCCAAAGTCAGGCAGAAACCACCATTCTAGTCAGGGCAAGGGAGTCACACACCAAGATAACCCCTGCTCACCCCCTTGGTAGCTCGGCATGAGCAGACAGGCTTATCCCGGAGGCAATGTGTAAAGCATTTGCGCATACTCACAGCAACAACATCCCAGGCACACTACAAAAGGAACTCCACACAAAGTTATATAAAAATTACTTTTGTATTGTCAAAACACATCAGACAGTAATCACACAATATACATTGTGACACTGGCACGGGCAATATTCACAAGGGATTATTTACACCAGGACAGGGCCACGTGGGCCACTGTCAGAATCAGCATTTAGTAGAATTAGCACTTAGAATAACTGTAACACCAAATAACAATTATAGATCACAAGGAGTAACCACTGGTAACAGGTAGGTACACACTACGTAATACTAATAACCATAGGCATAGATCACGCATGGACCCATAAACTTTCCAGTGTAAACTATACTAGGCAAAACAACCTCCTAAGCATGAAAGCACATCTAGAGGTATCACAGGCATAAAGGCCTTGTACCTTACACATAAATCACATTTAGGCCTAACCAGTATAACTACAGTAGGCAATCTCCTCACGAGTCTAAACACATTAGACCCTACCCCCTAAGCATAACTCACCTTTAGGGGCGTAAATCCTAGTGAAACACAATCTCACTAACACAAACCTCCACATGTAAAACCATCTCTAGAGGTATCAACACAGGGTGCGTAAAACATACTAGATGCATTACATTTCCTAGCACCACATTTAAAGCACATATCACCTTTAGCACATAAATCACATTCGGCAATTATCATCACAAACATAGTAAGTAATCACATTGTGCAAAAATCACATTAGGGCCTTGCGCCCTATCCACATATCAGCCCCCGTGGCCAATTGGCCATCTAATAAGGGGCTCAAATGCGCTGCGTCCAGAATGTCAGGGCACGCTGCAAATACAGCGCCAGTCAGGGGTGCGCTACCAGCTCAAGCCTAAACATTGCAGCTGCCCACTACTTGCTCGGCAGCTGAGAACAATCACAAGGGCCTAAACGCTGCAGCTGGCACTAAGTGCTGCGCAGCTGTGAAAGGCCAAGGTAGGGGCGAAGGGAGTGTGACTCACTCCTGGATTCACAAAGAACAGGTCCCCCTAAATAAATAAAAGCCTAAACGGTGCAGCTGCCCACTACTTGCTGGGCTGCTGAGAAATCAGCAAAACTGCGGCATGGGCTCTCAGTAGCCCTTAAAGCAAATTGCGCAACATGTTGAAGCCACTCTAGGCTCTGGAAATAAAACATGCCACTAGGAGCACTCTAGCTCTGAAAACGGGCACTGCCCTGTTATGGGTACTGGGGGAGGGTGGGCACCGACAATGTGCCCCGACATCGCCCCCCCTAAACAACAAAATGTGGGCCCCTCTTAACAATTATGGCCTTAAACTACACATGCCCCCAAGATCTGAGGAGCGACCCGGTGCCAGACGGGGCCGCTCAAAATGAAGCCATCTCACTGTTCCAAGAAGGGCACCGAGCAACAGGGTGGTCCCACTCACCTGACTTCTCTCTGAGGCGGGACTCAGGCGGCGGCCTCCTCATCTGTCCTCACAACAGGGGCTCTCTCTGCAGCACGAGAGCCCCGTAGACCGGTTTTGCCTCGTCCTGCCTGCTTTCGCCAGGCCCTCTCCATCAGGGACTCTCTCGCGTCGGTCACCATCGCGGGGCTCTCCCCTCCGTCTGGGAGCCCCGCTGCAATGCTCCTGCTGGCCTCTTCACCCGGTCCCCCATCTCGGGACCGGGGCTCGTCACCGGCACACGTGGAGGCGGGGTAGGCTCCCGACCTCCTCGCTCCAAGGCATCCTCTCTTGCAGGGCTTCCTTCCGTCTTGGAAGCCCCGCCCATGTCCCTCACAATTGTGCCAGACTCCCTGGTTGCGCTACAGCGGCCAGGAGCAGGCTTCGTCGGGGCACAATGAGGGGTAGGCTCCCTTGATATCGAGAGCACACCGGGGGGTGGGCACCCGCTCTGGTTTTAGCACCAAAGCGGCACAAGTTGCGGGGTGGGCACCCGCGCATCCATAACAAAATTGCAGGGTGGGCACCTGCTTAAATAAAAATGCAGCATCATGGCGACATCCTGGTTTATGCAGCGCCATGCTGCCCAGTCCACCCCGTCATCCCTCCTGGGGGAATTGTAAAATACAGCGCTTACCAGGCGCTAAGAGGAGGGTTCCCCCAGGTCCTAAGCAAACACACAGGATCCAAAGAGAAAGGTCCTGGGGCAAAGTAGAGCAAAGGGGACCCAAAGCAAGAGATCCCCCAGGCATCCAGGTCCATCAGCAATCCAGGGGCTGGACAGGGCCCAGGGAGGCAAGCCTTCCCCTGGGCCCCAGCAGCAGCAGGGTGAACCTGCCAAAAGGGCCAGGTTCAACACTTACCATTGGTCAGTAGGGATTCCTCTGGTCACGCGCTCCCCAGACTGTCTTCCTTTCTGTATGTCGCAACTGTCAATTGCTTCACCAAGCTCAGATTAAAAAGTATTTGGGTCCATCCAATGTTTGTTATTGTTACGTTTCTTTATTCTTTATTTTTTTGCACTCCACACCCCTAGGGGGGTGTGGAGTGCAAAAAAATGATGGATTTAGGCCCAGATCTTTGTACTGGGGTGAATTTAAGACATTGTTCTGCATTCTGTCCATCAACTGTGTTTTTTGCAATTTTCACCCCGAGTGGGCTGGGTATGCTCAGGCGTGAGTCCCAGGCTCTCCACATCACTGGAGTCAAGCTATCCAGGCTGACGAAGGCTGGAATGCCAGAAACCGGTCCTCGGAAGCTTGTTTCCGGTTCAGGGAAGACATGGCTTGGCAGTTCAGGCTGGACTGTTCCCATGAGGCACAGGGTCAGACTGATTTGCATATAGCCATGTCTGAACTGGGTTGGCAGAGTGGGCTAAAGAACGGTGATGGATTAAACCCAGAACTTTTGACTGGGTGTGAGTGTTTGATTGATTCAGATGCTCCGTCCATCACGATCCCCTTTTGTACCGCTTTTGGCTGCCATGAGTGTGGCAGGGTATGCTCAGACATGAGTCCCTTGCTCACTTTGCCACTGGATTCAAGCAAGCCGGACTGAAGACGGCTGGAATGCCAGAAACCGGTCCTCGGAAGCTTATTTCCGGTCCAGGGAAGACATGGCTTGGCAGTTCGGGCTGGACTGTTCCCATGAGGCACAGGGTCAGACTGATTTGCATATAGCCATGTCTGAACTGGGGTGGCAGAGTGGGCTAAAGAACGGTGATGGATTAAACCCAGATCTTTTGACTGGGTGTGAGTGTTTGATTGATTCAGATGCTCCGTCCATCACCCCCCCTTTTGCATACCTAATCAACAGCATATCCCCTGAACTTAACCCGTGCATCACCAACTCGCAGGAGACAGCGAGTGTCGCTTTTATGGAAAAGAAAGTCGGAAGATTCCATGTTTAAAATTGGGAAAGTTGATTCCTTTTTGCAAGTCAAAATTCTGAAACTTTCAGAGCAAACAATTGCCTCGACAGAAACATGGAAGCCTGTGGCTAGATGAGAATCCAGTAAAATCCTGTAGTTGTCCATTGTTCAAGTCATGGGGATAAAGCAGAGCATAGAGTGGCCAATCAGAAGTAAACAGCGAGAAAGAGGTGGGGAACTTCCGGATCTCTAATGCTGGGTGTGAACATTCAACGAAGCGTAAAGTTGTATTTTGGGAGTGTTTTTCTGGAGATAAAAATATCTAATGGGCTTACTTGCACAGATGGGCTCAGATTCCTAATATACAATGGCAATTGTTTCTAAGACATATTTGATTTTTTGCACCTGCTTACAATGGCATAAAAGACATTTCACAAATTGTGTTCACACCACTTGCAGGATAACATCACAAAGAAACAATGTACAGCATAACATAGCATTGCATAACACAACATAGCACATATGTTAGAAACTAGGTTTCTGTTTGGCAGAGGCATGGACCCTGTCCACGCAGGAACCACATTCTTAGTCAGGGTAAGTCACAAACACACTCTAAAGTAACCTGTGCTCACCCCTGGTAGTTTGGCACAGAGAAACCAGGCTTAACTTAAGAGAAGTGAAACAGTGACAACACCACACAAAAAGATTCCACAGCAGGGTGGAAAAATAGCTCTTAATTTAATAAAAAAAAGAAGTACAAAACAAGAAAAATCCAATAAGTAGAACTTGAGATGTACATTTTTAAAGATAAACTGTAAAATAGTACGTAGAAGCAATAAGCGCTTATGTGGGTTATCTGCCCCGCTAAACAAAAGTAGCTTAATCTCAGCTGCGTCAACAAAAGTGCGGGGTGCATCTGTGCGATGAGTTGGTGTTCCACACTCAGTTGGGGCGATGAGTTGATTTTCTCCAAGCAGCAGCGGTGATGCATCAGTTCTGAGGGCAATGCATCGGTTCCAAGAGCGGCAGTTATGTGTTGGTTCCAAAGCGAAGGTTCCAGAGACAATGCGCTAGTTCTCAGAGCGATGCACTGATCTTGTTCTCGACATCACCGTCGATGAATCGATTCTGCTCTCACAGTAGAGGATGCGTCAGTTCAGCTGGAGCAAAAACCCCTTAGGCATACTTACAGGGGGTCCAGGAATGGGGTGGTACCACTTGGCAGGGTACACTCAGATGGCAGAATCCAGGGGCAGGAGCAGGATGAGCGGAAGTCTTTTATGTCCTTGAGACTTCAATAAGGATGCAAGCCAGCAAGCCTTTGGAGTCCCTTTGGTTCTGGGTTGTAGAGAAGCTGGTCCAGTCCTTCTCACTCTACCAGTCTCAGAGTAGGTGTGAAGGAGATATGCGCTGCGACCTCACGTGTCTGCTATCTTGCGCATCTCCTAACGTCAAAGAGAGAGAAGGAGAGATACCCTGTGAACTCACTGGACCGCTGGTTCGCGCATTTGTAAATTACAAAAGACATGTCTGCCCTTCGAGAGGCCGCACCGCTAGATGCAATGACTCTCCCTTACATGGCACTCTCCGGCATGCTCTAACAAAACAGCAATCCTCATGCAACCACTGCATAACCGGTAAAGATAAACTAGCATCTTTCAAAATTGTCTTCCAATAACTTGCTCAATATGTTTTAGCCTAATTAACTGTTCAGAGCCTTCATACTTCAAATAAATTTACTGTAAAATACTAAATAACCGTTTCCATACAAATTTAACCTCTTTTTTAATAAATAACTTTCTTAAATATTCACAACCACGCATACTTGAGCATGCTTATATACATTCGAAGCCAGCTCCCATTCACAAAGAACATACAACAAAAACTCTTATACTAAACACTCACACATAAAACACAAATGTATGACTTATCTGTCTCAGGAGCAGCAATTAAAAGAGGAAGAATGTTGCGAGGGAATATTTATGGACTAGTGTGTTCCAGTTCTAGCAATAAAAGATGTTATGCATAATGGTAGCCTCTGGTCTTGTAATGAAATCCACAGTTCCAGAAAAGTACTTATACCCAGTTGTACCTTTGAAGTGGGGGAGACTTCAAAGAGATACCTTTGAAGGGCACAGAGTCCCTGCCCTTCCTGCCCTGGCTCCAAAATAACTACAGGGAGGTATGCAGCCCTTTGCGTGGGGACAGGACGCAGTCTAATCAGGTGTTAGTGTGGGGCTGTATACAGCTCCTCCCTTCCATCCTGTCCAGAATAGCCGATCAGAATGTGGATGGCCCATTAAAGTCACACCTAAGCTCCCTTTGTGGGTGGTTGTCTAGAGGGAATGCACAAAGCCCAGCTGTCACCCACCCCAGATGTGTATTTAGAGACAGTTGGCACACACCAAATCGCTAAAGTAAGAAAATATCAACTTTTTAAAAATTGCATTTTTTCCAGAATTGCAACTTAAAATCCAACTTCACCATGAGTTGTGATTTTAAATTGTGATTCCAGAGACACCAAAAGTGAGGTCCTCTGTTCCCCATTGGAAATTACACTTTAAATGTAATTCAGTAATCCCAATGTTGTCCTACGGGAGAAATAGGCTTGCAGTAGTGAAAAATGAATTTAGGGGTTCTTCACTACTAGGAACATGAAGAAACTTGAAAGTACATGCTCTACTTTTTAAATACTCTATAATGTAAAAGCAAAATATATGACATAGAAAAACAAGAGAACACGTGTATTTCTAAAGAACTTGCTTACCCAGGGTGTCATCTTGTCACTGAATAACATGTTGATTGTCATCCATATCAATGGTACCCAGAGGTTAGCATGATGATGCAAACAGACCAGATTGGGGACTCAATTCAACACACGTGATGTGGCTCACACTATGCCCCCTTAATGCATTTGTACATTAAGCAGAAAGGTTATTAAACATCCTTTATGACTTAAGATCTCAAGCAGAAGACTAATCAAAACATTTACTATGTAACTTGATCTGTATATATCTTTGTAAATGCATGCTTCTTTCTAGCACATATGCTATGTTTGAAGCCAAGGACACCAGTAGTTGGTTACTCAACATGAATTATACAATTTTCATATTTTTATTTGGTCTGATTGTAGCTTTGAATTTTAACACACACACGCATATTCATATTTTTTTTAGAAGGGGGACATTTCATTAATATATAAATGTTGAATTTATAAATACATGAAATGTAGATGACATTGTTCCAAAATGGCTACTGCTATTACAGCAGCATTATTTCAAATGCATGAGCCCTTTTTCTATGTTGTTTCATAGATGATGTGTACTTCTTGTTTTAATCAACCAGGGAGAGGCAGCTACCCACCTCTGATCAAGTTGATTCACTCACCAAAACACGTTGGGAGTATTGTGCCAATCCTACTCTGTCCATGGAATAAATACTATTTGCTGCAACCAATATTGTAATGTGTGCTTCCTTTCCATGAGGCAAGTAAAGGTGCACCTTGATGTTTCTTTGGATCTCTCATCGAAATGCACAACGCTGCCACCAGGGCAGCAAGTTGCACTGAGGAGGTGTGGACCAAATAAATATATGTGCGTGAATGTGTGTGTGTGTGTATATATAAATATATATATATAAAACCTACTGGTGGTCGCCAGTAGGTAGTTATAGTTAGTACCTAGTTTCCATAGGAAGAGGATTTTTTGTTTTGTTCATAACTTTGACACCATTTTACAAATCTTCCCAACATTTTGAAAACGAGTTTACCACGCACTTCAGCTACTGTCTTGAAAGGTTTGGGGTGATTGTTCAGGCGGAGGCCGAGAAAAGGGGGGATCCCAGAAAACATTTTCCTCTTGCAAATTCATGTAGGTATTTTAGATACGACTACACCCCAAGCTGCTGAATGGAATTGCTCCAAATTTGGCAGAAAGCTAGATCTTCGTCCAGAAAGAGTTCCTTTTGTGATTTAGTGTAAATCCATTCAGTAGTTTTTGAGATGTTAAAGGAATAACAAATTTGTATATCTAAGGACACAGATCCTTCATGGATCCATTGTGGCGCTCCAAAAATCCACATGCCAACAGCAATGCTATGATTGGCTGGCCACAAGATGCATAGAAAGTTGCATATGCCATTTTAGATATCGGGGAATGGTGGTGGGCTTTGAAAATTCAGATGAAATGTAATAGAAGGGATCAGGGTGGAGGTACCCTGACCCCATGGGTGCAGTATAGGGATGTGTGTGGGACCCCTTTAAGGGCGGGAAAATGCCCTGAAATTATTTTTTTATGTGCGAGGATTCGCAGATCTGCCACGATGCTCAACGCGGCCCCCTGGTACCTTCGTGGCTGATCTGCGAATTTGGCTATAAAATAAAAATAAAAATATGGGCACTCACAGACCCACTCAGATACTCTCACTCCTACTCACAGACCCTCTCAGACACTCTTGCACCCACTCAGAGATCCCCTCAGACACTCTGACGCCCACTCATGGACCTACTCAGACACTCTTGCACCCACTCATTGATTAACTCAGACACTCTCGCACCCACTTCCAGACCTACTCAGACACTTATGTACCTACTCACACACTCACTCAGACACTCTCACACCCACTCATTGACCTACCCAAAAACTCATGCACCCACTCATAGACCCACTCAGACACTCATACACCCACTCACAGACCCACTCAGACAGTCTTGCACCTACTCAGAGACCCACTCACACACTCATGCACTCACTCATACTCAGACACGCATATACCCACTGACAGACCCACACAAACATTCTCACAGACCAACATAGACACTCACACACCCACTCACAGACCTACACAGACACTCATGCACACATTCAAAGACCCACTCATACACTCTCACACCCATTCACAGACCCACTCAGACACCCTCACACCGAATCAAACACCCCCTTAGACACCCATGAACCATCTCAGAGATCTACCCAGACACTGTAACACCCACTCACAGATCCACTCAGAAACTCACACAGCCACTCGCAGACCACTCTGACACGCATGCACCTACTGACAAACCTTCTCAGACACTTTCATATTCACTCAGAAACCCACTCAGAGATCCACTCAGACACTCATGCACCCAGTCGTAGACCCACTCAGGCACTCTAATATTCACTCAGAGACACACTCAGATACTAATGCACCCAGTCATAGACCCACTCAGACACTCTCACACCCAGGCACACACATACACGCACACACCCATACAGCCACTTATACACCTACTTACACAACAATACAGCTATTCGTACACCAATTCACAGACCCACAAAGACACTCTCACAACCATTCACAAACCCCCTTAGCCACTCACATATCTACTCACATACCCTACAATCCCTCTCACATCCACTCACAGACCCACATAGCTACTTATACACCCACTCACACATCAATACAGTCACTCAAACACCCAATGACACACCCTAAAAACCACTGACACACCCACTGATAGAACCATACAGATACTGATACACCCACTCACAGACCCATATAGCCACTCACACATGCATCCTCTAAGGCAGAGGTCTTCAAACTTTTTTCAGTTGAGCCCCCGCAGCTAAATTTTTTTAGATGTCAGGCCCCCCTCCCTCCCCCACTACCTGACTCTGGTACACTACATAATTGACCGCCATTCGCATATCCGAGGCTCCACCATATAGACGCCACCCTGTCACATGAATGCCTTAGGGGTCACAGGGCCCACTCAGGGTTCATGCACCTGGCGGGGGAATGCCCAGAAGTACAGCATTTTTAAAATGGGGGGTAATAGTTAAAAGAATACAACATAGATCAAATGAATTCTATATTTTCTGTACAGCAGGACAGGATTTATTAAGCCAAATAATAGAGTAGTCATCTATACAATATCAAGTGGAACACAGCCTGTGTCCCACTACCACATATAGACAATTCGTGACATACATAAAAGGGGGGGGTGTCAGGCAAGAGAAAACGGCCTGCATACAATCATATTTCAGCAAGCTAATAAATTGAAAAAACACTATTGTGACATTTCATATATAATGTAGTCAAGAACATATAGTGTATATTGTGTCAACGACGTTTCGATCCCTATACTAAGATAAAGGGATCCTCGAGGGTTCGAGGAACAGTCAATACGATCATTGGCTCGAATGCTGCGCACACCCCATCTGAGGACAGCCACTGTTACATTCACATTCACGGTGATTCCACCCAAACACCTATTCCCAAAGCTTTCATTATTCTCCAGCTACAGGAATCGTAACACCGCTCCCCTTGATCTGATTCCATTCCTGCCTCGCCCACATTGTCCCAAATGTAAAGTGCGATATGTCAGCGGTTCTAGCTTTAAATGAAAAGTTTAACAGGCATGAATAACAATGTCCTGAGGATGATCCCTTCATCTTAGTATACGGATCGAAACGTCGTCGACACAATATACACTATATGTTCTTGACTACATTATATATAGGAAATGTCACAATAGTGTATTTTCATTTTATTAGCCTGCTGAAATAAGATTGTATGCAGGGCGTTTTCCCTTGCCTGACACCCCCCCCTTTTATGTATGTCACGAATTGTCTATATGTGGTAGTGGGACACAGGCTGTGTTCCACTTGATATTGTATAGATACTCTGACTACTCTATTATTTGGCTTAATAAATCCTGTCCGGCTGGACAGAAAATATAGAATTCATTTGATCTATATTTTATTCTTTCAACTATTACCCCCCCTTGTCTAGGGACCACTGTTCTTCAAAATAATCTCAGGTAGTGCAGCTGTCTAATCCCAGGCTGCTTTGTCGTCTGTTCTAGAACTATGCAAGTATCACTGTTCACTTTGTTTTATTTAGTGTTCTGCTATAATTTCCAACTTCTGATCAATAAGATGTGCACACGGCTGCTGGCTATGCAGGTGACTGACCTCAATAAATCAATCAATTATTCAATCAATCGATTGATTGACTTCAAGTTTAATTTCAAATTCCAGCATACAACAGTAAGGCTCTTGTTGGCACAACGATTTACCCCTCCCTTACCCCACCCCCTCAATCAGATATCAATTGCACATATCCACAGTAAACCAGTTTTGCTTGAAGCAAGAGCTGAAACTATGATTTCTAGGTACACCAATCTCGAATCAGCAAACTTCTCAGCATGACTTAATGCAAAAGCAATTCTGAGCGCACAGCCCTGAATGTAGCTGGGATGCTAAGAGCGAACTTTCAGGTTTTGCAGCTGTTGTGAATTCAGAGCTCCTGCAGAGTGAGCCTGTAGTGTGCTTTGTACCCCCTAAGAACTTGCCTTTTTCACTTATTTCAGCAGCTGTCATCCTGAATAGCAATAGATTCTAGAGAGTAAATGTGTGTGGTTCGTAGACGGATGCAGGCCAAGACTCACACGGCTCTTTGCAGTGAAATCTGGGTACAGGGCCTTTCAGGACTGCATCTTACAGTTGCGTACCAAAGAGCACAATCCAAGTGTGCCTGGGCTCTGATCAGAAGTACTGCGGGTCATGGACGTAGGAATTGTGGGAGATGCAGGGGATTTATCCCCTTAGATTTGGAGTTGGGCCACAGAGGGGACAAGGGTGTGGGGACTAGGGGGGAAACGACCCTGAAGTTTAAAAAGTCCCAGTTTAATCTTCAATTACTTTCAGTGCATTCAAAGTATTGGGATTGAAAATCGGATTAAGTTTAAACGAGTTGCTGACTTAAATTCAGGGTGTCTTTTTTCTCTAATCTAAGTGTGCAATGGACATTGCAGTGAAAGGGCTTCAGATCCGCTGCCCCACTTGCCTCCTTTACTGTAGCCCAGGCTGCTTCAACTTCCATGACACAGATGATACTTATATGATATATGTGCTGGACTCTAGTACTTCACAGGTCATTCAAAACACTTTTAAAAGTAGAGGAGGCCTTGTTTTTAATTTGCGTCCTGTGCCCACTGCATCTCTCTCTCTCTTCAGCCCACTTGCAAGGTGTCAATTAAAGACTAGGTGGGGACAGATAAGCAGTGATGAATGTCTCCATTGCCATATTTCTCTTGATGGAGCGAGTTTCAGAAATGATTTTATTCTGGCTTGTGAAGTTAATCTCCCATAACTTGATTAATTATATTAATAGGTTTTTGTATGTTTTGTATTACTAAATCAACCTAGAGTAAAATTTCATTCACCATTACACGGGACTAACGTTATGTGCTTTATGTTGCATTTGCAAGTATGTTTTATTAAAACATAACTAACGTTGTTTTGTTTGTCCTATTGTCTTTGTCAACATTAATGCGGCTGATTAATTGATGGCATGTGCTTATTTTATACGTGCTTTCGTCTATGTTGTGTCTGTTTATCTTTTTCAGATATATGAAGAATCCTGCTGGACATTATGAAGAATGGTAGATTTTTATTAAATGCCGCTTTTTCTTTGTGCTTTTGCTAGGTAACATATATTAATGGGTTAACATTAGCGATGGTGGGTGGGTAACAGAATGACTTTCATAACCTGAAATTAATTATTCTTTTGTGTTTGTTTGAATACTAGCCCGAGAGAAAGGCTTGAGGCCTGTGATTTTTGGAGAATGTTGGTTAGCCTGACTGAGATGAGCCAAGCACAGCCATGATGGAAAGCATTTCCATAAAGACATTTCTTTGAATAAACTGAAGTCTAAACGAGAACTATTGTGCGAGATGTGCTCTGAAAAGTTATTTTTCCAAGGCTAAGGAAGTGGCAAGTGGTGGATCGGCCGAGCTATGGAGGAAAGTGTGAACTGTTTTCAGTAAAATGTTACAAACCTCGGAAGCTGGTGTCGCTTCACGTGAAAGGACAATGGCAATGACGTTTTGGTGTTTTGAAAAAGTGGCCTCACGATGGTCTGACGACTAGCAACCAATCAGGTTGCTGAAAGACATTAAATAATAACATTTTAGTTAGATTAGTGAGTTAGAAAGGTATAAAGACTTAGGGCCAGATGTAGGTAGCCCTTTACCGATCGGAAACGGCCGAAAATACCGATTTTCGGCCGTTTCCGATCGGTAAAGGGCTAGGGAGATGTAGGTGCACATATTCGGTAATTTTACCGAATCGTTAATATTACCGAATCGGTAAATTTACCGATTCGGTAATATTTAACGAATCGGTATAATTATTACCGATTCGGTAATATTTACCGATTCGGTAAAATTACCGATTATGCTATGTGGGTAGCCAATTTTACATTGGCAAATGGCTTACAGAATCAGTATTTTACCATGGAATACAAATCCATGGTAAAATACCGATTCCTGTGTACATGCACATCTGTGCATGTACACATGTGCCATGTGACAGACAGACGTGCCCTTAGGGCATGTCTGTGTGCCACATTGCACACATGCCCGTTTTGGGGGGTGCTAGAGGGTGTCAAAGTGACACCCCCTGCACCCTTGACAAAATCGGTATTTACCGAATCGTTGAATACCGATTCGGTATTTGAATTGAATCCTATGGGCTTCAAAGGCCCATAGGATTCAATAGCAAATACCGATTCGGTATTTACCGAATCGGTAAATACCGAATTTTAAGGATTCGGAAAAGAATCCAGATGTTGGGACCTACATCCCATTTACCGATTTTGAAATACCGAATCGGTAAAATTCGGTATTTCAAAATCGGTAAATGGGATTTACCTACATCGGGCCCTTAGCCCTTTGAGAGGAGCGGGGCTGACTGTTCCTGAGGGCGAAGTGCTGTCCGTTTACTTGGGACACGTAAGATTGATCAATGCATTTAAATGACTTTTCTTTCCAGGTCAGAAAGCTTAATTTAGGGAATTAGGTTCATGTTTGCTTTAATTCATGATTTTGAGCAATTTTGAAATGCCAGACTTTTGTGCCGTTAACCTGAATAAAAGATACTGATTTAATAAAAATGTTTGCAAATAATAAAATGAGCTAATAAAGTGATTGGAATAAAAGCTTTAACTTTAAAAATAAAAGACTTAAAACGTCAAGCTGGTCTTGATTAATTTAGTCATTACCATCAGTTGATTCATTGGCCAAAAGTGGCGTAATTAATTGTTTTTATAATTTACCAATGGTTAGAATGTTATACTGCAGTTGTATATTTTGTACATATAACATTTAGATAGTTTGATTAATTAGGCCACATGATTCAGTTGCTCAATTTCTGTCTCAGACTTATGGTCCTTGTGTGATATTATAATATGGTGAGTATTAGGTAGTGAATAGTGTAGTTGAGACAGAATTTCTATAGGGGCGCTGGATCAATTCTTCTGGTAGCAGAGGATGGTTACTATGGTAACTGACATGTTACATGTTAATTACATAGGATACATGTCTAAAACATGTTGTTAAGTTTGTTCACTTGTTGTATGTAGTCGAAAGGATTTTTTTCTGCAGTGAGAAAAATTCCTAGTTATTGCCGGCAAAAGAGTAGTGTGACAGGTGAAGTTACACCGTGGAGAGGTGTGGCTCACTGGTTAGAGGCGGCAGACCCGGAAGCAGAGAAAGGACCGGGACCAGGGTTCAACTCCCGACGCGGCAGGGTCGTGGACCAAGGTCAGCGGACTCGATAATTCTCGCCTCAGTGCCTACTTCAACCAAGGATCACACTCGGCAACTCTGGGCATTAGCTTGCCTCATCTCTACAACGGCCCCCCACATTCGCCGGGGATGCCTGGTTTCACCTTGGAGATACCCAGTAGGGAACATCTCACAGGGATAGCCAGGACGGGTTCCCCAGCGGTCTACAGCGCCACGACGCCTCAGGGCAGCAGTGCGCTTTAGAAGACCACATACATTACCGTGCATTTGATCTGTTTCAAAATTGTGGTATAGAATATATCACAAGTGTTGCGGACGTACAACACAAGTTTAGAGACCTTAGATGTGACTGGTTAAATGTATAGTGAGGATTGTCTATGAAATTGTAGCATTAAGTATAGGGACCTGGTGAGCCCATTTTAAAACTTTCTGTGAAAAGAGTAATAGAACTATTGGAGCTTGAGCGAAGGGTAAGGAGGCGTTGTCTATTCTTACTAGCGTCTGTGGATTTCTATGGTTGGTTAAAGTCCTGCCAAGATTTTGTGTGTGTGATCAGGGTTTTCCGTTTTGAACGCGTGAATTTGTGAAAATAGCGTCGTCTATTTCATGTGAGAGGAATTCTGAATGACTGTTAATAACTATCCTTTTTCAGAGAAACAGACAAATGGTTTGTTTATTTGTAGTTACTAACTGAAGTTCATTGAAAAAGTATTGTTTAAAATGGCGCTGTGAAAAGTTATTGTGAAGCAGGGGTGAGTTTACAGAGTAACACACAGCGAAGCTGCAGCGGCAGTGTACGTCATCCGATTCACACTGTGCTTAGCTAACATACGTCACAGCGAGCGCACTGATTGGTTCACGTGACAGTGACGAGCTGATAGCTGATTGGTTTGTTCTGAATACAGTATTTCTATTGGTTGAGCAAGGTGGTGACGTAGCTTAACCTGATTGGCTTGTTGGTGTCTTTCGCGCACGGATTGGCTAGAGTAGCAGAACATCAAGAAAACATTACGATCTTTTAAGAATAAGCAATTTTGCTTTAAAACATGAGTTATTGGTACGATAGAGAGAAAACGAAGCCTTCATGGTTTCAGAAAATGAAAAATGTATTTACGCCGAACGAGAAAATTGAAACGCGTGGTGGAAAATTACTTCATAATTATAAAACACCTGCATGGAAGGCGAATATGGTTATCATACTGTAATTTGGTTTGAAAATTGGATGCATTATACAGAAAATTATGGCGTATTAGCCTGGCCAGAAGATGGGTCATTTAATATGAAAATTTTTAAAAACCTGAGAGAAAAAATGATGGCTCTTATGCCAAAGCCTAGACCTACACAATTTGAGGCTTTAGTTGAATGGGAAGTTGAGATGATGGAACTTGAATGTGAAAGCAAATGTCCAGTACCTAGAAACTCAAAATATATTGTAAATAGGGAAACACATGAAGACAAAGTGAGACGCTGGAGAAAAGCAGACATGTATGATGGTCTGTACCCAGTGAGAATAATGATTACTGAAAATCCAAGTCAAAAGAAAATACAAAAGAAAAGTAGACTTGATGAGGAATTAGATGATGCAGTTTTAGAAGACATTTATTCTACTAAACGCAAACCGCCACCTTATCAGGCAGATTCACAGTCCACCCCGAGAGTTTCTACAGGAAAGTCTCCAAGTGCACCTGCTAGGGAAGCTGATGAAGGTTCACCCAGATTTTAAAAATTACCTGAAAGGGTAGGGTCAATAAATAATTCTAGTACACCCAGAGAAAACAGAATTCCTGAACAGAGAAATGATTTTCTGAGAAACCCAGGAAGACTTGCTGATATGCCAGAAATTTCAAATTACAATAGAGCAAAAGAAGATTTAATTCAACAATTAACAAAAGGCATGGAAGCAGTGACAATACCAGTAACGATTGGTCCTGTTGTACCAATTTTTGATCAGGGAGAAAATAGACACTCAGCTTTGACGTTTTCATTAAATGCAGAAATTCAAAAAGTGGCTGAAAAATTTTATTCAGAACTTTCAGAAATTCATAGGGAAAAATCTATGATGCCAAATTTAACTTTTAATCAAAGCTTGACAGGTTGTCAGACACCATCTGTTGCAGAATCTGATTCAGCTACTTCAGAAAGAAGCCTAAATAAAATAGATTTAACGCAAAGTGCATTATCTCCAGAAGCTCCTGAATTTAAAAAGCTTGATGTTGCAAAATTAAAAGCTGATTTGGAAGAATAAATAATTGGCACAATTGGTACTGACAATTTAAGATTGTATCAAGATGATGAACTTCTTTTTATTTGCAAAAGCATTCAGTGGAAAACGAAAAACAGGTATGAACAACTGGAAGAAATGGCTGCTGAATTAGAAATTGACTTAAGCAAACAGAAACATTTGCAGAAACATTACAGAGTGGATTTTTCTGAGAAAGATATTGAAAACCTCAATACTTATGGAAGAATAACCCATATTAGAGAATTGATAGCTTTTCTCAAAAGATTAGGTGAATTAGGCAAATGGAGAATAAAATGGTCAAAGAATAAAGAACAGGACAAAAGAGTCAGAGGTGAAACAGTTTCTGAATTTCCAATGAGGGAAATAGCGGGTGGAGGATATGTGCATGTCCCTTGGTCAAGACAGGATATTCTGTTATTTACTAATGATTTTCCTCGGCTGAGAGAAAAGCCTGTGGAATGGTATCGTCAGGTAGATAGATTCATCAAAGTGTCAAAAGTTCTGTGGATCGATCTGGATGGATTCTTTGACATTGTTGTCCCATCAGATCTTTGGACAGAATGTAACATTTCTGTGAGTTGGCCCAAAGAAGACCCTGCTCGAGACACAATTACAGGTGCCCCATCAAAGGATGTCATGGAAATATACAATAAAGTAATTTATTGGCTGAAAGAAAAAATTCCCCCGAAAGAAGCAGATTGGGTTAAAATTGACAGAACAAACCAAGAGCTAAAGAGTCAGTACATTCATTCTATGAAAGGTTACTGTTAATCTTCAAACAATACAGTGGCTATGAAAAATTAAGTGAAAAAGACATGAGCCACTTTATTTACAGATTTGTTTTTGGTTTTAGACCTGAAATAAGTGAAATGATTAAACATGGAATTGTGGGATGGCAATCGCTTTCAGTTGATGATATCCTGGTAAAAGCAAAATATTGCAGTGATGAGATTGATGCCAAACAGAAAAACCTTAAGGAAAAGGCAATGTGGGCAAAAGTGAAGGTAGCTGAGCAGCAGCAGATGGCCTTTGAAAATAAAAATGTGCATCAGAATCAAAGCAAATTTAAAAATAATTTTAATAATAAACCCAAATTTAATGTGAATATTGAAGAGCTAAAACAGAAGCTCCCATGTTTTAATTGCGGCGAAATTGGACACTGGAAGCGCGAGTGTAAAAATCTGCCCAGAATTTTTAAAAATACCTCATTGAATTCACAGATGCAGAGTGAGATAAAACAGCAGCAACAGCTACAGCAGCAGTTAAACGAGATAAGTCAGCAGCGACAGCTACAGCGACAGGTAGCGAATCAGCAGAGCCAGATTCCACAAGCACCATTTCCAAACTGTGTAAATGCTCAAAGGTATACACCAGAAACAGGTTTCTGTGGAGGTAATCAGGTAAACAGTCTGTCAAAAACGAATGTGTCAAATGTTTCTCAACAATTTTGGTTGAAAGATAATGAAGTGAGTGACTCATCAGAAGATTATTCATGATGGTGCCTGAGAGAGGAGGAAGAGTGTGTGCTTGGACCCACTCTTGAGGTAGACCAGGCTGGTCCATTTGTTATTGGTAAAGTGAATGATGTTGATGTCACTTTTCTTGTGGACACAGGTGCTACCCGTTCTACTGTTAGATCAGCAGAAATTGAAAACCTTCCTCTCTCTGGTGAGTGCATCCAAGTTGTAGGTGTAGCAAATCAGCAGATTAAAACAAGTCTAACTGAGCCTGTAAAAGTTGAGATTGGGAATTACAGAGATAAACACAGGTTTTTAGTTTGTGACAGTAGTCCTGTAAATTTGTTAGGTCGTGATATACTGTGCAAAATGAACTGTAGAATTTATTGTTCACCGGATGCTATTGAATTACAAACTTCAGAGGTAGATGGTCTTTACAAATTGACAATGTTGATGGTCGAAGAGGAAAGTAAATTATTTCCTGCTTTTGACAAAAACAATTTGCCTGAAGAGCTTAAAAAGCCAGTCAATCCAGAAATTTGGGACTTAACTGGAAATTATATGGGTCTCATGAAACATGTGGATCCAGTAAAAATTACTGTAAAGCAAGGAATAGATTTCCCGAATGTTCCTCAGTATAAAATGAAAGCTGAAACAATTGAAGGAGTCATTCCAGTGATTGAGAAATTCATAAGTCAAGGTGTTCTAAAAGAGATTGAGAGCAGCCCATGTAATTCACCAATTATGGGTATCAAAAAGCCAGACGGAACTTACAGAATTGTTCAGGATATAAGGAAAATTAACCAGATTGTTGTTCCATGTTGCCCAATTGTCCCAAACCCTGCGGTAATTCTTTATCAGATTCCGCATGATGCAGAATGGTATACGGTCATAGACCTATGTAATGCCTTCTTTAAAGTTCCACTGCATCCAGAAAGCCAACAAATTTTTGCGTTTAGGTTCCAGAACCGCATTTTAGCATGGTGTCGTATCCCACAGGGGTATACTGAGAGTCCATCTATTTTTAATCAGTTATTAAAGAAATCCCTGGAAGATCTGATTTTACCTGGAAATTCAACATTGGTCCAGTATATTGATGACTTACTTGTAGCTGCAAAGACACGAGAAAATTGTGTAACTGACACCATTACCCTTTTAAATCGATTGGCAGATGAAGGACATAAAGTGTCACCTGCAAAATTACAGTTTTGCAAACAAGAGGTAAAATATCTTGGTCACAGGATTTCAAAGGGAACAAGACAAGTGACTATAGAAAGAATTAAAATGATTCGAGCAATACAGCCCCCGACAACACAAAGACAGGTCAGAATGTTTCTGGGAATGGTTGGTTACTGTCATCAGTGGATCAGTGGATTTTCGGTGATTGCAAAACCACTACAAAGACTGACAAAGGCAGACATAAAAGATCCGATTAGATTGACAAAAACTGAATTAGAGGCTTTTGTACAGTTAAAAAGAAGTTTGTGTGAAGCTCCAGCTTTGGAAATGCCAGACTATGAAAAGGAATTTGAGTTGTACTGCAGGGAAAGGGAAGGTTGTGCACTGTCAGTCCTGATCCAGAGACATGGAAAACTGAGAAAGCCAATTGCTTATTTCTCAGCAGTTTTGGACCCCGTTGCAAAAGCTTTGCCAGGTTGCTTAAAAGCAGTGGCTGCAACAAGTCTAAGCCTTGAGCAGAGTGAGGGAATCAATATGGGATTTCCTGTAAAAGTATATGTACCTCATTCGGTTGAAATTCTTCTTACCAGAAGCAAAACTCAGCATTTAACTAGTAACAGACTGATTAAATACGAGAAAACAATTCTGGGATCAGATAATGTTTTTATTGCAAGATGTGTGAATTTAAATCCTTCCACATTATTGCCGGATGGTGTTGTTACTGAGGTTAATAATGAAATTGACGTTGATCATGAATGCTTGGATGTTGTAGATTACTGCACCAAACCCCGGCAGGATATAAAAGATGTTCCTTTGCTTGAATCTGATTTGGTTTACTTTGTTGGTGGTTCCTGTCTAAGAACAGATGAGGGCATTTTGAGGGCTGCATACTCAGTATGTACAGTCTCAGATGTTGAAGAGAGTTCACCTCTTGATGGAATTCGTTAGGCCCAAATTGCAGAATTGGTTGGTCTAATTCGAGCTTGTGAAAGAGCAAAAGGGAAAAAAGTTACCATAGTGACTGATAGTCAATATGGGTATTGCGTAGTACATGACTATGGTCAGCTCTGGTCTATTTGACTTCTGCGGGAACGCCAATAAGAAATGCAAAATTGATTAAAAGATTGATTGATGGCATTCAGTTACCAGAAAAAATTGCTGTCGTGAAATGTGCAGCTCATAAAAAAGGGGAGGACTATATTACAAAAGGTAATGCTTATGCAGATGAGATTGCAAGGTATTGTGCAAAGAATAATTATTCAATCAATCGGGAAAAAGACAAAAGTCACATTTTGAACTCTCTCATGCTAATATATGTAGTTGAAACATGTCAGGGAGTAAAAGAATTACAAAATGAGCAGATGAGGAAGAGAAAAACACATGGTTAAAAACAGAGTGCAGACAGCGAGAGGAAGATGGAGTTTGGGTTTACAAAGATGACAAACCAGTAATGCCAAATTGTATGATTGCTGACATGGCACGGATGTACCATGGTCCAGGGCATTTAGGAAGAGATTCCATGATCAGATTATTCAGAGAAACATGGTTTAGTCCAAAATTCAGAATTATTGCAGAATCACTTTGCCAAAGATGTTTGACCTGCCAACAAATGAATCCAAACAGGAAAACTGTTGTGAGTTTGGGAACCATAGGACGGGAGGATGGTCCTTTTACAAGGTTGCAGATGGATTTCATTGACATGCCACAGCACAATAAGCTCAAGTATGTGCTTGTGTTTGTTTATCTGTTTTCAAGATGGGTGGAAGCTTTCCCAACTCGTCACAATGACTCAGTCACTGTGGCAAAATTACTCTTGAGGGAGATCATACCTAGATATGGTTTTCCGGTAACTATTGAAAGTGATCGTGGAACGCATTTTGAAAACAGATTGTTACAATTGATTTGTGAAGCTTTGGGCATTGAGCAGAAGCTACATTGTGCATACAGACCAGAAGCATCAGGTGTTGTAGAGCAGATAAATGGAACAATCAAAAATAGAATTTCAAAAATGTGTTTAGCTACAGGAGTGAAGTGGACAGACGCTCTGCCACTTGTTTTGATGTCTTTGAGAAGCACTCACGAGAAAAAGACAGGCCTTAGTCCTTATGAAATCTTAATGGGCAGAGTAATGAGGCAAGCATTTGTTCCAGTTGGCAAGCTTTTGAGTATTAATGATAGTGCAATTATTGAGTACTGTCAGAATCTATCTGATGTAGTTAATTCTGTATTTCACCAGGTGGGAACAGATGTGATTACAAAAGAGAAAGAACAAGCTCATGATCTGTTACCTGGAGATTGGGTCATAACAAAGGTGCATCGAAGGAGAAACTGTTTAGTACCTAGATGGCAGATGGCAAGACAAGTAATTCTTGTAACAACAAATGCTATAAAGTGTAGGGGTCTGAAAAGGTAGGGTGCATGCAAGTCACACCATTCGTGTACCACCTCCTGATAATTCTGATGAAGAAAGTGACACAACAACTGATTCAGATTCAGAAGGAGATCCTGAAGGTCCAGAATCTGATGATCAGCAAGAAAATCGACATCTAGAAAATTTAGATGCAAATCAGGCATTGAATGAAGAAGATCTGGAAATTGTGACTCTAGATCAAGAAAATGGTGAAAATCTGCTAGAAAAGAGAATCTCAAGGAGAAATAGAAGATTCTGAAGCAGAAAAGGATTCAGAAGCAGAAAATTCTGAGCAAGACGATAATCTAAGGAGAGTATTGAAAAGCAGAAGAGTAGCTCTGAATACGGGAACAAGAGTTCTGAAACTGGGAAGCTAAAGGTGATCCCTGAAGAAGAGGAAGAATTACCAAGTACCAGCTATAAGGATGATGTTCCTAATGGAGTGAAGCTGCCGAGTAAAGAAGTTCCTAAGTACAGATTTGAAGTCTCAGAAACAGATACAGACGGGAGTGATGAAGAGTCTGAAATAAGAAAATTCAGAAAAAGAGCTTGGAAAGCTGAATGCAACGAAACTGTGCCAAAGAAGAAAATCTTGAGGAAAGGAGATGTTTGGCCGAAAGAAAATTTGAAATTTAAATTGGTAAAGAAATCAAAAGAACAAATCAACAAGATATCTAGTCAGGGAGGTGACTCAGAAAAGAAAAACGAGAAAGGAAGAAAAATTGAAGTAATTAGTGGTAAAGCAAAAAGAGTGATTAAGCCAAATCAAAAATATAAGTCCCCAGAGTGGACATATATTATCATTCCGCCAATTGTTGATGTTGGGAGTAGCAGTCAAGAAGATTTGGAAGAAGCTAGTGACAATGATTGAAGTTGTTTAATTTTAGGTTAAGATTTAAATTCCTGGCATAAGGCTGAAGAAAATGTGTTAGGTGACACAAGGTCGAAGAAATTGTGTTAGTTGGAAAAACACGTTCATATGACGCAAGGTCGAAGAAAAGCTGTTTAGGGTTACTTTAAAAAAAAATTTTTAAAGGGGAGATATAGTTTAATTACTTACATTACTTACATTATTACTTACATTATTCATAAATTTAAAAACTTTTGTTTTTGATTTTTGTTTACTCATTTAAAAAAAATGCCTAGTTCCGATACTTCAAGGTGTTCCATTTTGAGAAGGTTTTGCAAAATGTTTTCAATTTGTGTGGTTCTTTTAATATTGGTTTGGTTAATTGTAGCTGTTGTTTACCCTTTTGTTATTGATAAGCAGAAATTTAAGGCTAATATGACAAGTAAGGCAGAGTCTAAACAGGAAAAGCATGCTGGCAAGTCTAACAGAGTTATTGAGCATAATCCAGAGATCCATCAAGATAGAACTGTTGGAGATTTTTCTAGCAATTCATTTTCAAGGCTTTTATCTGAATATGTTAAAATGATGAATGTAAAGGACTGCTATGTCTGTGTGAAGCTTCCTGCTTCTGTCTCAGAGGGGGTTACCTATAACATGTTACCCCTCACTTATGGCATCACTTGCAGTGTAATTGCTAGCTTGTTTTATCAAACAGGTCGATTGGAGTACTATTATTCAGACTTTGATGAGGTTTTTGCAAACCTCAAAGTTGTAAATAGCTTAAACAAAGTTAAGCCTGCTAAGCAGATGAGGGAATTCTTTTTGGTAACTAATGAGCTTAATTACGAATATGCTTATAGAAATAATTTAACATTCAATATGAGAGCAGAAGAAAAGACTTTCCTGAATATGGTTGAGGAGAGAAGAGCAATTTATAAAAGAAATGAGGTGCTTAAACATGCTAAGTCAAAATTCTGGCAAACAGAGGATGCCAAGCTTAATGGAGTTAACACAAATGCAGCTATTCACATTGATGAGCCAGTTAGTGGTAAATTTTGTATTAGAAGAGATAACACACTTTATGATAACTTTTTCGTTGGTGCTAGTCAATGTGAGGATACTTATCGCATCATAGGGGGATAGGGATTTAAAGGTGGAAAAGATCCTATTTTTCCTGGAATTTATTTTATTTGTGGTAACAAGGCGTATTTTAGCCTCCCTGACCATTGGTATGGGACGTGCTATCTTGGATTAGTTTTTCCAAATATTTTTCATGTTGACAGAAATGCGAAGGGTACCTTTGAATTTGGTGAACACCTGAACAGGTTTAAGAGGGAAAGTTTTTCAGAAGTCATGGGAGACATTTTTGGTGCAATCATTCCCATGGTAGGAATAACCATGAATTCAATTAAAATTAGAAAGGTTTCCACGATTGTAGACAGATTGTCAACAGATACTGCAAGTGGTTTTCAATTAGTCAACACAGAACTTGTTGCTACTAGAAGCATGGTTATGCAGAATCGTCTTGCATTAGACATTCTGCTTGCAAAAGAGGGAGGAGTCTGTGGGGTTTTACATGTCCAGCATTGTTGTACATATATTCCTGACAAGAGTCGGAATATTTTGACACTTATTAAAAATATCACTGAATTTCACGAAGAAATAGAACCCCTGGAAGAGGAAAATTTCACTGAACGATTAGCTAAAAGGATTGAGGCAATTAAAGATTGGTTTTCAGAGATTGGTAGTTCAATCATTGGCAAAGTGCTCTGTCCAGTAATTGTCATTATTATGGTGATACTTCTGTTAAAAATTAGTTGCATGATCCACAAGAGAAAGAAGCATCAGAGAGAAAAGAGGAGGATTTATAAACTTAGAAAGGAACAGGAGAAGGAGATTGAATTGAAAGAGATGCGAAGGGTTCAATATGAAAGTATTGAACAAACTACTGAGACAGGGGTTTAGGGAGACTAATACTGAAAGAAGTCAAAATGTGATGTCTCTAAATTTGGTTCAAAATTTTCAAAATTTTGGGTGTTGATGGAGCGAGTTTCAGAAATGATTTTATTCTGGCTCATGAAGTTAATCTCCCATAACTTGATTAATTATATTAATAGGTTTTTGTATGTTTTGTATTACTAAATCAAGCTAGAGTAAAATTTCATTCACCATTACACGGGACTAACGTTATGTGCTTTATGTTGCATTTGCAAGTATGTTTTATTAAAGCATAACTAACGTTGTTTTGTTTGTCCTATTGTCTTTGTCAACATTAATGCGGCTGATTAATTGATGGCATGTGCTTATTTTATACGTGCTTTCGTCTATGTTGTGTCTGTTTATCTTTTTCAGATATATGAAGAATCCTGCTGGACATTATGAAGAATGGTAGATTTTTATTAAATGCCGCTTTTTCTTTGTGCTTTTGCTAGGTAACATATATTAATGGGTTAACATTAGCGATGGTGGGTGGGTAACAGAATGACTTTCATAACCTGAAATTAATTATTCTTTTGTGTTTGTTTGAATACTAGCCCGAGAGAAAGGCTTGAGGCCTGTGATTTTTGGAGAATGTTGGTTAGCCTGACTGAGATGAGCCAAGCACAGCCATGATGGAAAGCATTTCCATAAAGACATTTCTTTGAATAAACTGAAGTCTAAACAAGAACTATTGTGCGAGATGTGCTCTGAAAAGTTATTTTTCCAAGGCTAAGGAAGTGACAAGTGGTGGATCGGCCGAGCTATGGAGGAAATTGTGAACTGTTTTCAGTAAAATGTTACAAACCTCAGAAGCTGGTGTCGCTTCACGTGAAAGGACAATGGCAATGACGTTTTGGTGTTTTGAAAAAGTGGCCTCACGATGGTCTGACGACTAGCAACCAATCAGGTTGCTGAAAGACATTAAATAATAACATTTTAGTTAGATTAGTGAGTTAGAAAGGTATAAAGACTTAGCCCTTTGAGAGGAGCGGGGCTGGCTGTTCCTGAGGGCGAAGTGCTGTCCGTTTACTTGGGACACGTAAGATTGATCAATGCATTTAAATGACTTTTCTTTCCAGGTCAGAAAGCTTAATTTAGGGAATTAGGTTTATGTTTGCTTTAATTCATGATTTTGAGCAATTTTGAAATGCCAGACTTTTGTGCCATTAACCTGAATAAAATATACTGATTTAATAAAAATGTTTGCAAATAATAAAATGAGCTAATAAAGTGATTGGAATAAAAGCTTTAACTTTAAAAATAAAAGACTTAAAACGTCAAGCTGGTCTTGATTAATTTAGTCATTACCATCAGTTGATTCATTGGCCAAAAGTGGCTTAATTAATTGTTTTCATAATTTACCAATGGTTAGAATGTTATACTGCAGTTGTATATTTTGTACATATAAAATTTAGATAGTTTGATTAATTAGGCCACATGATTCAGTTGCTCAACTTCTGTCTCGGACTTATGGGCCTTGTGTGATATTATAATTTGGTGAGTATTAGGTAGTGAATAGTGTAGTTGAGACAGAATTTCTATAGGGGCGCTGGATCGATCTCCATTGACAAATACACTGCAGTAGTAACTTGTCACACTCTTAACTACAACAAAGGAGCGGTTATGCAATTTTCCTTTAAAATATAAATGACCACAACAGTAAACTTGCATTGCCATTTTTATAGTGCTTTCCTAACCCTTGTGAGTCCCACGAAGCTGTTACATAAATATTTATGAAAGAACATAAATGTTAACAATGTTTTTATTTTTATTTTCTTAGAGCCTTGAAACTATTCGTAACATAAGGCACTATTTAAACGTAAGGCACTATTTAAGCAGAAAACGTACAGTCTATCACCAGTTTCTGTAAATGATTTTATTCAATGGCCTAGCCGTCTGTGTCCATACGCTGTTCTCTTTCCAGGTAATTGTTGATTTTATCAAAGTGTATTGTGGGGGCTGTAGGTCCTGTTGAACTATAAAGTGCAAGTTGCAGTTTGCTTCTATGGAAGCTGTTTTGGGGGTGATTGGGTGAACATATAGGCCTTTAACACCTTGGGTGCTAAGGGTTTTCCCCCTCCGGTGCTGAAGAATCGTTAAGTCCATATATCGTGACAAGGTCAACTCGTCATAAGCACAGGGCAGGTAAAACCCATGACGAGTTGACCTTGTCACTAGCATGGAAGTGGTTAAGTACTGTATGCACTGGGTTTGTACCTTCATCTCGCACTAATAAAGTCCAACTATAGGTCATAAGGCACTCACCCACTTATATCCATCCATACATTAGAATAAGTCAAGAGCAACCTATCTCTCACTCCTTTTCACCTCACATTTATGCAGGGCTTTAAGTGGGCTGGGCCTGTCTGGGTCACAAACTCAGCAGGAAATTAAAGAGGACATTGAAACTGGCCCCGTTTAGGTCCTATATTCATGTCTTGAACTTTAGAGGCAAAGAGACTCCATGACTTCTGAATAATAATTGTGGAAACGTTAAGGTAATTTACATCGGCAATTCCTGTTTGTTTCACATGTTTTTCTTAAACTTAACCTTAATCTTCCACTCCAGAAGAGTGTTTACAATTCAAGGATGATGTGTTACTGTATTTTGTTATGTTTCTTATTACTTTTGTATAGCACATTCTTTGAACTGAGTCGCCTGTGGGTGTTTAGAAAGAGCCACGAATGAGGGCTCCAGAGTTGAGGCTGAAAGCAGTGTGAGTTTCACACAGTGCCTGTCAATGGAGCACAAGAGAGGGCCATCCAGTCCTTGGCCTCTCTGTAGAGTGCACATCACAATGTTCACATACTCCAGTTACAATTTTGATTCTGTGCAAATCTGTGTCAAGGAGGTATACAATTTTCAAAATTCACAGTCTTACATTAAACAAAATCAATATTAATTATTGACAACAAAATCATTGATGGACCCAATAGTCCTGGATAGTTTTAGGTGTATGTCAGTTGTTGTATATCTGGATAGAATAACAGAAAGTTAGAAAGCAACCAAAATACAGTTCTGGTGGTGCAATAAGAAAATCACAAAACTTTAGCTTAAGTGTTTATGCCATGCCGTTTATGACAAAGGCCACACCCTTTTAAGAGACCTCTCCACTTTTTTACCCCACAATGTCCTGAAGTCTTGCAAAAGAGCTGTGAAACCATATGATAATAGCACAATTCTGATAATCACGTACAACATGTATGCAACCTTTTGGCATTAAACTGGTACTAATGAGGTGAAACCTTTATCAATACAGTTTTATGATTTGTAAAAATGGCAATATAATGAAGTACTGGCAATAAAAAAGTGTCTCATTATGCAGCATAATTTGATTCTTACTGCTGCATAATTTAGTTAATGCTCTCATGCAATTTGGTCCTTCCTGACGCATAAATGCAATATTTGCAATGACAAGCATACACCAAACATCACGTACAATATGATAAAAACTCTTCAAAATTACAAAAAAGAGTCTATTTCTTTAACATGTTGAAGCGTTAACAGTAGTGCGTCACAATATAGCGCTGCACTAAGAAGTATTTATCACAAATGTTTGTTTTTAAGCATGAACTTAGAACCATTCCTGTCCTGACAATTGTCATATGAACCCTTTATGCAGCCACAGTCTCATAAATGAGAGCAACATTATAGTCCATTAAATTAAACACAATCGTTTTGCACAGCTGGTTCTCTGAATTCATGTATTTGAAGGTGCTTTCATATCCAAGAATGAAGAAAAAGGAGGATGAGTAAACCAAAATGTTTGCCTAAAATCACACAATTTGTTAAACGCGGAAGAACTGATAAACCAAGGTTCTCTGTTTTCACTTTTCACAGTTCAGCCACTAAACTGGTATACATCTGTCTCTCCTTTTTACCTCAAATGTTAATGTTTTGTTTTTACCTCTTTGTGCATGAGAGTAGAGTGATGGTGCCAGGCAGAAGCCACGTGAAAGCTCAACTCGTTATGGGCTTGAGGTTCCCACGGGACCCCAAGCTGAGCCAGGGCCAGGCTTCAGGTTGGAGCCTGCTTGAACTTTCAGTGGCTCGCCCACCTCTAGTTTAATATGATTACTTCTGATATCGGTATGTATAACTTGTTGGTGCATTGGAGACTAGTGACATGTGTTTATAGACCTATGAGGTCCCAGCCTGTGAGTGAAAGCACTGTGACTATGAGGGAAAAATGTAAAGATGTAATACTGGCTGAACACACTATACGATGGACTGAAAGAAAATGTGCAGAAAGACTTGCGGAAATGTACTACCTTTTTTTTTTTACATCAGGCTTGCATCAAAAGTGTTGCTTTGAAATTTACATTCCAACACATTTGCATTGGAAAGTTACCTAGCTACTTTGTGACAAGGGTACATTCCATAGGCTGTCCATGGGCATTCCCATACAACTATCCATGTTTTTTGATGTAAAGCCTTATTTACTAAAATAGGAAGATAGGACTTTTTGTCAAAAATGTACACCTCCTCTAGGGAGGCATAATGTAGTAGCAAAGTTTAATTTTCTCAGAACTTTTGAAACTTTATGAATGTACAGCACTTTATAGCATAAATACAGTGGTAACAATATTAAACTATTTTAAAGCATAGTTTTTGCACTAGAAAGATACCCTTCCACTCCAAAAACCTATTCTTGATATCACACACACACCAATGAGGTAAAGCGCATGGATATGTGTAGTGGGTCAAGGCAGCATAAAGTGCACCGGCGTAGGGAGAGACAAAACCGGCATCATACCTTAGTAGATATGGTGCTATTCTATTCTCTCCTTTTCATGCAGGAAAGCAACTTTGGTTACTGTGCTATGCTGTATCAAAAGTTAAAAGATATTCCCTGAGCGTTTAACTGCTTACAGACCTTTTCCCCAAAAAATTTTACTATGACAGATTTGGAATGTACCTATTGTGATTCTTTCCAGGACTGGTAACAACCTTAGAGTGCTTTTCAAAAAACAATAACTCTTTGACACCAGGAAGCTTCAAATGATTCTATGCATTAAAGTCTGTACTGGCTCCAAAGAATCCCTTAGATTTGCCTATTTACGAAGCACCACCCACACTCATCTGTGGGCATATTATCAAGACAGATGATAAAATTATCGCCGGTTTAGCGGCAGAAAACTGCAGCTAAAATGGCGATAATGGGCTTGATAATATGCTCTATGGAATTCCAATTGAAGCCCATGTTAGATGTCCTTCACATCTAACATGGGCTTCAATTGGAATTCCATGGAGCATATTATCAAGCCAATTATCGACGTTTTAGCGGCAGTTTTCTGCCGCTAAAACGGCGATAATGTTATCGCCTGTCTTGATAATATGCCCCCTTGTTCTGGATATTTCACTGTACTGATTTTCTGTGAGCATCTCACAAGCCGGTGCCACATTCCTCATTGTTTCAAGCATCTCATGGTGTAGGCTACTCTGTACCTCACACAACAGGATTTATGCATTTGTACGACCAATCACATGCACACTGCATCTCGTTTTTGCGAATATGTTGCGAATAGACAACACACACTCCATCAAGTTTTTGACAGCATTTTACAGATCAGGCTTTAGGTATCTGTTTCTTTCACATCAGTTTTTTTTACATTTGTAAGGAAACTGTCTTCAGTGTGCACACACACAGTGTGCATCGCATTTTTCGAGCATCTCATATAGAAGGCATGTTTCGTGTCATGTTTGTCTGCATCTTAAGTTTGTGAGCACTCTACACTCATGGCATCCATCTGCAATAATTTCTCCCGCAGATTAGCCCTGCAAAAACCTAAAGTTTTTGTTATTGTGTTTCATATTGTGTGCTGCCTTGAGTCCATACAGTGCCTCGATTTCCACCTTCTAGCCACAGGAGAGCAAGCAATGCACTTCAACTGTCTGTGGTAGTACATTTACTCTCCCTAAAGCAATCGCTAGCAGAGTTATGTGATGATTGACCATGAGCACACCGTTTTTTAAAAGGAGACGCTGGGAATAATTATAATTTTTCGTGGTTCCATATTGACCAGGGTCATGCAGTTATTTTGAGTTAGATTCAGATTAAAATGCCCAGGGTTTGCTGTTGTTGGCAAATGCCACTTTTGGAAGCTCTGAGCAGATTTTGATGCACTGCTTATTACATTATATTGTTATTAAAAAAGGAGAGGTTGCTATTAGAAATCTTTTAGTTCTTTGACTAAAACTGAAACATAGGACCATATTTAGTGGACTGGTGCCTGGGAATTGCCAACTCGAGATCTGGTCAAGGTTTTTTTAATAGCATTGTTTCCAAGCACTTTCATTTTTTAACAAGCAGATTGTTAAACCTCTTCTAGAGGTCTGGGATATAAGGTATCCACTGAACGATGGATACTGTAAGAAGTTGGGTTTTTACTTGAGTGGGATGAAATCCCTTCTCAAGGAACAACCACAATCCTGATCAGGGTGAGCCACAAAAGTCACAAAATTGTGTGCTTAAACCTGTCATAGCTTTGCACAAAAGCAGTCAGGCAAAACATAGAGCCCCTGTGTTAAGTATTTATACAGCACACACATGGTAATACAGGAAAACACAACACAAGAAAAACCCCACACCAATTTAGTAAATAGATGAAAATGTAATAAATAAAATATGACCAAAATCCAATCAGTAAAATCGGAGATATGCAATTTTAAAGGTTTAGTAAAAATAGCATCAACAAGCAGACAGCTCTAATTGTGTGTACCTGGTCACTAGACTGGGAAAATGTTCCAAATTAAGGCCGACCACAATGGAATGCAGGACAGTTACAGTGACCAAGTTAGTCTTGCTGAAAATTGTTACCTTCTCAGTGCAAAACTTCAGGATTTCACAGGAGGAGCTAAACTAATGATAGTCAAGAGCCCAGGACCTGGGGAGGCACCTATTTGGAATCAGGAACTCACTCATGAAGAAGCCACCAGGGCTCAGGCAGGTCTAGTTGCAGGTCCAGGCAAGAACAGTTGCATCAGGTCAGCTGGACAGTTGGAGCAAGGCCCCTGGAGCTTGTTATATCCCTGTAGCCCGGAGCAGGAGGTCAACCAATTTGACCCTTACAGTCACTCTAGCAGCCTGGTTTCAAGGAGATGGTCCTCTCTCTTTCAAGGAACAAGGCAGGCCTCAAGAAGCAAGTCAGTCCTCTCAAGATAAAGCAGGCTTCAAACAACAGGTCAGACCACCCCACATATGGTTCCGGAATTTCATTCCATACCTGCCCAGGCTCCCAGGGGTATGGGATGACAATAGACTGGAGTCAAGTTCTTTGTGCGAGTGCTGAGGCAGTTCCTTTGAAATGTAAATGAGCCAAGGAATAGCTCTGCTCCTCCCATCCTGTCAACGCCTGATCCCCTTTGTTTCACTGTCTGGGAACAATACACAAAGGCCAGCTGACAGCTATGCCCAGTCATTTGGCCCAGGGTACAAGCTACAGGCACCAAATTGTTAGGACGTGAAAATACCAACTTCCTAAAAGTACAAACAACTGTAACAAAGGTGGTTGGTTTTGATTAAAAACATTTACATTTTAACTTTCTAACAGGTACATGCATCAAGGTAGACTTTTGCGATTCCTTAAGTGCGATTATTAAGGAATCGCAATTAAGGAATCGCAAAAGCATGTGCATGCAGAAATCGGTAAAAAAATAGCGATTTCTAAACATTCCTTAATTGCGACTCGCACTTTTTAAGGAATGTCTTCCCATTCATTCTTATGGGTCTAGAGGCCCATAGGAATGAATGGGAATTGCAATCGCAATTTGAGAGTACCTAAAAGGTACTTGCAAATTGTGCATACAATTTTAAGGGTGCAAGGGTGTCAAAAGGACACCCTGTTGCACCACTGAAATCTGCATATGAGTACATCTTGCACACACACATGCCCCAAGGGCATGTGTGTGTCAAATAGAACTTTGAAAAATGCACTTTAGTGCATTTTTCAAAGTTTTTGCAAATTACCATCAAGTACAAACTGATGGTAATTTGCTACTCCTATTAGCAAAATCGCAATTGTTTTTACTTTAATGCATTGCATTTAAGGAATCTCAATTTGCGATTCCTTAAATGCAATCGCAATTTAAGGAATCACAATTTGGACATTACTTAAATTGCGATTTTTGCATTTGGGATGATGCATCCCAAATGCAAAAATACCGGTCGCAAAGGGGCAGATTCTGAGAATCAGCCCGTTTGTGACCGGTTTTTCTTTTGATGCATGTGCCTGTAAAAGTGGCATTTTCAGAATTGTCACTTAAAATCTGAATTTACCATTAAAGAGGATTTTGAATTACAATTCTTTAGACATCAAACTCGTCCTCCTACATGTTCGCAATTACATTAAATGTAATAAGGCAACCCAATGTTGTCCTATGAGTGAGGCAGGCCTTGCAGTAGTGAAAAATGAATTTAAGAGCTTTTCACTAGCAGGACATTTAAAACTTAAAACCACATATCTAACTTTTAAAATACATTGCACCCTACCCTATGGACTGTTTTGGGCCTACCCTAGTGGTGGCCTGTAGGTATTAAAAAGGAAGGTTTAGGCCTTTCAAAAGGTTTATTTCACCTGTTCAAAATGGCAGTTTAAAACCGCACTACTTGATACAGTGCCAGGTGTGGCGCGTGCTTTAAAGGTCTACTTAAGTGGGAGGAACAATACGTGCTACAGCCTCACCAGTAGCATCTAATTTACGATCCTTGGGGACATGTGGTACCACTTTACTAGGGGCTTATAAATAAATTAAATGTGCCAATTAGATGTAAGCCAATTTTACCACGTTTAAAGCGGAGAGAGCGCGAGCAATTTAGCACTGGTTAGCAGTCCTACAAGCCAACAAAAACTGGTTCGGAAAACAGAAGAGGAGAAGCAAAATTCTTGGGGGTGAATCTGCAGAGAGAGCCAAGTCCAGCAGGTACTGTTTTTATTATTTTTGTCCCATTACCTAAAATACTCTTAAATTTCAAATCAATACGCCTAAATATAAGTAACTTCCCATGGGTAGCAACCGTCGTGGTAATAGAGGGATGCTGACTTTCATACAGCATGATGCATTAATCACACCCAATAAAATTCAATGAGTAGTTACAGCTCTATCTTTCAAAAAGACTGAGGGCTTATTGTAGACAATGGCGATATGGACTGACACCTCAAAAATGGGGACAGAGATACACAAGCAAGACATCATTGCTCAAAACCAAGAAATCACCCTTTGCTACACTCACCTCAGTTACCTGTATTATCAAGTATGTTGAAGTACTCTTCCTGGCCTGAATTTTTAGACATATGTAAAAAAATGCTTCCAAAAGAGAGAAGTTTTTTTTTTACATAGCTTGAGAAGCTATAACAGGTTATCCAGTATCTTCTTTGAGGATGAGAGAAACGTCTTGGTCTCCACCAATTGAAAACTTGGTTAAGATCAAGTTCGTTCCAGAAAAGACTGAATCATTCCGTATGCAATATAGAATAAAGAGATGATGGAATCATTTGACATGTAGACTATAGCAAAATAATGTGTCCTCCACACTGACCAGTGCAAGAAAATATTTCATTTTTCAAACAAAAGTTTAGGACTTTATCATAACTGTCTGCAGCTAGAAAGAATAGCTTCTAATTAGTTCAGTTACATTTCGAGGTTTATGGAGATTTTGTTTATTCTTTCTTTTTTCTCTCCCACCTTTGTTTAGTTGGTGCATGAAGATGCAAGGTTCATGTTTTTTTTTACATATTTTCTAACTACTTTCCAGAATGTAGTTAACAATAAAGCATACTTACAGAATGTGATGACATGCCCTCCTTTCTTGCTATTTCACAATAGAACTAAGTGACTTTATACATTTTTTTAAGCCTGTGGCTCTCAGATGACGGACACTTTCGACAAGGTCAATAAAATATATCCAAGGCTGTCCTTGTCCCCCCAGAAATTTAGTGTCACCTACACCCCTGTCACCAGACAGACACAGCCACTGTGCACGTCTTGATGATTGCTTAACTTGAAGAGACAGCTTGAGTTACCCAATATTTTGCTTGAATGTTCCAGTTATGGTAAAAAAAAGTTGCTGTACTTGACTTAAGTTGAATTGTAAAGTTTTTTATGTACAAAACAGTCGCTCTGTAAAATCTGTGTTAAATATAAATTGCCGCTCAGGTCGTCTTGTGCAATATGGTACATTCTAGGGAGCCCCCTTAGTATCCGTCCAGTGATGTATACCTGCAGGGAAGACAGGCTTAGGGCATTGGTGGAGGCACAGTAGTGGTTTATTCTGGTATGGGCTCTATGGCAATGTGCATTGAAATGTTATTCTAAATATCCCATCTCAAATGTCCAATAATAAACTGTGAGGGGCATAACTCAGACCTCAACAGCCCCTGTCCTTCAAGGGCCTCAACCCGTTGGAGGGGATCATTCAGCCAAAGGCAATCGAATATCTGTGAGATGAAGGCAGGTCTTTAAGTGGGCCGGGTCCTGCTGGTGCTCAGCACCAGCTTTTTTAAAATAAAAGACATGGGGCTGAGATGGGTCCATATCGGGCCCTCCATTTTTGCCCTCACCCTCAAAGTGGAAAAAAAATCTTAACCCTGAAGCAGTACCACCCTTTACTGACTTTGATGTAACTACAAAGAGACTCGCTCTCATCATTTCAGAACTGAACCATTTTCAATCTGCCATACAATGAAGCCATAGTTGTTGCCTATTTATCTTATGCAACTAACAACCATTGACAAAGCCGTTAGTCATGGTTTGTTGTAGGTGTAATGTTACTTGTTGTATTACGTATCTTGATGAAATGGGAGAAGCACCAACATTCCAGTTTGGCAGCCCACTAAGCAAAGTGCATGTGATTATGTCTTTTTAAGCCATGCCTTTAATTACATTGGCCACCCCTTTGAGAGACCCCCCAGTTTTTTCATACTACTTAATTCCCTGGACCTGAGAGACTCAGGGGCCCTTGTTCAAATTCTGCAGGGGTAAGGGGGTCATCATTTTGCATTCGCCACTGACACTGAGGCCCAGATTTACAAAAAAGTCCCGGAATTCAGCGCAGCATCCAAAAATGCTGTGCTTATTTCGTGAGAGGGAGGGAGAATGAGAGCACCATACCTACAGAGATATAGCTCTCTCCTCCCCTCTCCATAGCGCCGGTGCAGCTTTTAGCTGCTGTGCGCCAGGCACACAACTTTGCACCGCCTGACTCTACCATAGGTTTTGTACTAGAAGGGTTCCCTTCCAGTATAAAATACTACACATAGACACATGGTAATACTTTTCCGGCTTTGCATGAGTGCTGAACAGTGCAGCACCCATGCAAAATTGGAAAAGAAAGAAGAAATAAAAAAAATCTCCTCAATGCATTCTTTAAAATGGCGTTAACTCTCGGTGCTAAACCCTGTCTACTATTGTTTGTAGATAGGGTTTTGTGTCAAAAGGGATGGGTGGATGCATGGGAACACCAATGTACCACCCATGTAACGCCCCCTTGGTGCTAAGTAACACAAAGAAGTGGTTCGCGTTGCTTTGCGTTACTTTCAGGGTACGTTCCATCACAAAACAAGTTTTGCACTGGAAAGTAAATTAGGAAAAATCATTTAGGACTTCATTTACAAACATTTGATGCAACGTGGCACCACAACCATTTTGCTGCACAAAGCTGCGTCATTTTAAAAGCACAGGTATGCATCGCATTAACAATATTACGATGCACCCCTATGCTTTAACCTGCGCTGGCGTACAGTTGGCTCCCATGCACCAGCGCAGGCACACTTGTATCATGTTGCAAGGGTGCTTATATTACAGGGTAATTGTTTTTGTGCAAGAAGGGACACCTTCCTGCACAAAAACAGTAATTGATGGCATTTTCCTCTTTCTATGCATGCAGGAATGGAGCACCCAGAGAAAGAGAACAAAACGAAGAGAAATAAAAGTTATTTCTCCTCATTTTGCCACTCCTACGCCTCCCCTGGGAAGGCATAGGATTCTGACGCATTCCTAGCTTGGCTAAAATTGTAAATCTGGTAATGTGCCAGGTTCCAGGGATATTCAAGTAACACCCATGGGGCCTCATTTACAAGGCCCTTATGCCGTCGGTGCGTCACTTTTTTTGACACACCGGCGGCGCAGTGTACCTTCCCATATTTATAAGGCCACTTAAAGTCGCCCTGCGTGACTTATCACGGCCTTGTAAATATGGGTCCCTTTCACGCAATACTCTGAGTGAAAGGAGCGTTCCATAGGTGTTACTGTGGGTGTGATAAGTCGCGAGGGTGACTTTCCATAGCCTTGTAAATATGGACAGGCACAGTGTGCTGCCATTGAGTCAAAAAAAGTGACACACTGGCAGCACAATAGCCTTGTAAATGAGGCCCTTTGTGCTGATTAGCGTGACTTCTGTGACGCTAACCCAGTGCAAAATGTTAGCAAGTCTACCCCCGAGTGGTTCTAGATTTAGATGCGCTTAATAGCAAGCTTAACCATAACAATGCGACTGTCCTAGAAAAAATGTAATTCCTCGAATAAACATGGTATGTTGATCCAGGTATTAAACCCATTAAAAGTATGAATATCATCCCTAAGAATTGTAAGAAATAATAGGGTACAGACGACAGGTTCTTTGTTCCTTTTTGTGGTTTTCGACGAGGTTTTTCTGTGGGGTTTCTGTTACAGTGTAAATATAAGCTGACTTCCTATTTTGCTTACGGTCGTGATGCATTTTTTGTGTTTATTGTCACAGTGGCTGCATGGTACATTTTCAGCTGACTAAAATGCCTGAAAAGACCAGAAGACCAGGGTCGCAAGTTATTTTTCTGGGCGGCTGACCCAGACTTTCCTTTTACAAAAATGATTAATTAATTACAACCAAATAGCATTATTATAATACAAAACACATATTTTCAAGTACATTGTTGTTATTGAGATCCAAACTCTGAACTAGATCACTATTAATTGCAGTTAACCCTCGGTATGATAAAAAAAATGTATATTGATCTTTGCTACAGTGTGCACCCAGCATGATTGCTCCCTAAATTTAGGACATTATTACAGTAAAGAGGTATCTATCTCATTTTGATGTATGGTCACGTTAGCATAGTCTCTACCGCCATCTAGCGGCAAAAGTTAACACTTTCCAATAACTGCATAATTTAACAGGCATAATTTAACTGAGAGAATTCTTCTTACCTTTTCTTTTCATTGTTTTTCTCAGAGGAACTACAAAAGTAAACCTGTGCGGAAAACTGCAATTCAAATCTTTTTTTTGTTGTCGACCGGATTCGGCAAAGTGTGTGTAGATAATAAAATGTGATTTCCTGTTATCTTGGCTAATTAATAAATTTATGTATAGGTGTGTGTACAAATATAAATGTCTATAAAAAATATTTATGAATGCAATATATAAATATGGGTATATACAACTATAGATGTGTGTAATACTTTGTATTATACATAAACAATATATATATACACACACACACACACACACATATATACACCCTAGAATGTTTTATTGAACAAAATGCGATAGTAAAAGAATCCACATTTCGCACTGGGCCAAGAAAAATGGAATATTAACTCATGGTTAACAATGAATGAGAGTTTTATCATCATAATGGCAATTTCCAACACATTCGGCAGATCTTAGCCATATTATCACATTATTTTCATTATTTTATGCTCGAAACAACATTATTGAAAACTGCAAATAGCGTGACAAATTATGCTGCAAATGTGGCAAACTGATAGTTATCTTGTAAACTCTGCAAACACAGAATCTCACAATTCCACCGCCCTTCACCACTGTCTATTGTTTAATAAACAATGTCTTTAAAGAAAGACAAGCAAAATCTAAATGCTCTAATTCCTATCAATGCCCATTGTTTCTTGAAGACATCTTTTCTTGTTTACAGTTAAGCAACATCAATATACATGTAAAGAAAAAGAACCCCCCAAATTTTAGCTATCCCCCAACATTTGACATGCAGTAAGAAGTGATCGCTGATCAAAGGCCACAGAAGAGTACAATCAAAACTAAGGCATGCCCCAACAGTTTTCTCATTGTTAGCTCCACTTTGAAGAAAACAAACTTTTCAAGCTAACTACTTCAAAATAAATATGCAAAAAAAAAATAAAAGACATAACCGGTGGTTTGTAATGCCACCAGAACCTCTATCTATCTATCTATCTATCTATCTATCTATCTATCTATCTATCTATCTATCTATCTATCTATCTATCTATCTATCTATCTATCTATCTATCTATCTATCTATCTATCTATCTATCTATCTATCTATCTATCTATCTATCTATCTAGCTATCCCTCTCTCTCTCTCGCTCTCTCTCTCTCTCTCCGTCTCTCTCTCTCTCTCTCTATATATATATATATATATATATAAATATATATATATATATATTAGAGGAGGTGAATGAAAAAGTAATGGACTGGTTAAAGTTTAAGCACAATGGTTTGAATTTCATTTTTGGGTTATTTTGGGTGTGCATTCCAACTTCAGAAAAAAACTGCATGTTCCATAATGCTTAGCGGTTGTAACAAACAGGAAGTCACATGATAATAAATTTGAAATTTATTGACAAAAAAACACACAGTTGAACTATGACCAAGGTCTTAGGGAGACCGAAACGGGTTGGTTTGTTTTAGGGTAATTGCTTGTAATTTGGAAAGCTGAATTAAAGCTGATAAAACCTTTTCCGTGAGTGCGCTGTGTTTTTGTCCATGGAGGGAAAGTTGTGGAAATATATATATATATATATATATATATATATATATATATATATATATATATATATATATATATATATATATATATATATATATATATATATATATATATATATATATATATATATATCTCAAGAGTTCCAAGGTTCCAAAAGGATTTAATGCGCACTCAGAATGAGGGTAGAAAACACCAAATCTTAATCTTGGTTACCACTATGCGTTTCGAGACCCAACGGTCTCTTGATCACCCAGTATCGTGTGCTCAAGAGACCGTTGGGTCTCGAAACACGTAGCGGTAACCAAGATTAAAATTTGGTGTTTTCTACCCTCATTCGGAGTGCGCATTAAATCCTTTTGGAACCTTGGAACTCTGGTGAAATTTTACCGGCTTTGGGGCTCTGCCGGCATATGCGCCACCTGACAACGGGTACAATTCAAGAAGGACCCCTTTCTGTTTGTGGATATATATATATATATATATATATACATACATACATACATACATACATACATATATATATATATATATATATATATATAGATATATATATATATATATATATATATATATATATATATATATTACCTACTGGCGGTCGCCAGTAGGTAGTTATAGTCTCTTATATACATCAATACTCACATATACTAGATTAAAACATATCTTGTTACTGATAAAGACACTAGTGAGACAGCCATTCACTCACTAACACACACATATACACACTCATCCACCCATACAGTCTTGCACATATGCTGCAGTGAGCGGGATTCAGAAGGGGTGTGGCGACCCTAAACCAATGGGACAGTGGCGGGGGGAGTACTTAACTGTGAACCAGTCTACAGGATTATCGTCTAAAGGCATCCGAGGAAGGCCCTTCCAGGCCGAAATGCATCATGCCGATTATGCCGACTTTGCAAATAAAAGCGTCTCCAACGTTATCCCCGCTGTGGCCTCTGCTTCTTCGGTTTTGGGAGGAGTTCCAGTCATGTTGTGCGCGGTGTCCAGTAACGCGCTTCAGAGGCCCCGTTCTATCAAAAGGCCCGGGCTTATCTGGTGTCTGCTACGGCAGTTCTCGTTGGTGCAAGGTATTGCAAGAGTCCCGGGTCTGCCTCCAAACACAGTAATATCCAGGGCGGCTGCATCCCGGGCCGTGACTTCACGACGGATGGAAATGAGTACTGACATTTCAATCCCTGCCTGGCGAACTTCTGTGAATGTGAGGTGGGAAGGGAAAGGGGACCGGAGGAGACGCTCAGCTTTTAATTTCTCCTGCATTTTGACTGTGTGGGCCCTCTTAGACTCTGCCACATTCCGCCATTTCATTTTGAACACCCCAAAAGCAGCACTTACCTGGACAATGGATTCTGGGGCTTGTAGTTGTGACGATCTGCAAGCAGTGAGCGGGATTCAGAAGGGGTGTGGCGACCCTAAACCAATGGGACAGTGGCGGGGGGAGTACTTAACTGTGAACCAGTCTACAGGATTATCGTCTAAAGGCATCCGAGGAAGGATGTTCCAGGCCGAAATGCATCATGCCGATTATGCCGACTTTGCAAATAAAAGCGTCTCCAACGTTATCCCCGCTGTGGCCTCTGCTTCTTCGGTTTTGGGAGGAGTTCCAGTCATGTTGTGCGCGGTGTCCAGTAACGCGCTTCAGAGGCCCCGTTCTATCAAAAGGCCCGGGCTTATCTGGTGTCTGCTACGGCAGTTCTCGTTGGTGCAAGGTATTGCAAGAGTCCCGGGTCTGCCTCCAAACACAGTAATATCCAGGGCGGCTGCATCGCCGGCCGTGACTTCACGATGGATGGAAATCAGTACTGACATTTCAATCCCTGCCTGGCGAACTTCTGTGAATGTGAGGTGGGAACGGAAAGGGGACCGGAGGAGACGCTCAGCTTTTAATTTCTCCTGCATTTTGACTGTGTGGGCCCTCTTAGACTCTGCCACATTCCGCCATTTCATTTTGAACACCCCAAAAGCAGCACTTACCTGGACAATGGATTCTGGGGCTTGTAGTTGTGACGATCTGCAAGCAGTGAGCGGGATTCAGAAGGGGTGTGGCGACCCTAAACCAATGGGACAGTGGCGGGGGGAGTACTTAACTGTGAACCAGTCTACAGGATTATCGTCTAAAGGCATCCGAGGAAGGCCGTTCCAGGCCGAAATGCCTCATGCCGATTATGCCGACTTTGCAAATAAAAGTGTCTCCAACGTTATCCCTGCTGTGGCCTCTGCTTCTTCGGTTTTGGGAGGAGTTCCAGTCATGTTGTACGCGGTGTCCAGTAACGCGCTTCAGAGGCCCCGTTCTATCAAAAGGCCCGGGCTTATCTGGTGTCTGCTACGGCAGTTCTCGTTGGTGCAAGGTATTGCAAGAGTCCCGGGTCTGCCTCCAAACACAGTAATATCCAGGGCGGTTGCATCGTGGGCCGTGACTTCACGACGGATGGAAATCAGTACTGACATTTCAATCCCTGCCTGGCGAACTTCTGTGAATGTGAGGTGGGAACGGAAAGGGGACCGGAGGAGACGCTCAGCTTTTAATTTCTCCTGCATTTTGACTGTGTGGGCCCTCTTAGACTCTGCCACATTCCGCCATTTCATTTTGAACACCCCAAAAGCAGCACTTACCTGGACAATGGATTCTGGGGCTTGTAGTTGTGACGATCTGCAAGCAGTGAGCGGGATTCAGAAGGGGTGTGGCGACCCTAAACCAATGGGACAGTGGCGGGGGGAGTACTTAACTGTGAACCAGTCTACAGGATTATCGTCTAAAGGCATCCGAGGAAGGCCGTTCCAGGCCGAAATGCATCATGCCGATTATGCCGACTTTGCAAATAAAAGCGTCTCCAACGTTATCCCCGCTGTGGCCTCTGCTTCTTCGGTTTTGGGGGGGTGTCCAGTCATGTTATGCGCGGTGTCCAGTAACGCGCTTCAGAGGCCCCGTTCTATCAAAAGGCCCGGGCTTATCTGGTGTCTGCTACGGCAGTTCTCGTTGGTGCAAGGTATTCAAAGAGTCCCGGGTCTGCCTCCAAACACAGTAATATCCAGGGCGGCTGCATCGCGGGCCGTGACTTCACGACGGATGGAAATCAGTACTGACATTTCAATCCCTGCCTGGCAAACTTCTGTGAATGTGAGGTGGGAACGGGAAAGGGGACCGGAGGAGACGCTCAGCTTTTAATTTCTCATGCATTTTGACTGTGTGGGCCCTCTTAGACTCTGCCACATTCCGCCATTTCATTTTGAACACCCCAAAAGCAGCACTTACCTGGACAATGGATTCTGGGGCTTGTAGTTGTGACGATCTGCAAGCAGTGAGCGGGATTCAGAAGGGGTGTGGCGACCCTAAACCAATGGGACAGTGGCGGGGGGAGTACTTAACTGTGAACCAGTCTACAGGATTATCGTCTAAAGGCATCCGAGGAAGGCCGTTCCAGGCCGAAATGCATCATGCCGATTATGCCGACTTTGCAAATAAAAGCGTCTCCAACGTTATCCCCGCTGTGGCCTCTGCTTCTTCGGTTATGGGAGGAGTTCCAGTCATATATATATATATATATATATCTCAAGAGTTCCAAGGTTCCAAAAGGATTTAATGCGCACTCAGAATGAGGGTAGAAAACACCAAATCTTAATCTTGGTTACCACTATGCGTTTCGAGACCCAACGGTCTCTTGATCACCCAGTATCGTGTGCTCAAGAGACCGGTGGGTCTCGAAACACATAGCGGTAACCAAGATTAAAATTTGGTGTTTTCTACCCTCATTCTGAGTGCGCATTAAATCCTTTTGGAACTCTGGTGAAATTTTACCGGCGTTGGGGCTCTGCCGGCATATGCACCACCTGACAACGGGAACAATTCAAGAAGGACCCCTTTCTGTTTGTGGATATATATATATATATATATATATATATATATATATATATATATATATATATATATAACCTACTGGCGGTCGCCAGTAGGTAGTTATAGTCTCTTATATACATCAATACTCACATATACTAGATTAAAACATATCTTGTTACTGATAAAGACACTAGTGAGACAGCCATTCACTCACTAACACACACATATACACACTCATCCACCCATACAGTCCTGCACATATGCTGTCTTCAAAACACATACAAACAGTGAGTCAGTCATTGATGCATCTATGTGCTAAGTAATACCCCCACCAAACCATACAGACACTCATACTGATACTAAAAAAAATCTAATAACCCATATACACACACATGTAGCTACTCACCAACCCATGCAGCCACTTATACACAAAGTGAAACACTGATACATATATTTAAATATTTAAACATTACTCGCTAATATATGTATTCACTAAGATACACTTAATAAGCCAGTTAACCAATCATTTAAAAAAAAAAAAAATCTTTTTAGACACTTATTTAAACATTTATTCTTCCATCGACCTTTACATATACATATATAAAACATATTTATTTTTCGGAAAGACGCACATTCACTGGATGGTGTCATCAGTGATGTCATGAGTGATGTCACTGACCATGTCATGTGGGATGTAATATGTGACGTCATCAGCAGTGCATTGCACGCGCAAGGTATAGTGAGTCCAACTAACTATAACGTGGAATTTCAATGGTTTTATGACAGTAAAATTTCCAGTTAACTATAACTGGTGTGAAACCTATGGTTTTTTCAGTGAATATATATATAAATATATAAATATATATATATATATATATATATATATATACCCAGTCGCCTTGTTCACAAAAACGCTAGTCAAGTGTTTCACAGGATATTTAAACCCAACCAGAACATCATGTGACGTGATGACAACTGACTGTTGAGGAACATAGAAAACATACTATATATGTTAGACATGGTTCAAAGCAGGGCACTGGCAACAAAAATGCAAACAATTTATGTTAAAGGTGAACAGTGCAAAATAGCAGTCCAAATACTGTAACCAGAAATTCATGAACATTATTACATGAAAAATAAATGAAAGATTCAAAATTACTGTACAAATACTTAGAATCATGTATACATGCACGATCACTAAAACATACAACTGCTACAAATAATATGTCAATCGCAGGTGTCTGTATATGCTATGGTTGCCCTACCTATAGTCGACAATCACAAAGTGAATAAAGTGCAAGTGCTAAAAAACTAACAAAAATCCCATCTGGGGAAAATTAATGTAAACTTCTGTATGATACGGGAGAAAGCAAGCAGTGGCTGTTCACATAAAAATGTTCTTTAGTATATATGTAGGAAGGCTTCCCAACACTGCTCAATATGAAGGTTTATGATAGCAAATTCATTTTATGCAAATAAACGCAAGGGGAGACCCCCTGGATATCCGCCCCAAGAGATCCCTCTTTGTTGGAACAAATACATACTCAAAAGACTGAAGATCCTATACGTGCAAACTATGAAGCATAGACTGAATGACTGTGTCAATGTTAAAAATATGTGCAAATGACGCCAGTAAAAAGCATAAAACCACCCACTCATATATAATATAAATAAATGGTAAAACGCTAAAAACTGGTCACATAGCAAAGACTAATAACATTAATAACTTAAAGGATCATAAATATTACTCTGTTTAAGAACAAGAGATGTTAAAAACTACAGAGCATGTAGAATGTAAACTGGGCTAAAATCATCATCACTGTACAGGAACTGGGCTACAGGTAATAGTGCAAATCTTCGTATTTGGTTTCCAAATGTCTTAAAATCTTTTCCCTGTTGCCTCCTCGTTTGTGCAAAGAGACACTATCACAAAATATTGGAGCAGGTTGAGATTGTTGTTGTGCTCCAATTTGACGTGTCTCACCACTGGGTAGGAGGGATCATAGTTGACAGTTGCCCGAAGATGTTGCAAAATGCGCGAATGAACCTGGAGTTTAGTGCTTCCCACATACCGTAATCCGCAGATGCATTTGAGAACATAAACTGCGAATTCGGTACGGCATGTAAAATGTCCAGACATTGTAATCGGTACATTAGAAAAAGCAGTGGTATAAGAAGAGGTATTCACCCCAAACTTGCACGCACAACACGTGCTGCACTTAAAAAAACCTTTCTTGGGGGAAAGCCAACTGCTTTTAGTATAGAGCTCTGGACAGGTTTTCACTAAATCGCTTAGCATGGAATATGCTTTGTGATAAGTGAAATTAGGTTTGCTGGGGAGTATTTGTTGGAGAGTCACATCAGTGAGTACAATAGGCCACTGGGCATTGATGATTTTCTTAATAGCATTGGATTGTCGACTATGTGGAAATAAAACTAAATCCTTCTACACCCCCTCCTGCCAACTACGATCGTCCAATCAAGCCCTCGCCGCCATTCCGCGCATCCATAAATCCACCATGGGACAAAGATCCTTCTCCTACCTAGCGGCCAAAACCTGGAATTCTCTCCCCACCCACCTCCGCCTTACACAAAACCACCTCACCTTCAGAAAGCAACTAAAAACTTGGATATTCGATAAGTAAAGCACACCCCTCCCTCAAGCGCCTTGAGACCCTCTGGGTGAGTAGTGCGCTATATAAATCTCTGAACTTGAACTTGAACTCAATCCCAGAATCATCCTGACTAGCCACACTCCCTGTCCTGGTCAGGGGAGTCAGAATTTTGGAAGTGGGTTTAGATGCAGGTTTGAGTAATTCAGAGTTGTCCCTCTGGTTAGCTTTACTGATTGCCACTTCTAGTTTGTGAGGGTCATAGCCTCATTCAATCATCCTGAGCTTGGCCGCCTGTTGAGCCTTCACCATGATAGAATCGGAGCTGCAAGCTCTACGAATACTCAGGAACTCCCCATAAGGCCATCTAGAAATGGTGTGATGGGGATGAAAACTGGAGGTGTAAAGCAGTATGTTTCCTGCCGTAGGTTTTCTAAACAGACACATTTCAATGACGCCATGCTCCACAAATACTGAGATGTCCAAAATGTTAGTGGTGACAGGGTCTATGTGTGATGTAAACTTAAGATTGTGATCATTGATGTTGATAAGATCGACAAACTTATTCGCCTCATCCTGAGTCCCTTTCCATACTATAAAGACATCATCAATGTAACCCCACATTTCAATCATGTGTTGTTCAAATAATGCTCTGTGCTCCACCTTGAGGACATGCTCCTCCCACCAGCCTACATGAAGACATGCGTAGCTAGGGGAGAAGCATGACCCCATCGCCACACCCTGTTTCTGCTTGAATATATTGCCATCAAACATAAAAACATTATTATGTAGGCACCAATGTATCATCTTAATGAGCATTTGGTTATGATTGTACATAGTGATGCACCTACGTCTGAGATAAAATTCAACAGCCCTTAACCCATCATCATGTTTGATGCTCGTATACAGAGCGGCGATATCAAGTGTTAAAAACAAGTATTCATCAGCCCATTGCACGGTACTCAATTTAGTTAAAAAGTCACTAGTCTCGTAAATAGGATGGTAAAGTGGTTACATGTTCTTGGAGGAAAAAATCCACATATCTCGAGGTGCACTCAAATGTACTATTTCTTGCTGAAATATTAGGTCTTCCTGGCATAGGGTTAATACCCTTGTGCACCTTCGGGATGAGATAGAATGTTGGTAAAGTGGGATATTCTTTATAGAGAAATTTAAATTTATCTTTGGAAATGAGGCCATCTCTTTGCCAATTTAGGAGGTCATTTTTAAATTCCTTGTTCCTCTTCCTAACATAGGCTGCATCGCTGGATTCATAGCATTGTTCATTACTGATATGTTTATATGCTTCTGTCCTGTACTGTTGCTTGTCCCACAGGACAATATTGCCCCCTTTGTCTGAATTATTGATTACCACAGTGTCATTATTTTTCAATTTGGACATCAGTTGGAAATAGTTCTTATTCATTCCCTTGGATTTCGTTTTGGATTTCCAAGAGTTTTTTTTCCTTGTCATTCACTGTCTGATTGTTACTATCAGAAATGACCGGTAGATTTGAAAAAGTTCTTCAGCTGCTTTCTCTCTGTATCTTAGCCTTTCGTCCGACATTGCACCTACGTAAATAATGGTCAAAAATGCACTTGTTCAAAGATTCTTGGATAATCCTGAACACACCCGACAGCCTGTAGCACCTCCCCACCTGCCGCATGTGATTCGAGTATGTCCCGACTTACTGCAAGTGTTGCGAATATCCTCCTCCGCCCAAGCAAGGCTCCAAAGAAACTGCAGGCGGGTTAAACAGGAATAGCAATCGGGCAGGGGGCTGACCACAAAAAAAGCTCCAACTGAGTATATATATATATATATATATATATATATATATATATAATATATATATATATATATATATATATATATATATATATATATATATATATATATATATATATATATATATATATATATTCCATAACTCCAAACCACCAGTATTTGCTCCACAATGCCGCGGGTGCTTGCTCAATGCACGGTGGAGTGCATGAATATTTTCCCAACACTTGGCCACTCATCCACGGCGAACCAATTTCAATAGAGCGCACTCGAAGCGATTTCAGATGTCCAAATTGCCAAATTTATTGTATGCTGCAAAAAGAGTTAACAAACACGTTTCGGCATTGCCACCTTCGTCAGTGTTAACGTTTCAATAAAGTTCAGTGTTTAAATAAAAAGTGCTATACAAGTATCATGTGCATAGAAAGTGGCTGTGCATTGTATAGACAGTGAAAAGGGAAAAGGGAAAAAGGAAAAGCGCAACGTTTTTGGCGGCCGTTTTGAAGTGGTTGATTCGCACTACATGTAAATGAATCTCGATGAACAGTAATTCATATTGGAAAATAAATTGAAAACCTAAATTGTTTCAAGATCTATTTACAAATCAAATGTATTATACATAACAATTCATTATATTCATGAATCTAACGTGTAGTGCGATTTAATTTAGACAAGATGATCTATACGTCTATTTAAGACTACATGTGGAGAGTTTATTAGGGAGATATTGCCCTGAATGGGCAAGTGACATTAGATGTTCAAGTATTGGTAGGGTCAGATTAATACTATCAGAATGGGGAACTGATACTAATACCCATCTTCATGTATTGAGGACCCTACTCAATAAGAATAAGAGTCATTTTTTGAAACAGTCCAATTAGGAGTAGGGTGGCTATTAGATGTAGACCCACATCTTTTCTTCATTGTTAAGCCCTCTCAGTGTTTTTGTTTGCAATTTAATGATGTACTTTGGCTCAAGTGTGCGCAGCGTTCTTATCCAATCTCCTCCTCTTTCCGATTTTACAATCTGATCGAGGAGGAAGAAAGAGAGTAAGTTGCTATTGCAGTCATGTTCTCTTTCAAAGAGGCGAGCAACAGGGTAGTTATAATCTTTATTATTGATAGCTCTGAGGTGCTCAAGAATCCTTTTTTTGTGGGATGAATTGTGCTCCCCACATATTACTTCCCACAAGGGTACACTAGACAATAGACTGTGTAGTCTGAATTGCATTTTAACAATTTGGAGATGGGGGTTTTGGCCTTTTTACCCGGTATGAGATACTCCTTTACTTTATGGCTGGTTTTGCATGCATGCATTGCATTTTATACATGGGTAAAATTCTGTAATAGGTGCCTATTTTCTCTTTTTGGGATCGAAATGACTGTTCACTAAATGATCTTTAAGGGAATTACCCTTTCTATATGTCACAAGTGGGTTTTGTGGTAGGAACTTACCAACCACATTGTCTGATTGAAGGACTTTCCAGTTTCTTTTAAGAATTTGGAAAACTTCTGAGGATTTCTCTGTGTAATTGGTAATCATTCTCACTTTCTGATCTAAAATTCTTGGTTTATCTACCAGCAAATGGCTTCTTTCAATAGAATTACATTTATTTTGAGCTTGATCTAAAATTCGTTTACAGTAGCCTCTTTGTTGGAACCTCTTTCTCGACTGTGATATAGCTTTCTCACATTCCGGCTTGGTAGAACAATTACGCTTCATCCTTAGAAATTCTCCCAGAGGGATGTTGTTAACTACACTCCTCGGGTGAGAGCTTCCTGCATGCAGGATTGTATTTCCTGCTGTTGGTTTGCGAAAGAGAGCAGTTTCTAAGTTGTTTTCTTCTACATAAACTCTCAGATCTAAATAGAACACTTATTTGTTACTGGTGCAGCTTGTGAATTCCAAATTACATTCATTAATATTTAAAGCTCAAATGTATTCTTCTGCTTTGCTTTGTGAGCCCCGCCACAGGACAAACAAGTCTTCGGTGTAGCGGGTCCACAAGGCGATTTTATCCATCCATTTCTCATTGGTACCCGCCCAGGCCACGTGCTTCTCCCACCACCCCATAACTGGGGGCGAAGCACGTGCCCATTGCGGTACCCTGTTGTTGTAAATACAGTTACACAAATACAAAAAAAAATACAATAAAATTTGCGTATTTGCACAGATTCTCCCAGGGGGCTCGAACCGGAGCCAAAGCCTCCGTGGGTCCCGCCATCTTGCTTGAGGAGCTGAGCGAGCAGACTAGTGCTCTGCCCCTCCCGCCCCCACGTGCATAAAAACCCGGATGTTAATCGCACCCCCACTGATTCAAGAGTGTGTGTGTGTGTGTGTGAAGGTACGGTCTTGAGGCGGAAGCCAGGACCAGTAGCGATTTGTACACTATATTGTGAGTTTTTATCTGCTTTTAAACTCATCATTGTTAATTGTTTTAAAATTTGCGTATTTGCACAGATTCTCCAAGGGGGCTCGAACCGGAGCCAAAGCCTCCGTGGGTCCCGCCCCCACGTGCATAAAATGGTACATCGATACAGGGAGCGCAGCGGACGGGCGCAGCGGGCGTGCCGCAGGTGCGCCGCAGGCGCGCCGAAGGCTCGCCAAAGGCAAGCCCATCTGCGCCCGTGCGCGCCGGACACGTGCCTAGGGCAACTCTGCTCCGATCAATACCAATTCTTCCCCGAGGCTTAGCTACTCCATCGATGTTCTTAGAGCTTGGAGACCTAGATCAAACTCTGCAGGCTGCACTATTTCGAAAATTGGGCCCAACATAGGGAAGGCCCGTAGCATATGCCCTAATTGTTCACAGACTCTGCCAAGACTGAGCTGGGATCTGGTTGTGCCCCCTAGGGACAACAAGGAAAAGCCTCCCAGGAAAAGTCAAGCTTCGGTGAAGTGTCTTTTACTCAATGCTAGATCCCTGGTCAAACATAGTACTGAAATAGCGGAATTGATCCAGGACGCCGGAGTGATGATAGCTTTCATCACAGAGTCCTGGACCGATGCCGCCTCTGGCCCTGACATAGTCAATGCCACCCCACCGAACTATGTCTGTTACACCCAAAATAGAGAGAAAAAGAAAGGTGGTGGCTTAGCTATTATTTACCACCGCTCATTTAGAGGGCACTTTCATGAGGGGCCCGGAGGTCCAGATGAGTTTCTTCTCTTTAATTTCACCCTATCTGACAACCAAACCTTTAGAGGCTGCTTGGTTTATAGACCTCCTGGGTCGAAAGCACCTTTTTTTCTAGCTCTGGGTAAAATAATAGAAACTGTCGCCACTGCCCAAACATTCACATTATTAGGCGATTTTAACTTTCACCTTGAATGCGGTTCGGACCCGGACACATCTGATCTTACGGATCTGCTCCAGGGGCTGGATCTGAGGCAACTGGCCCCCGAAGACCCCGACCGACCCGCCTGACGTACTCCGCCGCCACCCTCACCGCACTCAACACCGGCCGACTCCCAGAATGCCACCAAGCCACTCCACGATGTACCCACGGACCTTTCAGCTGCCACGCCTGCAAGTTCTCCTGCATCCGGACCAGCCTCGCACCAGCACCCGCCAAGTCAAACACCAGCAGCACCCACCTCAAGTGCATCCTGCTCAACACCCGCTCCGTCCACAGACACGCCATCGAACTCTGGAACCTTCTAGACGCCACAGCCCCTGACGTTGCCTTCCTCACGGAGACCTGGATGAACGCCTCTTCAGCTCCCGACATCGCCATTGCTATCCCAGAGGGCTACAAGATCGTCCGGAGGGACCGAAATGCCAACCAGATGGGAGGAGGCATCGCCATCATCCACAGGAACACCATCCGGCTCACGACCAGCACCGACAACACCCTGACCAGCGCCGAACACCTGCATTTCCAGATCCACACCAACCCGAACACCACCCTCAGAGGCACCCTGATCTACCGACCCCCTGGACCACGCACACAATTCAGCGAGGACATCGCCGACTTCGTCAGCCCGCACGCCCTCCCCTCCGCTGACTACATCCTCCTGGGAGACCTCAACTTCCATCTAGAGAACAACAACGACCGCAACACCAGCACCCTGCTCGACAACCTCGCCAACCTGGGACTCAAGCAACTGGTGTCCACCCCCACCCACCTCGCCGGACACACACTCGACGCAGTCTTCTCTTCCAGCACAGACATCGACTTCAGCCACGCCACAGAGCTTCAATGGACGGACCACAGCTGCGTCCACTTCACCTTCAAGAGAACGACGACCCACCACCACCAGCAACAGGCCGCCCGCAGAAGCTGGAACAAGATCACAGCAGACCAGCTCGCCACCTCCCTGAGCCAGCACCCTCCTGCCAGCTCAGCGAACCCCAGCCAGGCCGCCGACAACCTCACGAAGTGGATCAGCAACTGCGCGGACGAACTCGCCCCACTGAGGACCCCGCCCAGCAGACCCGGCAGCAAGAAGGCTCCATGGTTCACCGACGAACTCAAGAGCTCCAAGAAGAACTGCCGAGCCCTCGAGAAAGTCTGGAGAAAGGAACCGACACCGGACAACAGGACCTCCTTCAAACTTGCCACCCGGAAACACCACCAGCTGATCCGCGCCGCCAAGAAAACAGCATTCAAGGACCGGTTGGACAACAACGCACACAACTGCAAGGAACTCTTCAACATCGTGAAAGAGCTTTCCAACCCCAGCGCAGGAAACAACGACATCACCCCATCGCAAGACCTCTGCAACTCCCTCGCTTCATACTTCCACAACAAGATCGCGGACATACACAACAGCTTCTACAACCAACCAACGCACACCATGACTGAACAACCACCCCCCACCACCACCCTCCACGCCTGGACCCCGATCAGCACCGAAGACACCATCCGCACGATGAACTCCATCCACTCCGGATCACCGACCGACCCCTGCCCTCACCACGTCTTCAACAAGGCCGACGCTGTCATCGCACCCCACCTGCGAGACATCATCAACACATCCTTCGACACCACCATCTTCCCTGAGAGCTGGAAACACGCCGAACTCAGCGCTCTACTCAAGAAACCAACAGCGGACCCCACCAACCTCAAGAACTACCGCCCCATCTCGCTCCTCCCGTTTCCAGCCAAAGTCATCGAGAAGACCGTCAACAAGCAGATGGCCGCCTTCCTCGAGACGAACGGATCCCTCGACCCCTCACAGTCCGGCTTCCGAGCCAATCACAGCACCGAGACCGCCCTCATCGCCGCCACCGATGACATCCGAGCCCTGATGGACAATGGAGAAACAGCGGCCCTCATCCTCCTAGACCTCTCCGCGGCATTCGACACGGTCTGCCACCGCACCCTAGTACAGCGCCTCAGCAACATCGGAATCCAGGACAAGGCGCTGGAATGGATCATCTCCTTCCTCGACGGAAGAACACAGAGAGTCCGCCTACCACCGTACAAATCAGAGGCCTCCGAAGTCATCTGCGGCGTCCCTCAAGGATCATCTCTGAGCCCCACCCTCTTCAACGTCTACATGAGCCCCCTCGCGGCCATCGTACGCAAACACAACCTCAGCATAATCTCCTACGCCGACGACACCCAGCTGATCCTCTCCCTGACCAACGACCCCACCGCCGCCAGAGCCAACCTGCACGAAGGGATGAAAGAGGTAGCCGAGTGGATGACGACCAGCCGCCTGAAACTGAACTCGGACAAGACGGAGGTCCTCATCCTGGGCCCCTCACCCTCCGCATGGGACGACTCCTGGTGGCCTCCCACCCTGGGCACCGCACCCAAACCGACAGACCATGCACGCAACCTGGGCTTCATCCTGGACTCCTCCCTCTCCATGACCAGGCAAGTCAACAACGTCTCCTCGGCGTGCTTCAACATCCTACGCATGCTACGGAAGATCTTCTGGTGGATCCCCACCGAGACCAGGAAGACCGTCACCCAGGCCCTCGTCACCAGCCGACTGGACTACGGCAACGCCCTCTACGCCGGTACCACCGCCAAGCTCCAGAAGAGACTCCAGCGGATCCAGAACGCCTCAGCCAGACTCATCCTCGACATCCCACGAACCAGCCACATCTCCGGACATCTGAGAGACCTTCACTGGCTCCCCGTCAACAAAAGAATCACCTTCCGCCTCCTCACCCACGCACACAAAGCCCTACACGACCAAGGCCCGAGCTACCTCAACAGCCGAGTCAACTTCTACGCTCCCAAACGCCACCTCCGATCAGCCAACCACGCCCTTGCCGCCGTCCCCCGCATCCGAAGAGCGACTACAGGAGGAAGGTCCTTCTCCTACCTGGCCGCCAAGACCTGGAACTCCCTCCCTCCCGACCTGCGCCTGACCCAAGACCACCTCTCATTCAGGAAGAAGCTGAAGACCTGGCTGTTCGAGCATTAGCGGCAACCCCCCCCCCCCCCCCCCCCAGCGCCTTGAGACCCTACGGGTATGTAGCGCGCTTTATAAGTGTCATTGATTGATTGATTGATTGAACTGGTCAGTGGTCCCACCCACAAGGCAGGGCATACCCTGGATGGTATTTTTTCAAATCACCCGACCCTTACTGTACTATCAATCCAGCCCATACCCTGGTCTGACCACTCAACAGTCTATTTTAATTTGGCCTTAGCCCCACCGGGGAGACCATCTAGAATTATACCCACCCCACGACAGATTAGGAAATGGAACGACATAAAACATGAAGAGCTGGAATGTGCACTAAAGTCAAGTCTGGAGCCGCTCTCAGGAAATACGGAACAAGCAACCCGGGCCTACACGAGATGGCTTGAGGATGCATGTACACAACTTGCTCCCCCTAAAACCTTTCTCCCCACACGGGCGATTCCTTCTGCCCCCTGGTTCTCGAAAGAGATCAGGGACCTTAAAATCGTGTTAAAAAAAGGAAAAAATCTGGCTGACAACTTTTAGTGAGTCAGACAAAAAAATTCTAAACATTGAGCAAAGAGCGTACAAAGAGAAGATCCAGCAAGCCAAGCGAGCTTTTTATACGAAGAAGGTTAAAGAAGCCAGCAATGCCCCAAAAGAGCTTTTTCGAACGATATCTTCTCTGGCAGTCCCCAATACCATAGAGGTGCCCCCCAGTCTCCTTCTTTGTGAGAAGCTGGCTACCTTTTTTCATGAAAAAGTTGAAAAAATCTTCTCGCCCTTAGATAATCAAATAAAAGCTCTGTTGGAACTCCCCACTAATATAGTGGAAACAGACAACGGCCTAGAAAAATTGCTATTTTTCCCCCAAATCAGTGAGGAAGAGGTCATGAGCCGACTCCAGAAGATAAAATCCGGCTCCCCTCATGATCCCTGCCCGGCCTCCATTACTAAATTAGCGCCAGGCACTATTGCAGCCGGACTCACCCCCCTCCTCAATCTTATGCTGGATAGAGGGGAATTTCCTGCAAAATGGAAACAAGCCTCCATTTTACCCCTCCTAAAAAAAAAACAATCTGGACATAGCCGATTTAAACAATTATCGGCCTATTGCAAGATTGCCCCTTCCAGCTAAAATTATTGAAGGCTTTTTAAACACCCAGCTAAGCACCTTCCTGAGAACAGGAGAACATCTAGACCCTTTCCAACATGGTTTCCGTGCAGAACACAGCAAGGAATCTGCCTTAATTAAATCAGTGGAAGACATTAGAAGAGTGTTGGATGGAGGAGGTAGAGCTGCCCTGATCCTGCTGGACCTATCCGCGGCCTTCGACACGGTCCATCACAAGTTGTTGGTGGACCGGTTGAGGGCCTGCGGAGTTCAAGGTAAGGCGCTGAAGATCTTACAGGCCTTCCTCTCCTACAGGACTCAGGTGGTGGCACTGGGGGACTTCGAATCATGCCCCTTTACGCTCCCTTGTGGAGTGCCCCAGGGATCCTCCCTGAGTCCTACCCTTTTTAATGTCTATGTTTCCACGCTAGCCCCGATAATTCGAACTTTTGGCTTCAACCTCACAGCTTATGCGGACAACACGCAGATAGTGGTCTCTGATACCGGGGGACATAGACAGCACTGCGGATAGGTTCAAAGGTTGCATGCGTGAAGTTGGTGCCTGGATGGCTCAAAACTGTCTTAAATTAAATTCTTCGAAGACAGAGGTGCTACTCTTTGGTTCCAAAGACAATTTCTGGTCCCCCAGATGGTGGCCCGAAGAAATGGGAACCCTGCCCGCCCCTGTTACTAAAGTGAAAAATCTCGGCATTCTGGTGGATGATCTATTATCTTTTCAACCTCAGATTAACGCCCTGGTATCATCCACCCATTTTGTTCTTAAAACAATTAGGAAAGTGCTACCATTTTTGGAGCAAGAACATAGAAAAACAGTGGTCACCGGTCTAGTTCTATCTCGGCTAGACTACTGTAATAGCCTTATGCTGAACGCCCAAGTCGGCATACTAAATAAATTACAGACATTACAGAATGCTGCCGCACGCCTGATAACAGATACACCCAAGTTCGCATCTGTGGCACAGGACCTGGTAAAACTTCATTGGTTGCCAGTGCGGAAACGAATCACCTTTAAGTCTCTCTGTGTGGTCTTCAAAGCACTTCATGATCTGGGCACTAGATGTATGAAGGAACTATTTTTCTGGTACAAACCGGCAAGATCTCTCAGATCTGGTCAGCAGGCATTGGTATCAGTCCCTAGAGTCAAGAGAGCAAGATGGGGAGGCAGGAGCTTTTCCTTAGGAGCGGCAGTAGCCTGGAACAAGCTTCCCCTCCACATCAGACAATTGCCCGATCTTTTATCCTTTAGAAAGGCACTGAAGACCTCGCTCTTTACCCATTAAATCACCTACCCACACACACCAGTTTTAATCCGTTAGCGCCAGGACACCTCCGGGTAACAGAGCGCTCTAGAAATGTAAAAAATAAATAAATAAATAAATAAAGTTGTCCTGAAAATGTTAAGATGTTATTACATAGACAAAATCTGGTTAGTTCAATGAGCATCTGATTATGTCTACGATATTTAAGTGCTCTCTTTTCCAGAAAGAAACTCATTGCTCGTAGACCATCCTCATGTCGTTTGGACGTGTAAAGGCTTGAAATATCAAGAGTTATTAATAGCATGTCCTCCTCCCATGATGTTCCTTCAATAATTCGTAAGAAGTCTTTTGTATCCCTTAATTAAGAACTTAGATCTTTGACAAAAGGGGAAACGAAATGATCAATGTAAGTAGAAGTATTCTCCAACAGACTGTTTTTTGATGACACAATGGGCCTACCTGGAGGCCATATTCTGCTTTTGTGTACCTTCGGGGGATGGTAAAATGTGGCTAGTTCTGGATGGTCACATTTAAAAAAAAAGCCAGTCATCCTGCTATAATATCCCTTCATCTTTCCATCTTGTAATTAAGTTCGTGAAATCTGAGATACTTTTAAGGTACTTTTGTCTGTTGAATGGGATATAATGTTCCTTCTTCTTCAATTGGGATAAGGCTTCATCCTCATATTGTAGTTTATTGATAATCACTACATTTCCACCCTTATCTGAGGGTTTTATAATGATCGTCTCATCCTCTTTCAAGCTTTTGATTACTTCCCATTGCTCCTTGTTTAGATTCCTCTTTTTACAATTGAACTTCTTGTTTTGTAAGTTCCTCAGTTCATCAATTACCACCTCTTGGAAAGTATCGATTGCATCATATGGAGTTCTAGGGATGAATCTTGATTTAACTTTCAGTTGGCTTTTGCATCCTTTTTGCATAATTCCTGTTTCTTCCAATGTTTGTGTTGGATTTGCACCTTAATTCCCTTGAAAGTCAGACTCATCATCTAGATCATGGAGTGTTAAAATCGAATGTAATTCAGCTCCCGTCAGTTGGTCAAAAATGTCTTTGTCCTCCAGAGATTGCATAATTTTTTCCTTTGGATGTAGGATGTGTAGTTTCATTAATTTGATTTTGCGAATAAACTTAGATAGGTCTATGCGCATTTGTGTGTAGTCAAAAGCTGGTGTGGGGCAAAAAGTAAGGCCCAGTTGTAATACTTCCAACTCAGTTTCAGATAGTTCTTTGTTTGACAGATTTATTACTGTTTGTTTTGTTTCATTCTCGTTTAGTTCCATCGCGCCCCCCGTTTGCTGCGAGTTACGATTGAGTTTGACCGTTCTGTTTTGACTTTTTTTGCCCTTCCTTGTATTCCTTTTCTTATTTCTGGGGGGTGTGTGCGTGGGGCAGGTCTTTATCTCAAACCTCGCATTAACTCGTACTCCTGAAAAAAAGTAGTGGATTGATTCTCTTCTCCACCCTCTTTATCACTACGTGCTTGTTCTTCTTCTGAGATTTCAACCTCCGATTCGGAGGTGCTCAGTTGTATTGGAGTTGGCATAGTCACGTTCGTCAATTTAAGAATTTGGTTTGTTTTTTTACTTTGATTGTTGCCTCATAATCAATCAAACGGTTTTTCATCAATTGTCGTAGCTCGTCACTTTTCTTAGTGTCTTTTTCCCCGCTTATTTTCTTCTCAATTTCTTTAATTTCCTCTTGTAACTTAATTCTGTCACTCCATACGTGTTTAATTAATATCTTGAGCATCCCTTTGGTGACATCTGTCATATATTCTGCCCATTCTTGCAGTAATGCTATGTTGAGATTTTCATAAGACGGAACTTAATAAATCCGCATTCCCCGTGGGACGCGACCCACATCCCGGTATTTTTGCAGAATAGTGGCCTCCCACCACTTTCTTATCTCTTTCTCATAAGTTATTTCTAAGGTCACATACAGACTCTTTAAAGTGGTTGGAGTTGTTTTGCCTTCCTGTTGGTTTTGTTGACTTTTTGTTTCCACTTTGTTGGTAAACAAACTCACCGATACTTCTTCCCTCTCTGTGTCCGAAAACATGATCCGATGCAGCTTACTATATCTGATTTAGGGCAAAGGACTTTCGTGCTAGCTATGCGCAGCGTGCCGATAAGTTCATATAGCAAAGCGCACTCACCGCCTCGTCGCTTCCCGGTTCCTCGGGTGAACTCCCGGGTTCTGGTCGGTGCCTTCCGCTGTGCGTGTGCGTCTGCTTCGTTTCTTCACTCGCCTATCAACATAAAACAGCGTCTAAACAAGGCGAGTGAAGAAACAAAGCAGACGCACACGCACCAAATGAAGATAGTCTCTGTAAATCAAAATGGCAGTTTTAAAACTAAGATTTTTCTAAAATGGTGGATAAGATGCAGTGTTGAAAAACAGAAAATAAATGATTGGTTGTTTGACAACATTCTATACTGAAAACTAGGGTGCATGTTTCTGTTTTTTAAAAGCATGATTCCTATTGGTTATCAGAACGTGACTGAAAAGAATATCACGTAGGAGAAGCTGGTATATTGAGAAGTCAAGCACACTTGCTGTTTTGTTTAGCAACATTGTGTGATTAACTTTTGCATTCTTCAGTAGCCCACATTGCTTTTTCGCATGTGGAGATGCTAATTTCTATGTGGAAATGCAATCTGCTTTGGATTTTGAAAGTGAGAAAAGATTTCACTGCTCTGTCTTTCAAAATGCAAACTAAGTTTGCTAGGGGAGGGCGGGATTCGTGAGAGTCTCGCCCTGTCAAAGCAAACAGCAGTGTCTCGGGGGTAGGCATTCAGAGACACTGCAGGAGCTGGCTGCCGGGCGTGGCGGTACCCAGGGCCCTCGAGGGCACCAGGTGGAGGGCCACGTAGCCTGCCTCCCGTAATACACGAATTCCCGGGGATGGTGGTTCCTGGGGTTTGAGGGGGGTCGTTGAGGCCCACACACTTCTAATTTTGTAGGGGGGTTGGACGCGAAAGTGGTGCAAGGGGGTTGTAAATCTGGTACACAGTGTTCTGTTTTACTTTGCTTTCCTTTCTGCCATGTAGAGGAGCCTGGGTAAATATAATGGTTTCTGTACAGTTAGTACCTTTGAACCCTACTCCCAAACAGCTTTCTGCCTGTTACCATAGTAGTAGTTCATGGAGCACTTAAATTAGCACAGATGTTAGAAGTTCACCACACAATGTTGCTAATGGTGTTGTAGTTTTAAAACTTTTTCATAGGAACCGTTAGTTGTAACAGTAGACTCTGATAAAGAGCTGGTAAAAAGTTAGCCTCAGAATTATGCTTCAAATTATAAATATCATTTCTATTGTGGACTGCTACCCTCACAAAAAAAGACGTATGTACTTTTTTAAAATTAACTTTTATTAAAACAATAAATAACTGCAAACATAACTAAGAGATAACAATACAATAAATGACTAGAACCATAACTAACAAAACAATATAATAAACAACATGTGATATGGCCGGAAAATAGAAGTACGGTAGGTAATCTGCAAAACAAAAAAGAAAATTAGTGTTTAAAATTAGATCGATGTGAATAAATGAGGTGAAACATTACAAGTTAAAGTAACACTTGACGATATTTAAATTTTTTTTATATGTGAAGTGTGCCTGATACATTTCACATGTCTTACAGGCTTGCGTTCAAGCGATGTCTGTATAGAAGTGTCTACTGCGTCATATTTACATTACAGATCAACAGGTTTTTAACCCCTTCACTGCAGAGCATATAATCCCCTAATGTGCTGGGGACGGGGGAGCGCGCAGAGCCCCGGTGCTCATGACGAACTCAGCTCGTCATGAGCCACGGTTCTCGTGTGCTCATGATGAGCTGAGCTCGTCACGGCCACACCCATTTTCATAGAACGTTCAGCACAGAAGGGGAATTATTCTCGCATGCGAGCGTTCAAACGGCCGTGACGAGCTCAGCTCGTCATGAGCATGGAGGGGTTAAAATGATTCAGAGATGAGACAGAATTAGGTGAGAGATCAAGTCATTATGCAGGACAATATTCTTTAGGGCTTATTTACAAAACTCTTGTGCCACTTTTGTGTTACTTTTCTCATGTTGAAAGTGACGCAAAACTGCCGAAAGGGGTTTGTAAATATGTATGTATGTATGTATGTGAGTTCTTATATAGCGCTCGATTTTACCCTTGGGCATCTCGGCGCTTGCCTTGGGAACCCGTCCCGGTTTTTTCCCTGTGAGATCACCCATGCTGGGCATCCCCAAGGTGAAAGCCAGGCATCCTGCCGCGGGGGGCCATTGTGGAGATTAAGCAAGCTTGTTGCCCAGAGCTGCATAGTGTGAACTCGTGCTTAGAATGGGCACCGAAGCGAGAATTATCGAGTCCGTGGACAATTGGGTTCAGGACCCTGCCGCGTCGGGAATCGAACCCTGGTCCGGGGTCTGACCTCAGCTTCAGGGTATGCCTCCTCTAACCAGTGAGCCACACTTCTCCACTCTCCACTTCTCTAAATAAGCTCTTTTATTTCTAATGCATTTAATCAGAGGTATTGTATATCTAGGCCTTTCTGCTTACTTTGTTTAAACACTGTGAGCAGCAGAGTTCACAACTTGTACTCAGCTAAGGTTGTACACGTCAGAGTGGACACTAGCGTCCATAACTTTAAAAGAGAAAGAGAAATAATGTGAGAGAGAGTGAGAGAGAGAACGAGAGAGAAAAGGACATTAAAACTGTGAGAGAGAGAAAGTTATAGATGGAGCAGATTTACAAACCCAGCCTCCACCCCCATGGACCGTCTTCCCCGTTGTTGCAACCTCCTTTGATATGCCTTATCAATCAAATCTCTTCACTTGACCTTGGGTGTACCCACTCTCAAAACGCTTCCACTGGCCATTGTACATGCAGACTTTGGTCCACCCTTTTTATCCAATTTTGCACTGTCAGATATAACGTCCTACCTGTGGTCTTTATCTCCTACTTTCTCCTTTCAAATTCTCTTGGAAAGACCTTATGAAGCCTTCAAGAAAAAAAGTAAGAAGGCTGGGAAACCACTTTATATGTGAGTTCTGTATGCCATCCTAATACCCAATCATGAAATTTCTTGCTTGCTACTTTTCTGTAATGCACTTCAGTTGCAGTGTTCATTCTTGTCTGGCTGTGTGCATTACGACAATATTGAATGTTTTGAAATTAATTTCCACAAGTTTTAAAAAAGGTGAATGCAAGAAAAGTTACTTGACGCATATGCAAGACTGCTTTCAAGAGGAGACCGCAATAAAAAGTACTGGTTTGGAACTGCAAGTATGGGGAAGCACTTGCAGATCAAGCATCCGGTCAACTTTGCAAGGGAAGAGTTAGGGAGATTGAGAGAGGCTCCTCCTGCTTCATGAGAAGGCCCAAGTACCAGTGGAGCAACACTGTCAACCTCAACTGCACAGCCTTATATTCATCCCCAATTTAGAACCCTTTAAGAGAAAAAGTAAGAAGGTTGGGAACTCTGTATGCCATCCTAATACCTAATCATCCATTAGTTAAACAGAGATCCACCCTGTATCAATCAGACCCATCCGTACAAGTGTGAATTGAAGATTATCTGCCACCAAAACCCCTCAAGTACTTATATCCGTTACTTTTTAACTTCGTCCACTAGTAATATTGAGAGTATTTACCTTAACGTTATCCATTAAAAATTTGTGAATCTTTTTGGCTCCATACAGTAGAGAAAGACTAGTATGTTCCATGTTTGAGACATCGGTGTAATGAACTAGAACAGGAGGATATACATTATTCAATTTCGGCAATTGGCTCATGACTTATGTAACATTCTGCAAACTGAAAAAAGAGTTAAAAATGTATGTTGTACAAATGTCCAAGTTCATTTTAATGTACATAAAAACAATTGTTCTCAGCAGGATTGGGTTGAAAAGCAATCATCAGAGGTTTCAAACCAACCGCGTTAGGACCATACTAGTGGTTAGACAAAATCATATGCGAATACTAATATGCTTCCGATGAGCACTATGGACGCCCTCTTTCCTATTTACAACTATTCTAAAAAAACAGTTATTAAAGTAATGTATCTTCCACAAATTAATGTTTTTGGAGGTATCATTATCAGCATGCAAAAACACCACAATTGAAGCTGTTCTGTTAAATCTTTGGTTAGATCCTATCACTAACTGCCATTGGTCATATTCGGGAAGCTTCAATATCTGTAGGAAAACCTTTTAGAGACATACGAATGGTTATGTTAAATATTTTGCTTTGAGTAAACATGTCGAGATTATAAGTTGTACGTAAAGGCATTTTGCTAGCATTATTGACTAATTTTACAAGCTTTTATTGCATATCGGCAATATGGTACGGTCCAGTAAACTTATGCTCCAAAATGTTTGTAAAAGCTTAGATAACTCTCAATTAACATAAAAAAATAGGTATAATTATATTTGGCAAGCAAAATAGGAAATATCATTGCATTATACAAATGTTAGGCAGAAAAACCGAAGACACTAACAAGATTCATCAGTTTTTCTTTGGGCGGCAGTTACAAATACGATATCGTACATTATCCTTTTTGCAGTCTGATCTATATACAAGCAACAGTTTAAAATAGCACTATGATGGTACAGTCCTGAGGAAGACACACCTTAGTGTCGAAACGCGTAGACAGGAAACCATCCAACAGTTTTTATATGTAACTAATGTTGTATATATGAAGTTATGCATATGCTATAATGCTGGAATATTTTATCATGTGTTTATAAATATATACCGATTTTATCAAATATTATGTTTTGTATGAGGAATTAAAATGTATTCCATGTGTAAAAACAGGAGTTGACTATTATTGTTTTGTATGTGGCATATGCTACCTCTAATGTGCTAGTAGGTATTGGTATTTTGCCTGGGTACTTTTGTTCGCACATATTAATTACCCTGACCCAGGAAATTGATTCTTATCAGGGGGTCCTTGTTGTCTCACGTATTCCCAGAAACAGCAGCCACCAAGGCAAGTTAATCTACATACAAGAGCTGGAAACCGTGATAAAATACACTATTGGTGAAAACATTACTTTTGCAATGCATGGGGCATGTGACGCACTACTTACAGGAGAAAAACGACATCTCATTAACTTGAACAGCACATAGCACACTGTTGCGGGAACGGCCACGTGGCGCTTGGCAAATTAAATAAACAGAGCAGAATTAAGTGATTTGCACAGAAACAAAAGTTACAAAGTCAACTTTAACGATATAAAAAAGCAGTAAAGCGTGCTTAAAAACAGCATTCCCAAATCGAACAAAAATTTGCATTTACGCGTTATTTAAAGATCGTTCAGATTAATTAATTTAATTACTCTTAAAAAAGTGCTCACATACGAAGAAGTGGATACAAACACTATCAATGGCTGTGATTGCAAAATAGGAAAAGTTTGAGAAGGTTGGCAGGTTATAAATGCTTTGCAGAACGATGATTGGTTGAGCATGATGTCACTGGGTGTGGGAGCTGTGATTTGGCATGTTGTAATTGAGCATGCAAAAATAAAATGAAATACGTTAGGGGTACATAGCCAGATGGTGGGACGTATTGTGTGCATGCATAACATTAACACGCATGCGCTACCACAAACATGCATGCGCAAAGTGAAGGCAACTGCTAGGGGGTGCATACACAGATGGAGTTCGGATGTCGATAGAACACCGGCTCCTGCAGGAGGCAGGGAGCCAGCGGGACCGTGGGGGGATTGGGGACCATCCAACGGTCCCCAACGGTGACGGTCAGAATACATTTTTAAAAAAGGATTTGGTGTCTCCGGTTGACACCAAATCCATTTTTTGAATAAGTACTGTCACAATCCTTTAGCCCACTTGGGCGAGACCAACATAATTATATGAAGGATTTTCTTTCATTAATTTATGGACATAACATAGTATTAGCCCACTGGGGCAAGACCTATTTTGTTTAAAATTGTTTAAATATGTATATTGTGACATTACGTGCGTTCATGAATTTGCACCACTCTAAGATGGCGGCCAAAAGTAGGTCGGGAGTGACCAACAATAGTCCCCTTTCTATGTATATTGTTTTGATATGTAAATAGCACTTTGCATTGATCACTTTCACCGTGACCAAGCCTTAGTGGCGAAACGCGTCGGTAGGGAGCTGCTGATTTTGTGCCTCAAATAAATACACTTTAAGCATCCAGAAAGCAGCCTGTGTATTTCTTCGTGTTGGGAGAAATTTTGTTCGCATAAATTAAGGGTGTCCGGCACCCACACAGGCTCGCCGTGCTACGAGACGAGGAACAGCCGGGAATGCTGTTTGTTTAAGCTACTAAATGTTCCTTGTTTCCTGCAAACGGACTCCGCGTCAAGAACCTCAGGAGCAGCGAACGGCTATGAGATTTGCATGAGGCGGCGGAGAGCAAGTTCAGAGTTTGGTAACGTTGAATTGCAAACGTACCAGTGAGATGGCGGCGAGAACCTGAAAGGCAACTCCATTTCGGCAACTTCGCGGTGAGAAACGCGGAAAGTGCTTTGATTAGGGGTTCGGGCATGCTGTGAACTTGTTCCGTTTGCGGTAACGGAGTAGACTCAAAGCGGGGACTCAACAGCTTTTGTCTACATCTGGATGCTACACGCGCTGGGAGCAGCGCTATAATTAGAGGCAGGCACGAAGGATGGCAGCTCGTTTTGAAGCAAAGAGGAAAGAGATATCAGACCGGCTATTCTTTACTGACCCCATTACTGTAACCAACGCTGAAGGGCAACAGCAGGGGGAACATGTACTATTAACCAACAAAGTCAAAATTAAGCAGTTATTTGACAAACTTGATAAATTGCATCGCAAAGAGGTGGCCAAGTGGTGGGAAGCAGAATCACTACAGAAATACTTAGATGTGCAACGAGTACCAAGAGGGTTAAGAATCTATACCATTCCCACGTTTGAAAATCCTGACCCAGAGATGCTAGAGGAATGGTCATGTAATTCGAAGGACTGCTCAGCAACAATGATGCGAATCCTGATTAAATATGCTATAAAGGACAGAGCTAAATTATTAGAACAAATTGATGAAGTATTGTCTGATCTAGCTAAATTAACTACTCAGGAGAAAATTCAAGACTTCATGACGAAACTAGAAGGGCGTCTCAAAAAACTTGAAGATGAAATAACAGCGAAGAAACAACGTAAATTTATAAGGGATTTTAAAGATTATCAAACGGGCAGAACCCTGACATTCCACAAGAAATATGATTATTTGTTTCAAAAAGCCAGTGCCAATTCAAATGAAAATACCAAAGCCAACACTACAGTGGAAGGGGAAAGTACTGCCCCTGAAGAAAGTGACGCATCAGATGTCAACCTTTCTGATGCAGCAGGGAGCACAACAGGGACACCAATGCGTGGATTGGGCAGAGGCAGGATTAACTTCTTGACACAATTCCAAATGCTGAATAAAGCCAAACAAAATCAACAAGGTGGACAAGAGGACCAGGATTTTCACAGGGGCCGAGGACGAAACTTTCGAGGCAAAACCGGAGGATTCAGAGGAACCAAAAAGCAAGGAGAAGAAAGAAAAGGAGATTCCAACACACCCGCACCTATGCAGACAAGAGCAAGAAAAGGGACAAGATGACTGTAGTCAATCTCTCCAAACGTGAGTTAAATAATTTTGAAATTGACTTATTGGCTTTGGGTCTGTCATTTTGCCCTATGCGCAAGATGGACTATGTACAAACGCGCATAGATACATTTTGTTTTATTCGTAAATTAAAACTAAAAAAATGGTTCCAATTCCATGCACCCAATCTGGCAAGAGATGTTGAAGTAGACCCTGTAGAAAGCTTGACTGTACATAATATGGAAACCATATACAGCGCATCAGGGCTAGACGCACCATGTGATTCTATTTCTAATTTTGACAATGGAGAATTGATAACAGATGAACCGTGTAAAAGTGGTTTTAAACCAAAATCAACATTCGTACCGGTGATCCAAAGTGATGCCATTGATGTTTTTGAACGGAGTGTCACCAGAGACTTGAAAAAAATACGTTACTGTACCAAAGGTTTGGCAAAACAGAATTTGTCTAGAGAACAATGTGAGGCACTTGACTCCCTTAGAAATGACGATTCTATTGTAATCCGTCAATCGGATAAGGGGGGTAACGTGGTGGTGTGGGGAAAGACTGAGTATTTAACTGAAGGCCTCAAACAGTTAGGAGATACACAATGCTATCGCAAAGCGACTGTTGAAGAGTTACAAATTTCACATGAGACATATGATGAAATGCTTTTGAATTGGCATGAAAGTGGTATTTTGGAGAAGGGTGAATATTTGGGACTGAGTTGTAAGTATCCAAAAACACCGGTCCTATACCTTTTACCAAAACTGCACAAAGACCCACTAGTTCCACCAGGTAGACCCATTGTGTCCTCTATGGGGTCGCAATTGGAAACAACATCTAAATATATAGATTATTATCTGAGACCTTTTGTAATGTCTTTACCTGCATATCTCAGAGACACTATGCATTTCCTGAATTTGATTCACGATCTAGCCTGGGAACCTGACTACCTTCTGATCACCATGGATGTGACCAGTTTGTATACATCCATTAAGCATGATACTGGCATTCTTGCAATAAGACATTTCCTGAGAGCAAGATCAATCAACACTTTGACACATACTGAAATGTTGGTTGATATGACACACCACTGCTTAACTAACAACTTTTTCTATTTTAATGACTAACTATACAGGCAGACACAAGGGACGGCGATGGGCACCTGCTTCGCCCCCAGCTACGCGAATTTATTCATGGGCTGGTGGGAGGAGCAGGTGTCCAGTAGCCAAGGTGACCAGGGTAAGAGGGTGATACTTTGGACCCGTTTCATAGACGATATCTTCTGCATCTGGAAGGGAGATGAAACAAGTGCCAGGAGATATATTGCAAACCTTAACAACAATGAATTAAATATCAAATTAACATCCCAGATCAGTAAGGAGAAGGTCATCTTTCTTGATACACAGGTGGAGGTTAAAAATAACAAACTAATCACTAGCCTCCACAGAAAAGAAACTGCGGGAAACAGCCTATTATTTGCTACCAGTGCGCATCCTTACAGTCTCATTCAAAGCATCCCCTAGGGGGAATTGCTAAGAGCTAAAAGGAATAACAGCAGCAGCACTGATTTTGAAACGGAAAAATCCGTGATGATAGACCGTTTCAAAGAAAGAGGATATTCTGATAAAACTATCAGACAAGCTGTTGAAAGAGTCAACAAAAGTAGTAAGAACAGATCTGCTAGTTCCCAAGCAAAAACCAATGAATGTGGAAGAAGAGACAGTGAGGTTTATCACCACATACTCAGGTCAGGCATATAAGGTGCGAAAAATACTGACTAAAAATTGGCCAATTTTAACCACTGATACTTTTTTAAGTAAACATGTGAAGGAACATCCGCAGATTACTTTTCGCAAAGGGAAATCCTTGAAAGATGACCTGAGTAAAAATATGGTTTCATCCAGAAAGGAAATACAAAACAAAAGTCTCGCTGGTTTTGAGTGTTGTATGAAATGTAAAGCCTGCAAGGGAAGTTCTAACTGTAAAAAAGTTAAAGTACCTAATAGTTCCAGATTGTTCACCATCATGGGTCCCTTTGACTGCAATACCGAATATTGTGTGTATTGTCTTATCTGTCCCTGTGGGAAGTTCTATATTGGAAGCACCAAACATAGGGCCAAGATCAGGATATTGGAGCACAAACGAGCAATTAGAAATAACAACGAACAATATCCTGTTGCTCGACACTTTAAGACACACCACAATCAAAATGACAATCTATTGAAATATGTGGTACTTGATGAAGTCAAACAGAATGTAAGAGGGGGTGATAGACTGCATCAGTTGAGAATTTTGGAATTCAAATTCATCATTGATTTCGAGACATTACATCCCATTGGGATGAATTGTAGTGAAGAACTTGCAGTCCATCTATGATAATGTATATGTAACTGGTCTGATTATCTCGATTTGTTTTTTAACATGTAAATAATTTTGTTATATTTGGTTTTAAAACACACATCTTCTTTTTACATAGGAATGCAGGACCACAAACAACCGGAGACACCAAATCCATTTTTTGAATAAGTATTGTCACAATCCTTTAGCCCACTTGGGCGAGACCAACATAATTATATGAAGGATTTTCTTTCATTAATTTATGGACATAACACAGTATTAGCCCACTGGGGCAAGACCTATTTTGTTTAAAATTGTTTAAATATGTATATTGTGACATTACGTGCGTTCATGAATTTGCACCACTCTAAGATGGCGGCCAAAAGTAGGTCGGGAGTGACCAACAATAGTCCCCTTTCTATGTATATTGTTTTGATATGTAAATAGCACTTTGCATTGATCACTTTCACCGTGACCAAGCCTTAGTGGCGAAACGCGTCGGTAGGGAGCTGCTGATTTCGTGCCTCAAATAAATACACTTTAAGCATCCAGAAAGCAGCCTGTGTATTTGTTCGTGTTGGGAGAAATTTTGTTCGCACATATATATATATATATATATATATATATAATACTTATTAAAATATTCAACCAAACCACATTCACTAGATGATGCCATCAGTGATGTCATCAGTGATGTCATTTGAGATGTCATCAGTGATGTCATCAGTGATGTCACTGACCATGTCATGAATGATGTAATATGTGACATCATCAGCAGTGGATTGCGGGCGCGTGAGTTATAGTTAGTACAACTAACTATAACGGGGGAATTTCAATGGTATTATACGAGTGAAATGTCCGACTAACCATAACACCCCTGAAACCCGTGCTTTTTTCAGTGAATATATATATATATTCCAAGGATAATTCGGCAAGGCGAAGACTTTCTCCAGGCTGCAAATACGGACGCGGACCCAAAATAAGTGCAAATAATGATTTATTTAGTTGCGGTGCTCCCAGTCATCATGACGCGTTTCGCGCTTCACAGAGCGCTTGATCACGTGACACAGTTAGTCACCAGGCATTGGTTTAACCCCTTCCATGCTCATGACAAGGTCAACTCGTCATGGGTTTTACCTGCCCTGTGCTTATGACGAGTTGACCTTGTCATGAACAATGGGAATTGTAAGAATGCAGCACAGGACGGGAAAACCCCTTAGCAGCCAAGGTGTTAAATACACTCAACACATGATTCAGTAAGCCTACAATTAACATAGACATAGAAGAGTTTTCGGCACCCAAAACTACAAAAAACATTTCATCATTTATTATTTGCCCACCTATGGCTTATTTTAAATGTTTTGGCGCCCAAAAGAAAAACAGATTTATTATTCAGCATGTGAGTATCAAAACCATGTCGTAAAAAATTAGTGATAGTGCAATAAACAAAACAGTGTTTTAAATTCCAAATTTTAAAATTCGTTTCTTTTCAAAATGCAGCAAAAGTTCTAGTGTTCATATTGATACATAATATAATGCAATGTAGGTAAATAAACCTGCATTGCCTGGACTTGCCATCAAGTGCATATAATGGAAACGATATGGAGCCCCATATGTTGTAAATGTTCATATGTTGGTCATAAGCACCGAGGCAGGAGAAAAAGTGCGATGTACAAGCTGAATCACCTCATAGGTAAGGGGTTATTGCCAATTATTTGGTTGTCTTTTTGGGGGGGCAACAAATGATACCGGTCAAATACCTTTTCACCCCTATTATGAATTTGATAGCTCAGCCACCGTTCTTGTTATTTTATAAGTAAATGTGCTAATAACGCTTGTGTTTCAGACATGTTGTTATGTTCCATCCGTATAAAACTAACAATCAATGGTAATCAATAAGTATACACAGTCATAGGATTCATAAATAGGCCAAAGAATAAAAAACTTAAAAATTGTTAATTAATGGCTAAAATGAAGTCATAATCAATGTATCTAAAAACCATCACATAAATATGATTGTTAAAAGATGGTAGAATATAAAACAATTATTTCATGATTTATATAAATAACAACCTAAAACACATATGACATGTTAAATAATTTGCTGATCCTATAAAAACCTGTGCAAAATAACATTAAGGCCTTGATTGTTTGTATTACAGGTAAGTGTAAAGGTCCTCCGTGATATTAAGGCCTGAGGGGTGCTTGGTGTTAAGCTCAAGTATATATTGGGTTTCAAGGCGGCGCAATTTATCCTCTCTATTTCCACCCCGCCTGCTGGCCTGTACACAGTCTATTACGAAGTACTTAATTCCACTGCTCTTGGAATTGTGTTTGGCTTTAAAATGTCTCGCGACAGGGTAAGTGTTGTCTTGGTTGTTTATTGCTCTAAGGTGCTGAGACCCTTTAAATTTGTCACTTAGACAGTCAATCACATTGCTACTAAATCCTCTATTCAGACACGTATACATCCACTCAGTCTTCAAGGCAGATTGATATATATATATGCAGACAAAATCCCTTCAAAGAAAAGATCAGAGGACACAGCGGGGATTCTCTTGGCAACCCTTTATTCACGGTGATCGGCATTATGCATTTCGGCGTCTCCGCCTTCCTCAGATGCCTGTGTTCACCAAATTACACTGTCTCCCTCCTTTATTTATTCCACGGCGCTCCCATTGGCTGGAGTGCAGCATGCCCCAAACGTAATTACTTGCAGCTGTAGTACGATGCTGTAGGACACCAAATCCCTGCATGCATTTCTCCGATGAGTATCGGGTGTGGAGCCATGTTATGCTTCTGTAAGCGCTGCTGTGCCCAGTAAAGGAAGGAGAAGGCTAATTGATGCCAAATGTAACTTGTAGTAACTGTGTTCACGGCTGCCTCAAGTCCCCAACGCCTCAACCCCAAACACAAAATCCAAACCGGGCCGTGACAATCAGGTACAGTGATCCTGTGTCCCCGTGCAGTGACGGACTGCTGGCCGCAGCAGCCTCTTGTCTGGTCCGTTTTCGGGGTGGGCCTGCAAAGTCCAATACCTTAGAAGAGCCACGGTGCCAATATTTCTGCAGGCCACTTGAAAAGGCGGGTCCTCTGTACACACGCTACTGGCCAGCGCGTGAATGTATGCAGACAAAATCCCTTCAAAGAAAAGATCAGAGGACACAGCGGGGATTCTCTTGGCAACCCTTTATTCACGGTGATCGGCATTATGCATTTCGGCGTCTCCGCCTTCCTCAGATGCCTGTGTTCACCAAATTACACTGTCTCCCTCCTTTATTTATTCCACGGCGCTCCCATTGGCTGGAGTGCAGCATGCCCCAAACGTAATTACTTGCAGCTGTAGTACGATGCTGTAGGACACCAAATCCCTGCATGCATTTCTCCGATGAGTATCGGGTGTGGAGCCATGTTATGCTTCTGTAAGCGCTGCTGTGCCCAGTAAAGGAAGGAGAAGGCTAATTGATGCCAAATGTAACTTGTAGTAACTGTGTTCACGGCTGCCTCAAGTCCCCAACGCCTCAACCCCAAACACAAAATCCAAACCGGGCCGTGACAATCAGGTACAGTGATCCTGTGTCCCCGTGCAGTGACGGACTGCTGGCCGCAGCAGCCTCTTGTCTGGTCCGTTTTCGGGGTGGGCCTGCAAAGTCCAATACCTTAGAAGAGCCACGGTGCCAATATTTCTGCAGGCCACTTGAAAAGGCGGGTCCTCTGTACACACGCTACTGGCCAGCGCGTGAATGTATGCAGACAAAATCCCTTCAAAGAAAAGATCAGAGGACACAGCGGGGATTCTCTTGGCAACCCTTTATTCACGGTGATCGGCATTATGCATTTCGGCGTCTCCGCCTTCCTCAGATGCCTGTGTTCACCAAATTACACTGTCTCCCTCCTTTATTTATTCCACGGCGCTCCCATTGGCTGGAGTGCAGCATGCCCCAAACGTAATTACTTGCAGCTGTAGTACGATGCTGTAGGACACCAAATCCCTGCATGCATTTCTCCGATGAGTATCGGGTGTGGAGCCATGTTATGCTTCTGTAAGCGCTGCTGTGCCCAGTAAAGGAAGGAGAAGGCTAATTGATGCCAAATGTAACTTGTAGTAACTGTGTTCACGGCTGCCTCAAGTCCCCAACGCCTCAACCCCAAACACAAAATCCAAACCGGGCCGTGACAATCAGGTACAGTGATCCTGTGTCCCCGTGCAGTGACGGACTGCTGGCCGCAGCAGCCTCTTGTCTGGTCCGTTTTCGGGGTGGGCCTGCAAAGTCCAATACCTTAGAAGAGCCACGGTGCCAATATTTCTGCAGGCCACTTATATATATATATATATATATATATATATATATATATATATATATATATATATATATACTTATTAAAATATTGAACCGAACCCCATTCACTAGATGATGTCATTAGTGATGTCATTTGAGATGTCATCAGTGATGTCATCAGTGATGTCACTGACCATGTCATGAATGATGTAATATGTGACATCATCAGCAGTGGATTGCGGGCGCGTGAGTTATAGTTAGTACAACTAACTATAACGGGGGAATTTCAATGTTATTGTACGAGTGAAATGTCCGACTAACTATAACACCCCGGAAACCCGTGCTTTTTTCTGTCAAAATATATATATATATATATATATATATATATATATATTTTTACCACAAAGTTCCGCCAGATTCAGGACCGCACTCCACACCAAGTTGGTTGACAAAACCTTTTTTATTTCGAGGCATACAATTTCTTTTCCCTCATTTCAGTTCCTGGCCTGACGCGTTTCAAAGCGATGTTGCTTCTCTTCAGAGGCCGTGTCTGGCGGGCCGTTTACAAAGTTCACCATATATCCCCTGCGCGTTCACAACAGTTTATTGGCCTCCGGTGTGCCTACCACAATGGTAATCCTTGCTTTTTATGCGCGCTGGGATATGTAGTTTTCTTTTTGTTACTCACACCCTCCAATGGGTTTGTCCGCCGCACTTCATTTAGGAACATTATTTCTCGCCCTCCAGTGGGCTTTGGGAACAGACCTTGTATGCCCATTTTTCAAAACCTGGCACGCCCTTCAGGATGTGGCATTACACGTCCCCGGGACCTTCGTTGCTCACAGGAGGTGCGTCGTCCCCGCGGCCGGTGGCGCCGCGATTGTATTTACCACAAAGCTCCGCCAGATTCAGGACCGCACTCCACACCAAGTTGGTTGACAAAACCTTTTTTATTTCGAGGCATACAATTTCTTTTCCCTCATTTCAGTTCCTGGCCTGACGCGTTTCAAAGTGATGTTGCTTCTCTTCAGAGGCCGTGTCTGGCGGGCCGTTTACAAAGTTCACCATATATCCCCTGCGCGTTCACAACAGTTTATTGGCCTCCGGTGTGCCTACCACAATGGTAATCCTTGCTTTTTATGCGCGCTGGGATATGTAGTTTTCTTTTTGTTACTCACACCCTCCAATGGGTTTGTCCGCCGCACTTCATTTAGGAACATTATTTCTCGCCCTCCAGTGGGCTTTGGGAACAGACCTTGTATGCCCATTTTTCAAAACCTGGCACGCCCTTCAGGATGTGGCATTACACGTCCCCGGGACCTTCGTTGCTCACAGGAGGTGCGTCGTCCCCGCGGCCGGTGGCGCCGCGATTGTATTTACCACAAAGTTCCGCCAGATTCAGGACCGCACTCCACACCAAGTTGGTTGACAAAACCTTTTTTATTTCGAGGCATACAATTTCTTTTCCCTCATTTCAGTTCCTGGCCTGACGCGTTTCAAAGCGATGTTGCTTCTCTTCAGAGGCCGTGTCTGGCGGGCCGTTTACAAAGTTCACCATATATCCCCTGCGCGTTCACAACAGTTTATTGGCCTCCGGTGTGCCTACCACAATGGTAATCCTTGCTTTTTATGCGCGCTGGGATATGTAGTTTTCTTTTTGTTACTCACACTCTCCAATGGGTTTGTCCGCCGCACTTCATTTAGGAACATTATTTCTCGCCCTCCAGTGGGCTTTGGGAACAGACCTTGTATGCCCATTTTTCAAAACCTGGCACGCCCTTCAGGATGTGGCATTACACGTCCCCGGGACCTTCGTTGCTCACAGGAGGTGCGTCGTCCCCGCGGCCGGTGGCGCCGCGATTGTATTTACCACAAAGTTCCGCCAGATTCAGGACCGCACTCCACACCAAGTTGGTTGACAAAACCTTTTTTATTTCGAGGCATACAATTTCTTTTCCCTCATTTCAGTTCCTGGCCTGACGCGTTTCAAAGCGATGTTGCTTCTCTTCAGAGGCCGTGTCTGGCGGGCCGTTTACAAAGTTCACCATATATCCCCTGCCCGTTCACAACAGTTTATTGGCCTCCGGTGTGCCTACCACAATGGTAATCCTTGCTTTTTATGCGCGCTGGGATATGTAGTTTTCTTTTTGTTACTCACACCCTCCAATGGGTTTGTCCGCCGCACTTCATTTAGGAAAAAAAGGGAGTGGTGATGAACAGAGTGTCTGAGTTAAACAGACCACTCTTACCCAGTCCAAAGATCAGGGCTTGATCCATCACCGTTATTTATCTCACTGCCCCATCCCAGCTCAGAACATGGCTATATGCAAATCAGTCTGTCCCTGGCCCAGTGCATCATGGGAACAGGGCAGACTAAACTACCAAGCCAATTCTTCACCAGAAAGGAGACAAGCTACCGGGGACCGGTTTCTGGCATTTCAGCCTTCTTCGGCCCGGCTTGCTTGAATCCTGATGGAGCAGTGAGAAAGGGACTCATGTCTGAGTATACCCTGCCACACCTATAGTGGCCAAAAACGATTTACAAAAAGGGAGTGGTGATGAACAGAGTGTCTGAGTTAAACAGACCACTCTTACCCAGTCCAAAGATCAGGGCTTGATCCATCACCGTTATTTATCTCACTGCCCCATCCCAGCTCAGAACATGGCTATATGCAAATCAGTCTGTCCCTGGCCCAGTGCATCATGGGAACAGGGCAGACTAAACTACCAAGCCAATTCTTCACCAGAAAGGAGACAAGCTACCGGGGACCGGTTTCTGGCATTTCAGCCTTCTTCGGCCCGGCTTGCTTGAATCCTGATGGAGCAGTGAGAAAGGGACTCATGTCTGAGTATACCCTGCCACACCTATAGTGGCCAAAAACGATTTACAAAAAGGGAGTGGTGATGAACAGAGTGTCTGAGTTAAACAGACCACTCTTACCCAGTCCAAAGATCAGGGCTTGATCCATCACCGTTATTTATCTCACTGCCCCATCCCAGCTCAGAACATGGCTATATGCAAATCAGTCTGTCCATGGCCCAGTGCATCATGGGAACAGGGCAGACTAAACTACCAAGCCAATTCTTCACCAGAAAGGAGACAAGCTACCGGGGACCGGTTTCTGGCATTTCAGCCTTCTTCGGCCCGGCTTGCTTGAATCCTGATGGAGCAGTGAGAAAGGGACTCATGTCTGAGTATACCCTGCCACACCTATAGTGGCCAAAAACGATTTACAAAAAGGGAGTGGTGATGAACAGAGTGTCTGAGTTAAACAGACCACTCTTACCCAGTCCAAAGATCAGGGCTTGATCCATCACCGTTATTTATCTCACTGCCCCATCCCAGCTCAGAACATGGCTATATGCAAATCAGTCTGTCCCTGGCCCAGTGCATCATGGGAACAGGGCAGACTAAACTACCAAGCCAATTCTTCACCAGAAAGGAGACAAGCTACCGGGGACCGGTTTCTGGCATTTCAGCCTTCTTCGGCCCGGCTTGCTTGAATCCTGATGGAGCAGTGAGAAAGGGACTCATGTCTGAGTATACCCTGCCACACCTATAGTGGCCAAAAACGATTTACAAAAAGGGAGTGGTGATGAACAGAGTGTCTGAGTTAAACAGACCACTCTTACCCAGTCCAAAGATCAGGGCTTGATCCATCACCGTTATTTAACTCACTGCCCCATCCCAGCTCAGAACATGGCTATATGCAAATCAGTCTGTCCCTGGCCCAGTGCATCATGGGAACAGGGCAGACTAAACTACCAAGCCAATTCTTCACCAGAAAGGAGACAAGCTACCGGGGACCGGTTTCTGGCATTTCAGCCTTCTTCGGCCCGGCTTGCTTGAATCCTGATGGAGCAGTGAGAAAGGGACTCATGTCTGAGTATACCCTGCCACACCTATAGTGGCCAAAAACGATTTACAAAAAGGGAGTGGTGATGAACAGAGTGTCTGAGTTAAACAGACCACTCTTACCCAGTCCAAAGATCAGGGCTTGATCCATCACCGTTATTTATCTCACTGCCCCATCCCAGCTCAGAACATGGCTATATGCAAATCAGTCTGTCCCTGGCCCAGTGCATCATGGGAACAGGGCAGACTAAACTACCAAGCCAATTCTTCACCAGAAAGGAGACAAGCTACCGGGGACCGGTTTCTGGCATTTCAGCCTTCTTCGGCCCGGCTTGCTTGAATCCTGATGGAGCAGTGAGAAAGGGACTCATGTCTGAGTATACCCTGCCACACCTATAGTGGCCAAAAACGATTTACAAAAAGGGAGTGGTGATGAACAGAGTGTCTGAGTTAAACAGACCACTCTTACCCAGTCCAAAGATCAGGGCTTGATCCATCACCGTTATTTATCTCACTGCCCCATCCCAGCTCAGAACATGGCTATATGCAAATCAGTCTGTCCCTGGCCCAGTGCATCATGGGAACAGGGCAGACTAAACTACCAAGCCAATTCTTCACCAGAAAGGAGACAAGCTACCGGGGACCGGTTTCTGGCATTTCAGCCTTCTTCGGCCCGGCTTGCTTGAATCCTGATGGAGCAGTGAGAAAGGGACTCATGTCTGAGTATACCCTGCCACACCTATAGTGGCCAAAAACGATTTACAAAAAGGGAGTGGTGATGAACAGAGTGTCTGAGTTAAACAGACCACTCTTACCCAGTCCAAAGATCAGGGCTTGATCCATCACCGTTATTTATCTCACTGCCCCATCCCAGCTCAGAACATGGCTATATGCAAATCAGTCTGTCCCTGGCCCAGTGCATCATGGGAACAGGGCAGACTAAACTACCAAGCCAATTCTTCACCAGAAAGGAGACAAGCTACCGGGGACCGGTTTCTGGCATTTCAGCCTTCTTCGGCCCGGCTTGCTTGAATCCTGATGGAGCAGTGAGAAAGGGACTCATGTCTGAGTATACCCTGCCACACCTATAGTGGCCAAAAACGATTTACAAAAAGGGAGTGGTGATGAACAGAGTGTCTGAGTTAAACAGACCACTCTTACCCAGTCCAAAGATCAGGGCTTGATCCATCACCGTTATTTATCTCACTGCCCCATCCCAGCTCAGAACATGGCTATATGCAAATCAGTCTGTCCCTGGCCCAGTGCATCATGGGAACAGGGCAGACTAAACTACCAAGCCAATTCTTCACCAGAAAGGAGACAAGCTACCGGGGACCGGTTTCTGGCATTTCAGCCTTCTTCGGCCCGGCTTGCTTGAATCCTGATGGAGCAGTGAGAAAGGGACTCATGTCTGAGTATACCCTGCCACACCTATAGTGGCCAAAAACGATTTACAAAAAGGGAGTGGTGATGAACAGAGTGTCTGAGTTAAACAGACCACTCTTACCCAGTCCAAAGATCAGGGCTTGATCCATCACCGTTATTTATCTCACTGCCCCATCCCAGCTCAGAACATGGCTATATGCAAATCAGTCTGTCCCTGGCCCAGTGCATCATGGGAACAGGGCAGACTAAACTACCAAGCCAATTCTTCACCAGAAAGGAGACAAGCTACCGGGGACCGGTTTCTGGCATTTCAGCCTTCTTCGGCCCGGCTTGCTTGAATCCTGATGGAGCAGTGAGAAAGGGACTCATGTCTGAGTATACCCTGCCACACCTATAGTGGCCAAAAACGATTTACAAAAAGGGAGTGGTGATGAACAGAGTGTCTGAGTTAAACAGACCACTCTTACCCAGTCCAAAGATCAGGGCTTGATCCATCACCGTTATTTATCTCACTGCCCCATCCCAGCTCAGAACATGGCTATATGCAAATCAGTCTGTCCCTGGCCCAGTGCATCATGGGAACAGGGCAGACTAAACTACCAAGCCAATTCTTCACCAGAAAGGAGACAAGCTACCGGGGACCGGTTTCTGGCATTTCAGCCTTCTTCGGCCCGGCTTGCTTGAATCCTGATGGAGCAGTGAGAAAGGGACTCATGTCTGAGTATACCCTGCCACACCTATAGTGGCCAAAAACGATTTACAAAAAGGGAGTGGTGATGAACAGAGTGTCTGAGTTAAACAGACCACTCTTACCCAGTCCAAAGATCAGGGCTTGATCCATCACCGTTATTTATCTCACTGCCCCATCCCAGCTCAGAACATGGCTATATGCAAATCAGTCTGTCCCTGGCCCAGTGCATCATGGGAACAGGGCAGACTAAACTACCAAGCCAATTCTTCACCAGAAAGGAGACAAGCTACCGGGGACCGGTTTCTGGCATTTCAGCCTTCTTCGGCCCGGCTTGCTTGAATCCTGATGGAGCAGTGAGAAAGGGACTCATGTCTGAGTATACCCTGCCACACCTATAGTGGCCAAAAACGATTTACAAAAAGGGAGTGGTGATGAACAGAGTGTCTGAGTTAAACAGACCACTCTTACCCAGTCCAAAGATCAGGGCTTGATCCATCACCGTTATTTATCTCACTGCCCCATCCCAGCTCAGAACATGGCTATATGCAAATCAGTCTGTCCCTGGCCCAGTGCATCATGGGAACAGGGCAGACTAAACTACCAAGCCAATTCTTCACCAGAAAGGAGACAAGCTACCGGGGACCGGTTTCTGGCATTTCAGCCTTCTTCGGCCCGGCTTGCTTGAATCCTGATGGAGCAGTGAGAAAGGGACTCATGTCTGAGTATACCCTGCCACACCTATAGTGGCCAAAAACGATTTACAAAAAGGGAGTGGTGATGAACAGAGTGTCTGAGTTAAACAGACCACTCTTACCCAGTCCAAAGATCAGGGCTTGATCCATCACCGTTATTTATCTCACTGCCCCATCCCAGCTCAGAACATGGCTATATGCAAATCAGTCTGTCCCTGGCCCAGTGCATCATGGGAACAGGGCAGACTAAACTACCAAGCCAATTCTTCACCAGAAAGGAGACAAGCTACCGGGGACCGGTTTCTGGCATTTCAGCCTTCTTCGGCCCGGCTTGCTTGAATCCTGATGGAGCAGTGAGAAAGGGACTCATGTCTGAGTATACCCTGCCACACCTATAGTGGCCAAAAACGATTTACAAAAAGGGAGTGGTGATGAACAGAGTGTCTGAGTTAAACAGACCACTCTTACCCAGTCCAAAGATCAGGGCTTGATCCATCACCGTTATTTATCTCACTGCCCCATCCCAGCTCAGAACATGGCTATATGCAAATCAGTCTGTCCCTGGCCCAGTGCATCATGGGAACAGGGCAGACTAAACTACCAAGCCAATTCTTCACCAGAAAGGAGACAAGCTACCGGGGACCGGTTTCTGGCATTTCAGCCTTCTTCGGCCCGGCTTGCTTGAATCCTGATGGAGCAGTGAGAAAGGGACTCATGTCTGAGTATACCCTGCCACACCTATAGTGGCCAAAAACGATTTACAAAAAGGGAGTGGTGATGAACAGAGTGTCTGAGTTAAACAGACCACTCTTACCCAGTCCAAAGATCAGGGCTTGATCCATCACCGTTATTTATCTCACTGCCCCATCCCAGCTCAGAACATGGCTATATGCAAATCAGTCTGTCCCTGGCCCAGTGCATCATGGGAACAGGGCAGACTAAACTACCAAGCCAATTCTTCACCAGAAAGGAGACAAGCTACCGGGGACCGGTTTCTGGCATTTCAGCCTTCTTCGGCCCGGCTTGCTTGAATCCTGATGGAGCAGTGAGAAAGGGACTCATGTCTGAGTATACCCTGCCACACCTATAGTGGCCAAAAACGATTTACAAAAAGGGAGTGGTGATGAACAGAGTGTCTGAGTTAAACAGACCACTCTTACCCAGTCCAAAGATCAGGGCTTGATCCATCACCGTTATTTATCTCACTGCCCCATCCCAGCTCAGAACATGGCTATATGCAAATCAATCTGTCCCTGGCCCAGTGCATCATGGGAACAGGGCAGACTAAACTACCAAGCCAATTCTTCACCAGAAAGGAGACAAGCTACCGGGGACCGGTTTCTGGCATTTCAGCCTTCTTCGGCCCGGCTTGCTTGAATCCTGATGGAGCAGTGAGAAAGGGACTCATGTCTGAGTATACCCTGCCACACCTATAGTGGCCAAAAACGATTCAGAAAAGGGGGTGGTAATGAACAGAGTGTCTGAATTAAGCATACCACTCTTACCCAGTCCAAAGATCAGGGCTTGATCCATCACCGTTATTTATCTCACTGCCCCATCCCAGCTCAGAACCTGGCTATATGCAAATCAGTCTGTCCCTGGCCCAGTGCATCATGGAACAGGGCAGACTAAACTACCAAGCCAATTCTTCACCAGAAAGGAGACAAGCTACCGGGGACCGGTTTCTGGCACTGGGCCAGGGACAGACTAATTTGCATATAGCCAGGTTCTGTAGCTGGGATGGTGCAGTGAGCTAAAAAACGGTGTTGGATTAAACCCTGATCTCTTGACTGGGTGAGAGTATTCTGCTTAATTCAGAAACTCTGTCCATCACCACCCCCTGTTGTTTAATTATTTTGTCCACCATAAGCGTGGAAGGGTATACTCAGATGTGAGTCCCTTGCTCATTGCACCATCAGGATTCAAGCAAGCCGGGCCGAAGACGGCTGAAATGCCAGAAACCGGTCCCCGGTAGCTTGTTTCCTTCCCAGTGAAAGAATTGGCTTGGTAGTTTGGTTTGCCCTGTTCCCATGATGCACTGGGCCAGGGACAGACTAATTTGCATATAGCCAGGTTCTGTAGCTGGGATGGTGCAGTGAGCTAAAAAACGGTGTTGGATTAAACCCTGATCTCTTGACTGGGTGAGAGTATTCTGCTTAATTCAGAAACTCTGTCCATCACCACCCCCTGTTGTTTAATTATTTTGTCCACCATAAGCGTGGAAGGGTATACTCAGATGTGAGTCCCTTGCTCATTGCACCATCAGGATTCAAGCAAGCCGGGCCGAAGACGGCTGAAATGCCAGAAACCGGTCCCCGGTAGCTTGTTTCCTTCCCAGTGAAAGAATTGGCTTGGTAGTTTGGTTTGCCCTGTTCCCATGATGCACTGGGCCAGGGACAGACTAATTTGCATATAGCCAGGTTCTGTAGCTGGGATGGTGCAGTGAGCTAAAAAACGGTGTTGGATTAAACCCTGATCTCTTGACTGGGTGAGAGTATTCTGCTTAATTCAGAAACTCTGTCCATCACCACCCCCTGTTGTTTAATTATTTTGTCCACCATAAGCGTGGAAGGGTATACTCAGCGATGTTGCTTCTCTTCAGAGGCCGTGTCTGGCGGGCCGTTTACAAAGTTCACCATATATCCCCTGCGCGTTCACAACAGTTTATTGGCCTCCGGTGTGCCTACCACAATGGTAATCCTTGCTTTTTATGCGCGCTGGGATATGTAGTTTTCTTTTTGTTACTCACACCCTCCAATGGGTTTGTCCGCCGCACTTCATTTAGGAACATTATTTCTCGCCCTCCAGTGGGCTTTGGGAACAGACCTTGTATGCCCATTTTTCAAAACCTGGCACGCCCTTCAGGATGTGGCATTACACGTCCCCGGGACCTTCGTTGCTCACAGGAGGTGCGTCGTCCCCGCGGCCGGTGGCGCCGCGATTGTATTTACCACAAAGCTCCGCCAGATTCAGGACCGCACTCCACACCAAGTTGGTTGACAAAACCTTTTTTATTTCGAGGCATACAATTTCTTTTCCCTCATTTCAGTTCCTGGCCTGACGCGTTTCAAAGCGATGTTGCTTCTCTTCAGAGGCCGTGTCTGGCGGGCCGTTTACAAAGTTCACCATATATCCCCTGCCCGTTCACAACAGTTTATTGGCCTCCGGTGTGCCTACCACAATGGTAATCCTTGCTTTTTATGCGCGCTGGGATATGTAGTTTTCTTTTTGTTACTCACACCCTCCAATGGGTTTGTCCGCCGCACTTCATTTAGGAACATTATTTCTCGCCCTCCAGTGGGCTTTGGGAACAGACCTTGTATGCCCATTTTTCAAAACCTGGCACGCCCTTCAGGATGTGGCATTACACGTCCCCGGGACCTTCGTTGCTCACAGGAGGTGCGTCGTCCCCGCGGCCGGTGGCGCCGCGATTGTATTTACCACAAAGTTCCGCCAGATTCAGGACCGCACTCCACACCAAGTTGGTTGACAAAACCTTTTTTATTTCGAGGCATACAATTTCTTTTCCCTCATTTCAGTTCCTGGCCTGACGCGTTTCAAAGCGATGTTGCTTCTCTTCAGAGGCCGTGTCTGGCGGGCCGTTTACAAAGTTCAGTTCAGTGATGTCATCAGTGATGTCACTGACCATGTCATGAATGATGTAATATGTGACATCATCAGCAGTGGATTGCGGGCGCGTGAGTTATAGTTAGTACAACTAACTATAACAGGGAATTTCAATGGTATTGTACGAGTGAAATGTCCGACTAACTATAACACCCCGGAAACCCGTGCTTTTTTCAGTCAAAATATATATATATATATATATATATATATATATATATATATATATATATATATATATTACCTACTGGCGGTCGCCAGTAGGTATATATAGTTAGGATTTTTTCTCTATGGAACTTTTGAAAATTCTATGTCTAATAACTTTGGCGTTTGTGGACGGAATCGGCTTAAATTTTCAGGAAAATGGCACATTTTGTTTCCGATCAGCCCCTGAAAATTTGGGGGGGTTTCGTCAAGGGGGGGCCGAGAAAAAAGGGGGGTCCCAAAACGCGTTTTTCCCATTTATTTTTCCATAGGGCGTTTGGCCTCACTTTTAGCTCGAACGGCTGAATGGATTTACACGAAACTTGGCAAAATTGTAGGGACTGTTAGCCCGATGTGCCTTTGCTGGGTCTCAATATATGTGCTCCAGTGGATTTTGAGAAATTAACGTTTAAAAAAACAGATATCTGTGACAGCGTCCCGGATAGCGCTCTAGTTCGCGTACTTTTCGCGTAACGGAGCTTTGCGAAGCGAAGCTGATTGGTTCTCCGGTGTCTGTCAACATTCTAAACAGTCCGGAGCGGCCGCCATCTTGTCTCTCGGTAGGATCGAGAGACAAGAGGAGGCCAAAGCGAAGGGGCAAATGACCATAAGGGGGCATAGTAGATCCTCCCTGACCCCCTAGGTTTGATGTGGAGGCTTTAAAAGGGCCCCGCGGGGCAAAAAAAAAAAAAAGAAAAACGTTTGTCGTCTGTTAACGTTCGATTCGAAGGAAATCAGGAAGTGTTGACCGCCATTTTGACACTGCGAGTAAATATATTGTTAAAAATAATTGTTATAAATTAATCCGTATTGATAAACATTGTCTGCGCCATCTTGCTTTTTTTCCAATGCCACACTTTTGTCGTGCACGGCAGCCATTTTAGATGCCTTGACCAGACCCACTCTCTGAACGCCGCCGATCCTCAGCATGGCTCCCCACCCTCGCAAGCATCTCCCCCACGCACTGGTCACCCCCGCTCTCTGTCTTATGCATGGGCCATAAACCTTCCCCCATCTGCGCTGCTCTTCCCTGAGAATCACACCCTGTGCCCGCCCGACACCACCCTTTCACCCTATTCACTACCGCACCCTCTGACACTCCTCTTCCTCTGTGTCCGATTGTCCAGGCCGGTCCCAGGCTATCACCTAGCCCTGCGGATGTAGTTTATGGCCCCAACTGTAAAGAATCACCCCTCTTCAAAGGAGTTACAGTAGATCAAGGCCCCCACCCCATGAGATCCGTCACACCACACGCATTCCTACTATCTGATAACGATCCTGTATTGTCATTGGGGAGGGGATTCTCACTGTAAGGGTGTGTGGGACCGAGCCTGAAGCGGAAGATTCTAGGGATGCCATTTTGTACATCAAAGTCTTCACAATTATGTGTCACATTAAAAATATATAGCACTCCAACAAAGTAGTAGGATTATAACACTTTAATAACTTATAAATATATACATCGCAACAAAAACAGTAAACACCTTAAATTTTTTTTATTAAAACAGAAGCAACAATGGTCAGTAGCGGTCTGTTGTGCGAATAGTTCCAAGGCAGCACAACGTGCTGAGTTCTGGACGGCACCCAGGTGAAGAACCATCCCTTCTTTAAACCCCATGGTGACCAACTATAGTTTATTCTCTATTTCGTTCCCTTGCCATAACAAAATAAAAGTCTTGGGTTATTTATGGAAGGGAAGACTTTTTGTTTCTTCCAATTTGTTTTTAAAAACAAAGGTTTAAGGAAAGGCAACCCTTAATGTGCATGTTTTCCACAGAAATTTGCCTTTGAAAACTAGAGGCAATAAATAAGGCCGAAATCTGTATTTTGTTTTTGGATACACATGTTATTTGTGTCTGTGTATTCCTTTTTATGCATGACTTTATATGGAATGGTTAAAATAACTTATGATGCAACTTAACAGGAAAGATCACAAACATTCCAATGAGTGCTATGTCCCAGGTTTTACATAAAGTAGTGTTTACCTAGAGTGGTGCTGTGTAGGACACTCTGAATGGAAATTAACCAGAACTATAACCATCTACTTCCAATAATATAACTTTTATGCCCAAATTACGCAAAGATTTAGCTAATCTGCTAAAGGGGGGAGTCGCCATTTCTTTTGATAATTTATTCACCCATCCGTAGCCTCTCTAATCTCCATTACAATGTGTTTGTTGCTGTCGCTAGCTGATGAAAAAACTAAAGTGACAACTTCCTCATCCTTAATTTGTCTTTCTTTGTTCCTTAAGATGTCATCTGTGTCAACCTCTTCCGAGAATGCTGATGCGTTAGGGATTTCCTTGTGTTTCTTAATAGCATTGGTGTCTGCACACTTCTTTGTCAATTCTGTGAACATGACAGCTGCTTCATAGACAGACAATATCTTTGTTAAGTCATTAGTGTTAAGTGTGTCTGAAACTACAGTGCCCTTCTGTTTTACTTTCCTCAGACACTACAGAGTTTTCTGTGTTGTTCTTCTGAGCGACAATTATTCCAGAGGTTTCAGGTTCACTTGTTTTGTCCTGCAGTGAGTTAACAGCTTCAGAGACTTCATGTTTAAAAACGGCGTGGGGCGCCCCGGGGGGGGGGGGGGGGAGGCGGCGTGAATGGGCCTCCCCAGGTGGAGGCTCGTCCGCTGTAGTGGGGCGCCCCTTTACCGTTTCAGTTGCCATTCCGCCTGCTTTTGCTACACTGTGCCTCTTCCGCCATTCAGCTGTTTACCGCCCGCTCTTGCGGCTACAGCGTCTCGCTCACCATGTAGTTGAGTTGCTCCCACTCTTGCGGTGCAGCGATAGGCGGCTGCCACAGGACTCTTAAAATGGCGGCCGGCTCTTCGGATTTGGGCCTGGTCCACTAAAATGGCCCTGGGACACCTTGGAACTCGGACGCTTGTCTGCTAGGGCTTGGGCTCCATTCTCAAAAGCGTCCCCTCAGCCTTGAAGATTCTACAAAAGTCTTGGGGGCCCCCGACTCCCGCAGGCTTCCGGTGGGGAGCGGCTGCCATGATTGCTTGCGGAATGGTCACGACAGAGCTACGAGATGGTGGTGCTCTCATGCTGACGCCAGCTTTAGTCTGAAACATCCAGAAACACTGTAGACTATCAATTCGATGAGTTCCGGTGGAGCCCCAACGTGACCCGGTAGGGAAGAACTTGCCCTCCCCTTTTTTAAGTGATGGTTCTTGTTGCCTGTCCCCTCTGTTGTCATCTAACGGAACCTTTTTTGATTGCCGAGTGAGAAAAAAAAAGGTAGGTCTTTCATCGTTTGGGAAAAAAATTTTTTTAATCCAATGAAAAGTGTTATTTTTAGGTCATATGATCAAGCCTTCCATCATTAGGAAACCAAAAGTAAAATGAACCAATGAAAAGTTTTATAAACAAGTCACATGACCTGTTATGCGGCTTTGGGTTATAAAAAGCATACAAAACCCGTTGGCCCATGAGGCGGCGTCAGTAGCGGACCGATGTGCGAATAGGCCGAAGGCAGCACAACGCGCCGAGATCCGGATGGCACCGAGGTGGTGTCCAGCAAGTTGCACTGGTGTGGCCATCCTACAATGCTGCGCTGAAAGACGGTGTGGGGTGCCCGGGGGGAGGCGGCGCAAACGGCCCTCTTCCGCCTCCCCAGGTGGAGGCACCTCATGTGCAGTGCGACGCCCCTTAGCGTTTCACTCGCCTTCCAGCCGAGTTGCGCCCGCACTTGCTGCTACAGTAGGTCGAAGGCAGCACAACGCGCCGAGATCCGGATGGCACCGAGGTGGTGTCCAGCAAGTTGCCGCACTGGTGTGGCCATCCTACAATGCTGCGCCGAAAGACGGCGTGTCCAGCTGAGTTTCTCCCACTCTTGCGGTACAGTGACTCGAAGGCGCTGAGATCCGGATGGCACCGAGGTGGTGTGTAGCAAGTTTCACTGGTGTGGCCATCCTACAATGCTGCGCCGAAAGACTGCGTGGGGTGCCCTGGGGGGGGGGGGTGTAATTATTTCATAAACATGTACATTAAAAAACTAAATACGCTCCACTGTTTTAGAAAATCTTTACAGCTTGCTAGATCACCCTTTAAAGTTACAACTACGAAAACCTACTTACTTAAGCTGTTGCATTCGGCTTTAAATGTAAAGCATAAGTTCAAGCTAGCATATCATATGTCTAAAAGGTTAAACATAATTGATATGCAAATTTAAATACTACCCTTTCTTAATGGTGACACCTTATCTCTCCTATATCCCACAATTTCCATGAGCAAAGCAAAAGAAATTCTGAGGCCCTGAAGAAATAAGGCTTACTGTGGGGTTCAACTCAATCTGGTGTTTGGGCGCTTCCATGTTTTGGGGTGATATTCTGTGACAGGGTGCAGGCACCAGAAGAATTTTAGCCTAGTTCATCACATTGGAGAATGAGGGTCTGGGTAAATATCTAATCTGGTGAAGAACCATCCCTTCTTTAAACCCCATGGTGACCAACTACAGTTTATTCTCTATTTCGTTCCCTTGCCATAACAAAATAAAAGTCTTGGGTTATTTATGGAAGGGAAGACTTTTTGTTTCTTCCAATTTGTTTTTAAAAACAAAGGTTTAAGGAAAGGCAACCCTTAATGTGCATGTTTTCCACAGAAATTTGCCTATGAAAACTAGAGGCAATAAATAAGGCCGAAATCTGTATTTTGTTTTTGGATACACATGTTATTTGTGTCTGTGTATTCATTTTTATGCATGACTTTATATGGAATGGTTAAAATAACTTATGATGCAACTTAACAGGAAAGATTACAAACATTCCAATGAGTGCTATGTCCCAGGTTTTACATAAAGTAGTATTTACCTAGAGTGGTGCTGTGTAGGACACTCTGAATGGAAATTAACCAGAACTATAACCATCTACTTCCAATAATATAACTTGTATGCCCAAATTACGCAAAGATTTAGCTAATCTGCTAAAGGGGGGAGTCGCCATTTCTTTTGATAATTTATTTACCCATCCGTAGCCTCTCTAATCTCCATTACAATGTGTTTGTTGCTGTTGCTAGCTGATGAAAAAACTAAAGTGACAACTTTCTCATCCTTAATTTGTCTTTCTTTGTTCCTTAAGATGTCATCTGTGTCAATCTCTTCCGAGAATGCTGATGCGTTAGGGATTTCCTTGTGTTTCTTAATAGCATTGGTGTCTGCACACTTCTTTGTCAATTCTGTGAACATGACAGCTGCTTCATAGACAGACAATATCTTTGTTAAGTCATTAGTGTTAAGTGTGTCTGAAACTACAGTGCCCTTCTGTTTTACTTTCCTCAGACACTACAGAGTTTTGTGTGTTGTTCTTCTGAGCGACAATTATTCCAGAGGTTTCAGGTTCACTTGTTTTGTCCTGCAGTGAGTTAACAGCTTCAGAGACTTCATGTTTATTTGCTATGTCCTGCTGTGCGTCAACTTCTTCAGAGACGTCAGCCTCATTTGTTATGTTTGACTATACCCTGGACCGGCCCGGCAGCGCCCAAAATGGCGCCGGTATAAATGGGACTCGTAACTCCTTGTTGTGTACTGGTTGCCCAACCTTGATATCATGAGATACGTATGCAGTTTTGAAGCACATGGCGAGCAGGGACGAGAATTGATTGAACATTTTGACATCCCTATTGATATTAAGTTCTGATGTGTTATTGATTACTGTACTATTGAAAGTTCGAATTAACGTCACCCATGGTACTTGCCCGCAAATGTATATCTAGATAATTTTATTGTAACTGGCCCTGTCGTACTTTAATTATAAAATGTACGTCCACCGATTCCGTAAATGGTAGACACCTTAGTTCTTGCAATCTAATGGGTCGCCCGTTACGTTCTTCTACAGTGTAAATGTGCCCTCATCATATACGATTCCAGTTTGCTCCGTGGCCGGCCCACGTGGTTATAGGCCCGTATTTGTATACTGACATTTTCACAATAAAGGTTTTTTTTAAAAAACATGGTAGTAGTACCTACATTGGTAAAGTTTTGAATAATAGCCACTGTTTTCGAATCAGTAAAAGGCAAGTGAAATAAAGCAGTCCAATTACATGACTGTTAAAAGGTATAATACGCAGGAACGCAGTAAAGAAAAATGGTCAAGGGCTGTTGTGTTTTCTACTCCTGCAACATAAAGTGATCGATAAGAATCTGATATTCATGCCTATCAGTGACTAAGACAGCAGGCCGAGCCTCTTTTGCTCAACGGCTCCCTCATGGGACGAAGAAACGCCCTTTTTCTCGAAAAAGGAATATTTTACTTGCAGGACAGTTGTAAATTTCCCGGGAAAATACATTAGCCTGGAACATTGTAAGTGATAAACTGTAAATGCATCTGGGTCCTTTGCTTTACAAGTCAGAGTGAGAAAAAAAAGGTGGGGCTTTCATCATTTGGGAAAAAAAATTTTTTCGAAAGCAATGAAAAGCGTTATTTTTAGGTCATATAACCAAGCCTTTCATCATTAGAATAACAAAAGTAAAATGAACCAATGAAAAGTTTTATTAACAAGTCACATGACCTGTTATGCTTACGTTACGCGCTGCGCGCCGCGCTCTGGATCGTTTCCGGAAAGCTGCGCCTTGCGCACCGGAGCACTTCCGGGTGCGCTAACGCGGCGCGTCATATGACGCATTACGCGACAACGCAGGTCCAGAATATAGTCAAAATGTCTCCACCAACCAGCGGTCGGAATACAACCCCTTTCAGCAGTCCAAAAAGTTCTGTTAAATGACAAGAGAAGGGACAGGCAACAAGAACAATCAGTCAAAGAGGGGAGGGCAAGTTCTTCTCTACCGGGTCACGTTGGGGCTCCACCGGAACTGATTGAATTGGTAGTTTACAGTGTTTCTGGATGTTTCAGATTGAAAATGGCGTCAGCATGAGAGCACCCAATTCTAAAACAGTAAATGCTTGGATAACAAACAATCAAATGTAGAGGGAAGCAGGCACGACGGGTTACAATGGGGGCAAAGGCTTACGTTACCTACCCTTCACTATCTGCAAAGAGAGAATACTCCTAAAAGAAAAGAGGAGGGGGGTGGCAGCGTTCAAAGCACATCAGCGTGCATAAATACGAAAATGTTTTTACCTACCACGTACTTGACATTTTACAGCTTTTGATATTTGCTATTAAAAAACCATTGAAATTCACTGAAAAAACCATAGGTTATAGACCATATATAGTTAGGAATTAGCATTTACAAAACCTTAATTTACTCGCACAAAACCATAGAAATTCGCATATATAGTTAGTTGCAATAACTATATATCGCGCACCAGCAATCCACTGCTGATGATGTCACATATTACATCATTCATGATATGGTCAGTGACATCACTGATGACATCACTGATGACATCATCCAGTGTTTGTATGTTTCTGTAAAGTTAAAATATGTCTTACATATTGAAGAATGAGTGGATGTATAAGTGTCTGGATGAAGGATTTAGTAGGTGCATGACTGACTGTATGAGAGAATGATTAAATGTGTTTCACTGAGTGCATGGGTTAGTGACTAAACTGTCTTAATTTGTGCATCATTATGTCTGTTGTTCTGTAAACTGCTTAATCAGTAGCTATATGAGTAACTATATGGGTTATTGATTGGTTGCCCAAGTATTTGTATGGGAGACTGAGTATGTGTGTGGGTGGCTGGGAGGTGTATGACTCTGTGCATAGATGTGTGAGCAGTTGATTCACTAGATGTATGGGTTCAAACGTGCATGTGGAAACAGCTGTATGGGCAGTTGACTGTGTGCATGAGTGTATTGGTGAGTGAATGGATATCTCAGTGCTACATGTCAAAGTAAGTACATATGTAAAACACAGTACATGTGAGAGTTGACATATATAAATAACTGAGCATAAGAGCCAGTGAATGTGAGAGTGGCTTTATGAATCATTGAGAACTTGTATCAGAGATTGTATAAGAGAGTAAATATGTGTTAGAATGTTTGAATTAGTAAGGTGTGTATAACTGTATAGTTGAGGAAATGGAGGAGTGATTGATTCTTTTCATGACTGACTAGATGTGTGAGTAACTCCATGGATGAGTGACAGTCTGTGAGTGTCTGTTTACACTGATTGTATCTAAGGTTATATTAGAGTCTGAAGAGGTTCATCGTATTATCACATGAATGATATTATCAGTGATGTGATCGGTAATGTCAAATGAGATGTCATCAGTGATGTCATCAGTGATGTCATCAGTGATGTCACTGACCATGTCATGAATGATGTAATATGTGACATCATCAGCAGTGGATTGCGGGTGCGCGATATATAGTTATTGCAACTAACTATATATGCGAATTTCTATGGTTTTGTGCGAGTAAATTAAGGTTTTGTAAATGCTAATTCCTAACTATATATGGTCTATAACCTATGGTTTTTACAGTGAATATATATATAAATATATATATACATATATATATATTTATAAGTCTCCGACTCGTCGTGGAAGTGCCTAGTTGCACTGACGGGTTTGCAGACAACAAATAACGCCGACGCCAGTCTTCGCTTCAAAAGTGCTTTATTTTCTCGTGGTGGTGCAAGTCATCAGACGCGTTTCGGACATAGCGTCCTTGCTCACTGATGGGGAGAATACGAGCCAACGCCATTAAATACAAGTCGTACAAAAGCGCGCCAATTGCCAAGTATGTACAACAACATAGACATAGGACTGTGCGGTTGAGAGGGTAATACATAGCGATGTTACTCGTGGGCGCCATTTTAAAGCATGTTCGTTATTCAAACTTATACATGTATATCGTAATGAGGGGTCAACAAAGATGAGGTGTCGTTGCCACATTAGCCTAAAATAATCATAAAGTGCTCAAATGCGATATATTACATATACAATAATACGTTTGGATAATTCCATATTAAAATGCAATTGAGATCATGCGTTATTTGATTTTTGTGTGGCAGTCAATAAATGTGTCTCATTGGCACAAATTTCATAAACTGTACAAATACATTTTTACACCTAAGAATAACAAGTCACTCAATGTTAGACTACATAGCTATATACATATAGCGTACAACCACTCTTCAAAATATATGTTCTACTGATCTCTAATAGTTACAATTTATATGTCATATCTGTAATACGATTACAGATTTGTGCAAATTATGATTTTGAGCTAGCATGCTTGTATTATTAAAGTGACGGTGCTCGTAAGTGCTAAGTGCAGATATGGACATACTTATATTTTGTTATGATGTCCTTGAGGTAGTGTGAAGTGTAAGTGATAAAAAATATGAAATTAATTCATATGAATTAAAAGACAATCAATTTCCTTCCTGCCGTTATAAAGCATAGATGTACAGAAGATAGGACAATCTACTTGTTTTAAGAAGATACTGAACTACAGAATATACAGTGGTATTGTAAGGGAGTTGAATATCATAAAGATCCTATAAAGTTTATAAGGTGAATTTACATTTTTGTTTTTCAAACATTATGTTATAGGAAATTATGAAGATCTTCCCCCATGTTCAAACCCCCAGGGGCCTTGCTGTTTAACAGGACAATGTATTTAGATTCTAGCTGCCTGAGACGTTTTTCATTGTCTCCCCCTCTTTTACTAGGGTTGACAGCGTCGATAACAAAATACTTCAGATGGTTAAGGTTCTGTTCATGAACATTCTGAAAATGCCGAGCTACCGGGTAGCTTTGATCAGCATTGATTATGGCCCTAAGATGTTGCAGGATGCGCATATGAACTGGTAATTTTGTGCTTCCAACGTAGATTAGGTCACAACTACATCTTAAAATATATACCGCCAATTCCGTGCGGCAAGTGTAGTGTGCCTTCAATGTAATGGGCATGTTTTCAAATGGGCTAGGATAAGATGTCATGTTTATCCCAAATGTACATGCCCTACATGAACTGCAACGAAAAAACCCTTTGCGTGGGGACAGCCAGTTTTATCTTCTTTGAGTGTCTCTGGGCTATTTGCCACTAAATCATTGTGCATCGCATAGGCACGCTTGTAAGTGACTGTGGGGGTTTTGGGCATGATCTCTTTAAGAACATGGTCGGTGAGGATGATGGGCCATTGCTGTTTGACCAATTTGGTTATTTGGCGTGCTTGGCAGCTGAATCCTGTTATAATTAAACAACAGGGGGTGGTGATGGACAGAGTTTCTGAATTAAGCAGAATACTCTCACCCAGTCAAGAGATCAGGGTTTAATCCAACACTGTTTTTTAGCTCACTGCACCATCCCAGCTACAGAACCTGGCTATATGCAAATTAGTCTGTCCCTGGCCCAGTGCATCATGGGAACAGGGCAAACCAAACTACCAAGCCAATTCTTTCACTGGGAAGGAAACAAGCTACCGGGGACCGGTTTCTGGCATTTCAGCCGTCTTCGGCCCGGCTTGCTTGAATCCTGATGGTGCAATGAGCAAGGGACTCACATCTGAGTATACCCTTCCACGCTTATGGTAGACAAAATAATTAAACAACAGGGGGTGGTGATGGACAGAGTTTCTGAATTAAGCAGAATACTCTCACCCAGTCAAGAGATCAGGGTTTAATCCAACACTGTTTTTTAGCTCACTGCACCATCCCAGCTACAGAACCTGGCTATATGCAAATTAGTCTGTCCCTGGCGCAGTGCATCATGGGAACAGGGCAAACCAAACTACCAAGCCAATTCTTTCACTGGGAAGGAAACAAGCTACCGGGGACCGGTTTCTGGCATTTCAGCCGTCTTCGGCCCGGCTTGCTTGAATCCTGATGGTGCAATGAGCAAGGGACTCACATCTGAGTATACCCTTCCACGCTTATGGTGGACAAAATAATTAAACAACAGGGGGTGGTGATGGACAGAGTTTCTGAATTAAGCAGAATACTCTCACCCAGTCAAGAGATCAGGGTTTAATCCAACACCGTTTTTTAGCTCACTGCACCATCCCAGCTACAGAACCTGGCTATATGCAAATTAGTCTGTCCCTGGCCCAGTGCATCATGGGAACAGGGCAAACCAAACTACCAAGCCAATTTTTTCACTGGGAAGGAAACAAGCTACCGGGGACCGGTTTCTGGCATTTCATCCGTCTTCGGCCCGGCTTGCTTGAATCCTGATGGTGCAATGAGCAAGGGACTCACATCTGAGTATACCCTTCCACGCTTATGGTGGACAAAATAATTAAACAACAGGGGGTGGTGATGGACAGAGTTTCTGAATTAAGCAGAATACTCTCACCCAGTCAAGAGATCAGGGTTTAATCCAACACCGTTTTTTAGCTCACTGCACCATCCCAGCTACAGAACCTGGCTATATGCAAATTAGCCTGTCCCTGGCCCAGTGCATCATGGGAACAGGGCAAACCAAACTACCAAGCCAATTCTTTCACTGGGAAGGAAACAAGCTACCGGGGACCGGTTTCTGGCATTTCAGCCGTCTTCGGCCCGGCTTGCTTGAATCCTGATGGTGCAATGAGCAAGGGACTCACATCTGAGTATACCCTTCCACGCTTATGGTGGACAAAATAATTAAACAACAGGGGGTGGTGATGGACAGAGTTTCTGAATTAAGCAGAATACTCTCACCCAGTCAAGAGATCAGGGTTTAATCCAACACCGTTTTTTAGCTCACTGCACCATCCCAGCTACAGAACCTGGCTATATGCAAATTAGTCTGTCCCTGGCCCAGTGCATCATGGGAACAGGGCAAACCAAACTACCAAGCCAATTCTTTCACTGGGAAGGAAACAAGCTACCGGGGACCGGTTTCTGGCATTTCAGCCGTCTTCGGCCCGGCTTGCTTGAATCCTGATGGTGCAATGAGCAAGGGACTCACATCTGAGTATACCCTTCCACGCTTATGGTGGACAAAATAATTAAACAACAGGGGGTGGTGATGGACAGAGTTTCTGAATTAAGCAGAATACTCTCACCCAGTCAAGAGATCAGGGTTTAATCCAACACTGTTTTTTAGCTCACTGCACCATCCCAGCTACAGAACCTGGCTATATGCAAATTAGTCTGTCCCTGGCCCAGTGCATCATGGGAACAGGGCAAACCAAACTACCAAGCCAATTCTTTCACTGGGAAGGAAACAAGCTACCGGGGACCGGTTTCTGGCATTTCAGCCGTCTTCGGCCCGGCTTGCTTGAATCCTGATGGTGCAATGAGCAAGGGACTCACATCTGAGTATACCCTTCCACGCTTATGGTGGACAAAATAATTAAACAACAGGGGGTGGTGATGGACAGAGTTTCTGAATTAAGCAGAATACTCTCACCCAGTCAAGAGATCAGGGTTTAATCCAACACCGTTTTTTAGCTCACTGCACCATCCCAGCTACAGAACCTGGCTATATGCAAATTAGTCTGTCCCTGGCCCAGTGCATCATGGGAACAGGGCAAACCAAACTACCAAGCCAATTCTTTCACTGGGAAGGAAACAAGCTACCGGGGACCGGTTTCTGGCATTTCATCCGTCTTCGGCCCGGCTTGCTTGAATCCTGATGGTGCAATGAGCAAGGGACTCACATCTGAGTATACCCTTCCACGCTTATGGTGGACAAAATAATTAAACAACAGGGGGTGGTGATGGACAGAGTTTCTGAATTAAGCAGAATACTCTCACCCAGTCAAGAGATAAGGGTTTAATCCAACACCGTTTTTTAGCTCACTGCACCATCCCAGCTACAGAACCTGGCTATATGCAAATTAGCCTGTCCCTGGCCCAGTGCATCATGGGAACAGGGCAAACCAAACTACCAAGCCAATTCTTTCACTGGGAAGGAAACAAGCTACCGGGGACCGGTTTCTGGCATTTCAGCCGTCTTCGGCCCGGCTTGCTTGAATCCTGATGGTGCAATGAGCAAGGGACTCACATCTGAGTATACCCTTCCACGCTTATGGTGGACAAAATAATTAAACAACAGGGGGTGGTGATGGACAGAGTTTCTGAATTAAGCAGAATACTCTCACCCAGTCAAGAGATCAGGGTTTAATCCAACACCGTTTTTTAGCTCACTGCACCATCCCAGCTACAGAACCTGGCTATATGCAAATTAGTCTGTCCCTGGCCCAGTGCATCATGGGAACAGGGCAAACCAAACTACCAAGCCAATTCTTTCACTGGGAAGGAAACAAGCTACCGGGGACCGGTTTCTGGCATTTCAGCCGTCTTCGGCCCGGCTTGCTTGAATCCTGATGGTGCAATGAGCAAGGGACTCAGATTTGAGTATACCCTTCCACGCTTATGGTGGACAAAATAATTAAACAACAAGGGGTGGTGATGGACAGAGTTTCTGAATTAAGCAGAATACTCTCACCCAGTCAAGAGATCAGGGTTTAATCCAACACCGTTTTTTAGCTCACTGCACCATCCCAGCTACAGAACCTGGCTATATGCAAATTAGTCTGTCCCTGGCCCAGTGCATCATGGGAACAGGGCAAACCAAACTACCAAGCCAATTCTTTCACTGGGAAGGAAACAAGCTACCGGGGACCGGTTTCTGGCATTTCAGCCGTCTTCGGCCCGGCTTGCTTGAATCCTGATGGTGCAATGAGCAAGGGACTCACATCTGAGTATACCCTTCCACGCTTATGGTGGACAAAATAATTAAACAACAGGGGGTGGTGATGGACAGAGTTTCTGAATTAAGCAGAATACTCTCACCCAGTCAAGAGATCAGGGTTTAATCCAACACCGTTTTTTAGCTCACTGCACCATCCCAGCTACAGAACCTGGCTATATGCAAATTAGTCTGTCCCTGGCCCAGTGTGTCATGGGAACAGGGCAAACCAAACTACCAAGCCAATTCTTTCACTGGGAAGGAAACAAGCTACCGGGGACCGGTTTCTGGCATTTCAGCCGTCTTCGGCCCGGCTTGCTTGAATCCTGATGGTGCAATGAGCAAGGGACTCACATCTGAGTATACCCTTCCACGCTTATGGTGGACAAAATAATTAAACAACAGGGGGTGGTGATGGACAGAGTTTCTGAATTAAGCAGAATACTCTCACCCAGTCAAGAGATCAGGGTTTAATCCAACACCGTTTTTTAGCTCACTGCACCATCCCAGCTACAGAACCTGGCTATATGCAAATTAGTCTGTCCCTGGCCCAGTGCATCATTTGAACAGGGCAAACCAAACTACCAAGCCAATTCTTTCACTGGGAAGGAAACAAGCTACCGGGGACCGGTTTCTGGCATTTCAGCCGTCTTCGGCCCGGCTTGCTTGAATCCTGATGGTGCAATGAGCAAGGGACTCACATCTGAGTATACCCTTCCACGCTTATGGTGGACAAAATAATTAAACAACAGGGGGTGGTGATGGACAGAGTTTCTGAATTAAGCAGAATACTCTCACCCAGTCAAGAGATCAGGGTTTAATCCAACACCGTTTTTTAGCTCACTGCACCATCCCAGCTACAGAACCTGGCTATATGCAAATTAGTCTGTCCCTGGCCCAGTGCATCATGGGAACAGGGCAAACCAAACTACCAAGCCAATTCTTTCACTGGGAAGGAAACAAGCTACCGGGGACCGGTTTCTGGCATTTCAGCCGTCTTCGGCCCGGCTTGCTTGAATCCTGATGGTGCAATGAGCAAGGGACTCACATCTGAGTATACCCTTCCACGCTTATGGTGGACAAAATAATTAAACAACAGGGGGTGGTGATGGACAGAGTTTCTGAATTAAGCAGAATACTCTCACCCAGTCAAGAGATCAGGGTTTAATCCAACACCGTTTTTTAGCTCACTGCACCATCCCAGCTACAGAACCTGGCTATATGCAAATTAGTCTGTCCCTGGCCCAGTGCATCATGGGAACAGGGCAAACCAAACTACCAAGCCAATTCTTTCACTGGGAAGGAAACAAGCTACCGGGGACCGGTTTCTGGCATTTCAGCCGTCTTCGGCCCGGCTTGCTTGAATCCTGATGGTGCAATGAGCAAGGGACTCACATCTGAGTATACCCTTCCACGCTTATGGTGGACAAAATAATTAAACAACAGGGGGTGGTGATGGACAGAGTTTCTGAATTAAGCAGAATACTCTCACCCAGTCAAGAGATCAGGGTTTAATCCAACACTGTTTTTTAGCTCACTGCACCATCCCAGCTACAGAACCTGGCTATATGCAAATTAGTCTGTCCCTGGCCCAGTGCATCATGGGAACAGGGCAAACCAAACTACCAAGCCAATTCTTTCACTGGGAAGGAAACAAGCTACCGGGGACCGGTTTCTGGCATTTCAGCCGTCTTCGGCCCGGCTTGCTTGAATCCTGATGGTGCAATGAGCAAGGGACTCACATCTGAGTATACCCTTCCACGCTTATGGTGGACAAAATAATTAAACAACAGGGGGTGGTGATGGACAGAGTTTCTGAATTAAGCAGAATACTCTCACCCAGTCAAGAGATCAGGGTTTAATCCAACACCGTTTTTTAGCTCACTGCACCATCCCAGCTACAGAACCTGGCTATATGCAAATTAGTCTGTCCCTGGCCCAGTGCCAGAAACCGGTCCCCGGTAGCTTGTCTCCTTTCTGGTGAAGAATTGGCTTGGTAGTTTAGTCTGCCCTGTTCCATGATGCACTGGGCCAGGGACAGACTGATTTGCATATAGCCAGGTTCTGAGCTGGGATGGGGCAGTGAGATAAATAACGGTGATGGATCAAGCCCTGATCTTTGGACTGGGTTAGAGTGGTATGCTTAATTCACACACTCTGTTCATCACCACCCCCTTTTCTGAATCGTTTTTGGCCACTATAGGTGTGGCAGGGTATACTCAGACATGAGTCCCTTTCTCACTGCTCCATCAGGATTCAAGCAAGCCGGGCCGAAGACGGCTGAAATGCCAGAAACCGGTCCCCGGTAGCTTGTCTCCTTTCTGGTGAAAAATTGGCTTGGTAGTTTAGTCTGCCCTGTTCCCATGATGCACTGGGCCAGGGACAGACTGATTTGCATATAGCCAGGTTCTGAGCTGGGATGGGGCAGTGAGATAAATAACGGTGATGGATCAAGCCCTGATCTTTGGACTGGGTAAGAGTGGTATGCTTAATTCAGACACTCTGTTCATCACCACCCCCTTTTCTGAATCGTTTTTGGCCACTATAGGTGTGGCAGGGTATACTCAGACATGAGTCCCTTTCTCACTGCTCCATCAGGATTCAAGCAAGCCGGGCCGAAGACGGCTGAAATGCCAGAAACCGGTCCCCGGTAGCTTGTCTCCTTTCTGGTGAAGAATTGGCTTGGTAGTTTAGTCTGCCCTGTTCCCATGATGCACTGGGCCAGGGACAGACTGATTTGCATATAGCCAGGTTCTGAGCTGAGATGGGGCAGTGAGATAAATAACGGTGATGGATCAAGCCCTGATCTTTGGACTGGGTAAGAGTGGTATGCTTAATTCAGACACTCTGTTCATCACCACCCCCTTTTCTGAATCGTTTTTGGCCACTATAGGTGTGGCAGGGTATACTCAGACATGAGTCCCTTTCTCACTGCTCCATCAGGATTCAAGCAAGCCGGGCCGAAGACGGCTGAAATGCCAGAAACCGGTCCCCGGTAGCTTGTCTCCTTTCTGGTGAAGAATTGGCTTGGTAGTTTAGTCTGCCCTGTTCCCATGATGCACTGGGCCAGGGACAGACTGATTTGCATATAGCCAGGTTCTGAGCTGGGATGGGGCAGTGAGATAAATAACGGTGATGGATCAAGCCCTGATCTTTGGACTAGGTAAGAGTGGTATGCTTAATTCAGACAGTCTGTTCATCACCACCCCCTTTTCTGAATCGTTTTTGGCCACTATAGGTGTGGCAGGGTATACTCAGACATGAGTCCCTTTCTCACTGCTCCATCAGGATTCAAGCAAGCCGGGCCGAAGACGGCTGAAATGCCAGAAACCGGTCCCCGGTAGCTTGTCTCCTTTCTGGTGAAGAATTGGCTTGGTAGTTTAGTCTGCCCTGTTCCCTTGATGCACTGGGCCAGGGACAGACTGATTTGCATATAGCCAGGTTCTGAGCTGGGATGGGGCAGTGAGATAAATAACGGTGATGGATCAAGCCCTGATCTTTGGACTGGGTAAGAGTGGTATGCTTAATTCAGACACTCTGTTCATTACCACCCCCTTTTCTGAATCGTTTTTGGCCACTATAGGTGTGGCAGGGTATACTCAGACATGAGTCCCTTTCTCACTGCTCCATCAGGATTCAAGCAAGCCGGGCCGAAGACGGCTGAAATGCCAGAAACCGGTCCCCGGTAGCTTGTCTCCTTTCTGGTGAAGAATTGGCTTGGTAGTTTAGTCTGCCCTGTTCCCATGATGCACTGGGCCAGGGACAGACTGATTTGCATATAGCCAGGTTCTGAGCTGGGATGGGGCAGTGAGATAAATAACGGTGATGGATCAAGCCCTGATCTTTGGACTGGGTAAGAGTGGTATGCTTAATTCAGACACTCTGTTCATCACCACCCCCTTTTCTGAATCGTTTTTGGCCACTGTAGGTGTGGGAGGGTATACTCAGACATGAGTCCCTTTCTCACTGCTCCATCAGGATTCAAGCAAGCCGGGCCGAAGACGGCTGAAATGCCAGAAACCGGTCCCCGGTAGCTTGTCTCCTTTCTGGTGAAGAATTGGCTTGGTAGTTTAGTCTGCCCTGTTCCCATGATGCACTGGGCCAGGGACAGATTGATTTGCATATAGCCAGGTTCTGAGCTGGGATGGGGCAGTGAGATAAATAACGGTGATGGATCAAGCCCTGATCTTTGGACTGGGTAAGAGTGGTATGCTTAATTCAGACACTCTATTCATCACCACCCCCTTTTCTGAATCGTTTTTGGCCACTATAGGTGTGGCAGGGTATACTCAGACATGAGTCCCTTTCTCACTGCTCCATCAGGATTCAAGCAAGCCGGGCCAAAGACGGCTGAAATGCCAGAAACCGGTCCCCGGTAGCTTGTCTCCTTTCTGGTAAAGAATTGGCTTGGTAGTTTAGTCTGCCCTGTTCCCATGATGCACTGGGCCAGGGACAGACTGATTTGCATATAGCCAGGTTCTGAGCTGGGATGGGGCAGTGAGATAAATAACGGTGATGGATCAAGCCCTGATCTTTGGACTGGGTAAGAGTGGTATGCTTAATTCAGACACTCTGTTCATCACCACCCCCTTTTCTGAATCGTTTTTGGCCACTATAGGTGTGGCAGGGTATACTCAGACATGAGTCCCTTTCTCACTGCTCCATCAGGATTCAAGCAAGCCGGGCCGAAGACGGCTGAAATGCCAGAAACCGGTCCCCGGTAGCTTGTCTCCTTTCTGGTGAAGAATTGGCTTGGTAGTTTAGTCTGCCCTGTTCCCATGATGCACTGGGCCAGGGACAGACTGATTTGCATATAGCCAGGTTCTGAGCTGGGATGGGGCAGTGAGATAAATAACGGTGATGGATCAAGCCCTGATCTTTGGACTGGGTAAGAGTGGTATGCTTAATTCAGACACTCTGTTCATCACCACCCCCTTTTCTGAATCGTTTTTGGCCACTATAGGTGTGGCAGGGTATACTCAGACATGAGTCCCTTTCTCACTGCTCCATCAGGATTCAAGCAAGCCGGGCCGAAGACGGCTGAAATGCCAGAAACCGGTCCCCGGTAGCTTGTCTCCTTTCTGGTGAAGAATTGGCTTGGTAGTTTAGTCTGCCCTGTTCCCATGATGCACTGGGCCAGGGACAGACTGATTTGCATATAGCCAGGTTCTGAGCTGGGATGGGGCAGTGAGATAAATAACGGTGATGGATCAAGCCCTGATCTTTGGACTGGGTAAGAGTGGTATGCTTAATTCAGACACTCTGTTCATCACCACCCCCTTTTCTGAATCGTTTTTGGCCACTATAGGTGTGGCAGGGTATACTCAGACATGAGTCCCTTTCTCACTGCTCCATCAGGATTCAAGCAAGCCGGGCCGAAGACGGCTGAAATGCCAGAAACCGGTCCCCGGTAGCTTGTCTCCTTTCTGGTGAAGAATTGGCTTGGTAGTTTAGTCTGCCCTGTTCCCATGATGCACTGGGCCAGGGACAGACTGATTTGCATATAGCCAGGTTCTGAGCTGGGATGGGGCAGTGAGATAAATAACGGTGATGGATCAAGCCCTGATCTTTGGACTGGGTAAGAGTGGTATGCTTAATTCAGACACTCTGTTCATCACCACCCCCTTTTCTGAATCGAATACTGTTATAAGGCGTATGGTGTTGTTGTCATTATCTGCTGTTATTAAGTGTGGGGTTTTCCTTTTGGGATCAAGAAGATCTAAACGTTCAATGTGGTTGGCTTTGGCTATACTTGCATCTAGTTTTTTCTCATTGTACCCTCTGGCCATTAGTCTGTTTTTACATTCTTGTTGGTGTTTATCTCTAAGCTCAGGGGTACTGCAAGATCTATGGATCCTTAGGAATTCCCCATAAGGAATAGCAGTGATGGTGTGTTGAGGATGAAAACTATTTGCGTGCAAGATAGTATTGCCTGCTGTTGTTTTTCTAAACAGACTAGTTACTATTTTATTATCAATTACATTGATCTGCACGTCTAAAAAAGTTGCCTCATGTTCACTTATATTGGCCGTAAAATTCAGGTTCAATTGGTTGTCATTGATGTCTTTGACAAATTCCCTTGCCTGTTGCATAGTGCCTCGCCATATTAAAAAAACATCATCGATATATCTCCAATATCTAGTGACATGGTTTTTCCAACTAACAGCGTGCTGAACCTTGAGGACATGTTCCTCCCACCACCCCACGTGGAGCCCCGCGTAGGTAGGGGAGAAACATGCCCCCATAGCCACCCCTCTAAGCTGTTTGTAAACACTGTTATTAAATGAAAAAACATTGTTGTTTAAACATCTGTCAATCATAGTTAATAGCATTTTGTTGTGCTGGTACAGTTCTATGGGGCGTTGATCTAAATAATACTTGACTGCCCTCATGCCGTCGGCATGTGCTATGCTAGTATACAGTGTTGATATATATATATAAAAACCTTAACAGTTGTTGCCTCTAGGTAGTAGCTCAGTTGTTCCATGGGAAACGTGTTTTTGTGTTGCTAATAACTTTGTCTCCTTTGACAAACTTCATTTCATTAAAAAAAATCCTTGACATTCACTGAAAAAAACAAAGGTTAAATAAGTAACGTTATAGTTAGGTGCAATAAAAAGATGTGTTTTTTTTTAAACCTTAGAAATGAATTGAAAAGTAAGATACGTTAGGAATCATGACATATCTGAGTTATGGTTCTGGCTCAAAAGTGATAATTCCCCAAAATTTGGCAGTTTTTAATTATGGGTGTTCAGACTTTGTGCTATGCTTTTTTTGCCAACTGAAGTTTTGCTGCCTGCACTGCTGCTTTTACTTTAAAAGAGCTACAGTTGGACGTGGCGAAATGTCCATGGGCAGGGTGGGAGAAGACAGGGGTAACCAGGGTGGACCCCCCCCCCTCCCCAAAAAAGTAAATCACTGTGGAACAAACACAGGCACCCAAGAATGTGAGGTGTAAGTATTTGCCCCACGGTTAAATGCCCGCAAACCTCAATTATGGTTACCATGACATAAAACCCACACCATAACTCATGCCACACTCCATGTTGTTTTCTTCTTAGCTGTTTTATTTGTTTCTGAACCACTGGCAAATTGGTTTCTATGAACATAGTGGACAGAACGAGTTATGGCATGTGTTGTGTGCGTTGTTAGACACAACAAAGAGGGTCCCTGTGAGAATGATTTCCAAGGCAGGGAAAACAGGGGAACAACTACGCAATAAGACGGAAAAAGGGGGGGGGGGGACTGCCTGGTCTCTTTTATTGGTGAAATAACTCACCTACCTTTAAGTATGCTGAAAAACAGTCATGTGGGAGTCAGAATATACTAATATTATACCACAGTGTTTTTTCATGATTGTTTATTTAAAAAGTATTAATCAAAATACAGGGTGCACACAGACCAAATACCGGCATTAATTTCACATAGTGCTTTAAAAACACTTTGAAGAGGTGTCATCACTAGTAGTAGCCATCAACGGGGAAATGCATATGTATTAAAACACACACACACACTCTCGCTCTCTCTACTTCTGAGCTTCTCAATCCTCTATAAACTGTTGATACTTTGCAGTATCTCACTTAAAACAACAGTGGGCACGCATTGCATTCTGTAGTGGCAGCTCTGGCAGTACCTCTTTTTTTCAGTAGCTGTCAGGTTTAAAGTGCGAGTTTAAAGGAAAGGGGTGCACGCCACAGTGCAGTGCAAAGGTGTTCAGGCTGCAGCCTACATGAAAGACTTTAGCTGTGTTTCAAGATGAATGGCAAGGCATTCATCTGCACATGAGACAGTTCAGGGGATTTCACAGGGCGAGAATTTCTGCTTGAAATTACTCCTTGTTCCTGGAAAGTGGAAATGGTGTCACCTGTTTTTCAGGAGGGATTGGGTACCTCGCTGGCACAAGCTTGCATACCTAATCTTTTACATTCTCCCCAAGGACACGATTGCAAAGTGTAAATTCAATTACTGTTGAATAAACGATGCAATACTCCTTTTTGATTACTTAATACATGATTACATAATCTTATACTCTGAAATTCACAATAACGCAGAAATGCTTGCAGTTTTCCTGGTACCGGCGTGTCGACATAACGATAACTTACTTGTGCCAAAAACGTGATAAAAGATTTCAAACCGATTTAATCACTTCAATGAGATTTAACCGATTTAATCTTTTCAATGAGAAAATCCTTTCCGAGAATGTTTCTCTGAGGTTTGGAAATTGGTTTAAAAATTGCAGTTCCGACTTTAATTCAATACCTGTAGTTCATGTGCTTTTGATATGGGCTGCAGAGTTGCTCTGTATTGTATATGTGGCAGGTGTGGCTCAAAAGAACAGGAAAACAGAAAGTTGCAGTTGAAAGAGAACTGCAACATATCGAAATGTGCTCCAGCGCTCTCCCCTGCGCTGGAGCACAATTAGCTGCCATGCACCGACTCAGGCATCCTTGCAATATGGTGAAAGGGTGCCTGCGTCATCGGGATGATTGTTTTTGTGCAGGAAGAGACACCTTCCTGCACCAAAATGATCACAATAAGTGGTTTCCTCTTCCTATGTGTGCTGCAGAATGCAGCACGCATAGAAAGAGGAAAGAAACAAGGAAAAATGAAAACATTTCTCTTTGTTGCGCCTCCCTACGCGTAGCATTCTGATGCATTTCCAGGTTTATGATTTCTCGTAAATCTGGAAATGTGGCCAAAGCCATGAATGTTGGTGGAAACACCGACAGCAATACCCACGGCACGCCCCTTTCACGCAAAATCTTGCGTGTAAAGGGGCCATATTTACAAGGACACGAAAAGCCACGCAGGGTGGCTTTACGTGTCCCTGTAAATATGAGGCAGCAGGTTGGGCCGATGCACTTGCGACGCAAGGGACTTGTAAATGAGCATCTATGTATTTTTCAAAGGGATGCTGAAAGACCTTCTATCACAACAACACTGCTAACTTGAATATCTTATCAAATGGAATGTTTCTTTGATACGCGACTGCTCCCCCCAGTAAGCTTGACTACTGACTCTGTTATCGTTCATTGACTCTGTTTCTAATATATATGCAGATGTACAGAGTGAAATGTGCCTTTTTATAACTATTGTTATGTGTGGGGGGGGGTCATTATACATGAGAAGCAATGCCTAGAGAAGGACATGGGGCCATATCTATGAAGCCCTTGCATTGCCATTGCGTCCCACAAAGTGATGCAAGGCAACATAAGGGATTTAGGGATATTTACAAAGCCACAGAAACCCACCTTGCGCACTTTATGTGGCTTAGTAGATCGACAGTAACGCAAGGCAGCCCAAATAGATGCCTTGCATTACTCTGCACTGGGAAGGTATTCCATGTACGGAGTGTAGGTGTTCCAAAGCATTCATCCATGGATTTTGGTGCATTTGCAGATTTTCTAAGAATAGAAAAACCTGGGAATGTGTAAAAATGCTATGCCATCTCAATAGAGGCGTAATGAGGAGAAATATAATTATTTCTCCTAGTTATTTCCTCTTTGTTGGAAACTGGGTTATTGGTTGAGGGGGGTGAAACCCTACTCTAGTGCGAACCCCAATTTCCACCAGGTTGTAATCACAAGCAAACCCCCAAATTAACCTATACTTAACCGTTGGGTAGCTTTCCACAGAGCGATCAGTCTTAACTTAGAGACAATGTGTAAAGTATTTATGCAGCACTTCAGACAGTAATAAAGTGAAAATCCGATAAAGGAAAAATTCCACACCGATTTAGAAAAATGTTATACATTATTTGAGATCAAAATGACAAAAATCCAATTAGTAGAACTGGAGATATGCAATTTCTACGTTTTAAGTGAAAATAGTGCCTAGAAGCACAGTGCACCAACTGAGGTTATCTGGTCACACCAGATCGGGACAAAGTCCTTGGTTCAGGTGGAATGCAATGAGCCGTATACAGGGTCCAAGTTGGCCTGCTGAAGAAAGTACCCTAAATCCTTGTTGCGGAGAGATATGAGATCCCAAATTGGGGATGTGCCACACAGCAGCGGTTCAGAGGAGCTGTGGTGCAGCAATGCAGAGCCCTGCGTCATTGTCCAGGATACTGTAGATGAGGGGCTTGAGATGTGAAACCTTGCACCATAGATGCATCCCAGAGCGGCGTTTCTGAGGAGACTGCAGGCTGTGATGCGAGGTCCGGTGTTGGGGATGCTTCACCCTGCAGCGGATCAGCAGTGGAGCTGCAAGGAGATGTGTCATGTTGCATCAGTTCTACCCATAAGAGCACAGCTGGCCTGGCAGAGCACCTTGAGGCCCACTTCCAAGGGTCCAGGACCGGGATGGCACCACTTGGGGGGGCAAGACTCACAGCAGATAGAGTCCAGGTGCTCAGTACGAGGTGGTTGGAGCCTTTTCTGTTCGTGAGTCTCTGACCAGGTGGCTAGCCAATCAGCCATTGGAGTCACTCTGGTTGTCATGGAAACAAGATGCAGGTCCACTCCTTTCACTCAGATAGCAAGGCAGTAGGGCAAAAGAGTAGCAGCCCTTCTTGCAGAGAAGCACAACAGTCCTTCTGAGTCTTCCACAGGTCAAGAGATATACTGAAGAGTTGGATATGAGGGTCCATTATTTGTACCTGATGCCCACTGTGATGTAGGAGAAGATTTGGAAGATTTCCACCTGTAGAGTTGTTTGGAATTTCCCGCCTTTCTGCCCTGGCCCCAGCTTGTCTGGGGCCACAAAAGGCTACTGTAAAAACCCTTTGTGACTTTGCTGGTCACAGCCTTTGTGATGTGCACATGTGGTAGTGACAACTCCTCGCCATCATCAAGTCAGAGATGGTCTATTCTACCAACACCTATTCCCCTTGTCTCACTGTCTGGAAGCAATACTCAACAACCAACTGCCAGCTACATGTAATCATGTGACTCAGGATACAGACGCCAAATGGCTGGGAGAAGAAAATGCCAATTTTCTAGAAGTTGCATTTCCAGAATTGTGACTCAAAATCCGACTTTACCGTTAATGAAGGTTTAAAATTATAATTCTTCAAACACAACATTCCTACTTGCTCCCAATTGAAAGTTAGAACTTATTAAATGTAAAAAGGTAGCCCAATGTTATCCTATCGAAGAGGTAGGCCATGCATTTGTGAAAAACAAATTTAGGAGTTTTTCACTACCAGGATATGTAAAACTTAAAAGTGCATTCCCCACGTTTTAGATACACTGCACCTTGCTCTATGGGCTGTTTAGGGCCTGCCACAGGGGTGACTTATATGTATTTAAAAGCAAGGTTTAGGCCTGTCAGAAGGATTGTTTTGCCAAGTCGAAATGGCAGTTTCAAACTACACACACAGGCTGCAATGCCGGGCCTGGGACATGTTTAAAGGGCTGCTTGTGAGGGTGGCAAAACGAGTGCTGCAGGCTCACTGATAGAATTTAATTCACAGGCCCTGGGCACAGGAAGTACCACTTTACTAGGAACTTACAAGTACATTATTTATTTATTTATTTATTTATTTATTTATTTATTTATTTATATCACTTATAAAGCGCGCTGTTACCAACTGGTGTCCTGGCGCTGAAGTGGTAGCTCCCCAAGTTTCAAGCCTCCCAACTACAGGGTAAAAAGCCATGTTGTCAGATTTTTCCGAAAAGCCAGCAAGTTCATACTTTGCTTAAGGGCGAGCGGAAGGGCATTCCATGCCTTCGCCGCCCCACTGAAGAAGCTTCTGCCCCCCAGCGCACCTTCCTGATGCGGGCTGTCTTAATCTGCCCCTTACTGGCCGACCTCAGTTGTCAGCCTGGCATGTACCATTGGAAGTGCTGCTGGAGAAAGGCTGGGCCCAGACCATGGAGCGCCTTGTAGACTATGCACAAGGATTTGAAGTGGAGAAGTGTGGCTCAGGGGTTAGAGGCGGCAGACCCGGAAGCTGAGATCGGCCCTGGACCAGGGTTCAATTCCCCGCCTCGGCGGGTCTTGGGCTCAAAAATTCCACGGACTCGATAATTCTCGCTCCGGTGCCGTCTCGACTCACGGGTTCACACTCTGTGACTCTGGGCAATAGCTTGCTTAATCTCCACAACGGCCCCTCGCGGCGGGATGCCTGGCTTTCACCTTGTGGATACCCTGCCGGGGTTATCTCACAGGGGAATACCAGGACGGGTTCCCTAAGCAAGCGCCGGGAAACCCTTTGTGGGTAGCTGTGCGCTATATAAGCTCAAATACATTTACATTTACATTTACATTTGAACATGATCCGTTTCCGCACCGGGAGCCAATGTAGCTTCTCCAGCTCACGAGCGACCGATGCAAACTTAGGCAGTCCGGTAATAAGACGGGCAGCCGCATTTTGCAGGACCTGTAGCTTATTAAGCAGCCCCTGTTGTGCCTCGAAAAGAAGGCTGTTACAGTAATCGAGGCGGGAGAGCACAAGTGCAGATACCACCGTTTTTCTACTCCCAACCGTTAAGAAGGGGAGAACCTTCCTGATGATTTTCAAGGTCCAGTGGATGGAAGAGGTGAGAGCCTTGACTTGGGGTTTAAAGGAGAGTTGATCATCAATGATAACTCCTAAGTTCCTCACCTTTGATGAAGGGGAGGAAGGAGATCCCATGTCTTCCGGCCACCACTTAGGGCTCCAAAGATTTATGTTGGAACCGAAGAGTAGCACCTCTGTTTTGGAGGAGTTCAGTTTTAGGCAATTCTTTGCCATCCATGTGCTAACTGCTGACATACAGTCCTGAAACTTGGCCGCCACGCCTAGGGGCATATTAGCAAGGAACCTCGTTAAAATTATCGCTGTTTTATCAGCGGGAAACTGCCGATAAAATGCCAATAATAGGCTTGCTAATATGTGTTATAGAATTCCTATAGAATCCCAGGTTAGATGTCCTGCACATCTTACCTGGGATTCTATAGGAATTCTATAACGCATATTGGCAAGCCCATTATCGCCGTTTTATCTGCAGTTTCCCGCCGATAAAACAGCAATAATTTTAACGAAGTTCCTTGCTAATATGCCCCTAAGTTCTTTCCCCAGGAGCAGCAAGACCACGATCTGAGTGTCGTCTGCATAGGATGTTAACTCGAACCCGAAGGATCGAATTACCTGGGGAAGGGAGGATACGTAGATGTTGAATAAAGTGGGGCTTAGGGAGGATCCCTGAGGGACCCCCCCTGGGAGTTCGAAAGGTCTAGACTCAAAATCTCCCATCGCCACCACTTGGACCCTGTTCGTAAGGAAGGCTTTCAGGATGCTTAGTGCTCGCCCCTGGACCCTGCAGTCCTCTAACCGGTCCACCAAAACACTGTGGTGGACCGTATCGAAGGCCGCCGACAGGTCGAGGAGGACCAGCACCGCATGACCCCCTATGTCCACCGCCTTCCTAACCTCCTCCGTGGATTTAATCAGGGCGGTCTCAGTGCTATGTCCTTTCCTGAACCCATGTTGGGCTGAGTCCGGACCCTGCGAAGTGCGCAGAAATGCACAGAGCTGGAAATTCATGGCCTTCTCAATAAGTTTGGCAGGCAGTTGCAGTCTAGCGATAGGCCCATAACTATTAGGGTCGGTGATGTCCAATGAGGGCTTCTTAAGCAAAGAAGAGATAGAAGCCCGTTTCCAACATGTGGGAAAGTCTCCCATTTCAAACATCAAGTTAAAGAGATTAGCTAGGGTGTCCGCTATGGGGAGGGCTGGCAGTTTTGCCACTGACGCCGGGCAGGGATCATAAGGCGATCCTGATTTCGTTGCTTGCAGCAGTCTTAAAATATCCTCAGAGCGCACTGGCTCAAACGCCAAGAGTTTGACCTCCAGAGAATTGGCGAAGGAAGTCCTATGTGAGCCCTCCAATAGGCTCTGAGCTACATGTGCTGATTGGGTATATGCCAATTCTACCATATTTAAAGGAGAGAGCACAAACATTTTACCACTGATTAGCAGTGGTAAAGTGTGCAGAGTTCGAAGGCCAACAAAAATTAGATCAGCAAAAATGGAGGAGTAAGTCAAAACATTTGGGGGAAGACCACCGTGAGACTGACAGGTCTAACACTCTTTCTATGTGTGCTGCATTGTGTGGCACACAGAAAGAGGAAAGTGCCTCTGAGGATTGTTTCTGTGCAGGGATGTGTCCCTTTCTACACAAAAACAATCATGCCTGTAACACAAGAACCCTTCCACCAAGGCGTAAGGGTGCCGCTGTTGGCTTTAGGCAGTACTCAGTGCGCCAGTGCAGAGAGAGAGAGCAGTAATGGGCCATACCTTGGTCAATATGGTGGATTCCTGCACTCTTCATTTGACGCAGCGCAGAAAGTTACCTTGATGCCTTGCGCCAAATTCTAGTGAATTTGGCCGATGATGTCACTCCCCTGTCTCAACAATGGAAAGAAATAGTATATTACTGTTAGAAAATGGTTTATAACCTGCTGTGATCACAAATGCATTAGACACAACAAATGCACAAGGGCTTAAATCCATTCAGTGATGTAGAATCATAATAACTAGGCCTTGTGAGTATGGCCTCAGTTTTTTTCTTTTATATAGTGATTCTAGAATGTAAACTTTAAGGCACTAGCAATGGTTTTCCCAAGGTATTTAGGCTTTACTATGGTAACTGTGGGATTTTATTTTTGTTTTGTAGTAATAAATGACTGCATTGTATTTATTAGTACACTTGTTTAGAATAGTGTGTAACTGGGCCGCATTTATTTTGTATTGGCTATGCTTCCATTTGCTTATACCATGGCCCATGTAACACATTATTTAGAGCGGATATACTAATAAAAGCACCTTAATGCATTTAATACTACAGTGCAAAGGTCAAATTGCATTTTTTAATGACTGTAGAGTGAACTTGATTTGAGAAAACACTGTTTACTGCCTCACTCACATATTACAATTAGTTTACACATGGAAACACTCCCATGGTCACACAGCCCCTTCAACATTTTATCTCACTGCACAAATGTGACCCCTTAGATCCTCCTGAACAATACCATGGCATAACCGGGTCTGCAGATGTGCAGGATGTACTATGCTATTTATTGCCCTTATTAGGGCAGGGGATGGGCATCATGGCGCATTGCAGGCACCTCATTCATGTGAGTTATGGCTCCAGCCCACAATCAAAAACGGCAATGAATAGCATATTACACTTTATACATCTGAATATTTTCTTTATGTTATCTCAGGACATTTATGTTGTAGCACAATGTTGTATGGCAACTAATGTGCTGTGTCCTCCTGATAATGCTATTGCATAAATGCAAGCAATTAGGGCATGGGAAATAATGGTCTACTTGGACTCCAACTGTGGTGCAAGCAGTAGTTTGCACCCAATGCAACATTAATCCTGTTGTTGTAACCAGAGCTTAAATATTGCAACATTATACAATAAGACACATACTATTCTATCTAGCAGCCAGAGCAAGCACATACCTTGCTATTCATCATCTAAATATAACCAGCTTTACTTTACTAAACACTGCAAACTGAATGACAGACATCCTCCATGACATAGCAAAGAAAGATGGCATAGGTGATTCATTCAGTCCCTTTGCCCCAGTTTCCCAGAGCTTCACATCCATCTTAGTCTGTGCACAAGGTTGGTTTTATGATTTTTAACCTCTTTCTTTTGTCAACCAGGGCATTGTTAAGTCTATTGATCAGAGTGCATGAATTGCATGCGTGACTGTATTTGTAGTTCTGTATGAAAGGATGCCTGCATGCTTGTTGTTCTGGCATGCATGCCTGTATCTGTTGTTCTGTATGCAAGCATTCCTGCATGGTTGTACAGTCTGCATGATTGCCTATGTATGGGTGCCTGAAAACATGTTTGTTAGTCAATGTGCCTGTGTGAATGGATGTCTCTAAGGCCTTGATTACGAGTCTGGCGGTCCAGGGACTGTCACACTCATGGGGGCTCAGCGGTGGCGTTCTCCCCACCGCCCTATAATGATTTGGGCAGTGGGACCACCAGAGCCCTGCTGCAACCACCAGGGAGCAGCCATTCCCTGGTGGTGTTGCAGCGGTGTAGGGCATAAATATGCCTTACACTTTTGCGGAGAAGAAACAAAGAGGGGCCCCTGTGCCTCTCTGTCCCATGGATACATACAGGGGGGCACAACATGTGCCCAACTATGTGGAGGCACACCTGTTCATGCACGGCATGGACTTTTCAGTCCATGCTGTGCCGGAACTGATTTGGCGATCCCATCGAGGTACCCATTTTTAGAGGCACCACTGTGGGATCGCCAGCAAAAAAAGCCCACCAGACACGAGGAAACTTCTAGTCTGGCGGGCGGTCTGACCACGGCTTTGGCGGTGCAACAGGGGCAGACTCGGTGGCTTACTGTCAAAGTTGTAATCAGGCCCTAAGTGCGTTGGTTTATGTGCATATATTTGTTCTCCATGTCAGCATGTGCATTCATATGTAATGAATTTCTGAGAAAATGCTATACAAAAGCCAAAGCTACTGACTTGCTCAATGCTTAGGTAGATTGTGGTGCTATTTTGCACTTGCTGCAGCCAGTCTGCCAGATATTCGAGGTGACTGGTTTAGACTGGCAGTGGCAATGATGATCAATGCTTCGGTACGGAGTTTGGGAGCTCTGAAGCAAACACGTTTCTCAGTTGCCAGGCTGGAACAACTTCTTAAATTCCTGGGTCCTGTTTTGAGAGGACATTCCAGGTTATTTTCCTGTTAGACTGTCAGGTATTTGGACAAGTCAAGAAAGGATTAAGGGCCTAGTTTATGAAAAGTGTCACATCGCTGTGATAAAACAGCGATGTAACACTTTTCACTGTGCCCTCCATACGACACCATGGATGCGCCATATTTACTGTACGGCACTCCATGTCTCAAGGATGGACAGATGAATCAGGAATCCTGACGTATCTGTCAGCGCAAAACGTATGCATTGCTAGAGTTGCGTCGTGAGCATGACACAACTCCAGCATTGCATGGGGGAGGTCTCTACCTGTTGCACCGTGTCACTCTGATGCCTGCTATAAGACAGGCGTAAGGGTTTGACGCAGTGGCCTCCTAAAAGTGACGCAATGAAATATGATAGATTTCACTGTGCCTATTCTACAAGGCTTTTTTTCGAGGGAATGCCAACCCTGCATACATGATACCTGACGCAGGTATAATGTGGCACAGGGGTTTACAGAGTGACGTATCTGCCTAGGTGTGTCACTTTGAAAATGTGGCGCAACATGATGCATTGTTTACATCGCCACTGCCTCAGGAAAAGTGATGCAATGGCAGGGCAAAAGTTTTGCAAGCCACCTATAAATAAGCCCCTGAAATTAGTTTGAGAACAAACGTGCTGGACTCTGGTGCTAGCACTTTATTAAGAGGCAGCTTTTTCACTGCCATTTTAATCTATATAACACATCACAGAATGAACCAGAAAAGCCAACACAAAGACCCAGAACCCCATTGAGTTCACATTCATCCAGCCGCTTAGGGTAGAACAAATGCAGACCATCTGGGTTTTGCAAGATCATAAACCTCCTGCTAATTATTTTTCTCAATGCTTCAGCTGAATTTGCTCGGTTATTCTTTATTTATTTCTCTGCCTTCCTTTGTACACATTTTAACAGGGAATAAAATCATTTTTCTCAAATGTTCATGCTACTGTTATTCATTAGTTTCAACACAAAGTTATCACTGCCAGTGTGATGACTACTAGTGTGAATGTGGAAAATAAACTTGCCATCAGGAGACAACACATTTCCCAGATTCTTGTCGTTTTGGAGGGTGTTCCAAAATGTTTCCTATCCACTCTTCATAGTTCTTTGGATAATATTCTACTGATTAAGAACAAGATGGTGTTATCCGTGTTCCTTTCCTTTCTCTGCATTCCAGAGCATCTTTTGTATAGTGGTCACACACAAGAACAAGCACTACATTTCCAAAAATAATTACAAAAATTCATGATCAGCTGCAAGGCGCGGATAATGTCTCCAGACTTTCTATGGTCAAGCATCGCCCAACTGTTTGCTGAAGCTTAATGAATTATTGTTCTCCAAATATGAACTCCTGTTATTACACTTGTTGTTAGTTATGAAGCCTGAAATGCTCTGCTGCATTTCAAAGCAGTGGCAAATTGTCAGCGAGATGGATGTTTTTTGATAGAAATAAACGACGTCATTAAGGCATTGGGAATCAAACACATTGTTTTCCAACCGATTTAAAAAAACAGCACATTCCACTAACTTGCAGAACTTAATCCTCGTATAAAATACATATTTAAATAGCTGACTTGTAAGAAAACACAAACGCGGCCACTTTGTGCCTATTTAAAGAGAAATCAAAGGAAACTGTGATGAGCTTCTCTGAAGATTTCTATCCAGATGTGAAATTGTTTATGGTAATAAGTATAAATTCTGTTCATCCAGTAAGCATGTGTCCAGCAGGGTTCTTTTTGCAAATCATTTACGTTTCCTCCAGTTAAAAAACAAAGCGCCCACTCTGTAGTTATAGTTAGGGTTACCCGAGATAGGAATGCCACAGTTTTTGTCCCTTAATAAATTTACACCCTTTTGACGAATGTCTATAAAACCTTTCATACCTATTGCACCCATTAGATTGGAGGCGGATTGAACGTTTTGCAGTGTTTGGTCAAGGGAGTGCAAAGAAAAAAAGGGACGGGGTCCCAAAACACACTTGAAACACAATCCATTTTACATAGAGCTTATATTTCACATAGTGCGAAAAAGGTCAGTCGGATTTGTATGAAATTCGGCAGGATTGACCATTTTGTTGCGCGGGTGATTCTTTTGGTGGTTGTATCTATAACGGGTAAGTATTTTTCGAGTTATTAGTACTTTATACTTAGTGATATCTGTTGTTGTGGTATTTTCACAACATTTCGCTGTATTTCTCAGCAGTACCATGGTTTATAGTGATGACAAGTCATTGGGTGATTGGCTAATGACTGCCTTTACAAAAGTTAAAGGCAGCCATGTGATTTTTAAGTACAGTTTGTGTTCTGCGATACGCCTTCAAATCTAGATAAGTATTAGATTTGGTACTTTTCCCCTACTGATTACCACTTTTGTAAAGTGGTAATAGGTAGGGAAAAATATTACTAACTTTCTATATATTTTAAATAAAAAATACTGAATACCTCGGTACTACCTCGGGAGTGCAGCAGTACCAAAATTAAAATAATTATGCAATATTTAAAAATACACTGTCATTCACTATATGTTATCAATATTGTGTACTAAAGTGTACTTTCTAAAGGCAAAGCAAAGATGCACATCAATGGTGGACCTCTCAACCGCACCTCACATATGGTTCCAAATAGTATAACACAGTACAGTTCTATCCTAATACCAGCCATTGTGTGATATTACTTTGAAGCAGAATAGTTCTTAGAAAAAAGAAGCGTAATGGTGTAACCATAAACAAATGGAGCAATGAGTCTTCAAGTCCATTAGAAAAGTTCTTGCTTTATTGAAATCCAATTTTTGAGACTATGAGATAAAAACAACAAGCCAATGCATTTCATTCAAATTCAATGGAACTTCCTCAGGGCTGTAGGTGATATACAAAAAACTAAAAGAAAAATATACATAAATACACATATATACACATGAACACACACACACATATATATATATATATATATATATATATATATATATATATATATATATATATATATATATATATATATATATATATATTCACTGAAAAAAACATTGGTTATAGACCATATATAGTTAGGGATTAGCCTTTTCAAAACCTTATTTTACTCACACAAAACCATTGAAATTTCATATATAGTTAGTTGCACTAACTATATATCGCGCACCCGCAATCCACTGCTGATGATGTCACATATTACTTCATTCATGACATGGTTAGTGACATCACTGATGACATCACTGATGACATCTCAAATGACATCACTGATGACATCTCAAATGACATCACTGATGACATCACTGATGACAATATCCAGTGACTGTATGTTTCTGTAAAGTTAAAATATGTCTTACATATTGAAGAATGAGTGGATGTATAAGTGTCTGGAAGAAGGATTTAGTAGGTGCATGACTGACTGTATGAGAGAATGATTAAATGTGTCTTACTGAGTGCATGGGTTAGTGACTAAACTGTCTTAATTTGTGCATCATTATATCTGTTGTTCTACAAACTGCTGCATGTGTTGATCAGTAGCTATATGAGTAACTGTATGGGTTATTCATTGGTTGTCCAAGTATTTGTATGGGAAACTGAGTGTGTGTGTATAGGTGGCTGGGAGGTGTGTGACTCTGTACATAGATGTGTGAGTAGTTGATTCACTATATGTATGGGTTCAAAAGTGCATGTGGAAACAGCTGTATGGGCGGTTGACTGTGCATGAGTGTATTGGTGAGTGAATGGATATCTCAGTGCTACATGTCAAAGTAAGTACATATGTAAAACACAGTACATGTGAGAGTTGACATATATAAATAACTGTGCATAAGAGCCAGTGAATGTGTGAGTGGCTGTATGGATCATTGTGAACATGTATCAGGGATTGTATAAGAGAGTAAATATGTGTTAGTATATGTTTGAATAAGTAAGGTGTGTATAACTGTATAGTTGAGAAAATGGAGGTGTGATTGATTTTTTGCATAACTGACTAGGTGTGTGAGTAACTCCATGGATGAGTGACAGTCTGTGACTGTCTGTTTACACTGATTGTATCAAAGGTTATATTAGAGTCTGAAGAGGTTCATGGTATTATCACATGAATGATATCATCAGTGATGTGATCAGTAATGTCAAATGAGATGTTATCAGTGATTTTATCAGTGATGTCATTTGAGATGTCATCAGTGATGTCATCAGTGATGTCATTTGAGATGTCATCAGTGATGTCATTTGAGATGTCATCAGTGATGTCATCAGTGATGTCACTAACCATGTCATGAATGATGTAATATGTGACATCATCAGCAGTGGATTGCGGGTGCGCGATATGAAATTTCAATGGTTTTGTGTGAGTAAAATAAGGTTTTGAAAAGGCTAATCCCTAACTATATATGGTCTATAACTAATGGTTTTTTCAGTGAATTTTCAAGGTTTTGTAAATGCAAATTCCTAACTATATATGGCCTAAAACCTATGTTTTTTTCTGTGAATTTCAATGGTTTTTTAATAGCAAATATCAAAAGCTGTCAAATGTCAAGTACGTGATAGGTAAAAACGTTTTCGTGTTTATGCACGCTGATGTGCTTTGAACGCTGCCCCCCCCTCCCCTCTTTTCTCTTAGTAGTACTCTCTCTTTGCAGATAGTGAAGGGTAGTTAACGCAGGCCTTTACCCCCGTTGTAATCCGTCGTGCCTGCTTGTCTCTCCATTTGATTGATTGTTATCCAAGCATTTACTGTTTTACAATTGATTCTCTTTGGTTCATTCTCTATTTACAAACAAGCACAAAGTCGCAATACTCTGTTTAGTCTTTGCAGATAGTGAAAAATCGTGAAAAATCGTGTAAAAAAATAAAAGTAATCGAGCAAAATCAGTAGGCCACTAATTGGATCTCTTTTTGACCTCGCTAAAATAGAAACATTAGGAACAACCCTTCATGAGAAATACGAAAATAGTGAGATGAACTGAGCTCCACCCCATGAGGGCTGCAAGACAGCTCGGCTCCGTCACCCACCCCGCCCAAAATAACGACAAACCCTATGCAAATATTAAAAATATATACAACACACCAGCAAAGTAACAGGGTAAAACATTTTATTAAATAACTATTTACATAACTATTTTATACTTTTTGTTGCCCGATCCGGCTAGCTCAATCGATCGAGCATGAAACTCATGCACTCTGATAGCAAGCGTTGCTGCTGATGCTATGCAGACCAAAACTAGTTTTCAGTTTGTACATTCTTCTAGATTTTTCCATCCAAGGTTGGTTGAGTTTGTAGAACGATGGCTTCAGATTTTCAACATACGGTGTGGTGGTGCGGACTGGGAGGGGGCGCTTGGCTCCTGCCCCCTCCCCAAGTAAGATTTTCATACGTGAAAGTACGTTAATGGTTTTGGTCCCTGAGTTGCTTCGATGTCACTGCCATTCTCAAATGGCATAAGTTCTGGATGTTGGGTGCCATAGTTTAGAGTTCTGAGCAGCGCTTGTAACACTGTCTGAAGCTTATTTGCACCTACTGCAGCTTCACTATCCTCAAAGTAAGTGAGGGCCGTTTGTGGACCTGACTGCATTTGAAAACAATGTGATATGGTACCTCCCTAAACCGCTTGACGGAGGCCCCCGAGGGGCGGTGTGATGGCACGGACTCGGAGAAGACGCTTGGCTCCGACCCCCTCCCCAAGTCTTATAGCACTGGTGTAGCCTGAGATCGCCCCCGACATAGGCGGCCGGCTCCCGGGGTCAGGCGGAACTTTTTGCCTTTTGATGACTCTTCTATTCTGGACCTTGTCCCACAATCCGTTTGACCTGAAGACACGCTGTAGTGGGGCACCCCTTTACCGTTTTAGTTGCCATTCCGCCCGCTTTTGCTACACTGTGCCTCTTCCGCCATTCAGCTGTTTACCGCCCGCTCTTGCGACTACAGCGTCTCGCTCACCATGTAGTTGAGTTGCTCCCGCTCTTGCGATGCAACGATAGGCGACTGCCACAGGACTCTCAAAATGGCGGCCGGCTCTTCAGATTGGGCTAAGGTATGAGATGGTGGTGCTCTCATGCTGACGCCAGCTTCAGTCTGAAACATCCAGAAACACTGTAGACTACCAATTCGATCAGTTCCGGTAGCGCCCCAACATGACCCGGTAGAGAAGAACTTGCCCTCCCCTCTTTGACTGATGGTTCTTGTTGCCTGTCCCCTCTGTTGTCATTTAACAGAACTTTTTGGACTGCTGAAAGGGGTTGTGTTCCGAACGCTGGTTGGTGGAGACATTTTGACTATATTCTTGACCTACGTTGTCGCGTAATGCGTTATATGACACGCCGCGTTAGCGCACCCGGAAGTGCTCCGGTGCGCGAAGCGCAGCTTCCCGGAAGCGATCCGGGGCACGGCGCGCAGCGCGTAACGTAAGCATAACAGGTCATGTGACTTGTTTATAAAACTTTTCATTGGTTCATTTTACTTTTGTTATTTTAATGATGAAAAGCTTGGTCATATGACCTAAAAATTACGCTTTTTATTGGTTTCGAACATTATTTTTTTTTAACATATATGTTATAATGTTCCAGGCTAATGTACTTTCCCGGAAAATTTACAACTGTCCTGCAAGTAAAATATATTCCTTTTTCGAGAAAAAGGGCGTTTCTTCGTCCCATGACGGAGCCGTTGAGTAAAAGAGGCTCGGCCTGCTGTCTTAGTCGCCGATACGCCTGATTATCAGATTCTTATCGATCACTTTATGTTGCAGGAGTGGAAAACACAACTGCCCTTGACCATTTATCTTTACTGCGTTCCTACGTATTATACCTTTTATCCATCATGTAATTGGACTGCTTTATTTCACTTGCCTTTTACTGATTCGAAAACAGTGACTAAAAGTAAAAACTTTATCAATGTAAATACTACTACCATGTTTTGTTTTAAAAACCTTTATTGTGAAAATGTCAGTATACAAATACGGGCCTATAACCACGTGGGCCGGCCACGGAGCAAACTGAAATCGTATATGATGAGGAGACATTTACATTGTAGAGGAACGTAACGAGCGGGCCATTAGGTTGCAAGAACTAAGGTGTCTAACAGTTGCGGAATCGGTGGACGTACATTTTGTAATTAAAATACGACAGGGCCACTTACAAAAAAATTATCTAGATATACATTTGCGGGCAAGTACCATGGGTGACGTTAATTCGAACTTTCAATAGTACAGTAATCAATAACACATCAGAACTTAATATCAATAGGGATGTCGAAATATTCAATCAATTCTCGTCCCCGCCCGCCATGAGCATCAAAACTGCATTCATATCTCGTGATATCAAGGTTGTTCAACCAGTACACAACAAGGAGTTACGAGTCCCATTTATACCGGCGCCATTTTGGGCGAGGCCGGGCAGGTCCAAGATATAGTCAAAATGTCTCCACCAACCATCGGCCAGACCAGAACCCCTTTCGGCCCTTTATGCTACAAGATGGTGTCTTCCATTCAGAAAATATTGTTGGCAGCATTTTGAAAGGAAAGATAAACAGCCGTTCTCCTAGTGAGTCTCACATTGTTACATTTAGGAAGAATGTTGAAGAGTAGTATGTTGAAAATCTGAAGCCATTGTTCTACAAACTCTCAATCAGCCTTGGATGGAAAAAAAAATCCTGAAGAATGTACAAACTGAAAACCAATTTTTGTCTGTATAGCATCAACAGCAACGCTTGAGTCAGCTTTGTGTGAAGCTGCCATTTTGATTCAATCAATAACGTCCCCCTGCACACATTCAGGGACCTGGTCGTGTCTTCAGGTCAAACGGATTGTGGGACAAGATGCAGAAAGGAAAAGGAAAAAAGTTCCTCGGGAGCCGGCCGCCTATGTCATGGGCGATCTTTGGCCACACCAGGGCAATAGTGAAGCTGCAGCAGGTGCAAATAAGCTTCAGACAGTGTTACAAACACTGCTCAGAACTCTCAACTATGGCACTCAACATCCAGGACTTGCCATCCGGATCTTGGCGCCTTGTGCTGGTTCCGACCTATTCACACATCGGTCCACTACTGACATCACCTCATAAGCCAACGGGGCACCGCACGCCGACTTTCGGCGCAGCATTGTAGGATGGCCACACCAGTGCGGCAACTTGCTGGACACCACCTCAGTGCCATCCGGATCTCGGCGCGTTCGAGTCACTGTACCGCAAGAGTGACCGGAACTCAGCTGGACACGCCGTCTTTCGGCGCAGCATTGTAGGATGGCCACACCAGTGCGGCAACTTGCTGGACACCACCTCGGTGCCATCCGGATCTCGGCGCGTTCGAGTCACTGTACCGCAAGAGTGACCGGAACTCAGCTGGACACGCCGTCTTTCGGCGCAGCATTGTAGGATGAAAATATTTACAACAAGGGATGGTGAGGGACAGAGTCTCTGAATTAAGCAGAAAGCTCTCACCCAGTCAAGAGATCAGGGCTAGATCCAACACCGTTTTTTAGCTCACTGCACCATCCCAGTTTCAGAACCTGGCTGTATGCAAATTAGTCTGTTCCTGTCCCAGTGCATGATGGGAACAGGGCAAACCAAACTACAAAAGCCAATTCTTACACTGGGAAGGAAACAAGCTCCCGGGGACCGGTTTCTGGCATTACAGCCGTCTTCGGCCCGGTTTGCTTGAATCCTGATGGTGCAATGAGCAAGGGTCTCACATCTGAGAATACCAGAAACCGGTCCCCGGTAGCTTGTCTCCTTTCTGGTGAAGAATTGGCTTGGTAGTTTAGTCTGCCCTGTTCCCATGATGCACTGGGCCAGGGACAGACTGATTTGCATATAGCCAGGTTCTGAGCTGGGATGGGGCAGTGAGATAAATAACGGTGATGGATCAAGCCCTGATCTTTGGACTGGGTAAGAGTGGTCTGTTTAACTCAGACACTCTGTTCATCACCACCCCCTTTTCTAAATCGCATTGTAGGATGGCCACACCAGTGCGGCAACTTGCTGGACACCACCTCGGTGCCATCCAGATCTCGGCGCGCTGTGCTGCCTTCGGCCTACTGTAGCCGCAAGTGCGGACGCAACTCAGTTGGACGGCGAGTGAAACGCTAAGGGGCGCCCCACTGCAGCCGAGGAGCCTCCATCTTGGGGGAGACGCACAGCCCCCACTGACTGACGCGACCTCACAGGCCAACGGGGCGCCCCACGCCGACTTTCGGCGCAGCATTGTAGGATAGCCACACCAGTGCAGCAACTTGCTGGACACCAACTCGGTGCCATCCGGATCTCGGCGCGTTGTGCTGCCTTCGGCCTATTCGCACATCGGTCCGCTACTGACGCCGCCTCACGTGCCAACGGATTTTCTACGCTTTTTGTAGCCCTATGCCGCATAACAGGTCATGTGACTTGTTTATAAAACTTTTCATTGGTTCATTTTACTTTTGGTTTCCTAATAATGGAAGGCTTGGTCATATGACCTAAAAATAACACTTTTCATTGGTTTAGAACATTTTTCATTCCCAAACGATGAAAGCCCCACCTTGTTTCTGGATGTTTCAGACTGAAGCTGGCGTCAGCATGAAAGCACCACCATCTCGTGGCTCCGTCGTGGTCATTCCGCGAGCAATCATGGCAGCCGCTCCCCACCGGAAGCCTGCAGGAGTCGAGGGCCCCCAAGACTTTTGTAGAATCTTCACGGCTGAGGGGACGCTTTCGAGAATGGAGCCCAAGCCCTAGCAGGCAAGCGTCCGAGTTCCAAGGTGTCCCAGGGCCATTTTAGTGGACCAGGCCCAAATCCGAAGAGCCGTCCGCCATTTTAAGAGTCCTATGGCAGCCGCCTATCGCTGCACCGCAAGAGTGGGCGCAACTCAACTACATGGTGAGCGAGACGCTGTAGCCGCAAGAGCGGGCGATAAACAGCTGAATGGAGGATGAGGCACAGTGTAGCAAAAGCGGGCAGAATGGCAACTGAAACGGTAAAGGGGCGCCCCAGTACAGCAGACGAGCCTCCACCTGGGGAGGCCCGTTCACGCCGCCTCCCCCACGCCCCCCCCCCCCGGGGCGCCCCACACCGTTTTTCGGAGCAGCCTTGTAGGATACCAAAACCAGTGCGGCAACTTACTGGACATCACCTGGGTGCCATCCACATCTCAGCGCGTTCTGCTGCCTTGGGACTATTCGCACAACAGACCGCTACTGACGAGGCCTCCCCGCGCACCCCCCGGGGCGCCCCACGCTGTTTTTCTGAGCTGCATTGTAGGATACCAAAAACCAGTGCGGCACCCAGGTAACATCACCTGGGTGCCGTCCAGAACTCAGCACGTTATGCTGCCTTGGGACTATTCGCACAAAAGACAGCTACTGACCATTGTTGCTTCTTTTTTCCAAAAAATGTTTAAATGTTTTTACAGTTTTTGTTGCGTTCTATATATTTATCAGTTAATAAAGTTTTATAATCCTACTACTTTGTTGGAGTGCTATATATTTTTAAAAAATCGGGTGAATGGGGCCTTGAATCGGGTTATTGTCATGTGTGGGCTTTGGAAGTGTGCTGCTACAGGATCGGACATTTCAAACTCAAATGCACGTTCTTTTTCTTACCTTTCCGAAGCATGGAGCGCAATAGCAGGCAGAGAAAGGGTGATGCAAGTGTTGAACACTGCCTGGCCTGGCAAGTTGCTGGCAGTGCCCCCCCCCCCCGCCTGCTCCTGAAAGAGGGCACACACACACCGCCGCCCCGAGTACTTCACAGATCTTTAAAAGACCATACGCTTGTTAATGAGGCTTAAATGGTTTATCACCCCTTCTAGAGCCCCTGCATCGGCCCTCTGACGTTTCCTGGAAGAATTAGCACGTAACACAATACAAAGCCCTGTCAGCTAAAACCCCCGAGGAATCGGGTTTTTGCTTGCAGGAATCGGGAGGCGGGAGACTAGCACTGAAATCGGTAGTCTCACGCCTGAATCGGGAGGGTTGGCATGTCTGGATTCTCTACAGCTGGGGCCATAAACTACATCCGCAGGGCTAGGTGATAGCCTGGGACCGGCCTGGACAATCGGACACAGAGGAAGAGGAGTGTCAGAGGGTGCGGTAGTGAATAGGGTGAAAGGGAGGTGTCGGGCGGGCACAGGGTGTGATTCTCAGGGAAGAGCAGCGCAGATGGGGGGAAGTTTATGGCCCATGCATGAGAGAGAGAGCGGGGGTGACCAGTGCGTGGGGGAGATGCTTGCGAGGGTGGGGAGCTGTGCTGAGAATCGACGGCGTGCAGAGAGTGGGTCTGGTCAAGGCATCTAAAATGGCTGCCGTGCACGACAAAATTGTGGCATTGGAAAAAAGGCAAGATGGCGCAGACAATGTTTATCAATAAGGATTCATTTATAACAAAATATTTTATCGCAGTGACAAATTGGCGGTCAACACTTCCTGATTTCCATCGAATCGAACGTTAACAGACGTCACGCAGCAAAAAAAAAAAAAACGCTCACGCACAGCCGCTGGAAGACATGTATCAACATATATGAGCCTCCTCAGCCACCCTCAGAAAACATAAGGGATCAGGATACGTCTCCCGCACCCCCTTATACCTAGTAATTTAATTAAAACGAAACACAAAATGGCGAATTCCCGTTTCGCTACCAGTTTGTGGCCCAGTTCGCGGCCCGGGAAGCGCTTCTACCGTGAAAAATCAATTTTTTTTTATTTTCCCCACGGGACCCTTTAATAACCCCAACATCATTCCTAGGGGGTCAAGAGGGGTCTACCTTGCCCCCTTTCATTAAATTCCCCCTTCGTTTTTCACCTCTTCTTCTCTCTCGATCCTACCGAGAGATAAGATGGCGGCCGCTCCGGACTGTTTAGAATGTTGACAGACACCGGAAAGCCAATCAGCTTCGCATCGCAAAGTTCCGTTTCGCGAAAAGTACGCGAACCGGAGCGCAGCCCGGAGCGCTGTTACAGATATATATCTTTTTTTGAACGTTAATTTCTCAAAATCCACTGAAGCACATATATTGAGACCTAGCAAAGGCACATCGGGCTAACAGTCCCTACAATTTTGCCAAGTTTCGTGCAAATCCATTCAGCCGTTCGAGCTAAAAGTGAGGCCAACCGCCCTATGGAAATTAACATGGGAAAAATGTGTTTTGGGACCCCCCTTTTTTCTCGGCCCCCCCTTGACGAAACCCCCCCAAATTTTCAAGGGCTGCTCAGAAACAAAATGTGCCATTTTCCTGAAAATTTCAGCCGATTCCGTCCACAAACGCCAAAGTTATTAGACATAGAATTTTCAAAAATCCCATAGGGAAAAAATCCTAACTATATATACCTACTGGCGACAGTCAATAGGTAATATATATATATATCATGTGATCAAGGCAGGGATCTGCCGAAACGCGTCGTGGCTGACATGGTTGCACTTTTAAGCTAAAATAAAAGAAGAAGCACGAAAATCTGGGTCTACCTCGTCTTTGCTTGTGTGTGGCTGTTGGTCTCGTGTAGAGACGGAGGCGAGCTCTTGCAGCATATATATATATATAAAACTAATATAGGGATATTAAGACATTTCTCCCTTAAAACTACCAAGAATAGGTTACTAACTAATACCATGCATTACTAACAAACTTAGGCCTATTCTATCCTCTTAAAAAGCACAAACCTTCATTGTATGCTCCAACTTATGAACTGCATAAGTTTTGTGGGGTCTACGCCAATACTCATATAGCAACTATAAATTGTCAACTAGTTCAGATAATTCATAACTGTCACTTCGTTGTACGCATATATATATGATGCTACAATCTCTCCCATTAAAATGCATGGCGTGATGTTTTTGGTGAGCTTAAACAACAGTTCCACATATCTTGTTTACTGTGCACAACGATGGTGACCAACAAAACACAGTAGAGAACTTATTACATTAATTGCAAATTTCAATAAATTAAGTTCGAAATTGATTGGAAATAGCTTATCTACTAGGCCTATTATGTACCCTATAAGTTACCATGTCCATCATTATGGTGACATATCAATTGCAAGTATAAATGAATCAGGCACTGTTCTCATCACATTATTACAGGCCAGAATACCTGAAACAGTGTGAAATTCATAATTCATGACTACATCATACCTCTTGCAATTATGAATTAATCAGGCCTTGATAATGCATTTCCATCTGTCTAAGAGCATGCATACATAATACAGTGGTATATTCACAATGTACCCAAAATATATGCTAAGCCACTTATAGCATCACAATAAGTGATTCATTGTAAAAGCAATCATATATCATTCTACCACAGTAATTGCTTTTGTAATCCCCTGTCTTAAGGAAGGGATAGACTCAGTATCTCCCCAGTGGGCTGCACTTGCTATAAATACATTTATATGATAAGATAGTTGCTATAGTAATGCCACTCTTGCCAAAGTTGGCTACCCACCTATGCCATCCTTTTTTCAGGGGTATAGTTACCTCTCTGATTCCGCCACATGGGATAATGGTTGGTTGTTCAAGCCCCAGTGGGCAAGTTAAATCAATTGTGTCTTACTTCACATTTTTATACCAAGATCTTGCAACTGTCAAGTAAACAAAAATAAAAAAGTATTAGCTGGACGTTCAAAATTGTATTAAGTGAAATGACGATCACTCAGGTGCACCTGTGTAGAAATAAAAGCACAGTTAAAATCCTGAATTTACAAATTAAAAACACAAAACAACATTGGTTTGATACTGTTCTTAAAGGGAAGGCTATGATAGAACAGAGAAGGTAAAGTGTACTGGCCCCCATTACGTAATCCAAGTATTTACATTAATTTCAGGATCCAGTTTATTCACCCAGATGCACCGCCATTTCTTCATCTGAGTTGAATCCCTGTGTTATAAGACTGTCAAACTCTACTATGTACCTTGACTCCAGTCTGCGAAAGCCTAATGTTATATTGGCCCCTCTTTTATTTGAAGGAACTCTATCTAGGACAAAGAAGCACAGTAAATCACTATTTATGCATGAACACTGAAAAATGCCTGGCTATCGGATATTGTGTATCATGAGTCTTTATGGCCCTTAGGTTCTCCTAGACCCGCTTCTTGGAGGGATGGTTTGTGCTCCCTATATATAACTTGTCAGATGGCCATCAAAGACAATGTACACAGTAATCAGAATGGCAAGCGAGTTTCTTAGTTATTCTGAATATTCTGTTTGTTTTAGGATTGTCAGCATTGCATACCATAACTGAGAAATTTCACTGGTTTTACATGTTTGATCAGAGACCAACCTCATTTTTAGCTGTGTTTTTATTTTAGCAAATGTGCATGTCTTTTGCAATGCAGTTTTCTCCCAATCACCTCATGACCTTAATTGAAGGTGTCACAAAGATCTGCAAAGCAAAAAGGGAAATTTTACTTTTCAAAAGAACTGAGAAGATTGATGTGTGAGAAATGGGGTTGTTGGTGGACTGGTGTTTTAGTCCTGGTCAAGCAATAGCCACAATCCCTTGCAGGGTGAACCACAAGAAGTTACTATAATTAACCTGTGCTTAACCCTGGGAATCTTGGCACAGAAAGCAGTCAGGCTTAACTTAGAAGTGATGTGTGAAGTATTTATACAGTGCACAAACAGTAATAAAGTGAAAACACAACACAACAAAAATTCCAATCCAATTTAGACAAACAGAGTAAATTTTAATAAATTATTTGACACCAAAATGACAAAAATTAATCCGGCTATTTTTTGTGCTAGCGCCTACCTTGCATCCAGTCCTGCTGCCTGGGGGAAATTCTTTCTGGTCACAGTTGCCATATCTTGAGGCCAACGTCGCCGCACCCGGTCTCTCCCCGCCGCCACTGCATTCCACTCTGAGCGCACCTGCAGAGGGGGGACCAAGGGGAGCTCGAAACTACACCTCCCAAGCTCCCTTGTGGCCCTGCTGACGGGGAATACGCGCCAGGAGGCGCTTTAAAATCCACACCAGCCTCCGCATCGCGGGAGCGCGCGGGCGAAGCCCGTGCCAAAGGCGGGCCCATCTACGCCAGTCCAAGCCCGGAGAAGGCTGGGCTGGGCCACCCCCCTTGGATTTACCAGCCAGGACTTCCAGGACTACTAACACAGTAAGGGGGTTATTGTTTAAGAAAAAGCAGGTACTGGAATTAATACCCAAACTAGGGTATTTTGTTTTGTGACATTCACGCCAGAACTATTACAAAATGTCTATCAAACTGGGCAAAGGGAAGAAATTGCATGAGGGGAAGGGTGTGAGAGGGACCTTGGACGCTTATCTTACTAAGGCTGTTTCCAATCTGGAACACGAAATCTCCATTGTAGAGAGTTGTCTGTCCTTGGAGTTTCAGCAACATAATAAGCGTTCTTCATTAGGCCCATTAATATCGCCCACTCCCCCCATTGTAAACAGTACACAGAGCATAGGGAATAATTCCATGGCAGACAATAGTATCCCTTTTTTACTACAGGATAGATCGCAATCCCCACCCCAAGTGTCAACCATGAGGTCGGAACAAACTATTGTCGATCTAGACCCTTCAATAGATTTTTCCCTGGAAAAATCTTCTCTGATAAAATTGCCCAACCCTACCCCTGTGAGCAAAAAGAGTAAAGCCCCACAAACAGTGTCAGGGAAAGGAATATCACAGAAGAGGAAGAGGAGGGGTCTTTCTCATCGGGGCAGGAGAACTAAGGTACCCAGAATAGCTATAAGATCGCCCCTTGATAAAACCACAGATAAATTTACTCCTGAATGTCAGAAAGATCTACCTCCCCCTGTACCAATCTTCCAGGGCAATAAAAGCTGCTCCCAAATACAAACTGGGAATACGGGGCAACAACAACAATTATGCACTATCCAGAACATAGAACATCTCATTAGATCACTACTCCTCCCACTATTTGAAAGGGTAAAAAGGCTGGATGATCTGGTTAAAACTCTAGTGAAAGAAACAACGTTAAACACTGGACTGTTAAAAGGATTGGCACCCCCATAGGCAGAACACAGTAAATGGAGGGGAGAAACCTATCACGATTTCCACCAAGGGGGATACTCCATCTCGCCCTAAAACCCCTAGTAAGACGAAGTTGGCGGAGTCAACTGCCTCTGGGATTAAGGACAAGGGTGATATATTATCCCGACCAAAAAACTCCAGCAAGATGGCTGAGAAAGCAGCTGTAACATCGAAGGAGATGAGGGGTAGAGGTCAAAACAGTAAAACATCCCAACCTTAACCAATACCACTTAGAGATTCCAATCTGGACAAGGCTTACCCCCCAGATAGGGAATTAAAAAGGATAGGAAGACATATCGACTTGCCCCCTGAGGCTGCCCCATATGTCATAGTCCTTACAGGGGTCTCAGAACTTAAAGATGGGAAGAGGGAAGGTTATATTGAGCTAAAAAATAAAGTAATTCATTGGCTCAGGCACAACAGACCACTCCCAGGTAACATAGATGGGGTAATAGTACATGTGCGAAGACTTGCGTGGGTGGGACCAAGACCTAAAGACATCAATGGGGACATAATTGTAATTAACTTCAGAGACTGCAGGGCGGTAACACACATTGTAGACTGGTACCAAGAGCATGGAGGCAGTGGTATAGCAGCCCGGGCCCTGACCTATTTTTATCCTGAGCCGTTGTTACACCAACGTGGTTTTGCTACCTTTCCCTCCAAACTCATATATTCTACCTACACTCCCCAACCTATGTAAACCAATCATCAAAGACCAAATTACCCGGTTCATGGGCAGACATGCCCTTCACCCATTGGGGACCTAGGACACGCCAAGGCCTGTACACTTCTCATTGGTCAATCCCTTTGTCCAACCGGTATAGTGTTTTCTCTGGTTTGGACGAACTAGACTGACTCCTGAGATCAATCGAGGCGGTGAATCCATCAGCACCCATTGATCGGCATCTTATGCTCCCAAATCTGCCATCAAGGTATGCGTCTCGGGAGATGGGAGGTGACCTAAAGAGGATAAATGTTGTCCCCGTGAGGGAAGCCACTACAAGTAGTCAAGAAATTAGGCTGACAACAACATCTGATATACCGATGATTACTGACACTGTCTGGCTACCCCGGGCTGAAATGACCCCTTTGGTGACTACTGGAGCCAGAGTAGACTTGCCCCTAGAGACCAAAGGCATAAAACAGATGGATAATATATCCACCCTTCTTTCCTGGAACATTGCTGGTCTATCAAGTAAAGTGATACAAAAACAGTGGCTAGACCTTGTTACTGAACACAGTATTTTTTGTCTTCAGGAAACATGGTCTATTGAGGAAAGACATATATTAGGCTTCCAAACTTTTCATACCCCAGCGGTGGCAAGCGTTCAGGGTCGTAACAGGGGGTGTTTATGTTCATACGTGTCCACAACTGGGGGCGTGAAAGTATTTAAGTTTTTGTCTACAGATTTTTACCAGATACTCCTGCTTAGGTGGGGATATCTAAAAAACGTGATCATAGTAAACTTTTATAACAATATGCCCTCTTTGATGATAGAGGCCATGATTAGTAAACGCTTCTTGAGCCTAATCACCCTAAGTGAACAGATAGCAGGAGAAAAGGTCATGATATGGGTGGGAGATTTTAACTGCACGATATGTCCCCACCGCTCGACAGGCATGTGCGGCCGATCAGAGCCCCACCCATTTTAACCATATGAAACTTGGTAACGCTCTTAATAACATTCTTTTTTATTTTAATTTGTCCTTTATAAATGAGACATGTAGCCCGAGCATACCAACATGTAGCCCGAGCATACCATTCCTGCCGACCTTCAGTGGAGGGGGAGCGGCTCCACAATCAACTTTACATTAATTACTGCTGCCCATGCGTGGCTGGTCGTATCGTGGGAAACCGGTCCGTCCCCGCTCAGTGACCACTATCCCTTATCCTTTGGTTTAAAAATTAAAAGGCATACCTGCAGCATAGGGGCCCCCACTCTATACCCAACAGAGATCTGATTGGCGTCAAAAACGGTTATACCATTAAATTGAATAAGGTGGAGCCGCTGTGCTTCCTGGAAAAATTAGTTAAGGCCTGCATGGAGGACATTTCTATCTGTCTGGCACTAGATGAGGAACCAGAAAAAGTAATGGCCTCTTTCTCACAAATACAAGATACTATAAAGACTCAATTTACTAGAGAATTTCGGGCTGAGCCGAGTAAGGCCCAAGGGTGGTTTGATAGTAAGTGTACTAAGGCACTTCAATCCTTAAGAAAGCATTACAGGCTAAACCGAGAAACCCTGGATCAATTAGGCAAGCCAGAAAGTCCTATAAGGTTACAACTAAGGAGAGAAAAGCCACTTTGAAGAAAGAGGCATGGGAGGCCCTAAAAGAAGCATCCAAAAAAGAGATAACACAGCCTTCTGGAAAGTGATTAATGCGCCTTACTTTCAAAATAAAGAGGGTGATATGATAGACATCGCCATAACCGGGGATACCTGGGTGCCTTATTTCTCACAACTGTATGATAAAGTTACCCCACAAGAAAGAAAGCAGTCCGATAACATCAGGACTGCCAGTCCTCCGGCCAGAAATCACCCTTGTCCTTTTCCATTACCTATAACCTTTAGTTGCCAGGAGCTCACTAAAGCGATAAAGATTAGTTAACCAGGTAAGACCCCGGGCCTGATGGGGTCCCGATTGACACCTATAAGGCTGAGCTGGATCTCTGGGCACCCTTGATAACCAATGTTCTCAATAAAGCCAATCAATGCGGTTTTATACCTTCCCTGGAATGACGCCATTGTGGTCCCGATCTTCAAAAAAGGTGACCGGAACGATCCTGCATGCTACCGCCCAATTTCCCTGTTGGACGCCTTGATGAAGGTGGCAGGTCGTATTATCCTGAATAGGATTCAAACTTGGGGGAGGAGAACCATATTATATCAAATGTGCAGTATGGGTTCAGACCAGGTAAAGGGACTGTTGAGCAATGTTTAAACCTAGCCCTGCTGAACGCAAAATACACTCAGGCAAAGAGTGGGAACCTTTTTATCACTTTTATTGATTTAAGTTCGGCTTTTGATTGTGTTGATCATGAGTTTATGTGGAGAACGTTGAGCGACATGGGTGCTGACAGCCACCTCATTCTGTTTATTAAGGAACTCTACAGAGGAGCTGGGGTAAGGGTACGGTATGGACGGAGGGGAGAGTGCTCGGACAAATTCCGTATAAAGAGGGGGGTAAGACAGGGGTGCATTCTGGCACCCCGTTATTTACCCTTTACATAAACTCAGTAGGACACCATCTTAGGGATCTGCAACATGATTATCCAACTATTGGCGGGACTCCCACACCGATATTGCTATATGCGGACGATGCAGCATTAATGTCGCGTAGAAGATTAGGCCTGCAGAAGACCATGGATAAATTCGCTGGCTTTATGAGGGTTAGAGGCCTAAAAATTAATATTACAAAAACTTACACAATGTCCTGTGGGAAGGGGACAAAGAGGGTTCCATGCCCGATTTACCTTGAAGGCAGGAGAATTGAATCCACGGATAGGTTCTCCTACCTAGGTGTGAACTTTGATAGGAGGGGGAATTGGCATGCAGCAGTGCACGCCAGGCAATTAGCCTTTACGGATTTCCACCGGAGCCTTAAGAAATTTTGCGTCCAAATTAGGGGGAAACCAGTAAAAGAGCTGATCTATATTTATAAAGCTAAATGTGTCTCCGTAGCATCATACGGAGCGGGCGGGTGGGGGGTCGAAAATGCACAGATCTTACAAACCTGTGAAAACCAGTTAATCTGTTATCTACTGGGACTCCCGAAAACGTCTTCTACGTATATGACACACATAGAAGTAGGTCTTTCCTACCTTTTAGATACCATTAGGATCTCCCCCATACTACTCTGGCATAAGGTCTGGGTTACTAATGAGACCGCCCTAAATAGAGACTTGATTAACGACTGCCTATCTTTGGATGGGGTCTCTAACATTACATGGCTCACCTATGTCAGAAGTATGTTTAATGAAATAGGACATCCAGAATTTTTCGAGAGGCCTGCCAGTTTGGAGACGGTGTCGAGAGGCTCCTTGAAAAAGATGGTCTCGGACCACTTAGTTGGTGTCAGGTGGGAACTTGAAAAAAGGAAAATGACTACTCTCAGATACCAGCAAATTACTGCTTACGAGGGGCTTCAAAAGTATCTTGTGGTTGTAGCAAGCCTGTACGCCCGCATGCTGCTTACCCGCTTCAGGCTAGGTACCTTTTTTCGTCTAACCACATTTCCTCTAACTAATAACTGGTCAATGGACAATCTCGTTTGCCCCTGCGATGATTGTTCCTACCAATCAAACATACATTGTGTTTTGTTTTGTAAATTTTATTACGCACCACGAAGGGCCTTTTTATTACCTATTCTTAAAAACTGTGGGATTCGAACCTGTCTTGCAGCTTATACTAAGCTGCAAAAACTAGAAGAAGATCATGTCATCCTTGCAGTAACCAGCTTTTTAAAATTAGTGATCAAATTTCAGAACACAATGTGAGGCTTTTTAACTAACATAAATTGTTTTTATGTAGTACTGTCTTTTTAGAATTATAGTTGTTTTTAGAAAAATTTTAACTTAAAATGACCTAAGCATCTGATTGAAAATTAACTATCTGTACACTGGCTTTTTTCGATTGTATAGGCTGATAATTGTTTTTCTATGTAATATGTGCTTTTATGATTTTACATGAAATCGAATAAAGCTTGCTTTGACTTTGACTTTGACTTTGACAAAAATCCAATCAATAGAACCGAAGTTATGAACTTTTTTACATTGTTCTGTAAAAACTATCACCTAAAAGATCAAAGCATCAATCACAGACATTTTGTCACATGAGGCTGGGTCAAAGCCGAAATAAAACGCTGACTGCGATGGAGCACGGTTCTGATACAAGAAGTGGATTGGTCCTGGTCAGCTCTTACCTTCAGACTTAGAAGAAATTCAAAGAAAAGTGTCTGAGAAGGTAAAGTTTAGAGAGGCAAGGCTGCAAGAAATGTCCAAGGAGGAAGCTTCATCATCAGATGGCCTTGAGTGAAGATTTCAATGTTCAGACTTAGTCGCCTAAATGGAAGTTGAAAATCTCCAGCGGCACGAGGCAGAGGGCTGCCGCCAAAGACAGTTACATAAATTCAGATACGCTTTCTGGTGAAGGACCGCTAAAAGAATTTGCTGCTGTGGAGAAGAACGTAACAGGAGAATCCATTAAGTCAATCCAACCAGCAATGCACTTCGGATGGATATGGGAGCAGGTTGACGCTGTTCCTCATGGGTCTCAGAGCAGTTCTTTGGCCAAAATTCTTCCAAGTCCTCACTTTTGAGATGTGATCATCTGTGTACTTTTAGCACAACAACCAAGTGTCCAGGACTGGTAGGACACATTTTGGGGGCCCAGGACTCACTCAGGATGGGTCCAGGTGTGGGTTCAAGATGGTGGGATTCATTTATGTCCTTGTGGCTTTGAATAAGAGGCCAGAAAGCCAGCCCTTGTTGTCACTTACGGTAGTCCTGGGTGCAGGTGAAGATGTAGGACTCAACAGCGGGGCTGGCCTCTGATGGCTCAAGGCAGGCTCCAGGCAGCAACGTCCTTCCAGGTACATCAGCAGTCTGGGAGGAAGCATAGAGTGCACAGCAGGTCACAGCAACAGGCAGTTCTCTCTCTGAGAATCCTTCTGCAGGTCCAGGAGTGAACTGAAAAGTGCATACTTTTATGATATGACAATATCGAATAAAGTATCAAATCGAATCGATAATCAATCGAAAAGTGCATCTGAAGGTCCTATTACTATACTCTGGTTTCCTTCTGGAAGGTGAGAGAAGCTTCTGGAAAGGTTCTTTGAAGTGTATGGAATTTCCTGACTCTCCTGCCCTGGCTACAAGCTGGCTGTAGAGATAATGCAGGGCCATTAGGCCTTTTGTGTGAAGGCAGAGCACAGGCGATTTAGTTGTAAGTGGGGCTGTGCTCAGATTCACCCTCATCCTGCCAGCAGATGGCCCATTGAGGCATTCCTAATCCCTCTATTGTGTGACTGCCTGGCAGGAAGTCATATAATCCAGCTGTCAGCTACACCTACCCAGGCCATGCGTACAGGCAAAAAAGCTCTAAGGACAGAAAAAGGCCAACTTTCTAAAAGTTGCATTTTCAACCTTGTAATGAAAAATAACACCTTCACCATTAAAGAGGGTTTATCATTACAATTTCATAGATATCAAACATGACATAGCACCCAGCTCCCAATTGAAAAGGATAGCTTATTAAATATAGTAAGGAATCCCCAATGTTATCCTACGGGAGGGATAGGGCTCATAGTAATGAAAAACTAATTTAGGAGTTTTTCACTATCAGAATATGTAAAACCTAATAGTACATGTCCAACCTCTTAATAACACAGCACCCTGACCTATGGGTTACCTGGGCTTACCTTAGGGGTCAATTATATGTAATAAAATGGGAGTTTATGGATTGGCAAGGGAGCTTTAATGCCAAGTTGATATGGCAGTTTAAAACTGTATTCATGCTTCAACATCAAGCCTGAGGCATGTTTTGAAGCACCACTTAAGTGGGTAGCACAATGAGTGTTGCAGGCCCACTGGTAGCATTTATTTAGAGGCCCCGGGTATATAGTATAATACTCTACAAGGGACTTACAAGTAAATTAAACATGGCAAGCAGATGTACGCCAATCAAACCATGTTTAGGGGAATGAGCACAAGCACTTTAGCACTGGTTAGAAGTGGTAAAGTGCACAGAGTCCTAGGGCCAACAAAAATGAATTCAGCTAAAAGTGGAGGGTAAAAGACAAAAGGTTTAGGGGTGACCATGCAGAAAGGTCCATGGCCCATAATTGAGAATAGAAAATCTTGTGATACATTGAGATTTGCTACCACATATTGTACTGAACTGATGCAATTAAATAAAGAGAATAGTTCCTAATCTGTCCATAACATTTAGGAAACCTTTAAGAGATCTGTTATTGCAATGTCATGTTATTGATGACTTGCATGAATGATGTTTATCAAAATTAGAGGGCTGCATGGGTGTCTGAATTATAAGACATGGAAGAATAATCATAATGTTGTCTCATATACTAAATCAGGAAGCAAGGAATATGTCAAGATTACTCTAATGATAATATATGTGTTGGAATGCCCTTGAAGTAAGCGGTATGTTGGCAAAACAATCATTCCAGTGAAGAAACCGATATTAGAGCACCACAGGGCAATAACAGGCGAAAGATCACATGTACCCAATCACAAGACATTTTGAGGAAAAAGTAAGGTATTGTGAGCCACTAAGGTATTTTAATTATGACAATTTCAAACAGAACCCGAGTGGAGGTGATAGGGAATTGAGAATTAGACCTCTAGAGTTATATTTCATAATTTCCTTTGATACTAAAATCTCTAGACAATGGAATACTAAAGAAGAGATATCTGTACATTTAACCCCTTGCGCGCTGCGCCAATTCTCCCGCTTTGCAGGCGTATTAGCCAGTGGGCGGGATTCAGATGGCACCCTGCCGTCCTCCGCATATGCCCAACATCACATGGGACAAAGAGGTTAAGGGAGTTACTGAGCTTTGTGTTTGCTCAGTGTACTGTATTTCTATGCACTAATATGTTGTATCTGTGCAAAATGTATATATGGGAATGTATTTTTTTTTAATGGAGACGCACTCCTTTCTAGAGGTGTGCAAAAAAGAGGGTCAGTTAAGAATATGATGAAGGATAGGAGAGAAAAGTGTGAATATGTGTTCACGAATACAGTACATCAGATAATTGGATTGTTTTAAGAACATTTGTTGAGTCACTTTTGCCATTGCATTTGCCCACATTAGCATGATTTTTTTCATATCATTCTATGTGTGCACCATACTAATATTAGTTGTTACAAGTGAACAATCCCAAAGTGGACATTAGCATAAACACTTACACAGATGTTTTTTTTTTTTTATGATTTTGATTGGGTAATGTGAAATGAATAGGGGGGATTGTCAACTATTGCATACTGTTAATAATATGTGTTATGCTGACTTATAAAGCACATAGCAGCTTGGGCATTATATATACCTGCTTGGGCTTTATTATATGTCTCTAGATTTATAAACATTACATTTGAAAAACAACAAAATGTGCATGGTGTGCATGGTGATACCCTTGATGTTTGATTCTTGGGATTGAATCTATTATGAGAATGCTACTGGGAATGAATTAATTCAACCAATCTAGTAGAATCACACTACGGTATGAGTTATGTATATGAATATAAGTATATATTTTAATACTTGTCCAGTGTCTGAGATATTGCCATATTGAAGGGTGTCTTTTATGTCTATTGTTTTATGTTTTGCGGGAAGTAAAGGGCTACCTTGGATTACAGTCTTACCAAAAACAGTGTGGTTAACAGCTGAAATGTGCTCACTTGTTATTTTTGTGTGAAGAAAAACATATGTAAGTATCAAGTAGGGGATTCCATTGACAAGGCATTTTTTGTTTTCTGAATATCGCTTATGCTTTTCGACAAATCTGCATTAAAAAAAATACACCCAATTGGAATTCAATATGATATGATGGTAAATGGGCTAAATATCGATTCCAAAATATAGACAAACCAAAATATCGAGTCCAAAATATAGAATGGACAAAATATCGAATGGACAGAATATAGACATCAAAAATATCGTTTTGAAGGTAAGTAATGTAATATCGATTTTAAAAATATAGACAGTCAAAATATCGAAGTACATAATATAGTTTATTAAAAATATCGAATTTTTAATAATATCGAATTTTTTAAAGTGTTTTTTATGTTAGTATATGTGTGAAAAGTGTATATATTTTTGTAATTTATTTTAAGTAATTAATTTTATGTTATTTAATTATTGCGGTATTTAATTCTGTAGCGGGTTGTGGGTTTATAGGGGAATAGGGTGGGAAGTAATTTAATTATAATTAATTAAATATGTTAATTAATTAATTGATATTTATTTAGAATAAATTGGTAATTAATTTTTATTCGGTAATTAATTAAATCCTAATTGATAACTATTTTTTATTAATTGATTAATTGATAATTATGTGAATAATATTAATTTATTTTCTGTAGCGGGTTGTGGGTTTATAGGGGAATAGGGTGGGAAGTAATTTAAATATAATTAATTAAATATGTTAATTAATTAATTGGTATTTATTTTGATAACATTTTTAATAAATTTTTAATTGGTAATTAATTATTCTAAAATGATTATTTTTTATTAATTGATTAATTGATAAGTATGTGAATAATATTAATTTATTTTCTGTAGCGGGTTGTAGGTTTATAGGGGAATAGGGTGGGAAGGAATTTAATTATAATTAATTAAATATGTTAATTAATTTATTGGTATTTATTTAGAACAAATTATTAATTACTTTTTAATTGATAATTAATTTATTCTTAATTGATCATTAATTTTTATTAATTGATTCATTGATAATTATGTGAATTATATTAATTTATTTTCACTAGAGTGGGAATAGTAAAATTTGCCCCTATGCTATCCAACGCTTTCCCTACTGTTGCACTCTCTGGAGTAGGAATAGTAATGTTTACCCCTACGCTATCCAACGCTTTCCCTACTGTTGCACTCTCTGGAGTGGGAATAGTAATTTTTACCCCTGCGCTATCCAACGCTTTCCCTACTGTTAAACTCTCTGGAGTGGGAATAGTAATTTTTACTCCTACGCTATCCAACGCTTTCCCTACTGTTGCACTCTCTGGAGTTGGAATAGTAATTTTTACCCCTACGCTATCCAACGCTTTCACTACTGTTGCACTCCCTGGAGTGGGAATAGTAATTCTTACCCCTACGCTATCCAACGCTTTCCCTACTGTTGCACTCTTTGGAGTGAGAATAGTAATTTTTACCTCTACGCTATCCAACGCTTTCCCTACTGTTGCACTTCCAGGAGTGGGAATAGTAATTTTTACACCTCCGCTTTCCTATGGTATCAATATTGTGTATTTTTTATTAATATCATGTTAATATATATATATGTTTTAACAGATATGATTGTATTTTTTTTTATAAGTTAAATTAGTTATTTAATAATTGTAAGGTAATTTAAGTATTTTTAAGTATATTTTAGCTATTTTTTTTTTAATTTTACATTAATTTTAAGAAATTCGATATTTTTATAATGTATATATATATAAACGATATTTTGGGGTCGATATTTTGGCACTTACCTATTTGTAGATAGGAATTCGATATTTTGTCTGTCGATATTTTGGAATCTATATTTTGGGTAGTCTATATTTTGTCCCTCGATATTTAGTCAGTGATCCGATATGATTTATCCCCATTTGTCAAGAGGGGAAGGGGTAAATGGTTGGTCAGAAAAGTAACTTTTCACAGTTTAACTCCACTAGGATTATTGGCTCTGTTCTACAGAAAAATGGTTGAATGCAATTACACATGGAAGTAGAACTTTTCTAAAGGAAGTGCCTTCGCTTGGTTTGATGTCAATCCATTCAGAAGCTTTCAAGAAATTAGCATTTAAAGAATGTTTCGGAAAAGACTTGAAGAGTTAACAACTTAGAGATCTGTAGACTGTTAGTCCACTGATAGTCTGCAAGCTTAGTTCGCAGACATCCACAGACTAAATTTGAAAATGAACAGAATCTGATTGAATGAAGGAGCTTTTTCGATGGTTTCAGTTGGAGACCGGGAACCCACAGTGAGGTCTATGGATCCTGAGCCTCTGATAGGCTAGCTACAACAGAGAACAATCTGTTAAAGGATGCAGCTTGGCCCTTGTGTCATGATGAATAAAGTAAAAGAGCCATAAGGGGGAAGGGGAATAATCAACGAGTGCACTTGCACAAAAGGACCCCTTCTTAGATTAAAACAAAAACAGTTAATTTTGCCTCAGCATTCATGTACACAGAGGAAGTGTTTGTTGAACAAAGCCTGGGTCAAAGATTTCTGAACCCTGACTTGGCAGCCGCATATGCATGATAAGTGTTCCTCCTTTATTTTGGACTCTGCTTTCAGGTTTATGAACCTTGGCTTAGGATCCATGAACGCATAGATACTCTTGGGCCTTTATATTGAAAGTCCTGCAGGCTAGCAGGCCCCTTACTAGGGCCATGGACCCTCTGGGAGGTTCAGAAAAGGCTCTCAAACCCTAACGGGGGTCTGTACACCCCAGAAATGAGGCCAGACTTTCCTTCGCCACCAAAAGGTCATGCGCAGTGGGGGTTGGCTGACAAGCTAGGAAACCAGTGCCCGGTCAACTGCCCAATGATGCACAAGAGAAGAGCACCACATCTAGAGAAAACACAGCTGATCAGCAACAACAGTGTTTTGATCTCTAAATGGTGAACTACCAGGGCTAAAGAAGGCAGGCCACCACTTAAGGAGGAAGAATAGTCTGAAATGTGGCAAGCTCCTTCACCAAGATACATGATCCAGACTGGACAAAACTTTTACCGCCTATCAGCTTTGCAAGAATTCTAGTCTGCTAATCCCTGAGAAATAAAAAAATTCTTACATATTACCAAACTGACTAGTCCTGATAATCAAGGAAGAAACCTAAGAGACATCTTACAGGGTAAAAGTGTACGAGCAAGCTTTTGAACATGAACCGCATCACAAGTGTGATCAAATCATGGCTATCAATTTGCTAGATAAGAATGCCCTATGAGTAGTGATTTTGTAGGCATAAACATAGAAAGGGATATAGTTTAATCCATGGTAAACAATTGAGTGATTACGTCAGCTTGGCTTTACTTCTTGATGTGAAGTCAGCCCTGGTGTTTTTGATCCCATGTTTTAGAGAAAGAACAGCATATACAATGCAAAACACATTTCACATACAAGGTGAATGATATTCTTGGGCATACCAGCTGTTAAATTCAAATAAATCTTGTCATATGTGATTGCACCAACCGAGTTGATTAAAAAAGTCTAATATAGTGGTTCTTCAATAATATGTGCACTGACTGTTTCCATACTACAAATTGATCTTCATGTAGCTTGGCATCGCCATTTAATGGGTACTTTTAGACGGGAAAGGTGTAGGCACATATTTAGATTGTCTTTTCCAGGGCCAAGAAAGTTTTGAAGCCAATGAGATCATGCTGCTAAGAAGAATTCAACTTTATTTTCATGCAAGGTGTTTCCACTTAGTGTACAGGCGATTGGTACTTTAGCATGTTCTCACTAAGGAATATGAATGTGCTATGCTGCCTCTAAAAACCTTTCTTTGTTCCTCAGCCCAGAGAACCCCCTAAACAAGACGATACACCATCTTAAAATACCTTAATTGGAGCCCCTATCATATTAGGTTCAAAGTGAGCTTCTTAACGTACGTTGCATTATTGGTGAAATATTTTTAAAGGAGGCTTTTAATCTGGCTTTCAAAATGGAGGCTTCTAGTCACACCTGACTCTCAAGGAGTATAGACACGTGAAGGCTTCATTTCACTAATCTGTGGAACGCCAGGCTCATTTGCAAGCCTTTTGCTGTGCAGTTCCTAAGTGTTTTAATGTGCTACCAGTGCTGGAATTGGAAAAAGTTTACTCAGGGAACCCATGAATTGGGGGTTAAGCTGTGGCAACAAAAAACGGGATGGAGCCACAAGAGGCAGCGTCATGAAAAGCAGTCTGACAATCAACTTATACATTTATTTTTTTAATACTCTGCCACAAAGAAATTGACAACACGGAGAAACACTACAGTAACTGATTTGGCTTAATAGGTTGCAAAGGCTGCATTGTAAATTATCTTATGGGGCAAAGATAGCTGCAGTAGAGAGCTTTGTGTGCCTAGTAAATCTCAGGGAATAATAATAATGGTAAATAACTCTGGCCGTTAATGCACATGCTGGTGAGATATATGCTTGGCGTGTCACAGTTTTGATTCATAAAGTAGTACAGAGGGTTAATGTGCCTCAATGAAAAGCTTATTATATAAATTGCACATGAGAGATTTTTATTTTATGTAGATAGGTATGTAGACTACTGCTTTTGACACAGAGATCCTTTCATTACTTGCAATTCATAAATTGCAATCCTAGTATAGCACAGTGAACTATGAACCACCATCAAGGACCTGCATGCAAACTGTAAGGCTTGGGTTTAGAATCGTAGGTGCATAAATATCATTATATCATGCATCGCAGCTCAGCAAGTAACCTTGCAGCGCTGCTTGATAGGGAAAGGACAAGAATGTGCCGTACTTAACATTTTACTGCAATTCTCTGCCTTTTCCCAGCACTGACACACAACATGCTGCCTAGCATCTAGGTATTAGGCTCCAGATCCATCCATCCCAGTTTTTACTCAACAAAATGGGGATGATTGCCCTATAAATTCGGTGCTTGGAGTTTTGGACTCAGCTGGAATCTAAAAGGAGAAAGTCCCCACGCTACCTGCATGTAGCTGTTCCAAACAGAAAAGTAAATAACATGTTGCTAAATTATGACCTAGTGTTGCCAAATTACATCATGACCTATTCAGCATATTTCCCTGGGGCCAGATGTTTCCCCATATATCCTCAGTGGGGCAAGGCTGCAGCTTTTGACATCATCCGATGCCACTCGGTGTCAGCCACAATGAATTGAATTTCCTGCTGTGGTAAAGGATGAAGCAATAGCTGAGGCGAAGTCAGGCCCACTCAGTGGATCTACTTGCAAGTAGGTACCATTTTTTCTGTTGTCTCCTCAGGCAGGAATTCTTGAAAAAGTTCCTAGGTCCCATATTTCAGGGTTAGGCTGTAGGAGGACATTCTGACACTTATCTAAGGCCCCAGGACCATAAGGACAGCACTTAGAGGTCGGGAGTCAATTCACCAGAGGCCCCTAACGGAGTCTAGGGCAAGCCCAGTTGGAATTGGTCCACTGGGCTTGCTTGGATTGAAGAAACCATGCTTGCAAAAGGTACATCTTTATATCGTGGCTTTGTAGATTTTTCTGCGGACTTTGACAGTGTCTCTGGGTCAAACTAAACAAGAGGCGGGTCCCATCCCAATAGTTTTAAACTCTGGCACATGGATAAAAGTCTAATAGACAGTGGCCTGGACGATCTCTACAAAAGTGCATGCCAACAAGGACCTGAAGCAAGGCTGTACGCCTGCCCCCCCTGCTTTTCAACCTATACCTAGACAGAAAAGCAAACTCCTCCTAAAGCAAGCCAAAATAATATCCCCCCAACAAGACGTGCAACAATGAAAGGAAAGGCTCATGGTAATTGGGCTTCCAAGTTGTATGACCCAGGAGCACTACCACTCTTCGTAACCCAAACTCTGTCCAAAGAAATGAAAACAAGACTAAAGACATTAAGATTCAGCCAGATCCTGCTCAAAGCATGTTGGTATGAAAAATAGAAGGGGCTGAAAACAAATTTTGTAGACTGTGTGCAACGGACATCGAGTCACTACCCCACATAATCTGCATCTGTAAACTGCTGCTCCCATATAGGATATTCATCATCATCATGGTTTATTGTTTGATTACTTAAAATCTTTACAATGTATACAGATAATAAAAGCAATGCAGCAACAAATTTTAATATACGAGTTAAAAAATGTCGTAAAGTTTAAAAATTGACTGTCAATTGTCTTTACGGTTGTCATGGTCCTTTGGCCACAGCGTGTTTAGTCCGTTGGTATCGATTTAATCATTATGTTTTTCATTGAGGCTGTTCCTTTTCCAGTATCAGCTTTGTTGCCATGGACATGAATTTGATTCCCCGGCATGAGAGTATGGGGGAGGCGCCGCTTAGCCACAGTATGACCGCCTGTCTGCATGTGCGGATATTCAGTGTGTTGAAGATTGTCCGCAAATGTCTTCTTCTTAAGACTTGTAGCGCAGGGCATACACATAATATGTGCGGCACTGTTTCGTTCTTGTATCCGCATAGTCTGCAGTTTGCACTTTCTGTTTTTCGTTTCCAAGAGGGCATTAGATCTTTTGTAAAGTGCATCCCCAAACGGTACGCTATTAGAGTTTTTTTTAGGTTTTGACTGAAGTGTTGGGCTAAGTAGACTTGCGGTTTTTGACTGGAATAGGTGTTTAATACTGTCCAGGCGTGTCTTCGTTTACTTAGGGTTTTTTGTCTTTAAGCACAGAGATCTTTTTTGCCGAACCATTTGCTATTTTGCAAAACTGCTTGTGGTCAATGTTTTTTTTCCACGTTCCATATAGGATATTATGGTTGCGTCCCCACCTGCCGGCATTAAACATTCGAACACGGAAGGAAGCAATGCTTTGCTGCCTGAAAGGTTAGTCCACACAGCTGACAGCTAGATTCCTGAAATCTCTCAGTGTAACAACCCACCTGTTGCAGACTGCAGTAGATCAAGCAAGAGACCCCCAAGATTTAAAAAGTCAGGTAGCTAAAAAACTGCCACAGAAGTATAAAGCACTGTATGACAAGGGGACATGAACTCCTTCTAGGCCCTAAAGATCTGCAAAAACCATTCAGCTATGGCACTGATGCAGTAGCACAAAGCAATTTACAAACAGGGCAGGCTCGATTCTTGGCAAGGCAGCAAAAAAAACCTAAAAACCCTGCAGCAAAGGCGTGAGGAACTTTTTAGGCTAAAGAGCTATACAATGCAAGCAGAGGAGGAACAGGGGCAGCTCTGTAAAACCCAAGCCATGCAGAAATATTACTTGAAATAGACAGGCAGAGGAAGATAGTAGCTATGGTGATATTTTTAGGTTAACGATTTGCACATTGCAGACAGAGGAGGATCACAGTCACGACCCCCTGCCAGGCAGCAATGGACTTCAAAGGCCAAGTAGAGAATGGCCCGATGCAACAACCCCTGGACCCCCTAACAGGCAGCAGAGCCTGCAGATAGTTGGTTTGACAAGTGACTATGTTAACGCCAATGGGGACAGCAGCACAAAGCCCTTCATAACAAGGGGGGAACCATCGAAAATGCATAGCTCTCTGATATCAAAAACAGCAAGAAACACCTGCATGAGAAGGTAAGACCTGGAAGATGCAAGGATGTAGAAGGGGGGGACACTACAAGTACCCCGGAGACTATTTCATTGCTTTAGCCTTGTATTGCACGAAAATAATTACAGCTCTTTTTGAACCAAGTATTGACCATTTTTATTTGTTTTTATATGTAATTGTAGTGATTTTAAATCATTGTACAATACATTTTTCTGATCTGATCTTTCTGGCATAAAGCACACGGAGCTCAGGCAGAAAAATGAACTTTCTAAATGTGTACTTTTCAAAATAGTAATCAAAAATCGGACTTGAGTTAGGGGTTTCAATTTCCATTAAAATGAATCCTTGAATAATTTTTCTAGCTTTTTCTGATCTGAATTTAAATACTATAAGGGGTTATAATGTAACCCAATGGTTTCCAGAACCAGCCTTACGACAGAGAAAAACAACTTTGGAGATTATTTACTGCAGGACATCTATACTACTATTATAGAGAGAGAACTTGCACCTTTAGGCAAGGGAAACTCGGGAACCACAGCGCCAATCTACACACCCGATACACCGTTGAAATCGGCAGGGTGTGTAGATGGTCATATGCTTTAAATTTTTTTTTTAATAAACGTTATATAAAAAGTAACATTTTTACAAAAAGTAGTTCCCCCAAAGTAGCGCCGGCCGCGACTGTGCGTCGTCACATCAGGAGCAGGGGAGGAGCAGCGTCCCAGGAGCGGCGGACAGGGCGCGCAGGGGAGGAGCGGTGAAGTGAGGCCAGCGGCGGAGCGGAGAGGTGGATATGGCGCGGGGAGGAGCGGCTGCGGACAGGTGGTGAGTGGCAGAGCGGCGGAGTGGAGAAATTCGGACCGGCGGTGTGAGCAGCAGAGGCAAGGTAAGAATCCGGGGCAGCCAGGGTCAGGGCGGGCGGGGCACGGGCTGCTGGGGAATGTCAGGGCAGCCGGGGGTAGGGGAAGTCAGCATTTCAGGTTTGCATGCTCTCCCGCCCCGGCCCCCGCCCGCCACAACATTGTCCGGGACACAGACAATGTCGTGGCGGGCGGGGGCCTGGGCGGGATAGCACGCAAACCTGAAATGCAGCACCCAGCCCCCTTCTACCCCAGGCAACGCTGGGGCGGGCTGCTAGTATAAAATATAAGTATACAACCCCAACTTTTTAACTACCATCCACCCCGCTCTATGGGCATTTAGGAACTACCTAAAGGGTGACTTGAAAGTACTCAAAATTAAAGTTTAGGCAGAGTAAAATGATTATTTTGACAGGTCTAATTTTCAGTTTTAAAACAAAAGAGGCAGGCCTGGAGACATGCTTTGCAATATGTGCTGCAGTCCGCAAGTGACATTTAATTTACAGGCCCATGGGAAACTTATGTGCCATATCCTAGGGACTTATATGTAAGTTAAATAAGAATATAAGGAAGGTAGCTAATTTCTACATATTTTAGGGTTCAGATCACATGCACTGGGGCTTGGTTAGCGATGTCCCAGGGCGCAAAGTTAAAGAAAACCCCAGCACCAATCCAGAAAAAATAGGTGCGACTTAACAAAAAGTGTTGATTTTCCAACAATATATATAAGGACTTTTGGCACCTGTTGTAGATACGGTTACATTGCATTTTCTGCTAGTATCATTGAATACTTCTTTGTTGTGGTTGATGATACACTCATGTGTTAGTTATTTTCTTTGGTTTCGAACTCTTGTTTCACCTGATTGCATATATTTCACTTTGCATTTTCAAGGCTGAACGAACAAATTCATCATAAAAGTTACATTCCTATTAACCTTTATTTTACATATGCTTTTGGTAAATGTTTTTTCGTGTCCTCATGTGAGATTCTTAGCACTGTATTGGAACAACACGTGTTAGTGAAATCAGGAAACTGTGTGTTCATGTATAAACAGAACAGTCCTGTGGTGAGAGTGAAGACAAACAAATATAAATAGAAGTGAGCTTAGTTACATCTAAAGCAGGAGGAACATCTCTATGGGCCATATTATAGTGTAATGGTTTCCGGTCAAGTCAAAGTGTGGTCCTAGGTGAAAGAAAACATAATGCCAAATAAGGTACTGCCCCAAGAAGGTGGGGAACTTTGAATGGGAAGCACTGCACTGTAAAGGAACATCAAGGTTCTGCCTAATAAAAGATCGTCAGGTAGAAGTAGAGTGTGAACCTCTTTAATGACTGCTCCTAATTCATGCGGTCAAGCCCTGTGAGTGATAGTGAAAGGTCTCCCCTAGTTCTGGTGAATGTCAGTAAAAGGACTGCAATATTATTTGTGGATGTGCATGAATATCTAGTACATTAGTACATCATTACTGGTGATGTCAGTATGGGCCTTGGGAAATATTTTCTAATGCCGAGAATGGCAGCCATATTGGAGATATCTTAATAAGTATGACACAAATTGGGTAAAAAGAGACTTTGTTACTCTCAACAGAAAGTCATTGTTCCTTCAGTGATTTGTTGTGTGTTCCATAGGAAGAAAAAGAACCAGGAGACGAAGCATTGTGTGGGTGGTAAGTGTTCATCTCTTGTAATATATGTCCATGTATCAGGAACATGGCCATGTTGGATCGGTCTGGTTTATGTAGTCCTTTTACGTGAGGAGAAGCCATACCGATTTGATCTTTCCCCTGGCTGAACGTGAGAATCCTAATATAAAAGCAATGGCCGGTAGTCAAGGAGGTTGAATTGAGAGAGCAAGCAGAACGAATGACTGGTATATTTGCTCATATAACATTGCAAACAATATTGTTGGTTCTATATAGATTTTACACTAGATTTCACAATGAAAGTTAGCCTTCCATAGAATATTTTGTTTAGCCATCACAGGAGAAGATTAACTGTGATCAAATATGGGTGGTTACTCAAGCTTTTTTCCACTGATTACAAAATCTTTGTAGAATAAGACTGTACGCTAAAGTAACACTAATTTGATGCCTGTACATTTTTTAGGAGTTGAGACTATTACTAGGTAATTAGATACTACAGTTCTCACTTGTCCAGAGAGCTTAGCACATCATTTAGAATAATTCTTATTTATGCAAAACAAGTTGATCTTAATGGTAATTCTCATTGAATGGTGCTCTTGTCAGCAGCTTGTACAACAATGTATTTTATTCACAGGGAGGTGAGAATCAAGGTTTTAGTAAGCATGTTGTTTACAACCAGTAGTGTAGTGTAGTTCACCCTCCTTGTTCAGACCTTGCTAACCGTATCAAGTTCTAAGATCCATCTTTGACTCCTTTCATATATTTTGTACATTACCTGACTTTGGGAGTAAAAACCGGACTATTAAGGATCAATTAGGTACTAAGCCCAATATATGCTCTCCAACTACTGAGACAAGGCCATACCATATCACCTTACCTTAGTACCTTAAGAATGTTTAAACATCATATCGCACATGTAACTTTTTGGGAGGATCTGCATACCTAAAAACCATACCCCATCTCTATAATACTGTGAAAGGAAGTTACCGCCTCACTCCGATGCTTTACAACTAATTCTCCGTCAGTCTCTACATCTCTTGTAATTCCTGTTGTGTTCCAGTGCCTGCCTCAAGCCTTCATCCTGCCCTGTCTACTAAATCCTTGCTTCTGTTCCTCAGCTTTAGTTATTTCAGCCTTCATGGGCATCAGTCATTACTCCCCAGTCTTCCAGTATTTCTGACCTTTTGCAGGCCTACTCAACTATTCCTACTTACTCTTTTTTAGAGCTTCTGACACCTTGTCTCTACTATTTTGAAGCCTGTTTACCATCTATCAGCCACTCTGCTAATAATTCCAGTTGAAGAATTCTACCAGCTATTTGACCTGAAATTCTATCAACTATACTGCAACTCCAGCAGCAATCTTCTTACAGCTATTCCATCAACAATTTCAACTGAATGTGAGGATTTCAGTACAGCATCAACTTTTACAGAAAATATATAAAATAATTTTTCTCAGCTAGCCTTGCAATTGACTCTTGTAACCAAAAGACAAAAATCCAATGTGTGTTCAGAAGAAGACCAATATACCATTCTATGATAAAATAGGAATTTACACATGCACCAATTTGGCACACCTAACCGCTAAGAGCTGTTTCTTTTTATTTTTTAAATGGTTCAAATACCACTATACATGCAATTAATTTTCTGTAGAACAGATAGTCAAGTCAAGTCAAAAGATCTTTATTCGGAATAAAAACATCCATAAAAGTACAGACAGATACGACCAAAACAATACAGTACAATAATATGACAGCTGGCAAACAGATTTAAGACCAATGAATCAATTTCACATTTACACAACAGATTGTCCCTCCTTACTAAAAACAGCATTATATACAATTAAAAGTGATTTCTAACAAACATAGTTAAAAAATGGATGAATAATATCAACATCATTAATAGGTCCACATTAATAATGTACAAAAATGCAAAATGTACAAAAAAAGGAATTATAAAGTGCATAAAAGAGTGCAGTGTACGGATGTTATACATCAATATATAAAGTGGCTCGTGATCTAACGGCAGCTTTAAGGAAGCAGCTCACCCTGAATATTACTTCATCTGATCCCAGTAATAAAAAAGACCTTAATGCTATTCTGAAGCTAGTCAATTCATGTTTTCTACAGTAGGGCATTAAGTAATGAGCAAAAAGCTTTATAAAAAAAACACAGAAAAACAAAAAGTGCATAAGGCTCTGTTTCATGTTAGGGTTACATGGGCTATTCAGGGTTTCTAAGTGTTTGTTGTAACACAAGGGGAAGTTTAGTAAGTTTACTATACTCCCATCTCGAAAGCGAAACAGTAAGCTCCTATTCCATCTGCCAAGATGCAAGCATAAATACCTGTATGGGGGGCCTGGATGTTTAATGTGAGGTTCAGAATAGCCCATGTATTTTATAACAGTGAATTTTGACAGGTTCTTCCTTTCCCGCTCTTCTCTATACAAATGATATAGTGCCCTATGAATAATAGTCTTGTGAGAGCGATTTATTAAACTGGGTGAAGTAAACAAAAAACCGTGTCCTACGCTATCAAGGCAATCTTTTACAGCTTTTAACCATGGTATACAGTGTGCCCTATCGCATTTTAAACAGTCCAGGATTATATCACGGGTCAGAGTGGCAGCCGGGTTAATCCATATCTTTAGCCAGAAGAGTGCTGGTCTAGATCTTACAAAGTCTTCTATATATGAGATGTTTAGTTCATTGTGACATACATAGTGAGGGGAACAAATAACCCCACCCAGCACCTTCCGACAGAACCTGTTTTCTTCAGTTTGGATATGGGTACAGTTTGTGTAACCCCAAACCTCGGCGCCATAAGTACCAGTTGGGATGCATTGGGTTTGGTAGATCTTAACTAGTGGTGTAATCACATCAGCATAGTTGGGTTGTCTCAAGGAGGTGACACAATTTATGGCTTTACCCAACTTGTTCCTAGCATAAGATACATGTGCTTGCCACGAACCAGTATTTGAAAATAGCAGCCCCAGATAGGGAAAAGTGCAAGTGCTTTTCAAAACATTTGACCCTGATTTAATCTCAGCAATTTTATATTTTTTGGGACCACAGCTCATGATTAAGGATTTTTTAAAATTAGTGGTCAGGCCTAAGTCTGCCATAAAAAGGACAAAGCCTGAGATTAAAGTGCGAAGTGCCTTTGGTGTGCGGCCCATCAGGACCGCATCGTCTGCGTAAAGGAGGGTAGGTATAGGGACTCCATTTACATGGGGTACATCTTTTGTTAAAATACTCAGTGAGCAACTCAAATTATTAATATAAAGAATAAAGAGGAGGGGGGCCAGCACGCACCCCTGTCTGACGCCCCTACCAATGCTAATGTCGTCAGAGACTTCGCCAGATTGGTTTATACGCACACGTGCTCTTAGATCACTATGTAGAAAAGCTAAAAAGTGGACCAGGTAATCATCCAAACCATAATCAAGAAGGGTGGACCATAGGCGGGAACGGTTAACAAAATCAAATGCAGAACTTAAGTCCATAAAACCAAAATATAGAGGGGATTTCCTAGCAATATTATATTTTGCCATAATCAGACTCAGGTTCAAACATTCTTCCACCGTACCAACATTGCTACGGAAACCGAGCTGGCTGGGATGTAGAATCTTACTCTCATCCGCCCAGGTTCTAATCCTTTTAAAGATAACCCTCCCCAGAACTTTCAAGGTGTTATCGATTAACAAAATGGGGCAGTAGCACCCAGGGTCCAGTCTGTCGCCTTTCTTGAAAATGGGGACGATTGTACTACAAGACAATGTTTCTGGAATTTGTTCATTCGTTAAATTATTAAAAACATTACATAGCAGTGGAGCCCAAAAATCAAGCTCACACTTTAACTGATCAATTGAGAGCCCATCAGGGCCGAGCGCTTTATTTCCTGCGCTTTCAGATATGGCATCCTCAACCTCAGACACAGAGATATTAAGGGGGCTTAAGGGGGGGAAGGTTGGAGCGGGGTTGTCTGGTGTGGCATAAATTTTAGCAAAATGTTCAACCCACGTAGGTCCGGTGATGTTACAGTTGATTGCCGTTAAATTTGAACCTATAGATCTTATCTTCTTTACCTCCCTCCAAAACCCAGTAGTGTCTTTCAATTCGGCCGAGCGTGCCAAGGAACCCCAGTGGGTCTTAAGCAGTTCATTAGATCTAGTACGTAGGGTGAGTTTGTACTCTGCTCTGAGTAACCTTATTTGGGGGATATCCCTAGGTTTGGCTTTTAGGGCAGCTCTCAACTTCCTATTTGCCTTTGAACAAGAGGCATCAAACCATCAAGGTGTTTCCTCAGCTTTCCTCGAAGCAGGTCTGGAAATCTCACCTTTTATTACAGAGCAGAGTTCAATAAATGATGTAATTATATTGACCCCATGGTCATCAGTAGTGAGACAGTTTTCAATCAGAACTGGGTGTTTTTTAATGATTTTTGCTAGGATTCCCCTGTTATCCACGCCCCTCCAAATTACCCTCAATTTATCAGTTGAAACCTCCAGGTTTCTTGCACCTATTTCATTTCGTGAGCACTTACCCCTCGGAAGTAGTAGGTGAATAACAATAGGGTAATGGTCGCTATAAACTCTACATACAACTTCAGCCTTTGTTAAGGCATTAGCGACAGGAGGTGAAACAAAAACATAATCAATTGTAGTACCGCCCCCATGGCCAATAAAAGTGGGAAATGGAGCAGCGCTGGTTTCCGTGCCAACGTATTCCATGCAATTTACAAGATCTCTAGTTGCAAGGAGATTTGACAGTTCTGTACCTCTTCTACATGAGGGATTTCTAGAATGTATATGGGCATTGAAGTCCCCTCCTAGACAGATGCCGTCAAATTTCCCATATTTCTGTCCATCCATAATTCCATCAATAAAATCAAATAAAAGAATAAAATTGCGATTAGGTTGGGACAAAAAGTCGTTATTGTAGAAATTGATCAAACATAGCCTTGTCCTTTGAGTATATGATAATGCCATGAAACTTGGACAATTAGTTTGGAGTATGTTTACTTTAACTTCTGCAGATATTTTGACCCAGATAGATAGTCCCCCACTAGGACGACCTACAGGGGGGGCCGAAACAATCCTATTATGGCAGCTGTACCCCTCAAATAACAAGTCATCAATACACCAGGTTTCTTGAAACATTATTACATCATGGGAATTGACCCAGTCCTTCCAGGAGGTGATTTCCATCTTGGCCTTCAGGCCGGCAATATTCCAGCTAAGGATTGACAGATTTTTATCTAGCCTCAAGCAAGGGCCCTGGTCAATTCCTGGGGAAAGTGTTGTTGTAATATGCCCCTGTTGTTCACATGGTGTTTTAAGTGAAAAAGTCTTGGGTGTTAACGGAGGTACCTCAGATAATATTTCCACTGTATGGTCAAGAGCAAAACACACAGAAACAGGTTCTTCAATAGTGGGGGACAGTCAATCCAGTGTTCCCAGGTCATGAAATATTGAGAACCTGTTATGTAATGGGAATACAGGTGGGGGCTGCATCATTTTGTGTGGGGGACGATAAAAGTAATTTAACGGTAAAGGGGTCACCACAGTGGATGGGCCATGTTGAACAAAGATTTTATTTAACAGAAATTTCGCAGTGCCCGGGTTCCTGAAATTGATTACGATACAGTCCCCATTAATGTTTTTAAAAAGAGGACCTACCCAAGTTACTCGGCGTGTGGATATGATCTCTTTGGAAATGTCATAACCCACCCCCTTGTGCTTCGTTAGCCAGTCGATACACTTGTTATGCAATTGAACCCATGATTCTCCTTGCCCTTCCCTGAGAGGTGGGATGCCAGCCAGAACTAAGACATAAGGACACGCCTCAGGTGGAAGATGTAAGGCAGGGCCTTGATGTTTGACAGGCCGGGTGTCTTCATGTGGGGTCTTATTGTGACGTTGGCTGGAATTCGTGGAAGCCTTCTGCATTGTAGTGCCTGTAGCAGGGTTACTTTTATGATTTTTCTTTGAGGCGCAGGTAACAACATTGGGAGGGGAGGAAGATTTAGTCAAGGAATCAGGGGCGCTGGTAACAACATTGGAAGGCGAAGGAGATTTAGTCAAGGAGTCAGGTGGGTTACTTTCTCTTATGCTTTTGGTCACCGCAGATGTTATAGTCGGGGGTAGATTAGTAGCAGCCTGTGGTTCCTTAACCCTATTTGTAATTGGATCGCCGCTAGTAAGCGCACGGGTGGTGGATTCCAGGTCTTTTAGCATACGTTCAACTCTTAATTTATTCAAACACACTGTACCTTTTCTCTTAGCATCATCATTTTTGATTAAATTTTCCAGTCTGTCAAGTCTTTTAAAAATATTAATAAATTGTTTGATCATTTGACCTTCAAGTTGCTTAAAAATTGTATCTGCAATGGTCTCAATAAGATTCCCCTCTGATTTGGAATGGTAACTATTTGCATTGAGGAATTCAGTCTGAGTGGAGATAGACATTGAATTTGAGCCGTCGTTATTTATAACTACGACATCACCCAGATGGGATTGGTCCTGCACGGATACTGTATGTTGATTTTGTTTCTGTTTCTTTCCCCTGCTCCACATGCTTTGTGGTGTTGGTTGGTTAGCACTCCTAAGGGGCTGCTTCCTTTTATTGTGAGTTAATTTTACTGGGCCCCTTTTTCGCTTAGCTCCTGTGTTCTCAGTGACCTCAGTAGTAACCTCAGTAGTTGGTAATAATGAGGCAGGGTCTGGAGCTGCGACTGGGGCTATATATGTGACAGTATTTTCGTCTTCGAGGACAGTGGGCACACTAACAGCAGGATGTGATGGTTTGACCACGATAACTTCAGGGATTATGTGCATGTTACCATTTGAACTGCCTGTTGCACTTAATTGGTTAGTGGTAAGTGAACCCATTGAAAACCTCCTCTCAGTTTCGACGATCTCATTAAATGCAGTGTCTATCAATGTCTCAAAAGATGTAATGAGAGATACAGAGGTTTCAACGCCCTGGGTGATTACATCAGTGATGTTGCTAATAGCGTTACAGTCGCCCATTTTATTATCCTGATGGAATGCTCACCTTTCGAGAGGAATGTTAGAGGGGTGGCACGCCCGACCACTGATGACTTCTGAGGGCCTCAGAGGGCCCGCCCTTTGCCCGGGCTTCGCCCGGCCCGTCCGCGCGCGTCCGTGACGCGGAGGGGACTCCCTGTTAAAGTAGCGCCTCCGGGCGAGCAGCGGCAGGAAGTGGCCGGCCGGAAGTCGTCGTACTGCCCTCTGGGAGCTGTAGTCTCCAGCCGCTGCAATGGCGTGGAGCGGCGAGACCACAGCGTCAGGGCCCCAGGAGCGGAGTGGCGTCCAGCGGTGAGTTGGTCTCCGTGTGGCTGGTATGCAGCGAGCAGCGAGCAGCAAGATTTACTCCCCGCTCCACCGAGGGGACTCCCTGTTTAAGTAGCGCCTCCGGGCGCGCAGCGGCAGGAAGTGGCCGGCCGGAAGTCGTCGCACTGCCCTCTGGGAGCTGAAGTCTCCAGCCGCCGCGATTGCGTGGAGCGGCGAGACCACAGCGTCAGGGCCCCAGGAGCGGAGTGGCGTCCAGCGGTGAGTTGGTCTCCGTGTGGCTGGTATGCAGCGAGCAGCGAGCAGCAAGATTTACTCCCCGCTCCACCGAGGGGACTCCCTGTTTAAGTAGCGCCTCCGGGCGCGCAGCGGCAGGAAGTGGCCGGCCGGAAGTCGTCGCACTGCCCTCTGGGAGCTGTAGTCTCCAGCCGCCGCGATGGCGTGGAGCGGCGAGACCACAGCGTCAGGGCCCCAGGAGCGGAGTGGCGTCCAGCGGTGAGTTGGTCTCCGTGTGGCTGGTATGCAGCGAGCAGCGAGCAGCAAGATTTACTCCCCGCTCCACCGAGGGGACTCCCTGTTTAAGTAGCGCCTCCGGGCGCGCAGCGGCAGGAAGTGGCCGGCCGGAAGTCGTCGCACTGCCCTCTGGGAGCTGTAGTCTCCAGCCGCCGCGATGGCGTGGAGCGGTGAGACCACAGCGTCAGGGCCCCAGGAGCGGAGTGGCGTCCAGCGGTGAGTTGGTCTCCGTGTGGCTGGTATGCAGCGAGCATCTGATGAAATTTTCTTCTTACAGAATCAGACCAGAAGAAATAGAATTTTCAATGAGAGCTGCATTCATATGATGGAGACTTTTTCTTGACCTCTTCCCTCACAAGATCTTATTATACACAGATCATAAAAATCTACATCACATGAAGACCCTGAGGAGGTTGTATGATGGAACCAAGCATGTATTTATCATGCTTGCCATTACAACGTAGACAATACACCAAATGTATCGTTACCACGCATTCCTTTACTACGCAATTCATTACAACAACTTGCCTTAGGGAATCGCTAACCTTAGATTTGAATAATTTACTACTGAAACTACAGTCTGCACAACAGTAGGGAAAGTGTTGGTCTTAAAATCCAACACAGTCCAACAACACGTTCTATAAAGCAAGTCATTGTAAAGACTTGCGTGGTGAAAGGAATGAGTGATAAAGACTCATTTTTTGTATTGACCATTTTGTAAAGGCTTTACGTGATTCCGGCTGCATGGTAAAGGCTGTTTCCCCCCTGAGGATATTACATCAATAAATGATTAGATTTACACTTTTTTTCTCCTGGTTTGATTTTATTATTACCTATTAAAATTCTGGTTTGATTTATTATCAGCAGGTGCATGGAATCAACAATGTGAAGACTCATGAAGAAGTGTTGAATCATCACAAGTACTGGAAACACCCACACTCTTTGCTCCTCAGCAGTTAGTGGGATCCTTACAAACAGAGGTGTTGGGAGGACAAAGTGTTTCCCTCTAGGAATATTATCAGTTTGCTTTAGTGTGGAAAGTAAGCCCTCCCTTGATCCAAAACCTGCAAGAGCATATTTTGTTCGTAAAATGGTTAGTGATTACAGTCGAACAACTCTGAGAAAGAATAAAACAATGGTGGCACAAACTTCTCAGTAGTAATCACTGGATCTGAGAAACTCGCATAATACATAAATGCTTTTAGTGGCCTGATATGAAGACTGCCATGTTGGAATATATGCCATCTTGTAAATAATGCCCCAATTCGTGCAGCACTTAGCGTGAAAGGGGTGGGCAATAGGTATTGCAGTGGGCGATGCGCAGCAATACCCATTGCCTACTGACACTGCCCCTATTTACAAAGCTGGCGTAAATATGGGGCTGCGCCAAAAATGATAACAGCGAAAACCTGGTCTTAAACAGGTGCAACGAAGGGAACTGATTAATTTCTCCTTGTTTGTTGCTGTTTCTAGAAAGAGCAAATCGCCATCAGTAATTGTTCATGTGCAGGAAGGGGTCCTGCACATAAACAATCATTAAATAATGAAGAGTTGCAACTTCTATATGTGTTGCAGAGTGCAGTACACATAGGGGCTTATTTCAAGCCCCTAGCATCACCTTGTGCTGCCTCTGCATCAATTTTTTTGATGTAACGGCAGAACGGCATCTGCTCCATATTTACATTGATGGAGATATGTCACTTTTAACAGGCTGTGTCGGTTTTCACCTACGTGAAAATTTCCTGAGCAACCTGGGATTTTAATTTATGCATGGTAGGTGTTCGGTCAGAAACGCCTACCTTGAAACTGATGCAGTGGTATTTACCAATTTTTTTTTCACACAGCCTGCAGCTGTGCTGCCAATGTGCCACAACCCCTATGCCAGCCGAACCCAGGTTTAGGAATGACGCATTGGCTGTTGCTGTGGAAGTTGACCAGCTGAAGTGAATTACTATGATGAAAATGACATTCCCCAATAGGTAGGTGCTTAAGGTATGTAAGACAGTAAATGTCATATTTTGCTACATTACTGTCTTATGTCAACCAACCAATTGGGCATAGTGGCACACATGCGTACACTGTGCCCACTTCTATGCGTGACATACAGGACCAATGTAATAGAGCCCAATGTGAGTTTTCCACCTTTTGAAGCTTATATTCGTCCCCATACAGTAAACGATGCATCACTGAAAACAGACGGATCTCCTCTGTATTTTTATACACTGCTGGAGTTGCATTGGTTTTAACGCCAACTCCAGTAATGCGCCAAAATACCCTGCACCATGGTGCGCCATATTGTAAATAAGGCGCATCCATGGTGGTGCAAGGGTTTCTGCCGCCGGTACAAGAAAACCGGTGCATCCAGCGAAGCCTCAGTTTGTTGTACATGAGGCCCATAGAAGTTACAAATCACGACTAGTGATGGTTCATGTGAATAAAGAGACCTCTTTGGGAGAGGAATTGGCCTAACTGCTAGAGCGGTCTTCCTTGAATCTGGGGAACCCAGCTCGAGTCTCGGCATTGACACTGAACATCCTGTGATTCTGGGAAAATCACTTCATCTCCCCGTGCCTAACAAATAAAAAATAAAAAATTAATGTGTCCTCATGTAATGCAACTGGTGCTATGTAAAGCGCTCTGATACCCGATACCTTTGGGTCAAGTTCATTCTATATAAAACTCAGTAAAATAAAAAAAATAAACAACCTTTCCCTGCAACGCAGGCACCCTTGCACTATGGTTCAAGTGCGCCTGCTTTTGGACTAGGTGCTAAATTTAGCGCCAGCGCTAGGGAAAACACAGGGGTGCAATGTATTATTGTAAACATGGTGCATCCTTGCATTTTCCGAATGTCGAAGCGCGGCGTTACCAATTGTGGCATAACAGCTAGCTCCACCATTCTGTACTGAAAATGGCCCACACTGTCTTCTAAGTGTAGGACATGATTGTATAAAAGTAAGTTTCCAATATTTGGAAAGCTTATAGTAAGTGAATGTTGTAGAAGGAAGGCCACACATTTGAAACGGTATTGTAAAACAACCTCTGTAGACATCTCCCAACAACCCCAAATCGTTATTTAACTGAAAGCATTAAAACACCCTAGATGCAGTTTCTACACGTTTTGGCCTAGAAAATGATTGAAGTCTCTTGCACCTATGCGGTTTTATTCCAGCATTGGATTTTTAAAAAAAAGATACATCAGTTCAATATTGCACAACTGCTGTAAATAAAAACGGGACACCTTAAGCAATATTTACCTTCTGCAATATATACAAAGGAACAATGTTTATTAAATGTGAGCCTGAAATGATTCTGGCTGCGATAATTAATCAATGCTGAATTGCTGACTGGATGTTTTCAGTTGTAAGGGGGCAGCACTTTGATTTTCATGCAGAACTGGTTAAAGGAAAGGGAACATAATCCTGCACAACTATTTCAAACATTTGAAATTGAACTAGACATCAGTGACTGAATCGTGAGGATAAAATCGTCCACCATGTTGTCGACTCCCTCTAGTTCGTCACTGACATCAACTGGATGTGAAACTGTAGAATTTGCCAATTCCACCTCAGGAAGTTCAGTTCGAGAATGAAGAATATGAAATAAGTGGCTGAAGTTTAAGGTTTAGCTCGTGGAGTCTGTGGCTAAACTGATAAGTAATTATGTGTGGCTCTGAACAACAGTCACAATATAATACAATAAATAAATAATTAATTACAGTACATGGTAGTGTGTGCATTACACTGGCAACAGAGGATGGGGGCACTTCAAAATGCACAGCATTAGAGAGTAATGTTCACATAAGCCACTACCTCAGCATTACGGAGACCATGGCAGGCAAGTAACGGTGGTTGAGCAGTGGTAGGACAAAGAAAGTTGATAGGACAGCCAACTCAGTGAATTAGTAAAGTGAACATATTTTGAGGTCACTGGAGAGCGTAAGCAACAAAGAAACACAGGGCGCAATACAGACAGTCAGGTGAAGGAGCCGGGTTCCACGTTCTAGATCTGCTCTAGACCCCAGGCGGATGACTCTTTTTCTCAGCTTTAAAGCGTGGAGGGGAGAAGATTGGTAGCCATTCAATCATACAGTTCCACTGAACTTTGACTCAGAAGAATCACAGACTCCCAATTAAGTTTAGTTAGTTTATTACAAAGCCAAGAACAATTGGCTTTGTAATAAAGTGGCTTTGAGGTGACATACTGGCACCTCAAGATGAGGTTTTAGAAATATATTGGAACTAATACAAAGCCAAACCTACGGGTGAAGTTAAGGCAGTTCGGCATACACAGAATAATCACTTTGAGGACCAGAATATGGAAGATAACAACACAGATGTCGAGATCCTCTTCATTGGAAGTTCAGGGCAAACTACTTAGCATTTCCCAAGGCAAGCTTCATCAAGGTGTCAGTGTGTGAAGTCTTCTTAAGAAGTCTCTTCACGTTTTGATTGGTCTGGTAGCATAAAGCTACAGAGCTCGTTCTAAGATGCTCTCTCTCTCAATGCAAGGCAGAAGTCCCAAGACACTGTCCCTAATTTTGATACATCACTCTTACAGGTAGTATCCAAAGATGCATTACAGCATCACACCATCCAGTCAAGCCACCTCCTCATAGGCAGTTTTCCACACAGCAGCGATGCTTCCAGGCCTTGGCAAGATTACCCTAATGCCCAGGCTTACTCCGATGAGAAAGTACAACAGTTCTTTATTATCAATATCAATGTTCAATGTATCCTCTCCTCCCAAAATCCAGCTATTAAAATAAAGACATTATTCTAGCTATCAAGAATGAATTATCCACCTGCAATTGAAATGTGAGAAAAAATAAATCCAAGATACACATGAAATGTACTTATTAAACCTAATGCGAGGGGGGCATGGCCAAGAGAGGCATCATGGCGGACGCAGCTTAACGGAGCTCCGTCCCGGCAGACACAAATCCGCCTGCATATCCTGCCTCCCTCCACCCTAGCGCGACCCGGAGGGGAGAATCCTTCGCCGGACATCGGCGGAGATCGCGGCCCGGTGAAGTAGGGCCAGCGCCTGTCAGTGGAGCCGGGGACCTCGATTTTCACGGGTCCCGGTGGCAAGCGTGGTGGTGGAACAGATGGCGATCGGCGAGCTGTGCCGGCCATTTGCTTAGATGGACCCGGGTTGATACCTGGCAGCTCTGGTCTGACTGTCTGAAGCCCCCGGCGACGAGGAGATCCGGAGGACGACGGCCTGATTCCTAGCCCCGCGCTGCGGCGGGGCTGTGAGGCCTGGTTCAAGTGGTGAAGCCGGGGGCTCGAGTTTGGTGTGCTCCCGGGGAGCGGACCCCAGCCCCTAATCTGGACGCGGGCTCTTCTGGACTACACTGGTGTCAGAGGAACGAACAGTAAGGAGGTGTGCGTTGCTCCCTGGGGGGTGTGCGCTGGGGTGCTCTGCGGGGCCTTTGTTGCGGCGGTAGGATCGGGCCACATTGGATGTGAGGGTCGTGCAGGGGCCCACTGTGAACCTGCCTTGGCCCTGAAGCCCGCAGCCGGGGGGGGGCTCGACAGGAGCGGGATCGGCTGATACTGGACCTACCCTAGCTGCATGCAGTGGCCATCGAAGTGCGGTTTGCCTGGCTGGAGGCCCCCTGGCAGTGCGGTGCCTGGGGGGTTGCAAGGAGGGTGCTGCCCCTATCTGGGGGGCATGATCCGGGGCCATTGTCGACGTGTGGGCAGCAGGGGGCCAACCACGTTCTCCCTCGGAGTTTGGACCGGGCCGCGGCGGTAGGCCGGGAAGTACAGAGGGTCCATCTATGCCCTGGGATTCCAGAGAGATACGGCTGCCCATTCGGCGGAAGGCCTGGTGGAGGAGACGTGGGACGCTAGACCAAAGTGTGGGTACTGACCGGATAGTGCCTGCTGGCTGGCGAGAAGTGGCTGGATAAGTACACGTGGCATCGGTGATAGTGAAGCGGGCCCATCCGCAGATACGTTGACTGGCCTCCGGGGGGGCAGACCCCGGAGAAGGGTGGCCATGACACGAGGTGGAGGTGGTGGGGGGCCTCCCAAACAAGGCCCCATCGACAAGTTCACAGGACCGAGCGGCAGCGCAGGGGCGACGGGCGGCCACCAGGATTCTGGGCCAGATAATGCAGTGCTCATGGCAGCCATAACCCAGTCCCGGGATATTGTGGATGCGAAGATAGGGGCTGTGGGGTCGGATGTCACACTACTGCGCCAAGATCTGCGCAATGCCGTGTCCCGCATCACAGAAGCTGAAACGCGCATCTCGGGGTGGAAGACGACGTTGAGGCCCTAAAGCGCAAGGTGGCTAGCATGGAGTCCGTTCAGAAGGGCCTGGCACTCCGAGTGGAGGACGCGGAGGGACGTGCCAGGCAGAATAACCTGCGCTTTGTTGGGCTTCCGGAAGGATGCGAGAAGGGTAACATGGAGGGCTTCCTGACACAGTGGCTGGAGGGTTGGCTTCCCCCGGATTCCATCTCCAGATGTTTTGTGATTGAGCGGGCGCATCGCGTCCTCATGCAAAAAACGCCTGTTGGGGCACAGCCACGGCCGGTGATTGCTAAACTGTTGAACTATCATGATCGCGACACTATCCTGCGACTTGCCAGAGCAAAGGAGGCACTGCTCTATGAGAATCACCATATCCTGATCTTACCAGACTATACACGTATGGTGCAACAACAGCGGCAGTCGTTTACGGCGGCCAAGGCTTGCCTGAGAGATCTAAAACTTCCTTACGCCCTGCTCTATCCGGCCCCGCCTGCGGGTCGTGTTTCAGTCCCGCACTCACTTCTTCGACACCCTGGAGGAGGTGTTCAAATGGACAGATGAGACAGTGTCGGTCGGAGTGCACGCCCCGCCGGGGCTTGAGTCGGACTCCCCTCAGAGTGGGATGCAGTCACAGGCCTCCATAGGGACACGGCGGAAGGGTAATTGGAGGTCCAGGTCCCGGCAGCGCTCTACGTCTGGCAGTGCATCGGAGAGGGGGAATGGGGCCCCTGGCGGCCGAGTGGAGGGTACTTGATGTCTCCGGCAGAGAGACCTCAGGAGCCTAGTATGCAACAAGACTGGGCACAGCACTGTACACTAGCGTGTTGATGTTTTCTTTGCTGTCTGGGCTTGTGGCACTGGCGATGCTGATTTACATATAGCCCTGAGAATAAGGGGGCGCGGGGTGGGGGGGATGTTTTTGGGGGGTTGCTCCCCTACTTGCGGGTTGGTTGAGGGCAGTTGACAGGGTTTGGGGGAGTTAAATGGGGATCCATTGGCATAAAGGGACTCAGGCCTCATTTTGGGGGCCGGGTGTCAGCTACACCGCGACAGGTACTTCAATGTTTCTGAGGTATGGGGTGGGGGTAGGGGGAAGGGGGGGGGTTGTTGGTTTTGGGGGAGGGGTTAGTTGGGGGGAGTTGCACGGTCCCATGGGAGTTTTGAAGGTTGGTTTGTGTGCACTGGCTGGGCCCAATTGCTGGGCGTAGGCCCTGGATGTTCCCTAATGGCAGGTCTGGAGAATAGGGCGCGTGGGTCTAGTGGTGCTCTCAGGGTCCTCAGATGGAATGTACGGGGTGTCCTGGACAAGGTTAAGAGGGGGGCGGTTCTGCAGCAGGTGAAGAGGGCTGGCGCTGATTTGTTGATGCTCCAAGAAACTCACCTAATGGGCACAAAAACGTTGTGCCTGCAGCGCTATGGCTACCAACAGGTGTTCGACGCAGGCTTTACCAGGGGATCTAGGGGAGTAGCCATCCTGGTACACCGCAGAATCCCATATGTCCACTTAGCTCACTGGGTTGATACACAGGGTCGCTATATCATTATTAAAGGCATGGTAGGTGAAGAGGCACTGGTGCTTGGGATTGTCTATGCTCCGCCTCCCTTGCAGTGGTCTCTGGTCGAAAAGCTGTTTGAGGTATGGGCGGACATCCCCGAAGCGCTGGCAGTCATTGGGGGGATTGGAATGATGTAATGGACAGTCTTCTAGACAGGTTTCGGCCTGGGGCGGACGGATGGTGGGTCCCCCCTTTAAACTGAATGACATGGCTAGGGGGCTTAACTGGGTTGACACTTGCCGGCACCTGCATGGTAACATGAGGGGATACACATACTTTTCTGCAGTCCATAAATCCTTCTCTAGGCTAGATTGCATATTTGTCCCTGGAGCAGCAATTTCTAGGGTGGCGGCAGCAGACATTCTGCGAAGCGGGCTTTCAAATCACTCTCCTACCACTGTAGATATATTCTTAGATAAGGGGTGGGGGCTATTCTGGTGGCACCTCTCTGTGTGGCACCTACAGCAGCCGGACTATCAGAAACATATGGGTGAGGCCATCGCCCACTTCCTGACTGAGAATATAGGATCTGTCGCGGAGGTTGGCACTATATGGAAGTCCGTTAAGCCGACACTTCGAGGAGTAGACATAGCCTGGTGCGCAGCAGCTCGGAGGAAACGCAGGGCAGACCTGGTGCGGGCTGAGGCTGAAATTGAGGCATTAGAGCTACAGGGAAGTATGGAGGGTGGGGTCCAAGCCGCTTGGCAGCAAAGCAGTCCTATGCGTCCATGCTGATGGAAGAAGCGAAACAGATATGGCTTCCGATGCGCAGCAGGATCTACCAATGGGGGATAAATCTGGAAAGATGTTACACCGGCTCTGTCACGGTACGTTCCAGGCTCAGACCTTACCTGGGATACTGGACGATGCAGGGTCCCCGGTCACAGATCCAAGAGAACTGGCAGAAAGCTTTGCCGCTTACTACGCAGGTTTATATGCCCCGAACGAATGTCTCCCTGCAGACGTAGTGGACAAATTCCTAGCTGATCTGCAGCCATGCACGGTCTCGGACGAGGTGCGGGAGCACCTGGATCTCCCACTAACAGAGGTGGAATTCAGCACAGCACTGGGCAAACTTAATACAGGCAAAGCGCCCGGGCCCAATGGGTTCCCCAGCGAATTCTATAGGAAATACCACTCACAGTTAGGTGCCCACTATAGAGCGGCTGTGGAAGAGGCCAGGGTGCGGAGCAGTCTCCCCCCTGACTGGAGACACGCAGAGGGGGTTGTCTTTCGCAAGCCGGGCGGACCCCCAGAGCAACATGCATCATACAGCTCAATTTCCTTGCTAAATGTAGAGGCGAAGATCTTGGCCAAAGCACTGGCCAATCGACTACTACCCTATATATCAGACCTGATCCACCCGGACCAGGCCGGCTTTATGCCTCAGAGGGCGACCAGGCATAACATTCGGAGAGCACATGTGGCTGTGGCTGTGGCAGCGGTCCGGAGTTCGGGGGTGCCAGCGGCACTCCTGCTAGCAGATATGGACAGGGCGTTCGACTCGCTGAGCTGGGTCTACCTATTCGCCCTCTTGCCGCGGCTTAACCTCGGTCCCCACTTTTTGTCGTACTTACGGCTGCTGTACACGGAATTCACAGCCTCGGTCAGGGTGGCAGGTGCTACCTCCTCCAGATTCACCATCGGGCGGGTCACCAGGCAGGGCTGCCACCACTCGCCCTATCTCTTTGCTCTGGCCATGGAGCTGCTGGTGGCATGGGTGCCCATTGATGCACAGTTACGGGGGTTTGAATGGGGTCAGGGCCTATCTGACAAAATTGTGCTATATGCGGATGATGTCCTGTTCTTCATTACGGATATCAATAGGTCAGGGCCGCGCCTTATGGAAATCATGCGAATCTTTGGCGAGAGATTGGGGATCTACATGAACCCCTGCAAATCAACCCTATGGGAGCTTGGAGGACGTTTGCGGGTGAGGGATTGGGCGTCAGCATTACAGGTAGCGGCAGGGGGCATTAAGTACTTGGGGGTGTTCATCTCCGAGGTTCACGCAGTCTCCTGGGAGCGGAATGTGGTACCAGTGTGGGAGCGGGTTAGGGCAGATATTAGGACATGGACCCGCATGCCGCTGACCATTTATGGTAGGTCGGCCATATTTAAGATGGTGGCCCTCCCCAGGCTGCTATATCAACTGCGGAATCACCCCTATCCTATTCCCTCTCACTGGTTTCGACAAGTTTACTCTGTGTTGGGACAGTTCCTCTGGGCGGGGGGGCGCGTTGCACGGGTAGCGGTGCGTACCTGCTTTCTGTCCTCTTACTGTGGTGGTTTGGCGACCTCTGATATCCTTTCCTACTACCAGGCTTCCCATCTCCTTGTTTTAAATGAGTGCTGGTGGGGGCGTGGCCAAGATGGCGGAGTGAGAGGACGCTTCTTCTCGCTGCTCCGCGATCCGACTAGGCCCAAGCCATGAAATATAGCCTCTTCTCCCCCCGCTGGCGTTCAACAGCGCTGGAGGGGGTGGTGTAACCCGGAGCGAAGACTTTGGCGGGGAACTAGCCTCGGATTGACCTCAGGGCAGCCCATCGGACGGCATCGGAGGTCGGGACTGGGAGACGGAGGGGACAGAGGCCGGCCTCCGAAAAAAACGAAAGAAGGCGACACGAACGGCTGCACACCGCACTCATCCTCAACCCGGTGTTAACCGACGGGGAACAAAAGACTCTGCAGCACTCGAACTGTCTGGAAGGCGGCTTGCGACCTGACGAGTGGATCCACGCTGGAAGAGACGCTGCAGGGCGGTACTTGAGGTCGCGGCTTCGGCCTAGACGGCCAGACGCTCGCTAGAAGTGACCCGAAGCCGACAGAAACAAAGCCCGGAGCTCAGCCCTCGGTCCTGAGAACCGGATCCCTCCTTGAGCCCTCCCGGGCTAAGAGACAGAAAAAAGCTATAGCGGGCACCCCGTACGACCTGGGGGGCTCAGGAAGTGAGGACCGGCCCACACTAGCCGGCCGGCGACTGCTACACCCGAGACACCGGAACGCGGCTGTGCCGGAGTAGTCACCGAGAGGGACGGCCCGAGAGGTCTTCAGCGACCGGCCTGCCCGGGAGGTGTCGGGACGGATGAGTGGGCCTCGCGGCACTGACCACGGCCGGGGCCTACCGAGGTCTAGCAGTGACGACGAGCACAATGGCGGCACCGAGGATCGCAGTTGCGGCTCACCAGCAAAGACTCTAACGGAGGCTCTTCGGAGCGAACCGAGCCCACCTACTCGAGAGTCTTGTCACAAGGCGGAGAACCCAGAGGTGTTGACCGCATCTGGAGACCAGCGGGGCCCAGCAGGAAAGACGAGCAGTGCGGCCAGACTTGGAGTCGCGTCTGCGGCCTCGTTATGGAGGCTCTGGCGGCGAGTCTCCCGAGCGGGCCGTTGGTATCTGGCGGGGACTTCTCGGTGGATCCCGGAAGACGTCTGGAGAGCCAGAAGTAGCGGATCGAGTGGAACGAGGGATCTGGTCTGCGGGCATTCCAAGATGGCGACCAACAGGGGAAGCAAAAAAGGGGACCGCACTCTCCCGGAGATGCTCAGCAGGACCCAGCAAAGAGGAGACAGGGGGCAACCGTCACCGAGCTCCGCCGAAGGATCGCAGAACACATGCGGAGGGGAACCACCGGTCACTAGATCCTTCCTGGAATCCCTATTCAGCACCTTCAGGGATGATTTTCAAACGCTGAAGCAGGAAGTGGCGGGAGAGGTACGGGAGGTGCGCAGAGAAGTGGACAGCCTGGGAGAGCGAGTAGCCACGGTGGAGAGCACAAACCACCGACTTGACGAGGACATTATACAGCTGCAGCAGGAGGTGTTGCGCCTGCGGAACCAGCATCTGGATCTCCAAACACACAACGAAGACCTTGAAAACAGGTCTCGACGAAATAACATTCGGGTCCGGGAATTCCATCTACAGAAGAAGGCACGGATGTGGCCGGCTACTTACGAGACCTGTTCAGGGAGATCTTGGGCGAACCAGCGGAGTTTCCCGTCCGGATTGATAGGGCACACAGGGTGGGACCACCGAGGTGTGCATCGGCACCACATTTTGGCCTTTCTCCCTTACTTCCCGCTGAAAGAGTGCATTTTGGCCGAGGCACGAAAGCGACCATCCTTCACCTTTCGCGGTCACTCGGTTGCTCTGTATCAGGACCTGTCCGTTATCACCCTGCAGAAGCGTAAAGCATTTAAGATAGCGACTGATTTCTTGAGAGAGCACGAAACGTCCTATGCCTGGGGACACCCCTTCCGCCTTATTTTTAAGTGGAATGGCACGATGCACCAACTACGATCACTGCAGGAGACATGCGAGGTTCTGGGAATCACAGCAGAGGAGGTTTAAACAGCTACGCCAAGCCAGTGACGCGGCCCTAGAAACAGTTGGCAGAGGGTATCGAGGAGGAGAGCTTTTGCCACCCCCATGAGACCAGACTCACCCACCATTAGAGCCAGCATGGCGAATGCCGTTTCCGAAGTGGCCAGAGACACGGCTTCCAATGGTGATGTCGCGATGACGGCATAGAAGCGCTCCGGGGGGAGAACATCACAGCCTTACTGATATAGCAGGTTTGGGGTCCTGGGAGGTGGGGGGCCGTGGGGAGGAGTAAGTGGCCGGACGTCCACTCACTAATTTACCACAGACTTGTCCACTTGGGACATGACTGGGACTAAAAGTTGTTGGAGTTCCAGGGGGGTGCAGAAGGGAAGGAAGGGAGGAGGTGAGAAGAGGCTGGTTGTTTGCGAGAGGGGGTTGTTGTGGGGAGTGTGGGGTAGGGGGGGAGGACAGGGAAGGGCAGTTCAAGGGAAGTTCAGGGGGATTTGGGGGGAGGGGTGGGGCGTTCAGTGCTTTTGATGCATCTACACTGGCCTGACAGAGCTCCTGCATACTACATACCTCAGAGCTGCCCCACCTGGGCTATGATTCAGTGCTTGCGCTACGTTTGTACCCACACCGATGGCAGCCCTTAAGGTCGTCACCCTTAATGTGAAGGGGTTGAATAACCCAGTCAAGAGTAGGGCGGTCCTGTCTCTGTTAGAAAACACACAAGCAGATATCTGTCTCTTGCAAGAGACCCACTTGCTAGCCCGTGATTGCCAAAGGATGCGATCTCACAAATTCCCAACACAATTTTTCTCTTCCAACACTACCAAGACAGCCGGGGTTGCAATCCTAGCGTCCAGAACATTTAAAGGGGAGGTTTTACATAAATTTGCAGAACAAAAAGGGAGACTCCTAGCATATAGAGTTAAGTCAGGAGGTCTGGTGTTTACCATTGGGTTGATATACAGCCCCAACGAGTATCGGGAGCGATTTCTCAACTCTGCCTTAGTGGATATTACCGCCACCTCAGACAGGCACATTATCATAGGAGGAGACCTGAATATGGTCTTCAACTCGTCATTAGACAGATCAGCGCAGAGGCACCCGCAGACGGGAGAGCTTTCACAGGCGGGCAAGTCCCAATTGGAGGAACTGGATCTCCATGACCTTTGGCGCCGCCTCCATCCCACCGACAGGGACTACTCCTATTACTCACATGCACATAAGACCTATGCGAGACTGGACCACCTCTTGGTTACGGGGCAAGTCTGTGACCTAGCCACAGCCTCTGAAATGGGGGTTCTCTCCTTATCAGACCACGTGCCTGTCACAGGTACATTTCGCCTACCGCCGGTGTCCTCTTCACGCGGAGTCTGACGCCTCAGGGATACTCTTCTGCACAAAAAAACAGTAGTGAAGCACATAATGGACTCGGTCCGTGATTACCAGACCCACAATGATAATGCCGACACCTCCCTGGCGACGCAGTGGGCAGCATTAAAGGGGGTGCTCCGGGGGGAATTTATAGCAATATCGTCAGCGGAGAACAGAGAGCGGCAACATAAGCGAGAAGAACTCACGCACAAAGTACATGAGCTGGAACAGGTACATCAGCGAACGGGGGCCCCTAGAATCTGGAGGCAACTCAAGGCAGCGAGGACACTCCTGTCAGCCTTGGATACAGATAGAGCGGAGTATGCGGCGTTACGTTTGAAACATGCGTATTACACGGGTGGAGAAAAGTGCGGCCGGCTTCTGGCGAATAAACTCCGAGTGGCGCATCAACGGCATTTAGTGAAGGAGCTGTCGGTCTCTGACGGAGAGACAGCTACGGAGGATAGCCAGATAGCGGAGGTTTTCCGTCAATACTACGCAGAACTATACGCCGACGAACCCCCGTCGGCACACGCGGAGGCAGATTATCTGGACTCGGTTGACATCCCCTCTCTCACTCCGGAGCAGGCGGAGCACTTAGTCAGGGACATTTGGGTTGAGGAGGTGATTGCTGCCATCTCTAAACTCAAACACAGAAAGGCTCCGGGCCCAGACGGTTATACATCACTCTTCTATAAAACCTTCTGCTCCACGCTGGCGCCTATCCTCACCTGCCTCTTTAATTCATTCTCCGCTCCTGGAGCCATCCCACCGGTTCTGCTCCAGGCAACCATGTCGGTTATCCCCAAGCCAGGGAAGGACCGGACTCACTGCAGCTCATACAGACCGATCTCTCTTTTGAACATTGATCTCAAGCTGTACACGGGGATCCTTGCGGCTCGGCTGGCACTTCATCTACCGGGACTGGTGAACCCGGATCAGGCGGGATTTGTCCCCGGGAGGCAGACGGTCGACAATACCAAGAGAGTGGTTCATGTCCTGGAGAAGGCCTCCCGGAGTCCCGGAGAGAGAATGCTGTTGGCGGTAGACGTGGAGAAAGTGTTCGACTGGGTACATTGGCCTTATTTAGAGCGGGTCCTGGCAAAGGTGGGACTAGGGGAGAAATTCCGCACCTTGGTATTCAACTGCTACAGGTTTCCATCTGCGGTGGTACGGGTGAATGGCTACAGCTCGCAGAGGTTTGCGATAGAGAGAGGAACCAGGCAAGGGTGCCCATTATCCCCGCTGCTCTTCGCACTATATATGGAGCCCCTTGCCCAAAGGATACGCCAAAACCCGAACGCGACGGGAATACGGATGGGGAGGTACACCCACACAATTAGCCTCTAAGCAGATGACATAATACTGACGCTGGCCGATCCAGGGAGGGCTCTTCCAGCATGTGTCGCAGAGCTAGAGGCTTTTGCGACTGTCGCAGGATTCAAAATGAATATGGGGAAGTCGGCGGCCCTCGACGTGTCATTGACCGCTGCCACGCGAACCGAACTACAGAACCTCTTTCCCATGCACTGGTCTCGGGACCTGGTGCCTTACTTGTGCATCTTATTGGCGCCCACCTTGCCCGCTATGGTAACCGCCAACTATGCAGCCCTAGGAAAGAAAATTAAGGAAGAACTGGGGCGCTGGAGCAGAGGCACACTATCTTGGCTAGGCAGGATAGCCTTTGTTAAGATGACAATCCTACCACAGGTTCTGTACCTGTTCAGGGCTCTGCCGCTCCAACCCCCAAAAGGGTGGATCCAGCAGACTCAAGCGTACCTTGCTCGTTTCATCTGGCAGGGCCGCAAACCCAGGCTGAAGAGGGCCTTATCCACGCTAGCCCCTGAAGCAGGGGGACTAGATATACCAGATTTATGAAAGTATTTCCAGGCGGCGCAATTGAGATATCTCGTGGAGTGGAGCAGATGGGAATCAGATAAACACTGGCTCTTCCAGGACCAGGCAGTAGCGGGCCGGCCTCTACAGGAGGTCCCCTTTTTGCGTAGGGCTCATTGTTCCCCTAATCTGTGCACGTCTTTCATCACGCGAGTCCCGATGAAGGTATGGGATGCCACTAATATTGTGCATGATCTCACCACATTCCCCTCGCCATTCACGCCATTGGTCGAGAACCTGGACTTTAATCCTGGGATGGAACAGGGGGCCTTTACGCACTGACGGACTGCGGGATGCAGGACGCTGTTCCATATGTATACTCCAGAAGGTGTCATCCCATTTCAGGATTTCAGGCGAGACTATCAACTGCCCGAAACGGAGAGAATGCGATATATGCAACTGCGACACTGGGCGCTGCAGCCGCAGGTGTGTGAATCAACAGACCGGAGGCTCCTACCTTATGAGAAGTGATTTGTGACACGCACCTCAGATACAAAATTAATCTCGGACCTCTACAAATTGTTGCAGCCTCCTCCCTCTCATCTTTATAATCCAGGCAGGGAACGTTGGGAACGGGAATTGGGGAGGACATTGAGTCACACAGAGTGGGACCAGATTTCATATCGAGCACGACATTCCGCATACCACACGGGCCTAACAGAAACGTTCACTAAGGTATCCACCTACTGGTACTACACACCAGAAATATTACATTAAATGAATCGTAACATTGAGAACACATGCTGGCGGGCTTGTGGACAGATAGGTACACTTACACATGTTCTGTGGGACTGCCCCTTGCTTTGCCCCTACTGGAAAGAAGTCTTGGACAAGATTGATACACACTTTGACATCGAACTGCCACGCTTCCCTACGTATGTACTGTTGGGCTTACCCAACCGGCTGATGTACCCTCTAAAGTCCCGCAGGGGCAGGCAGATTGCAATAGCACTGGGCTCAGCAGTTCAAAACATCCTCATACACTGGCGCACCACCACACTCCCCTCCACCACGGGTTGGCTGCATAGATTATGGCATGTTCTGGGCATGGAGAAGTTATCGCTCACGGTGGCAGGAGAGGTGGAGCAGTTTAATGACCTGTGGCAGCCGTTTCACTCACTACTGGTTACGGAATTTAAAGAACTCACATGTCCACGATACCTCCGATTGTTGAGATTAACATCACCTGCAGATTCAGCTGATCAATGAGCCCCAGAAAGGTACTAGCTGAGAGGGAAAGGCCGCGTACGAGGGGTGAAGCGGGAGGGCGAACTTAGCACTGGACGGGGAGGGGAATGGAGGGGTCCGAGGGGGTGGGAGTGGAGGGGGGAGTTAAGAGGGGCGGTTGTTTATTTTTGTGTTATTGTCGCAACATACGCACCAAGCGCCGAACCCGGATGGGCATTCAAATTGAAGAGACTTTGCGCACTGGATGCGCTCCTACATGGCTGTGCCATGGCACTGATTTCTTGCAACAACTGTTTTCTAATTTTGTAAATGTCTCAATAAAATGCTTTAAACTTAAATGAGTGGTGGTACGGCGGAGATAGGGGAGACCCGGCGTAGGCCCTGGAGCGCATTCTGATGGGTGCCCGCACGCTTCACACAATACGATATGCGGCGCAGATCGGAAGTCCCTACCACCCACTACACAGCTAGTGTTTCAGATCTGGAGGCAGGCCCTGCGGCGTATGGGATGGTGGAATACACTGACGAGTGAAACTCCCCTCTGGCGCAATGGTCGGTTACCCGCCCTGGCGGCTCTTCAGTGCTTTGGGGGATGGGACAGTATTGGAATATCCACTCTAGGAGATGTACTGTCAGGGTTGACACTTAAGTCCTTTCAGGAACTGAGCCATGAGTTTGGTATGCCCGATCCCAATTCTTTAAGTATCTTCAGTTCCGCCACGCCCTCGGCCCCTGCCTGGAGGGTTTGGGGTCCCTTCCCGAGTTTAGTTCCCTAGAAGCCAAGGTGTTCATGGGAGACCTGGGGACTGAAAAGATATCCCGCATATACCAGTCACTGGTTACACACTGCTCCCCCACACTACATAAGCTGCGCGAGTCCTGGGAGGGGGATGTTGGAGCGTTGGAAGAGAAAGATTGGAGGGAGGCATCGGCGGCGCCCCGGGGTGCCGCCATCTCGATACGCCTCCGGCTAATTCAGTTTAAGTACCTCCATAGGGTGTATTTCACTAGACAACGGTTGTGGCAGGCGGGTCTGATTGCATCTCCGTACTGTCTTAGATGTGGGCACGAAATTGGGACATTCATGCACACAGTGTGTAGCTGCACCTTACTTGCTAGGTTCTGGAAGGGGGTGTGGGATTGCATGTCTGAGGTCCTGGGGTGGGAACTCCCCGAACGCCGCAGTTGGGTCTCCTACATGTGCTGGATGGGGTGGGGGGTAACATCTATAAGAGACATTTGTTATTGTTGGGCCTTACACTGGCTAAGAGGGATGTGACCAGAGCTTAGAAGGACACGAGAGCCCCCTCTGTGGTGGCATGGAAAAGAGGGCTCGACTTCTGCATGGGACTAGAACGACCGGTCTTTGTTGCCCGGGGGTGCCCACGAAAACACTATAAAATTTGGAAGCGCTGGGCTGACTTTAGGGGCCTATGGCTTGAGCCTCCGGTTGACCAGGACCCTCCGGTGGAAATGTGATGGGACTACGATGGTGGGTGCATGCATCTTGTTCAATATATATGCAATGCGTTGGAGACGAGTGATGGAGACCGTGCGACGGGGCCGGTTAGGGGCCGGGTGGGGGGCAGTTGGGGGGGAGTGGGGGTGAAGGGGGGGCTATTTTTGTATTGATTGTGTATGCCTTTTCATCTTTCTCCTTGAAGAAAACCGGATTGTATTCTCACTGTTGTGGCCACACTGTCCTGCAGGTATCTCTGGGGTACAGAGACCTGCGTACTGTATACATTCTTGAATAAAATGTGTTTAAAAAAAAAAACCTAATGCGAGAGCTTCCAGGGGAAAATTACAATTCAGGCTTACAGAAATCGGTCAACATAAGAAATGATGCAAGGCCTCATGAAATTACACATAAAGTGAACGTTATTTACTGAGAATGTCTAAATTAACACATTACATAAGCACATCAATTGTGTGAGTACTTGTCAGCGACTTGTACAAATTCTACACGTTAATGTATTCATCTAAGCAAGTATTGTGGAAACCTTAATTTCTTCAAGTTTATATTGAAAATATCTCTAACGCGTCACCTTTCATGTTATTACAGTTCAAACTCTAATAGCCTAAGTTAATACAATAAAGGATTATATGTAGGTGCGGAATACCCATGATTATAATACACCTCTACAAATGAAAGAGCAAAATGTGCGCTCTTACAGAGGCATAACATCAGGATGCCAAGGCAAGTGCCATCTTCCAGTGTTCGGATGAATATTATGCGCGACACAAGGACAGCAAGCAGAATAGCAAGGGTGGAGTGGCTGTTTGTCGGAATGATAAACACAAAATGAAGGGCTGATATCAAGTGATATTAATTATTGAATCCATTTGCATTTACATAAGGTTAATTTTACCTGAGGTACAATTTAGTAAATTCGACCTGCACAGTAATTGCTCTGGTTTGTGGTGTATTAGAGCACAAAGCTAAAACACATTTACTGGTATTGTTTCTTGTCAAACAATGGTGAAAGCAGGAGCTTTACCCCGCCTGCTGCAAGTATAGCCAGCCAGCGCCGGGACACTTCCTACGGAGGTAGCTGCTTGCGCTCTATAAAACTCAGTATTATTATTATTATAGAAGGCAACCACTAAAAAATAAAATGGCACAAAATGCCTTTTATTTATTTGCCACCAGCTCGCATTTTGTACTGCGCAAGTGTGAGACTGGCTGAATCTGCTGCCCCTCCAGTGTTCATGTAAGTTTGGCTGACTGGCTACCTACAGCCAGCTTGACATGCGCACTGAACACCTAGCAATCCCGAGGCTGTGAAACAGCTGGAGGATTGATGGCAGAGGCCCCCAGCCTCAAAATGAACACTGGGTTAGCCTGCTGCCACCAATCATAAAGCTGTTCTCTTGCCGAGAGTAGCTCCAGGATTGGTCAGAAGTCGCCTTCCACTGGGCAGGAAGGGAAGTCCTTCCCTTTCTTACTCATGGACGTCAGATCACCATCGCCGGGAGTGCCGCACTGGATGGGAGCATCATTAAAGTGAGTTGGCCTTATATTTTTGTATTGACAGCCGTCACTGGATGACAGGTACATCTCACAAAGCAAAAGGATAATAGCAGCCCTTTCCAGTTTTCCAGGTTAATGTGAGATATGCTGCTCAAGTCCAAGTTTTTTCGGAGACTTCTAGACTTTTTATTCAATGATAAAACAAAACTATGTGTCTCAGAATTCAAGGGAAAAAACCTGGACTGGAGCAGCATATCGGGCATTGACCTGGGCAACCTGGCAGCTATGTAATAGGAATGCTGTAATGGGTGTAAACTAAGATGACAATCTGCTAATCCCATTTGCCGCAAAAGGAATGGAAATAAAAGCAATGTCAATTATGGCTGCCCAGAGAAATGCACTAATGGTAATTCCATTTTCCAGGCTATCAGGAGGAACATATAGTACATTGTCTATTGTGCTAATGCAGGCAGACCATTGACTACTGATGAATAACTGTGAATTCTCATAACATTAAGGAGTGAATTATTCAGAGGCCACAGGCAGATTGTGGTCAGCAGTGTGGTTTCTCTAATTATGAAGCAGAAACTGTAAGTTTTTTCTTAATTAGGAAAAGCAGTAGTTGTGCAGGAAATATATTGGCACAGCACTAAACAAGGCTTGGCATACGTTTGATGAGCTTGTCATTTATTGCAAAAGAACGACTCTGCTCCCAATGTGTACTAGTAACTCGCATACAACCTGGAAGAGATAATGCAAAACATGACTCCCACCATTCCTTTTAAGGCACCCATGTGAACCTCCCACGAGGTGGGGCAAATCAAAGAAGGTTTTTCACAAATATGCAAGGCTGTGTAGTGGAAATATGGGGACAGAGAGGAAACTGTCCTTTTTGGTGGATAGTCTTGGGGCAGAGGACCAGAAGGTGCTAGATATTTCACCATATCTGGAACATGCCGCAGCTAGGGGTATGAATCAATATGATATTTGTGTTAAAAAAGACTTCTCAAGCACTGTCTGCAATGTGTAAGTAGACTACTTGAAACATCTTTCAAAACTGATGGGGAAGTGTTAGAAGAGTTGTGGAAAGCTTAAGAAAATTGTCAGGTAAGTGATTAGTGGAAAGCTTGAGAAAATTGTCAGCTAAGTGCTAGTTTCGAGCATTAATGATTGAGAACATCAGGGATCCGTTCTTGTTGAACTGTTACAGTGATCAGTTAATTGACAAGTTATGGATGAAGGATGCGCCACCTTTTATGGACGTTTCAATGATCACAAACAGTGGTTGCAAAAAGGGCATAGTGTGGTGTGTGTTAAAAACAACTTTAAGGTACAATGTGTCGATTAACCACAGCTCAGTCACATGACAAAGTGAAAAGAGCGTCCCGTGCTTTAAGCATCAGTTGGACTTGGCCCTTTTTGCAGGGACATCCCTGAACTTTTTGGCCTCCTCCTGTATTTTGTCTGACCTGTTTGTGTTGGTTTTATGACTCTGGGCACTTTACCACTGCTGATCAGTGCTAAAGTGCATATGCTCTCCCTATTGTAAATGGATGTATGGATTAGTGCCTCCATGATTGGCTGATTTGGTTTACTCGTCAGACCCTAGTACAGTGCACTGAGTGTGCCCAGGGCTTGTAAACCAAATGCTGCTGGTGGGCTTGCAGCACTGGTAGTGCCACCCACAGAAGCGGCCTTTTAAAATGTGTCTCAGGTCTGCCATTGCAGAACCTGTGTGCAGTCTGGTACCGCCATGTTGACTGGGCACAGTCACACACTTGCCAGTCCCTAAACCTTCCCTTTTCTTCATATCAGACACCCCTATGGTAGGCCCAAGGGCAGGGTGCATTGTGAGTATAAAGAAGGACATGATCTGGTGTGTGTGGCATGTCCTAATAGTGAATAACAGCCATTTTTATTTTTCACTATTGCAAGGCTAACTGTTCTCCATAGGCCAGAATGGGCAATTAGATTATTACATTTTATAATCCTAACTGACTCAGGGAACATGGTAGAAATTCGAGTTTAGTATGCCTGAACTCAGAATGATAAAATACATCCTTTAGTGTAGTTGGTTTTAACATTCTGTGTTTGAAAATACAATTTTTAGAAAGTAGGTATTTTATTGCGTAACTATTCAAGCCTGCCTCTGCTAGGTTGTGTATTCCTTGTCTGGAGTTTGAGTGACAGGACCGGGGGATTCCAGAAGGGTGAGTCAGCCCAGTGGTGAATAAAGAGATCTGCATCTAGATGGGAGGGAGGAGTTGCACCTGGGACCTGAACAGGGCTGTGCCTTCCCTCCACAATGCTGGCTCCACCTCCTGTGGTGCGCCTGATGTCTCTGCCCTGCGAAAGGAGTGAAGGAGTCATGTCAACAGAGTGCTCCAGGGCTGTGACTTCCCTCCACAATGCTTGCTCCACCTCCTGTGGGGTGTCTGATGTTTCTGCCCTACACTGTGAAAGGATAGAAGGAGTTGTGTAAACAGAGTGCTCCACAACTGGTTTGGACTAGGTAAAGGCCCCTCTGCCCTCAGAGGACAAAGGATTTTGTGGTATAAGTATTGGGACCCTGATCCAAAGAATGTAGATCACTTTTGGACAACAAGAAGGAACCTTTTCTGAGGAGAGGAACCTAAAGAAACTGAGGAGAGACTATCCCTAAGCTGAAGTCCTGCTTGGGGGATTGGCCTGCAGGGGTTGCCTGACTGCCAAAAAAGGAGAAAGGAACTTTGTGCGCTTTATTTCAACTTGTGAAGGATCTCCAAGGGCTTGAGAGAAGAGCTTGCCACCTTCTGAAGTCTCAGGGACAACAGACTGCAACCCCCAGCTTCCCAGAGTTCTTTGGAAGTGCCTGCTGCTGTTTTGGGCCTTCTGAGGGACTGCGTGTCGCAAGGAGCTGGAAGCGAGACTCAAGAGGGAGAAAAGTGTTGCCGTCGCAGCCACTGCCGTAGCATCGTGGATGTCGCCGCTGTAGCGAACGCATTGCACTGCATCAAGAGAAGCGTCTCGCAACGAGGAAGAAGCATGTCGCCGTCACAGCCGCTGACGTTGCATCACTGAGTAAGGATGTCATCGCTGTAGCTGACGCATTGCACCGCATCAAGAAAAGCGCCTCGCATCCACGGAGAAGCGTGCCGCCGTCGGAGCTGCTGTTGTCGCATCACTGACCAAGGGTGTCGCTGCTGCAGTTGTCGCATCGAGCAGCAGCGTCTCGCATCGTCGGAGAGGAGTGTCGCCACCAAAGCCGCTGTCGTCACATCACTAAACAAGGGTGTCGCCGCTGCAGATGACGCATCGAGCCGAGACTTCTCACAACATCGGAGAAGCGTGCCGCATCAGGAAGAACTTCACGTCTTTAGTTCTTTGCACATGATCTTTGCCGCATTTCAATCTTGCAACACTTTTGTTGCCCTGCGTGTCACATCTTAAGGTACATTGACTCAAAGTGTCGCATTTTAAGTACTAAAGAGAAATAAGCTAAAACTACCATTTTAAGTACAGTATTGTGGATTTTTGTTGATTGTGGTCTTGTGTTGAATCTATATAAAGAATACTTATACTCCATCTGTAGTGTTGTCACTTGATTGCTGTATGTGGTCACAAATGCTTCACACACTGCCTCTGAGATAAGCCTGTCTGCTTGTGCCAAGCTACCAAGGGGATGAAAAGGGGTTATTTTAGGAGTGTACCCCCTTACCCTGACTAGAGGCAATGGTCCCTATTTGTCACAAGTACCTACCTGTGCCAACTAGAGACCCCCACATCTAACAGCATCCTTTAAAAAGAATAGAAGCAGGGCTCCCTATTAGAAGTGTTTTAGAAGCTCTCTGCAAGGCAGTATAACAAAGGAATCTTAGACGTATTTGTTGACATTTTCCTGCTAATATTGAGCCAAGTGTTGGTAATTCTTCTGACTAGGTGACAATGGGGGGTATGAAAATCAAACTGACATTTTATTTATGCTCACTACCATTTCAGAGGGAGTATTCATTCGAATTTTAAAGGGAAAGATAGATTTACATAAAATGGACATAAAGACTTTGGGTTATGTTGGGGAATCAATAAAATGTGGGGTTTTATCGAAATGATTATAAAGTTTCATAAGAATATTGCAGTGGAGAAATCTATCTCTCCATCAAGGGGGGATAACCTCATTGGGTGGGCACATCAGAAAGATTTGGGTGTAGTCTTAGACCCAAATTCCAAACCACAGATTCAGGTCCATAGGGTCAGATAGAGTGCAATGATGCTGTTTCTTGAAGTTTTTAGTTGTTAGCTGGGCCATTTTAAGTTATCTGGTCATAAAATAAAGTTAAAAGAGGGTGCATTCCTATTGTGTCAAAGGTAAGAACATTGCCCATTGGCATCCATGATGAAGTAAGAAAGGAGTTAGTAAAGTTATGAGGTCTGTGAGTTATTGTGCTGGTAGAAGCCAGTGGGTGGTTGCCCCAATTGTGGTGACCACAACGCCCAATGGAGACATGTCTGTATCTAGACTTAAGAGCCCTGAATAAGGAGGTAATAGTGAACAAGTACTTACTCCCAAATGTTTCAGAGATGATGTTGATGCTGATGTGGGCCAAACATTTCACTACTCTGGACATGACCTATCAACAGCATTTTTTATGATCATGGTGGGGGCTATAAAGGTACAAGAAAAATCTTTATTCTAGGGTTGGCGGCATCTTTATTCAGAGAGCAATTTTTTCAAATTTAGGAGATCTAGCTGGGGTACAGTACTTCCAGGATTACATCAAAATATATGAAAACACCTGAAAATATGATGAGCATATCAAAATGTAAGGTTTGACTTTGAGGGCAGAAAAATGCAAATGTGGACAGAAGGAAATTTGTTATTTAGGATATTGTACAGAGGAGTCATCCCTTGAAAAGGCAACTAGCGGACAGCTTGATAGTTTCTGCTGTGTTTTTTAAGGACTTGTTATCTCCGCTTGAGGAAGGGATCTACAACCAAATACCAATATCCCTTTTCCCAATGCATTTATATCAATATTTTGACATATATACCTGATTTATAGTATGTCTGTTGTGCCTTGTCCAGAGGAAACTGATGGACTTTTGCTAATTACACGCGAAACATCCATCAACAGTAATTTGCTGATTTTTCATGAGTTACTCTACTGGACTCTGAGAGAAAGGTGCTGTTACCAGCTGTAGGAAAATGGGTTTCTGTTGCAGTAACCCCCCCCCACACCTTTTGCCAGACTACTGATGCACGTTTTCTTGGTGTGCCCTGGGTCCATTTCCAATCAGATTCCCAGGGCCTGTGTTCTTTCCCAAAAACGAACCCAATTGACATCTCTGGCCACAGGTCAGCCCCTGATAAATGGTACCCAGGGCACTGAGACCAGGGAAGACCTCTAAGGCTGCAGCACTTATTGTGCCACCCTTAGGCGCACTGTACCTTTACACACACACACACACCCACACTGCCTTTGCAGGCTATGTGTTTTGGTGCAGAACAAAGTAAAGTGTCTACATGGCACACACCCCTGTGTGCATTGCCTACAACCCACTGCCCTGGCATAGATCAGTCACCCCTCTAGCTGGATACCCTATGCCAGTGGGGAGGGTACAGGTGTATGAGCCCTGTACCCCTACAGAGTCTAAGTCCATTCTTAGACATTGTAAGTGCATAGACACACTTGCCTACCAGGATTGTTCCTTGCTGCTGGCCATCGCGGTGCTGCTGCGCTTTCCCGGACCCAGACCCGGAGACTTGCTGCCAGAACCAACAGAGTACCTCTCCTTGCTCCCTAGCATGGACTGCACACTGCCCAGGGACTACATATCCCACAAGGCAGTGCGGTCTCATGCGATGAGCTGTGCCAGCCACCACCCGCCCTTTGAATCTCGGAGCAAGTTCCCGCGGCGCGGGACGCGCGGGGGCTCGCCCGGGCAAGGACGGGCCCGTCCTTGCCCGTCATAGCCCGGAAGAGGCTGGGCTGGGCCCTGTCTCTTGGTTCATCGGTATTTGGGATATTGGGACTCTGGGACCACAATCAAGTAAAGACATTAATATTGCCAAAAGACTTTCTGTGTTTAAGTGGATTTTGTTAGTTGACATAGCGGCCTAACTGTACATGAGGATGGACTGCCATACTATTAATGGGGAAAAGAAAGTTAAACAGATCCAATGGAGCACTACCTTTAGATAAGAAAAAAATAACTAACTTGTCATTAATGAACTACTTGACGGGTGCAATAGGGGCCATAGAGAAGCAAATATCTAGTGTTGAAGATGCATTGACTTGAGAGAAAGAAGGTTTGATTACAGGGGCGTTGAGTAAAAAAGTTAGTAATCAAGGGACAAAGTCCCCGGATACACAAAATAGCAGTAACAATTCAAATGAGTTAACTAATGGCTGCATTTTTAGAGGAAGGGACGAAATTCTTTCCGAAGATCAAGATGCTTTCACACTGTCCCCACCAAAGAGAACTTGTATAAAGGAAAAGAAAGCCCCCCTCATTAGTCTACCTCCTGTGATACACATTACTGAGGCACAAACCAATAAGTCGCAACTATGACAAAAACTAAGCCTAATACAGGAAAAAATAGGGGGGAAAAACGGGCTACTCAGGTAAAAAGTAATATTAAATCACAAACGTGTAGCCGCATATCTGATTCTAAGTCCCTTTTTGCAGATTTGGTATCTGCTATCCAAACACTTATTGTCCCACTAGAGGAAAGATTAGCGCACCTAGAAGCTGGACAAGCCACTATCCTGAGTAAACTAAATAAACTAACTGAATTCATACCTAAGTCATCAAATGGGGGTGATGAACGGTCTTGCAGACAGCCCTCCTCTATTTCAAGACAGGGAGCCCATACTCCGAGTAACTCCGAAATAACGGCTAGAGAAGGTGTTACACATGGGCATAACAATAATAATCAGGATGGCATAAAGGGGGCAGGAGGTATAGAAAAGGAAAATAATGGGAGGATACTACACACTGACACGCATTCACAGGAAAAGCTACATAAAAGATCTAGCCAAATATTGCGTCAAGAACCCATTACTCTTAACCTTCCTCCAGCAAACGCCCCGTACACCTTAGTACTGGCAAATGTACCACTGATAAACGATTCTGTCAATGAATGTTGGGCTACCCTGTGGAATAAGTCCATTCATCACCTGGGGCTAAAGACAGGTTTAGCTAAGCATATGTTTGAGGCTTTTAAAATGGTGAGACGTGTTTCTTGGGTGAGATGGGAGAGAAAGATTTGGTTAGGTGATTGCGTGGTTTTGACCCTGAGTTCCACTGCCCTGGTCTATGAAATCCTAAAACAAGTGCAGCAAGCTGATTTAAGAACTGATGGAATAAAAGTTCTTCCACTGGGCTTTTTCTATCACCCACGACGGTTAAGGAGGGAACATTTTACGTTGAGTCATGGCTTTAATGATGATAACCTGACCTATAAAGTTCTGTTACACAATAAATTCGAACCATTGAGACAGTTAGATGAGGTGGACTGACTTCATGATGGTATCTATAAAACGTGTAGCTCAGCCCAGAAAGAGAATATATCATTAGTGCATTATTTAAATAAGATCCAAAAAGAGGCCCAGAGCGAGTCTAACTTGTTACAGGATGTAGTCTCCCCGCACGTTAGAGATGTGTTTTTTAATGAAGCTTTAGATTCTTACAGTAATAAAGATCAATGTGCACGTCTAATAATTCCATGCAGTGTACAAGTCAGATCTGAAGCAGGGATCCGAGTGGTTTCGAAGGATGGCGAACAAGTGGATGCTGTTGGTAAGGTGGGAGCATCAAAGCCCCCCAATATTGATGATGATTGTATTCCAACAGCTAGTTCACCCATAACTCATGGGCTTGTAAGGAAAGCCTCTTGGAATGTTTGTGGCCTTGAGAGCAAAGTCTCTAATAATGTTTGGGGAGATTTTATCCCGAATTTTGACATATTGTGCTTCCAAGAAACTTGGCTCATAAATGAAAAACATTTGGACGGTTACAAAACATTCCACATTCCTGCGGTGCGGTCCATACACGGAAGACATAAAGGGGGAATCTGTGTATATGTATCAAACATGCTGAGGATGCAGGGTGTTAAAATGTTAAAGAGTTCCCCTTATTATCAAATTGTATCCATCTACTTACACTCATCCATAGAGTTGCTGGTGGTAAACTTCTTTAATAATATTGACAATGCTAATTTCACGGATGTGATGAAAGTTTTCTTAGAAGATTTAAATTATCAAACTACTGCAAAAGGAAGAGATGTAATTTTGTTATGGGGAGGGGACTTTAACATAAGTGTATGTAAATCGAATGCGTGCGGCTTTGGGGAAAATCATTTGGGAAGAAAAGGGTGGCCTGAATCACTTTGTTCACACAGAAAGAGGGGAAAAAAATAATGATATCATGGCCACGTTCGATCTTGGATTTGCAAACATGATGTCCTCTCCAAAGGTAAACTTTAGTCTGACTTTTATAGGTCGAGGATTCAAATCAGTGATCGATTTCATTATTATACCTATTCGATATTCTAACTGGATGACAAATTTTAAGATTCTCCCAAATGGCCTTAGTGACCATTTGCCCCTTAGTCTGCACCTAAAATTACCTGATTATATCGATTCCTCTACTATAGAGTGTTTGGCATGGTCGCAAGAAATTGTGTTGGCTCGCCAAAATGGTTTTGCACTCAAGTGGGGTAAAAAAGACCCAATAAAAATGAATGCCGATATTATAGCAAAATCAAGGACAGAAAGCAACCTAGATGCACTCAATTACACAAATATTCAAAAAAAGGAAGATAATACAATATGATGCTAGTTTAAACAATATATACAATTGCGTGCAAAAGGACAAAGGCCCTGCAAGCCTGTGTTCATACAATGAGAAAATTCGCCAGACAATGATTTGGAAAACCTAATGCACTGCTCTAATCACTGCCTTTCTTGAGTCACATAGCCTGCTGCATGCTACCCAGACTGGCTTTCGTACCAACTTTAGCACTGAAACTGCGCTTCTCGAAGTCAGTGAGGCTATTAAGGATGTGCTGGATTCAGGGGGTAGGGCCATGTTGGTCATGCTTGATCTGTCGGCGGCCTTCGACACCGTCCCTCATGAAGGTCTCCTCTGCAGACTGTATGAGATTGGTCTGCGTGGGACGGTGTTGAGGTGGTTTCAATCTTACCTGTCTGGTCGCCGGCAGGTGGTCTGGGCCCCCCCTTACTCAGCCGAAGTGCCGCCGCTGGAGGTTGGAGTACCGCAGGGCTCCGTGTTGAGCCCCAGACTTTTTAATATCTTTCTGACCCCTTTGGCGGTGCTGGCTGAGTCCTTTGGGGCCCAGATAATATCATACGCCGACGACACCCAGCTCCTTTTCACGTGTGCAAAGGGGGCTGAGTTCGATGGAGAGAGTATTCGTGGTTGCCTGGGAGCGGTATTTGAATGGTTTCAGGGTAATAGTCTTAAGTGTAACCCTGGAAAATCTGAGGTGCTCTTTTTTGGGTGCCAATCTGACCCGAGTTGGCAGGAATGGTGGCCGCATGACATGTTTCCACCGGTATCCTCCTCCACCGTGGCGAAAAATCTGGGGGTCAAAATTGATAACGGCCTGACGATGAAAGCCCAAGTTCTTGGCCTTGTGGGCGTTTGCTTTGGCCTGCTTAGGATGCTTCGGAGGTTTCTCCCTCTGCTCTCAATTGACCATCGCAAAATTACTGTCCATGCCCTCATTGGCTCGAGGCTGGACTACTCCAATGTTCTCTACCTGGGTTTGCCCGACTACCTGCTGCAGCGTCTTCAGGTAGTCCAGAACTCGGCGGCCCGCGCCATTTATGGTCTTCCCCGCCGTGCCAGTGCCTCTGACCTTTTATCCACCTTGCACTGGCTCCCTGTCAGAAAGCGCATTGCCTTTAAGACCCTTACTTTGGCCCACAAGGCGCTCTATTCTACGGGAGCAACCTACATTCGGAAAAGGCTAGCCTTTTACAAACCGACTAGGGCTCTGAGATCAGAATCTCTCTCTCTTGTGGTGGTGCCAGCGGTGAGGAAAGCCCGGACTGGTGGACGCTCCTTCAAACGGCTTGCTCCTCAGCTCTGGAACACTCTTCCCTTATCACTCCGCAGCACTGCCAATTTGCTTGCTTTTAGAAAGGGACTTAAAACCTGGTTGTTCTGTCTTTAGTTTTCTGTTTTCTTTTTCTGCCGGTCCTTTTTCCTGTTGTGTTATGTGTTAGCTGCTGACCTGTTGGTCTGAAAGCGCCGGGACACTCCTTTGGAGTAGCTGAGCGCTATACAAAACCCCCCTATAACATAACATAACATAACATCAAGCAGAGTGTAAATAGGTGAATCTTGGGTAATTAATCCTTAAGGTTAAACCAGTCGATCAATGATTGACCATAATAATGAAAAACACATTAGAATGAACAACATGGAGTCTTCTGTTTTTCAGTTGTAAAGTCTTTATAGGAAATCAAAATATTCAAGGATAATGTTCAGAGTTCACATAATCCAGACGTGGAATGTTCAGACAAGTCTTCAAAAACAATTCAGCTTAAAAATCCCAATGCATTTCGGGCTAAAGGGACAGCCCTTCATCAGGGGAATCTGGAGAAACAATACAGTGTTTGAAAGGAAATACGGCAGCTACAGACAATCATCAGCTCAAAGGGGCAGAGGAAGACATAGGATGTAGAAGTGCATGTGAAGAGAGAAATGAAATTAAGTGAGTCAAAAACGGAGAATAGATTCGTGAAAGAGGAGTAAATCGAGAAAAGAGGGTGAAAAAACGGTGAAAAAACCTTTACGATCCCTAAATTAACGGGAAACACCAATGACATCGATGGAAATACATCGCGGTGCTATTGCACCGCAACGTTTACATCGCATTGTCGTTGGCATCGCAGCATTTTACTGCTCATGCTACAACGGAACGATGGCATTAACATCGCATGCAATTACATCGCATGCGAAGTTAAAATGCCATTACTGCGCATAAAATGGGAATGTACTTTAGAGTGGGATTTTAGTCGCATTTTTATTGAAACGGAAAACGTTACAATTTACTTATAAACATTGTGAACGGAACATGATATTTAAAATGGGAACATAGATTTTCAGAATGTATTATTCCCAATGTACTTATAAACATTGTGAACGGAAAGGGAATTAGTCAGAATGTACTTATAAACATTGGGAACGGAAGATTATATTTAAAATGGGAACATGGATTTTCGACAAAAACGGAATTAGTCATAAAGGTAAATTTGCTACAATGGGACAGAATAAAATATACCACCCATTACTCTTGTTTTGTTTCTTTTTATTTGGCCTAGAGAGGGAATTTTGGATAGTTATTGAGACCTGCCCAAAGGCATCTAGAGTCTCAACATAAGTGGACTCTTCATCTAGACATACCAGGATAGGTGTTAATGCCTTTGCTATATTATCTTCAAAAACAATTCAGCTTAAAAATCCCAATGCATTTCGGGCTAAAGGGACAGCCCTTCATCAGGGGAATCTGGAGAAACAATACAGTGTTTGAAAGGAAATACGGCAGCTACAGACAATCATCAGCTCAAAGGGGCAGAGGAAGACATAGGACGGAGAAGTGCATGTGAAGAGAGAAATGAAATTAAGTGAGTCAAAAACGGAGAATAGATTCGTGAAAGAGGAGTAAATCAAAAAAAGAGGTTGAAAATACGGTGAAAAAACCTTTACAATCCCTAAATTAACATGCGGGACGTAGTAGTGCCCTGTGTGACACTTCCACATACCTTACTCTGCCTAATGACACAACCAATGAATTTTTGAGAGTTCTGGATACAATTTTGTCTAGAGCTATAGAGATGAAATGGATCACTCATAAAAATAAAGAATATTTGTTCACAAGATTCCCCCGCAGGCCCCGCCTGTATATGCTGCCAAAGATTCACAAATCTCTCATTGACCCCCCTTTGAGACCGATCGTATCGGGATGCGGTTCCTTACACAACACTCCTGGACGGTATTTAGACACTTTCCTGCAACCCATTGTCAAAGCTTGCCAGACATATGTTCAAGACACCACACATTTACTGAACATCCTTGACCACATTACCATTCCGACCAATGATGAGATCTGGCTACGTACAGTAGACGTCGTCTCACTGTACACCTCTATCCCTCACCTAGAAGGCATTGAAGCCATTGAATGGGCATTGTTGAAAACTGAGGAAGTCAGAGCCAAACGAGTATTTTTGCTTGAAATTTTACATTTTTGCTTATTTCATAGCTACTTTCAATGGAAAGACCGTTTCTTTTTACAATCAAACTGTACATCAATGGGATTTTCGGGAGCCCCCAGCTATGCAAACATCTTCATGATGAAATTTGAAGATGAAAATATCCTGTCACGAGCAGATTGGTCTGAACATCTATTAATGTTCAAACGCTATATAGATGATATTATCATCATATGGCGTGGTCCCCGAGCAGCACTAGAAGACAACATTCTTGCATTGAACACCATTCATCCCCGTATTTAGTACACTTTTCAAATTGAAGCAGAGAACATTCCCTTCCTTGACGTGCTTATCACTCTTCATGACCACCAAATTAAGACTTGTCTATTCACTAAAAAGACTGACCGCAACAACGCTCTGGCCTACCATCCATCCCTGATCACTCAAGCGCCACCTACCCTACAGTCAATTTTTACGCATCAAACGTATAAATTCAGATGAGCAAACTGGCATGCTGACAATTGACAAATTCTAAGAAAAATATCATACAAGAGGGTATCCACCCTCAGTGATAGAACAAGCAGCAGACAGGGCCTCGGCCCTTAAACGAGAACAACTACTCATCAAGACAGTCAAAGCCAATTCTCCTAAAAGAGAGGTCTTTTTTTCTACCTACTCTACCCAATCGACAATGTTAAAATCCATCATCCTTGAGAGATGGTCATTGCTGCAATCAGAACCAGATTTCAAAGGTATGTTTTGTGAACCCCCCATGTTTGCATATAAACTATCACGTAACCTTAAAGAAATCCTCAACCAACCACCGAGCCCGAAAGTGTCATACAAAGGGATGATGACTTGTATGAACTGTTCAAATTGCGGCAAAATCATTAAAGGGTACGTTATCCACCACCCGAGATCAGGGAAACCTATCCATCTTAAATTCAATGCGACCTGTAACAGTCATCATTTAGTCTGCTTCATTAAGTGTCCGTGTGACCTATTTTATGTGGGTAAAACGGAGAGAACATTGCAAACCCGTATCACAGAGCACAAAAGTCGCATCAGGACTAATACCACAAGCTCGCCCATAGCACAACACTGGCGCAGCATGAGACACAACATCGCGCAACTAAAATGTGGGGTGCTTGAGACTGTAGAACAACGCCCAGATTGCGACACCAGCAAATTCCTGTCCCAACGTGAAACACACTGGATCTGGTTCATGCAATCCCTCACTCCGTTAGGACTAAATGATACATTTGAATTGGCATGTTTTCTCTAATTGTTGTATCTCATTCGTTTTAATGCCAAATTGCTTTTTTTAGCATACATTTCTGTATATGTATTCACTACACTGCAGTTCTCTCCAATGGTACTGAAGTCTATACAATTTTTGCTGAATTTATGTTTGCTGATATTGTATTCTTAATTCCATTTGCTGTTTGCTGGACTTCCCCTGTCATTATTTCTATTTTCATCGTCTTCATCTTTATTTCCTAGTCTGTTTTCTATTCCACTACCGTATTTTGACACTCCAATATGGCCGACACTTCTCACGGACTATTGTCCATCTTTTGTTTCCTTCTTCTATTTCTCTTGCGCTGTCCCCGTATTCGGATCGCTGCGGAGATTGCTTCCGCGTTTCTTGCAAAGCCAATACCGGGTCTCTTTCACGCTGTGCTCTATCTAGACACCGGTGAGTTCTATATCACACCTTTTCAATATACCACTGTACGTTCAGTCGTTATTTCAACTTTCCTTCACTGCCTGGATTGTCTTTTCAATAAAATTTCCTTCACCGAGAGCGTCCAGCATCGTGCTTCTCGGTATAGCGTTTAGATAAGCCACTGTTTGATAGTGCATGCACTTCACTTTCGTAAGCTCGAGGATACGAGTCAACTTACTTTCACGCTCCTCTATTTTAGACTCTCCATATATTACGCCGGCTTTCGGCTGATATACCGGCATTGTGTTTATGAGCGTTCTGCTCATATGGGTAAGACTCCTAACCCTCATGTCAGTTCACCATCTCCACACTACAGATTGTACCATTACGTCCTGCATGAAACTCAAGGAACTGGTTATAGCTTCTCTCCACACCCACGCCACACATGGCACTACTACGTCCAGCATGTTAATTTGGTTGTATGACGATCCGTCGATGTTAATGTCCTCGCGGCACTTCACATCGCGGGCATTACATCGCATCGGCCATCTCACCGGCCATTATGGCATCGCAAGTAGTTGCTCCGCAAATGCGGCAATATCATTGGAGCGCATGTCACATCGCCGATTTAACATCGCGCGACATGACAACGCGACGTTTGTGGCCCCACAGTAAAACAAGACTGACTGCATGCCAGTTACCGTGCAAGATGAAATACGTACAGTACAGAGACTTTCTGTATTGCCTCTACTGTTTATATTTGTTGATTGACGATTGCCTGATTACCCAGTAAGCGATTAGTAATACTTAGAGAATTTAAGAACGTTTTACCTAATAAATCACTCTCAGATTGTTGAGCAACCTGGTAATAGGATGTTACAATAAAAACCATACTTAGAAATTATGAAATAGATTCCTTGGATAAAAGGATTATAATTTTCAAAATAATCAGAGAACCAAGACTGTGACCTGCCACTGACAATGTTTGGAGAAGCTCACTCGGCCTTCTGAAATTCGGACAACTTAATAATATGACATTCTTAGGGCCTCGTGAAGTGCATAGGACACTGGTTTTCAGAAGTTACACGGAGGTACATAATACACCCTTGTTCCTCTAGAGAGCTAAATACAAGACAGTCAATCTGCTCTGGATTGTATTCAAGAAACCCATCTTGCATGAAAGGCAAACAGTGGCTGAAAAGTAGTAAAAAAAAAAGCCAAGAGAATCCTAGAACTGGTGGCACCGAGCTCAACCTAGGACTACATATTGTGAAATCAAGGGGTAAAGTATAATAGGGACTCTGTAACATTCAGAAGCCCCTTCTGTAATGCCAAAGTGCCCTGGGATGCAGAAAGAGAACAGACGCCCATTGCGCCATGGACACTTTTAATAATATGGCGCTGGTGGAAATTCTGCATGCTTACATTTTACACGATTGCAACTGAAAAACGACGACTTCTAGTTTTCCTGGACTACTCCTAAAATGTGGGGGAAAGGGGCCAATTTGCTGTAACCCTAGGTATTAGGATTGTATTACACTTCCGATGTTATTAGCTGGCCATCAGTGAGGAGACCTGTTTAGACCTACAATATGAACTGTATTACTTTTATACACTCCTTAACTAAGGACGTGGAGTTTTAAACGTGTTTCAAATGTATTTCAGATTTCAATCCTCATGGTGAATTGAAGTCCTTTAGGAAGCTCATTCTACCTTCGCGGTCTTTGAACTCATACAATGCTGGTGCCCCTTTCGACCTTCTTCTCGACCTCCTCACCGTTCCTCGGTCAAAAAGACGATCATAAGACAATTGTCCTTCAAAGCCGCCCATGTTTTATAGACTATGGAATCGTCGATCAAAACAGGATCTTTTTTCCTCGCGCCCTCTCATCTCGCTTTCTTCTTCCTACGCCCTCTCCAAGTTTCTAACCTTTCACCGTCTGTCCTGCGCCCCCTCTCATCTTCCGCTCTCATCTCTCCTCCTCTCCTCTGTCCCCTCTGCCTGCCCTCCCTCCGCCTCTCAGTCCCCTCCTCTTCTCTTCTAGTGAAAGTGGTGTAAGGCCCGGGCACGCTTAGGCCGCTGGGGGAGCTCTGGGTTTTGTTTACAAACTTCAACATACACCCATACACCCATCCATGCACCCACCCATACACCCATCCATGCATCCATCCATACACCCATCCAAGCATCCATCCATACACCCATCCCCATGCATCCATCCACCCATCCATGCATCCACTCATACACCCATCCACCCATACACCCATCCATGCATCCACCCATACACCCATTCATGCATCAATCCATCCACCCATCCTTCTACCCATCCCCATGCATCCATCCATCCATCCATGCATCCACCCATCCACCCATCCACCCATACACCCATCCACCCATACACCCATCCAGCCGTACACACATCCATGCATACACCCATGCATGCATCCATCCATACACCCATCCATGCACACCTATCCATCCACCCATCCATCCATCTACCCATCCCCATGCATCCATCCATCCACCCATGCATCCACCCATACACCCATACACCCATCCATGCATCCACCCATACACCCATCCATGCATCCATCCATACACCCATCCATGCACACCCATCCATTCACCCATCCATCCATCTACCCATCCCCATGCATCCATCCATCCATCCACCCAACCATGCATCCACCCATCCACCCATACACCCATCCATGCATCCACCCATACACCCATCCATGCACCCATCCATACACCCATCCATGCACACCCATCCATACACCCATCCATGCACACCCATCCATCCACCCATACACCCATCCATGCATCCATCCTTACAGGCATCCATGCATCCATCCATGCAACCATCCATCCGCCATGTATTCATCCACCTATCCATGCATCCTTCCATACACCCATCCATGTATCCATCCAGTAATACAGTAATAAAAAGGTAATGTCGCACTGTACTTTTAATTCCTGCATCCATCCGTAAAGTAATACAGTAATAAAAAGGTAATGTCGCGCTGTACTTTTAATTGGTGTACTTTTAATTCCTGCATCTATCCGTAATACATGAATAAAAATGTAATTTAACGCTGCCCATTAACCCCTTCGCTGCTGGCCCGTTTCCGCCGCTGTGCGGTAAACAAATGAACAGGGGCGGGCCATGACGAACCCCAGCCGTCATCAGCACACGAGCACCGTAGTGCATGACGGTTGGGGTTCGTCATCAGCATACAAGGGGCTAAATTTCTGCGAGTTGATAGGAGGCTCGAACCTTTGTTGTTTACACCTAAGTCGTCACACCTACCCACTAGGTCAAATCCTCCCCCTTTCATCGATGCGGCCATTGTAAGCTATATTTGTTACTCCGTTTTGCGCCAAATTATATTTTATTCTGTCCCATTGTAGCAAATTTACCTTTATGACTAATTCCGTTTTTGTCGAAAATCCATGTTCCCATTTTAAATATAATCTTCCGTTCCCAATGTTTATAAGTACATTCTGACTAATTCCCTTTCCGTTCACAATGTTTATAAGTACATTGGGAATAATACATTCTGAAAATCCATGTTCCCATTTTAAATATCATGTTCCGTTCACAATGTTTATAAGTAAATTGTAACGTTTTCCGTTTCAATAAAAATGCGACTAAAATCCCACTCTAAAGTACATTCCCATTTTATGCGCAGTAATGGCATTTTAACATCGCATGCGATGTAATTGCATGCAATGTTAATGCCATCGTTCCGTTGTAGCATGAGCAGTAAAATGCTGCGATGCCAACGACAATGCGATGTAAACGTTGCGGTGCAATAGCACCGCGATGTATTTCCATCGATGTCATTGGTGTTTCCCGTTAATTTAGGGATCGTAAAGGTTTTTTCACCGTTTTTTCACCCTCTTTTCTCGATTTACTCCTCTTTCACGAATCTATTCTCCGTTTTTGACTCACTTAATTTCATTTCTCTCTTCACATGCACTTCTCCATCCTATGTCTTCCTCTGCCCCTTTGAGCTGATGATTGTCTGTAGCTGCCGTATTTCCTTTCAAACACTGTATTGTTTCTCCAGATTCCCCTGATGAAGGGCTGTCCCTTTAGCCCGAAATGCATTGGGATTTTTAAGCTGAATTGTTTTTGAAGATAATATAGCAAAGGCATTAACACCTATCCTAGTATGTCTAGATGAAGAGTCCACTTATGTTGAGACTCTAGATGCCTTTGGGCAGGTCTCAATAACTATCCAAAATTCCCTCTCTAGGCCAAATAAAAAGAAACAAAACAAGAGTAATGGGTGGTTTAACACCCAGTGCACAAAAACATATCCCCTCCTCAAGGCTGCACTTAGCACGCAAATAAGGGATTACGAACTAATTAGAGCTTGTAGAAAGGCCTATATTTTAGCCCAGAACCAACAGAGAAAAAAAATAAAAGAACAGGCTTGGCAACATTTGTGTGAGGCTGCCCAACTTAGAGATTCCCAATTGTTTTGGCAGGCAGTGAATGCTCCTTATTTTTCTAAAAAAGATACCTCGAGAATAGAAATCGCCATAGATGAAAGTACCTGGATCGATTTCTTCTCAGAGGTATATGAAAAAGAGGGCGGACATTTTGTTGGGCCCTTAGAGAATAACGAGCTGGATGGTCAAGTTCAGGAACACCCCCTGATACCTATAGAGTTTTCGAATGAGGAAGTCCTATCTGCAATTAATAACAGTAAAGGAAACAAAGCCCCGGGTCCCGATGGAATTCCAAATGACATTTTTAAAATGTCTACCGAACTTTGGGCCCCACTCCTGACACGCACCTAACGGCCTGTTGTGCCAAAGGATTTATAAAAACCTGGTCCGAATCGGTAATAATACCTATCTATAAAAAAGGGGACAGAGAGAATCCAGCTAACTATAGACCTATATCACTCCTGGATTCACTCATGAAGATTGCAGGAAGGTTGGTCTTAAATAAACTACACACTTGGGCTGATAATAATATTTTGAGCCCGGTACAGTATGGTTTCAGGGAGGGGATGAACACAGTGGAGCAGGTTCTAAATTTTGTGATGCTACAAGGGAAATATACCCAGGCAAAGACAGGGTGTTTATATGCCATATTTGTCGATCTCACGGCCGCTTTCGACTGTGTAGATCATAATAAGCTTTGGGGAGTATTAGAAGACATAAATGTTGAACCTGCAATTGTGCAATTCCTTCAACAACTATATGCAGGAGCAATTGCAAAAGTGAGACACGGCATGAAGGGAGAGTGCACCAAGCCTTTCCACATAGAGAAGGGAGTCAGACAGGGCTACGTCATGGCCCCATTCCTCTTTTCCATATATATGAACGCTTTGGAGGAGGAATTGGAGGCCGGTGTAGTAGACTCTCCAAGATTTAGAAATAAGCAGGCTGTCTCCCTTCTCTATGCGGACGACACGGTGTTAATGGCCAGAACTAAGATAGGTGCCCAGAAGGCACTTTCCAAATATATTGAGTTCATGGATAAAAGGGGCCTAAAAACAAATGTCAAGAAGTTGTTCGTGATGAAGTGTGGGAAAGGTCGGGCTAAATGTAAAACTATCCAGGTGGGTGGTGTTTCTATTGAAAATACCAAAACTTTCTCCTATCTGGGGGTGCTTCTTGACGGCTTGGGCTCATGGGGTCCTGCGGTTAAGAGCAGGACCCAATTGTTTAAACGCTCAATTGTGGCACTAATGAACTTTGCCCAAAAATTAGGAAAAAGTCCACCGGAGATCCTTTTAAAAATATACACAGCTAAATGTAGAAGCATAGCACTTTATAGGGCGGGCGTCTTGGGCTTTCAAAATGTAGCGTCCATTCAAATTGCAGAAAATTGCTTTTTAAGATATCTTGTAGCGCTTCGTCAGGGCACGTCAGTTTTTAATTGTCATGTGGATTGGGTATGGAGTTTATCTCAGACCTTATAAAATTACAACCAATCTTACTGTGGCAGAGAGTATGGTCTGAAAAAGCGTTGGGCCTTAATTCGGAAATTATTGAGGACGTTATGGCTTTGGACAACTCAAATCATATTCCATGGTTAGAGTATGTTAGAAAAACGCTAATTGATCTACATAGACCTGAACTCTATGATAACCCTGAACTAATCTACATGATACCAATAAAGGAACTAAAAATTTTATGTATGAACCATTTTGAACGGCTTAGATTATCGGACGAAACAACTAAAACATTAGTAATTCAACATCAAATGACCTTGGCCTGTTATGCGATCCAACCTTATTTAAAGGGTTTTGATCGATTTATTTTGACCAGGTTTAGATTTGAAATATTCCATCGCCTGGTAACATTTCCAGCTAAAAATGACTGGTCAAGAAATTTGGGGTCTTGCCCGTGTGATAATTTATCATCGCAGTCCACATTTCAAGTGGTTTTATTTTGTAAATATTATGAGAATGAACGTAGAAGGTGGATTACACAGTATCTAAAGCAGGGTTCTTGGCGACAATGCCGGACAGCATACTTATTTTTACAACAAATGGAAAATGTATATTGCATTATGGTTATGACTGGCTTTTTAAAAAGTATCCTGAGGAAACAGAATTTTATGACTTGCAAACTGTATTAAGGAAAGGTTTTTGCTTGCTAACTGTAATAATTTAATTCTTATTTTAATGTTTTAAAGGTTTCTTGTTATATCTCTATGAAATGGTCCATATATAATTGTTGCTTTTATGATTTTATGTTGCTGCTAAAATCAAATAAAGCTTTTTTCTGATTCTGATTCTGATTCAGTGCTGCCATTAAGAGTATATGGTGCTTGAAGGTTGTCATTACGAACTCCACAGCACCATAATAGCTACACTGAAAACTGAGAAGTTTGGTATCAAACTTCTCAGCACATTAAACCCACACTGATGTCAGTGTGGAATTTAATTAAACATGCACCTAAAGGGTATCTCAGAGATGCCCCCGGAAAACGAACCCACAACTAGTGTCCAGGCTGAGTGGCTGCTTTCAGCTGCCACCAACAGACATGTTTCTGGACCCCTGAGTTGAGAGCCTGCTGCTCTCTGGGGCGTGAAACAATGCACATCCTGGGACGAGATGCCAAGTCTCCTCCCCCAGGATGGGCAGGGTTCATGAAGGGGAATCTTCAAAGGCATACTGCCTTTATGAGCCTCCCCAGACCATTTGCCGCTTTCAGCAACTGGTCCCTACTGGTTCTACCCACCACTTTGGGTAGGAGAGCTGTCGGGAAAAAAGTGAGGGAAAGAGGTGTGCCCACCTCTGCCAACTCCACCCCTCAGGTGGGGGAGGCGAGGTGAAGCACAACTCTAAGTCCCTGCCATCTTGAGGATGGGGGACCCAACCAACCAGGGGCAGGCTCCTGACCCCTTCCCACTGGAGGGTGGCACGGTAGGGGGTGTACCCACCCCAGGGAAGGGACCCATTGGTCCCTGCCCTTACCTACCTATTACACCCCTAAATCTAGTATTTAGGGGGCACCCTGAACCTTGCTTCCTCAGATCCAACTTGACAACAAGAAGAAAAGAAGAAGAAGGACTAAACAGCCGTGCAGGCAGCTAACAAGAGGAAGACGCCTACTGACTTGGCCCCAGCCCTACTGGCCTGTCTCCCCTCGAGCCTGCTCCTGTGAAATCCTGGTGTGTCCAGCAGCCAACAACCTCAGAAACCCGGGAGGACCTGCCTGCCTTCACTTCCAAAGACTGCTTCTCCCGTGAACACCGGATTTGTTCAACTGCCGTAAACCGCGAATCCAGCCCACTCTGCACCCACCAAACCCGGCCCGAGCTTGAGTAGTAAAGTACTATGAGGAGGTCATCCCAGCAATTCTGACCCAAGATCTGGTGACCCCTGACCTGCCTCAAGCCTCCAGCTGACGCCTGCAGCCTAAATCCAGAATGCCCCCCTAACCGTAACCAGAAGCTGGTAAGAAGATCCAACCCCAAAAGGCACCCCTGCACCCGATGCCCCACAGCCTTGTGCACCCAAACCGATGGTGCCTAACCAACCCTTAACTTCCCAACTTACCTCTCCAAGAGGTGGTCGCACCCATGAGTCCTTCACCTCCCTGTCTGCAGTGCTTTTGCAAACCAGAGGTTCTCCATAGAAAACAACGGGGCACCTGATGTCAAAACAGCACTCTGCACCCAGTCGCCCCAGTGCCGCTGAGGGTACATCTTTTGTGCTACTTTGTTTCCCCATTTGCCCTGACCTTAACCCAGGAGCTTTGCACCCACAACCTAGTGGCCTGCTTGCCAGCAGCCACCGGCCGGAGGCCCCCTATTCCCCATTGGATAACATTGGGCCTCAACACTCGGCCGACTTAGTGCCGCTGAGGGTGCAACAACAGTGCATCACTGTCCCTGGGGGACCGCTGAGTCTAATCCCAGAACCTTAACTCCCACAGTCGATTACTTGTTTTTCCTCCTTAGGATAACATTGACAGTTTTCTTCCAAAAGGTTTCTAAGTGTGGAGTTTGGAAATCTAAAATATTCTTCAAAAATAGCACAAATAACCAAAACGTATTAACTTACCTGTTTACAGGAAATTTACCAGTGCTGAATCCAGGTATCCAGCACGAAAAGTAACATACAAAGTAACTTACCTGTAATTTACTGAAAAAGCCTATTCATTTCAATGAAACTGTTTTACTTCCAAAAAAAGACTGTGTGGAGTTTTGAAATCTAAAGATATTCTTTAAAAATGATGCGAATAACCAAAACGTATTTACTTACCTGTTAGCAGGAAATATCCCAGTGCTGAATCTAGGTATCCAGCACTGAGTTAGAAAAGTAACGTAAAAAGTAACTTACCTGTAATTTACTCAAAACGCCTATTCATTTCAGTGTACTGTATTTGCTAAGTGGTGCAACCTACTGCATCTCATGTAAATCAAACAAAGTACAAGTTCTATTGCATTTTCAAATTATTGCATATTCAGCAACGTATTACTTAAAAGTATTTTATGCTTACCTGTGCCAGGCTTTCTTGGTTCTAAAAATAAACAACAGTATATTTTGTTATACAAAAACAATTGGCCTACAGTTCAGTTCTTGAGTATGCGAATTCATTTGCTGACTGAGTGTGTACATCAAATGCTTAAGTCTGTCCGCTGATATTGCCTTACTGCTCGGCCACTCTACCACAAATAGAGAGTAAGATTCTATCTAACTTTAACCTCTGCCTACCTCGGGGTCAAATGGGGGTGGGGTCGCACCCTACTCACACACCGGCGGTGTCGCCCCTAAGGACTCTGGTTATTGTAGTTAAGTGTTCGCGATGCATTGTCTTTCGATCCTCTGCTATCTTCGCTGTCTTCGCCATCCCTGGACATGTGTTTCGGGGTATCACCTCTCGTCAGCAGGGATAGGCCGTGTTCTGGGGTTGCAGATGGCTGCCAAATATCTGCCAGGTTTAGTAACTCTCAGGCGCGTAGGTGCGTGGTCCCAGGCTCGTCAGCCGACTGCTCAAGGGAGCTTTAATGTTACAAATGGGAGTGGGGTCGCACACTACTTACACACCTCGGGGTCACTTGGACTCTATACACACTATACCTCATTTTGGTGTAGTATATATAGAGCCAGTTTTTTACACCAGCCTTCAGATAATTTCATTGCATTTTTTTATACAACCCCACTTGGGCACTGTCCTTACTGTGCACTACACCATCTGCACTATTTTCAATTATCCTGCCTGTGGGATACATGCAAGCTTTATATCTATCTGAATGCAATCAATGGATTTTGAAAAACTATGTTGTTGTCTGCTTGGTGTGTGTTGCTCACATTTGAAACAAGCATTTGCAATACAATCCGTCTCGCCTTTGGGAACTTATATGTATTTAGCTATGCAGCACATTAGCCTGGGTGCTGAAACAACTACTGTTCTTTAACATGGAGGGAAGGTAAGCACCAAACTGTGTGACACACCAGGTTTGGGAACACATGGAGAGAAATATTGCCTTTTAGCGGGAAATGGTATAGCCCAAAGCTCTGTTTTTAAAATAAAATCAGGGCTGTCGGTGGTCATATCACTGAAAATACAAGATTTAAAAAAATGTTATTGTCTACGGGTGCTCGTGGAAGACAATTTTTATGAACTGGAATGTAGAGAATGCTAAAGTGATTCTGGTATTTTACTGACCTCGGCTGGTCATTTTCTATCAAAAAAGTTAAATAAAGGCAGTTAACAGAAAAATAAAAAATATAGAGTCCCACAGCAGAAGGCAATTCTGGTATTTTACTGACCTCTACTCATTGTTTTCTATCAAGACAGTTAAATAAAGGCAGTTGAACAAGCAGAAAACAATTCTTGTATTTTACGGACCCCTACTGGTCGTTTTCTATCAAGACAGTTAAATAGAGGCAGTTGAACAGAAAAAAAAGTCCCTAAGCGGAAGCAGACAAGTCCTAGGGCTGATCCCCACAGCCCACAAAGTACATACATATAATTATATACTAAAGTATATACACGAGACCTCGACTGCTCGACCTAAAAAACTAAAGGTTGTTTTTTGCATTAACTGCCCATTTGAGATATTTGATTTGCAATCATCCAATGCACATGTACGTGGCTACAATATTCTACACCATAACAAATATTTTGGTTTATAAAGGAATCCTTGGGAACCACTGTGCTTCATGTTATCAATTCTAGAGGGGTCATTAGGCTTTTGTAAGGAAATGTTTTGGTAAGAGTGTTTATGAGGTATAATTTTGACTGACAATGCGGTTCTATTCTGTTTGAAGGAATTGAAGATGTTTTTCATTGAGTGTACTGTTTTGCACAGGAAATACATAGTGTATAATCCAAAAAGCAATAGAGTTGTAGAAAGATTCTATAAGACTCTGGATCTTTTTTTGCCTTTAGCATTACTTACACATTAGCAATAGCACAACGTTCATTGCATTAAGGTCTAGGTGTATGGTACCAGTGAGTGAAAGACTCTGCTTCACCCAAACAAAATGCTGAGTTTTATAAATAGGGTTAGCCTGTTTCAAAGCACTCAAAATGTTTGCAGTTAAGGGAAATGAGCAACTTGAAGCTTATTTGATTTATCTCAATTAAACAATTTATGTTTGAAACTGGGAAACTAAGATTCCACCTGAGGTTCCTAGTCTCACATCCCTCCCTTTTCCCTCAGACCAGATATAATCATCCATATATTCCAAAACATATGTGTAGTACAAATCTTGGTACAGCGAACACATGGATTTGTACTCAGATTTTCAAACTCACCATAAAAAAGTATTTACAAAGCAAATAGGATTCACTTTACATGGGCACACAAAGCATATATCTGTTATTTCAAACACCTGCTCTGTTTTTGTAAGATCAGGTGTTTGATAATAGTTGTGTTACTATTTGTGTGATGCTTCCATATGTCCTAGAAAGAAAATACCATATCATGCAATTGGTAAACTTAAAAAGCACACACTGGAAAATATTGCAGAATTTGTGTTGTTGCTGTTGCTGTAACCAAGTTTATATAAGGGTGTTTGGACAGACTATCACAAATACTATTATGATACAAAACTATTGATGAATATTGTGATGCCAAAAGTATTGTGAACATACATATTGAAGGTAAGTATATAGTTGTTAGTGTTGTTTTTAGTATTTTTGTAAAATATATTGTTTACTAAAATATTGTTGTACATCAGGGGTCTCCAACCTTTTCTGTAGTGAAGCTACTTCTGATCAGTGAAAATCATTGTGAACTACTAAAGGCCAATCAACTCATGCATTTTTTAGGAGACACCCCCACACCCAGCTTCATTGACTTGAAGCCTAATTCCTTCGTAGCCCATACTGTGCTTTGAACAAAATACTTAGACAATTCCCTAGAATACTCATAGGAATTACCTTGGATTCGTGTTGTCACCATGCTTCAAGACTTTTCAATTAAAAGCTTTGACTATTGAACTTCTATGAGTGAGTGAGACACTATCTTTGTTTAGGTGCCCCGGCCTTAGGATCTCCAGCCAGAGAATGAGGACCTAATACAGGGTGCTTTAAAGATAAAGGAAGAGTTTGCCCACCCCACACACTCACACACCTTTCAGTTCGTAAAACAGCAGCAAAAGTGGTAAAACAAGTGTCCTCAAACACTGACACACAACAGTCACTCTTAGACAGCACTCCAAACACTAGCCTACAACAGAGGAAGAGCCAAGGATATATACCCCTAAATCAGCTTGGCTGTAAAAATCAGTGCCTATTTTCAGAGGAAGCATCACTTATATACAAAAGTCATACTCTAAATAGGTAGTATGTCTTTTGTCCAGCCGGACAATAATTTATTTTGCAAATATATATAAAAATTCAATTATTAGAAACATTCAATGACAAGTGGGCACAGCCGTGACCCACGAAACAGTGAGACAACAAAACGAAGCACAGAATGGCCAAACGGAAAAGTGAAATACATCTGCACACTCGTATTTGAAAGTTTTAACAGACTAAGATCATTTTCTTATACACCATTGCACATTACAATATTGCATAGTCTTATTGCATATGGCGTTTTTTGGTGTCGACGACGTTTCGATGCCACCACTAGATACTGGGCATCATCCTCAGGACAACATAATATGTAATTGTTGTCTTTATGAATTTACAATTGCACTATGCCTAAATCACATTACTGCAAGTTGGATCAGAAGCGGGCGCAATAGCTCGGGGTCACAAGGGGCGGTTAGCCAGCTGATAGGGATCGTATTAGTTCGGGAGCGCACTTGGATAGTCGAGATAGGGATTCCTTACAAGTGCGCAATCGCACAGTTTCAAGATCAGGAGCTTGATGGCTGGTCCGTCTTCAGGATAGAGCCTCTATTATGTTGTCTTGAGGACAGTAAAGGGTGGTCTTTCGGTATACAGATCAAAAAATTTCAACTCAGAAACTGAACAAATGCCGACAACTTCAAGTAATATACAGATAATAAAACTTACATTTGCTAGCGGTCACTGGGTAACCTCACTAATTCTGTTTAATATCTATGCTCACCCAAATGCTCAAGAAAAATTGAAAACATTCAAAAAGCTAATCCAGGAAATAACTGAAGTAAAATACAATACTCCAACCTGGGAAATAATCATCACAGGTGACTTTAATACTCATCTCATCTTTACACCAGACGAAAACAATCAGTTAACTGTTGAAAATGAATTATGGTCAATAAAACATCAAACTGCTCATCAATGGAGGAAGCCAAACAAAGTGGGTAAGGAACTAGTGACAACCCTGGAACATTTGGGACTGAGAGTAATCAATGGGCGAACGTTGGATAATAGCCCACCAAGCATAACATACTATGGCCCAACCACAGGGTCCGTTATTGATTATACAATTCTAAGCCTGCCATTAATCCAGAAATTACGTATGTTCAAAATTAAATGTACCACGGAAAGTGATCATTTGATGCAGCAAATAGCAATAAACACTAATTTGGACAGATTTCAACCAGCACCAACATTGAATGATGGAAATATAGTAACCGCTTATAAAAGAGTGAACTGGTCAAATGAACGACTCCCTGAACTTGCAGTTAAAGCCAAAACAATACTGGAGTGTTACTACCTTCCATGTTAAAAGCTTGGAGTAAATTTGTGCTCGAAGTAACAAACCAAAATTCAAAAGTAACTACTAGACGGATCACAAATCATAATTGCTTATCAGCACATAAAATTAAAGGGCTAAAAAAGGAATTGAGAAGAGAAATAAGAAAGGTAAAAAAACAAGGCAATAGATCAGATGCTTGGCACGAGCTAAAGATACTGAAAAAATAGTTTAAGAAACACGTCTGGCAAGAAAAAAGAAAAACAACAGATGAGTTTTGGGCAAAGATGGTCTATAATTGCAAACAATCAAATGCTAAAGCATTTTGGAAAATAATAAATGGCCTAAATAAGTCTCCTAACACAAAAATATCAACAAACGTAACAGAAGAAACTTGGGCTGTGTATTTAACAAAACTCTTTGTAGCTGAAAATCAATTAAGGACTAATGAAAATAACAAAATTAATCAAATGATTGAACCATCATTCCATTATGCCCATGTGCCCGAAATGGATGATACATTGAGTACTAAAATCAAAAAGGTTATTAAATCAGGAAGAAGTGATAGTGCTCTCGGTCCAAATGGCATTCCACCAGCCCTATTTAAAACTGACCCAAAATATTGGGCCAATCGCATAATGTCACTGTTCAAAGAGGTGGAAAATACAGGTTCAATTCCTGATAGTTGGAGAGGATCGATAATAAACCCTATTTATAAGGGTGGTGATAAAACAAATCTATCCAACTATAGGTTAATAGCGCTTACTGATACAGAAGCAAAATATTATGCATCAATAATATTGGAAGAGCTAATAGAGTGGTCAAATGACAAGAATCTGATTCCATCTCAGAAAACAGGATTCCGGAAGGGATACAGTACTACAATTAACATGCTAGCAGTATCAGTTATTGCGGAAAAAAGCAAACGTCTAAAGAAAAAATTACAACTCTGTTTCATAGACCTGAAGGCTACCTTCGACCGGGTGGATCGTTCACTTCTTTAGGCCAAATTAAGAAGTTGGGGCATACAAACAAAGTTACTAAGAGCAATCGAATCATTATATACAGATACGTGGATTCAAATTAAAGTAGGGGATGGAACCAAATTGTCAAGGAAAATACCAACGGCTAGGTGGCTTAAGCAAGGCTGTGTGCTAGCCCCATACCTGTTCAATCTATTTAAGGCAGATTTGTCTCTCCACTTGGATTCCGTTAATGCACACGCACCAAGACTAGGATCACTGACGATATCCCATTTAGCTTATGCTGACGATATTGTACTGTTGAGTCATACAGAAATTGGTCTTCAAAGACTACTTTAAAAAACAGCGACCTATAAAAAACATAAAAATTTAGAAATAAATATCTCTAAAACAAAAGCTATGCGTATAGGGAGGAACATTGGTGCATCTTTAAAGATCAAGCTGGAGGATCAAATCATAGAAGAAGTTACTACCTATAAGTACCTGGGGTTTCATTTCGATAAAAATTTTAATTTTCAAGCGCAACATAATTACATTGCTGGGAAAAACAAAGCTTTGATACATGCATTTAGCTTGTTAGCAAGAAAATTAGATGGACCCTCCTATCAACCGCTGCTTACAGTAATTAAAGCAAAGCTCCTTCCTTCGTTAACTTATGCAAGTGCGGTGATGTATGGTAGGGATGCTAAATTATTAGACAGTTCACAAACGAAAACCTATAAACAGGTTTTTCATCTACCATGTAATGCCTCCTCAGCTCAAATCCGTTTAGAATTAGGCTTATTGTAGCAAAATATAGCAAGAAGGTATAACTTTATTAAAACCATGCATAAAATACGAAATAATGAATCAAGTGCCCGATGTAGGTAATCCCAGATTACCGATTCTTAAATACCGATTCGGTATTTTAAGGAATCGGTAATTTACCGATTCGGTATTTTACGGAATTGGTTATTTACCGATTCCTTAAAAAACCGATTCGGTAAATTACCGAATCAGTAAAATGCCCACCTACATCTCATTTTCCAAATACCGGTCGATAACGGCCGAAATGACTGAATTTCGGCCATTACCGACCGGCTACGATTTGGCTACCTACATCTGGCCCCGAGTGTTTTAGTTAAAGCGCTATGGGAAGCCATAATCCATGATGCTAAGTCAACCTACAGTAAATGCTTACATTCCACTTTACGTTTAATCAATGCGGGTGATTTGCGGGCCATAAAACTGTTGCATCATATGTTTTGCCAGGCTATGAATAAAGGCGCTAAAAATCACTTATTGATAGAGGATAAAAGTATTTTTTCACAACGAGCTCATGCATGGATGACAATCCAAACATATGTCACATTGCAACCTGCAACTTATTTCCAACTAACCTATACAGTGCGCTTTAAGAAACAATTAATGGCTATGCGCCTAGGGGACCTGCCGCCTTTATCTGCAAAACCTCTTCGGCGATATAATGGACCAAAAACATGTAGATTATGTGACGCTGCAGAGGAAGATTTTGTGCATTTGGTTTGCATATGCCCCGAAATGATTAATGCACGCCGATTACTTTTAAAGTTTTTATTTAATGAGCGAGGGATCCGTACATGTAGAACAGCAATCATGAGAAGCTTGGACTCTACCGATCCTCGCCTAAATTGTAAGTTGCTGAAATATTTGCAAATCCATGACAAAGCAGTAAAACAGACAGTAGGAAGTATCCATAAAGGCAATCTTTAACTGAAGGTCATTGTTAAGGAAGCTAAAGTTGTGGTGATCGACGACATCATGAACCACAGAATCATGCTTGCCATATCTCCTACGTACCCCCCATACAAACCTGTTGAAAACTGTTAAGTACTTATAACTATGCACTGAATATATTTTATAAAATTTAATATAACTCTGTTATTTGATGTATTAATACATATAACGTTTTAATGAGATGGAGCGACATCCTTTTAAAAAATGTATTGAAACTGTATTTTGTATTGTGATGGGTTTTATTAACTAAAAACAATAAACAACAAACTCAATCAGCCAAACCGAGCACCGAAAATGAGTACAATTTGGTAGTGCTAAGCATTGTCCTAGCTGAAAATGAATCACATAATAATCTTAATGTGAATTTAGTGTATCTTATCTCTGAGTATGAGCAACATGCTATTTGGGAAAAAATTTTAGGACTGCAAAACATAAGCAACACAACAAATAATACTTACTAAGTACCCGGATCTCTACACCAAGCAAGTCCTGCTCCCAGTCAAGAATGTCCACCTAGCAGTGTATGAAATGCTGTGGGGTGCACTGTACCTGGCTGGTGTGACGCACACACTGTCACACCCTTTCCCAGCACAGTAGATTCTCCCATAAGTGGTATCCACTGCCGGGCCTGCTGCCAGCATGGAGGGGAGGTGGTGCTCCACACAAAAAAACTAGTGCTGCCAACTCTTCACACCTGGCCTGGCGCAGCCATTGCCCTGCTCGCCCTCCTCTGTCATGGGGCTGAGTGGGGTAAAGAAGATTGAAACAGGTAAAGGAAGGAAGTAAAGAAGAAATAAGGAAGATGGGGAATAATAAGCAAAAAACAGTCATGAAAACAATTTTAAAAAAAAGTAAAATACAGACACATAAACACACACTAATAAAATAATAAAAAATGATGGGTAGAATAGTTTGGAGAATGGAATATTACATAGATTAAAGAGGGGTTAAAAACAGGACCAGAACCAATAACAGAGTAGAAATCAAGATGGCTGCGCCCATGCAAACCGCATGAAGCCATACTCGCATGATTTGCAATGCAAGACATACTCTGTATTGTGTTTGATGGGAAAACACAACATGAATGGGCGTGCCGGGAAACTCCACCTATGAGCAGTGGAGTTTTTTGCCACTTCGCTGAGCTCTGCATAGCACGACTCCGCAACCTCTGCCTAGGCCTAGCCCACATATTGATCTATACATTCAATTTTCTGAAAATGTCACTCAAAAATCATTGCCACCACCTACTCTTTATATGGGTATACTATTACAGTGGCTTCTTATGCTTCAAGGTAGTCAAATGAGTTGCCCCCTCATTACTACTACAGGATGTGGTGGGTATTTTGGGGGTGGGGTAGTTTATTGACTTTTAGCCCTGACATCCTTGGCGTGGTGCTCCCCTAGCTTTTTGCCTTCAACCCTCTTCTTTTTGTCTGCTCAGTTTTTGTCCGCTCAGTATTTTGATGGGCATCTTAATGCTGCTATTGCCTCTAAATGTACCTCTTCTTTTAATAACAGAATACTGCTGTCCTGTCTGAGTTAAGCCTGCCAGCGTTTATCGTCTTGTGCACATTGGTGTATTTGTTGAAAAATGTAATAAAAATATTTTCTTTTAAAAAACATTGTTTAGCCAAATAGGCTTAGAGAATGAAGATCCCATCTTACTTGGAATTGAGCATCTTTAAGCCACTTTAAGACACATATTCATAAGGATCATTCGAAACGGATTTGAAATGATTCATGTGTACTTATGTGATCTTATGGAATTATACCCTCATTCAAAATAAGAATTCTATTGCGCAACATCTGCAAATTCAAGCCAACATATTGGATTTTACATGAAACTCAATTAAATGTCACTCAAAAATCATTGTAATGTCTATCCCAGAGATAAAAAAAAATGTCAATGACAGTGGGTAGAGCAACAGTGAGAGGTAGTTGGTATTTCTTTAGTTGGGCATGTTGATGCTTTTATGGACACTAATGCTGCCTCCAATTTGATAACGGAATACTGCTGTCCTGTCTCTGAGTTAAATCTTACAGCACTTAAGTATTGTGCACATTGGTTTATTTTTTGAAAAAATTAAAAGCAATATCACTTTCCCTAGTGGCTGCCTAAAAGGCAGGACACCTTGAGCAACTACCCATACCTTAATAATTCTAGTGTACTTGAAGCTTCAGCAAGCTCCGAATCTATACTACTATTATAAAGAGAGAACAGAAACCTTTTGGCAAGGTAAACTCGGGAACCACAGCGTCAATCCACACACCCAATACATTGTTGTAATCCTCAGGGTGTGTAGAAGGACTTAGGCTGCATAAAATAAAATAAAAACGTAAATTAAAAAATTAAACTTTAAAAACAAAGTAGTCCCCTAAAAGTAGCGCCGGCCGCGACCTAGCGCTGGCCGCGACAGGGCAATGTCGAGGTGGGCGGGGGCCGGGGCGGGACTGCACCCAAGCCTGAAATGTTGCCCCCAGCCCCCTTCTGCCCCGGGCAACGCTGCCGCAATCCGGAAATGCTGCCCCAGCCCCCTTCTGCCCCAGGCAATGCTGGGGCGGGCTGCTAGTTAGAAGTATAAATTCAAAAGCTACATGGAAAGTCTCTGCAAGGAGGCTGGTGTTAGCTTTTGGGAGGCATAGACTACTGCCTTCACCTACTCTTTATTTGGGTGTTTTATTAAAGTGGCTTCTTATGCCCCAAAGTAGTCAGATGTGTTGCCCCCACATTACTACTACCAGCTATGATGTTGTGGTTTTTGAGGTGGGTTGGTTCTTGACCTGTTACACCTGGCATCCTTGCTGTGGTTTTCTCGAACTTTTTACTGTTAAACCTCCTCTTTTTTTGTGACTCGGTGTATAATGGATAATTCTTGACTTGTATTCCAAGCTAGTCAGATGTGTTGCCCATTCATTCATTCTACCAGCTGTGATGGCTCCTTTTTTTGGTATGTGGAAGGGTTCGTTCTTCTCCTGTCAGTCCTGGCATCTTTGGTGTGGTTCTCCCCTAACTTTTTGCCTAAAACCTTTATGTGATTGGCAACTCTGTGTTTGGTGGCTATGTTTGGTGTTTGGCGGCTCACTGTTTGTTGGCTCACTATTTGGCATTGGCTCACTATTTGGCAGCAACTCACTATTTGGTGGTGGCTCACTATTTGGCATCAGCTCACTATTTAGTGGCGGCTCACTTTTTTGCTATGGCTCACTATTTGGCAGCGGTTCACTATTTGGTTGCAGCCCTATATTTGGCAGGGGCTCACTATTTGGCAGTGGCTCACCATTTGGTGACGGTTCATTATTTGGCAATGACTCCTTATTTAGTGACTTACTATTTGGTAGCAGCTGACTATTTGGCATCGGCTCACTATTTGGTGGCGACTCACGGGCTTTCTATTTGGTAGCAGCTCACTATTTAGCAGCTGCTCACTATTTGGTGGCATGCACAGCTCAAGAGGGCACTGCTTCTTTCTGCTGTTCGAGTATGATAGTCTACTTGAGCTGCATTTTTCTCAATGCCAACAGAAGGCTTCTCAACGCAAGTATTCACGGTCCTCCACAACCACCCACATTGGGAAATCTGGCTAGGAGGTGGTTTGAAGTAAGATATTCCTCACTCACACTCGCCAACTTAACATTGGTGAATGAGTGCGAGGAAAAAAACTGTCATTGCCCATGGCCCTAAAAACTGTATAAGGCAGCGAATAGAGCAACAGTGAGAGATTGAGGTAGTCTGAAAAGAGAGGTAAAGAAATTTCTGAAAGTTCACATTCCCTGGGGAATAGACCAGAAGATCGGACACATTGAGCAACTGCCCAGGCCTCAATAACTATGGTGTACTTGAAGTTTCAGCAATGTCAGGATTGGAACTGTAAATTCAAAAGCTACACAGCAACCTACTGCAAGGAAGATGGTGTTAGATTTTGGGATGTATAGGCACCAGCCGCCACTGGACCTAAGGAACTTTCTCTAAATGACATTGCTAGAGGTGTCCACCTACTTTTTATTGGGGTATATTATAATAGTTCTTGGCTTCTTATATTTCACAAGTTTATTCACCTCACTTTTCAGGCTACCTGTATCTAACACTGTGCTCTACCCAGTGTCTTATCATTTTTTTGGGAACCTGGGCAAGACAATTGCAGTGATTTATGAGTGACATTTTCTGAATGTTTAATGTACTATTCAATATGTGGGCTTAAATTTGCAGATATTGAGTAATGAAATTTAGATTTCAAAGAGGGAACATTTCCATAAAATGGCAATTACACACGAATCATCGAAAAACCGTACCCAGGATCCTTACGAATATAGGCCTTAACGTTGATTGAAGACACTCAAAACCTTATTAGGCAAAATCATTATTCTCTAAGCCAGAGGTCTTCAGTCTATGGGACGCGACCCCCACGGGCCGTGGAGTCATGGGAAGTGTGTGTGCATTCTTCAGCCTCTTCGGCTTGGTGTCATTCAGGGATTCCTGTGCTGTAAAACTGAAGCCTGGCAGACAACTAAACACACACAGTTCTGCCAGTGTGCTGCTTGCCTGAAAGAAATGCAAATGTGCACAAGGACTTAATCTGCAATTGTGAAGGGATATCCACAAATTTAGAGTATGCTTGGGACGGGTACTGGCTTTAATTAATCAACTTACTTAAAGCTTCTTTTTGAGTTGTAGTGCAAAGTGTTAAAAACTGAGCTGTGAACTGCGTGCTTTTAATTGTCATTGTATTTACGTAGTGCTCACTATCACTGAGGTGTTGAAGGAACAGTTATGTAAAAAAAAACATAGCATAATGTATTTTCTGGGTATTACTAAAATCTGTATCTTGGAACCACCATTTTAATGTAAAAATGTTGCACATTTTGTAGAATTTTCTTATACTGTGTGTAATTCAAGTATAAAATAATGGTTTTCATATTCACGGTGCTTTTGGTGTGTGTTTCCTACCTGGCCCATTGTACTTTTCTCTAGGTTAGCCTAATTGTGCATGTTGTAGGCCGCAGCTAGTTGGACTCAGGATCATAGATACCGCAGTGGTATGGAGACTCAGTCCTTACACGCCAATGTTCTCTGGTCCAAGCATAGTTCTGTTCCTGAGCAGAATCCCTTGAACCTGGTGCTACCATTTTTGTTGGTTACTTACTTGCGATAACTCTGACTGGTGCCTGTGCTTGTCCACAATACCCTCGCAACTTCTCCGGGAGATGCCTGTTGTGTTAGGGTTTTAGCCTCTGCAGTTATTAGGCAGCACCTTAATCTGTTGGTTTTTCAAGCTTGAATATATTATGGTTTAATAAGCTCTTGTTGTGCTACTTTCAAATCTTTTGTAAGTTAGCTATTCCAGTTAATTGCTGTTGGGCAGTAACAAAGCATTTAATGCAACACAGAGTTCCTAATGCAGAAGCAACTGTTATTTTTGTTGTAGAGGTAGAAGCAGCTTTCCGCGTTGAAGTTTTCTATTCTTGGGTCACTTTTTCCGTACGTTGAAGCTAATATATACTAGTCAACAAGAAGAGAGAAGACCCCACATGTTCCAGGGAACAGGGTACTGCAGACAATGAAAAGTCTAGAAAATATCCCTGGAAAAGGTAATTCACTCACTCACACTTACTACTCTGGGTAATATTTATAATCACTGGTCACAAGCTAATTTATTCCGTTCACAGACTTTTTATTTAAAAACATATAGATAAAAAAGAATTCATTACATATTTCATTTCATAATACATATAAAATCAAAAACATATCACTCTGTGCAGTAAATAAAAACAATATTAAAAAATATTCATTAGTGTACACAGATAAAGCAGAGAAAAAGAATACACATTCTAAAGTGTCAACATAATCCTATCAAAGTTAATCAACACTTTATCTAAGGCAAAACATATACTTCCTATGGTCAAAAACAAAACCCCTATGCAACAAAAACACCTATTTCTGTTACGGATTTTGAGATTCAAATGCCCTATCAATATTACAAATACATATCCTATATTACAATATGCCTGATATCAAGGATTTCCTGGGCTTGAATTCTAAAAAGCAAGAAATGCGTCGACGCGTTTCGGTGTATCTGCCCTTGGATATTGGCACACCTTCCTCAGGACAGTTCAAAATCGTTTGGGGTTAAAGGCACGTATCCTTCCTGTGTATGAAAAAGGATTAATCAATACATGGAAGTTGCTATGTTTCAATGTAGAGGTCATTTCCTTATCTAGAAACAGAATACTATTCCTGAAAGTAGGATTCTATGTATGTATTATGGACACATCTCTGTTTAACATTAAGGACATATGTTCATTCAACAACCTAGTTGATGACCAGTTCTTTATATATGCACTCAGTCCCACCATTCACTCTGGGTATACTGACCTTAAGATTAAGGCTCTGATTCTTTATTAATAGATTATAGTCGTTTCCACGTTATACTGGATATTAGACTTGATCTCTCGTAAAGAGTAAAATCTGATGGCAAAATACACAAAGAATTGTGTTATCGGTTTAAGAGTTTTCAGTATTACTCTGTATATACATGAGTCTCCATTCACATTCATGACTCAAAGAATGTAAAGTATTTATTACCGTAGGGGGTATTCACTTGCCCTTACGTCTCGTTGGATTATTCACTGGCGTTGATGGCTCGGGATATGGCCCTCTGAACGCTGGGACTTGGGACTGTTGTCTTAACTGATTCTATGGATGATGCCCCTATAGGTGGTAATACCAATATGTATATTATGGTAGAGATATGGCATTTTATTATTATTTCCCTGTGTTCTGGCATTTAGTCCAGGCATGTACATACCTCCAAATGTAAGGGGTATCCTCTTCCCCGTGGTACACTTTCCTTTGTTAGACTCCCATTCCTCTCAGGATGACGGTTGATGGGTATGTGGTAGCTCTAAATGATCTACATGGGAAGTAAATTACAGTTTGTAGCCCGTTATCTTTATTACCTTTGTTTCATTCTTAAAATTGGTTGTATACTGTGCGATGTTTAAAGACATTCGCCCTATTTTAAGAGTTTAGCTTAGACGAATTCGTGTTAGGCATTTTTTACTCTATATTGTTAAACTGATGGTATATGTACGGATATTCGATTTCTCTACTATTATCAAGAAACCGGAACTAGAGATTTTTCCTTTTTGCATCTTATTCCTGCATCTCTTTTTAGTTAGTGTAAGCGTAACTGATTTCTTACTATTGCTCCTCTTACATATACTGCTATACGGGGGTCCTTGCTATATTGTCGAGTATTTAAAACATTAACCCCTTGCGTGCTGATGACAGAACGGTTCCGTCATCAGCATCGGGTGAGCTGTGCTGATGACGGAACTGTTCCGTCATGACTCCGCCCGCGCAAGGCGGAGTCAGCACAGGCGGAAAATACGCCCCGCACGCAAGGGGTTAAAGGTACCCCCCATTTTTATAACGTTAAATTACCATATAGTTTCTACATTCCGGGCTAGATGTCAGCTTTACATTTAACATGGGCTCGACTTGGTACACAACTATATTACAACGGGCTGTTTAAGAACGGGCTATTTTAGAGAAACAGTCCCTCCCGCTTACCTTAGCTTTTTTTCTGCTTACGAGCGGCCACGGGTACGTCCAAATCTTTGCTTCTTCTCTGCTAATAGGAAGCCGTTACATTTCCGTATATATACAATTCCTCGCCCTTTCCGTTTATCGTTTTCAGCTTAGATTGTGTTGTCATAGGACGCGCATGCGTACATACACCCCTATCCTGATAAACATGGGCGCCATTGTTTAGTGGTGTGGTTTATGTATTACGAAGTCGGGTATTTGGATGGAAGAGCGTAATTTGGCAACATGTCTATATTATTGTATAGTTTTCTCCTTATTATAAACCGAGTCCACATTCTAATAAAAGTATTTTTTGTCACTTGTATAAAGCTTCTGAGTCACGTATCTGGCATGCAATTGGAGATTCATATTTTATTTATACAATCTCGAAGGAAAAAATACCTTATGGGTATAACATTTGTGATTATCTTAAGGCTACCAGGTCGTATCAGAACACACCGGATTTCATTCCACGGTTAACATAATAGTACGCTATTTTAGTTTAGAGTATGCGTCTTATATATTACCATTATGAACTTCCCACAGTGTTTGGGCGAAAGACCATTTGCGCGTTATAGATCCTGCCCCCATGAATGTATTGGGACCATATTATTGACCCAGGGGGACCTTTTAGATTTATTAGATTGGTCTTCCTACCTTAATTTTAACGATGTACAACATGATGATTTCTAGGGAGCATGATGATCTTATTTCCTCCTTTCTTATTTATTGTAATACGTATTAAGGGCCCATCTAGATGTACAAACTACTATTCTGGGATTTAAAGACAATATAGTGTCACATGTTATAACAAGGTGGGTTATATAGCAGTACAGGGATTAAGCACTAACAGTATTGCCCTCTTTATGTATGCTTCCTAGATCAGAGTATCCCAGTCTTCTCTGGTGTTCAACCCCTTTTTTATGGTGTCAAATTTCATGATGTACCACTGTTCTTGATGTTTACGTTTTTTTGTACTGTTGCCTAATCTTGTTTGTTCTTTAATTTTCTCCAGTACTATCCATTTTATCTCTGTCTCATTGTGGTTCTTTTCTCTCCAGTGGTTTACAAAGGGGGCATTTTCTTTGTTTAATCTGATGGCTGATTTGTGTTCTCCTATGCGTATCCTCAGCTCTCTGCCTGTTTCGCCTATGTAGCCCTGGCCACATGGGCATAGAATTAGATATATCAAATTTTTACTTCTGCAGTTATTTAATGTATTTATCTTGTGGGTGACTCCATTTAGACATATTTCCTTTGTAACTAGGCAGGAGTCACATACACTGCACGAGCCACATTTGTGATTTCCTATTGCTTTCGTGCCTGTCAGGGTTTTTTGTCCTCCTATTGTATCCTCTCTGTAGGTGTGTACCAGAGTGGAACGCAGATTTTTATTTTTTCTAAAGGCATATAATGGCCTTGGAAGTTTAGTTTCCATTCCTTCGTTTAAGATTTTCCAATTGTGATTGATTATATTTTTTATTTGGTTTGCAATTCCGGAGAATTGACTAACCATGACAATTTTGTCCAACGTTGTATCTTCCTCTTTTTTGTCTAATAGACTTTCTCTGTTGTAGTATCTCGCTCTTTTTAGTGAATGATTAACGAGTTTCTTTGGATATCCCCTATCCATGAACTTTTGTTTGGTCACTTCAGCATGTTTGTAGAAGTCCTCTAAGGAGGTGCAATTCCTCCTAAGTCGGAGAAACTCTCCGAAGGGGATATTGTCTTTCTGACTTTTTAGGTGGTAGCTGTTATAATATAAGACCGTATTACGGTCCGTTTTCTTTTTATACAGTTCTACTGCCAACTGGTTATTGTCTACCTTGATGCTAATGTCTAAAAAATCTACTTCACTATTGCTATATGATGCTGTGAACTTTAGGTTTTCATCTCCTAAATTGAGCCAACATAAAAACTCTTTTAAAACTTGTTCAGGTCCTGACCAAATGAAAAAAATGTCGTCTATAAATCTTACCCAATTTTTGATATTCTCATAGAAAGGGCTTATTTCAATATATATGTGCCTATCTTCAAAGACACTCACATAAATGCATGCCAGGCTGGTGCGCAAGTAGCGCCCATGCTGGTGCCTTAGCGTTGGATGTAAAGATCTTTTTTGAAGAGAAAGATATTATTCAGTAGTACCATCGATACACATTGGACTTTAAAGTCCTTGTCTGCTCCTACTATTTCATTCTCTTCAAGAAGTGTTTTAATAACATTTATTGTATCTTGTTGTGGTATATTCGTGTAGAGGGACTCTACATCTAAGGTCACCATATATTCTGTGTCTTCGTTGAAACTAAGTCCCTCTACTTTGGTTATCATATCTGTTGTGTCTTTAATGTAAGATTTTTGAACCTGGACTAATGGTTTTAAAAATGTGTCCGCGTATATACTCAGGGGTTCTAGTAGAGAGTCAATGGAGGCCACTATCGGTCTTAAAGGTGGGTCCTCTATGCTCTTGTGGACTTTGGGGAGTCCGTAGAATGCAGGCGTTTTGGGGTTCTCATTTAAAAAAAATTTAAACTCTTCTTCAGTAATTGTACCGTTATTCTTGGCATTAGTTAGAAAGGAAGCTACTTCTCGTTTTAGGGCTACTAATCTCTGATGTGGTACCCTTGTATAATGTTCAGCATTGGAGAGGAGGGATAGGGCTTTCTGCTCATAATCATTTGTATTGAATACCACTACCCCCCTCCCTTATCTGCCGGCTTTATAGTTATAAGGGTATCTTGAGCTAAAGAATTTAGGGCTTCTCTCTGTTTTTTTGAGATATTATGTTGTATGTGATGTTTACTCTCAACTATCTTCCCTACTTCCATTTTGACCATGCTCTCAAAGATGTCAACGTTTTTGTCAACCATTCCTAAGCTTGGGGTAAAAGTGGATTTGGCTCTGAGTCCTGAGTCTGAGGGGGGGTCCCTTTCTGGTCTTCCTTCAAAGAATCTACGTAACCTGATTTTTCTAAAGAACGATCTTAGGTCCTTTTCTAATTGAAATTTGTTAATGCCCACCGTAGGGACGAAACTAAAGCCCATCCTGAGGACTTCCTCTTCTGTGCCTGATAGAGTTCTACTGGATAAATTTATAACGGGGGTGATCCCTACCTCCAGTAGACCTTGTTCCTCGTCCTCTTGTATTCTTGAGGAGCTGGGTTGTTCTGGTACTCCTGTTCTGGGTCTCGTATTTGAGGTTTCCTTGTGTATCCTCCCCTCCCCCTGTTGGGGAAGCCCCTTATATAATATATACTATACATTGCTTAGATGCCAAATTTGCCTCCTCTTAATTTTATCAATCAAACAAATACAACCACAATACATACTTCACTACAGTTAGGTTAGCACTGCAGTATCTTCCCCAGAAAATATCACTCTGGACCTTTTATTGGCTGACAATGTTAGACAAGCCAGGCAGTGACGCCAACCAAAATGTTTCATAAAAGAGGGGCAGCACTATAACCTATGATGACATTCATGATGACTCATTCTTTGAAGCACAATTAAGTGGTGGAATAATGGCCAATGAAAGACATATGGTATTGGTTGGCAAATGCAATGATACCTCATACTTTCCAGCCATGCTGCACTGTCATTGAAACTGCTGGTATACCGTATAAATGAATTACACAGCACAACATGGAGGGGGTCCATGACCAACCCCCTCTCCTATGTGCTTCAAAAGGACCTTTCTCTTGAGCTTAAACTGATGTGCGCCCTGGTTCCTGAGTGCTCAGGAAGCCATTTACCCTCTGCTTGCATAAACCCTGCAAACTGACTTACAGCCAACTGTTTCTTGTGCATAGAACCCCATCCATTCTAGGCTCTAGTGAAGTCTCTCTGGTCCCATAGTAGGCCGTGATAATATCTCCCAAAGACATCTGCTCCGAGCGCCAATTCTGGCCAGGTCTTACCAATCAATCTGTGGCTCTGCACACAGATCAAATAGAGGGAGGCAGCCTGGAAAAATCAGGTGACACGGGTGCTGCTAGGGTAGCAATTCAGTACCACCTGTGCGACGCCTCTAACATGCTACCAAGCATTCCTGCCCCTGCTGCTCCGCAGCTGCACAAGTCATGCAGGATGAAAGGCAAGTGGCGCTGCAACATCTTCCTCTTCCCTCCGCCTCACCAAAGCTACGCTCAGGTAAAACTATCAGAGCAGCTGGTTTGGGTGAGGGTAGGTAATGGCTATAAAAAAAGTCTGAAAACGTTAAAAGACAATAAAGGGCTATACAATAAAAATGCTAGCATGAGCTACTCTAGCTACTCGGCCAACTACCAGTAGCTAGAGATCGACTGGTTGGACCGATTGACTGGTTGGAGACCCCTGTTGTACATAATGTTGTTTTGTATGATATTTTTCTTAAATAGTTTTGATAGTTTCTAAATGTATCTTATGTATTTAGTTTTAAAATATTTTGATATTATGAATGTTTATTTCTTTAAAAAATATTTTTAAAAAGTATTTTGTTTATTTTATATTAAAAAAATTGTAGCGGGGTTGGGTTTATAGGGGTTCATTTTTTTCTACATTTTTATTTGATAATTTCAGATTTTTGATAATAAAAAATATTTTTATAATATGTTAATTTTAGTTAATGGTTTTCATTACATTTTTAAATATATGTTCTTATTTTTCTGTTTACATGTTTTTACATTTAGTTATTATTTTTTATTTTATAGTTTTATGTTTATGTTTTGTTATTTTATGTATATTTTGTGTTTATGAGTGGCTGACATTTAAAAAAGCATTTTACTGTATTTTTCATTTGTACTTAATTTCATTTTAAAATTTTAAACTTTCTTTGTTTTCAAAAAATATATACTTTTTTATTAAAAGACGTTTTATGAATGTTTTCAAGTAGAATTTTGATTTATGTGTTTTAATTTTATTATATTTGGAACAATATTTATAAAATAATTAATACTATTTTAGATAGTTAATGTGCGGTTTATATTGAACTAGGGTGGGGAGTATTTTTTATATTTGTTAGTGGATTGAAATGATAGTTTTTCATACTTGTTTATTTTTAGTATTGCATTTTTAACCTTTAATTAATTTAACCTTTAATTTAAACGTTATATATTTTGAGATGGAAGGTTAATTTTTTTATTTGTTGGATTTTTAATTTCATTAAAATCACTCAATAATTTTACTTCTTTATTTTGTTTCAAATGTGTTATATATGTACTTAAAGTATATTTTAGTTTTGGGGTTACTTTTATTTATTGTTTGTGTGTTAAGATTTTTAATTTTTTTGTTATTATTTTTTATATTTAATGATATATATATAGATAGGGTTAATGAAGGTTTAAAAATAAAAAAATATTATAATGTATGTATATATATCTATACATACATATTGAATGTAAATAAATATAATTTGTGCTTGTCTGTTTTTAATGTAAAAGAGAGTTTTTTTATTCTTTAATTTAATATTGTTGTGAATTTACATTTTTGAATATTGAATTAAATTCTTAATATGTACTGTAAGTTATATTTATTTGATTGTTATTGCTATTTGTGATTTATTTTTAATAAATAATTCATACTTTTCTAAAGGTTACCCCTTTACTGTCCAACACTTTCCCCAAAATGGTTTAGTTTGGAGAGGCAATAGTAAATGTAACCCCTTTAGTGTTCAACACTCTCCTCAAAATGCTTTAGATTGGAGTCGGAATAGTAAATGTAAACCATTTAGACTCCAGCATGTTCCCCAAAGATTTTTAGATTGAAGTGGAATAGTAAATGGACCCCCTTTAGTGTCCAACACTTAACCAAAATGGTTTAGATTGATGTGGGAATAGTGAATTTAATCCCTTTAGTGTTTAACACTTTCCCCAAAATGCTTTAAATTAGAGCGGGACTAGTAAATGTAACTCCTTTACTTACCAACACCGTCCCCAAAATGGTTGAGATTGGAGTGTGAATAGAAAATCCAAACCTTTTAGGGGTAAATTGAAACATTCTCATGCAACACAGGTCAGCAAGCAGATCGCTGTGCTGAATTGCGCGAAAATGAGACAGCAGAAATGCTCCATATCAACTATAATGTGGCTAATTTCTGCTGCCTCATAGTGCTGGCATACTTTGTGCTCCCTAGCGGCAACACAGGCATCTTTGCACTGTAGTGCAAGAGTGCATGTGTTATAGCCAGTATTTTGTTTGTGCAGGATGGTATCCCTTCCAGCACAAAAACAATCCTCAGAGGTGTTTGCCTCTTTTCATGTGTGCTGCAGAATGCAGAAAGACCTCAAAGTGTTGGATTGAATGCACCAGGCCATTTTGTTGTTCGTCAGTGTGATTTGTTAAACTTCGCCAATTATCAAAGAGGGCAAAAGAGGGAATTGTTGGGGCATTAATTTCGTCAATTTTTGTAAATCCCAGACATGTAGTCTGCTGGATCATGTCATTCAAGAAAATTATTTGTGCGGAAATTATGCAGGCTCAAAACAAGGCTTTTGTTCCCTGAAACTGCCAAGATTTTGTTCCTCATATTGATTTCAAGCCAATTGTGTCCTTCCAGTAGTCATAACCTTTAAGGGCTTACGGGTTGACAAAGGAAGCTTCATATATAAGCTTGGGCTGTGTGAACATATATTTTTTCGGTGGGGTAGGAACTAATTTGAAATAATATGATGTGGCTTCTGAAGTGTCATATCCTGTAAAAAACGTGAACTTGTCTTTATGCATTCTCGAACTTTCGAACTCCCTTATGGGGGAGTCGGACAGTTTACTCATTGCATATAATTAAGATATGGATATTGACTACTGGCTCTGTGTAGGAAGTGATGTTCATAATGGTGATAACAAAACATGTCAGCATAGTTATCAGACTTAATATATAGATCCTCTTATTCAAAAAGAGTATAATACTCCAGCTCTGAAATCATAGAAGTTACAGTTCGACATCCAAATCATCTGAATATAACCCAGGTACTATTACATCACCCATAGAAACTTGAACACATATAGTATCTGTAGGGTCTCCGTAGCGCCAAATATATTGAAAGGAACTTCATCCCAAACAATTTCATCAGTCACTGGAACAGCTGAAATGTTGACGAGGTACAAGTCTCTTTTCAGTTTTTGCCAAGAGGAATGGGGGACCAACACCCATTGACCAGTTCCATAGCAGAACATTCTGGGGGTAGTGGCCATTAATCAATAGTAAAAAAACAGTCAGAAATCCAATCCACATGAACAACAAAAACAAGGAGAGTATGACCAGGCATATGTCTAAGGCGGGACTTGATAAGTGTATTTCAATCATGAAATAAAAACACAATTCTGTGTTGGAGGCAGATGCAAAATTGAAGAACTGTCTGAAGAAAAATCCTCTTGATTTATATAGTACCCAGAGGTACTTAATTGAAAAATTGGAGGCTGGGATTCAATAGTAGGACTTGAAAAATCCAGCAAAAAGGGATCCTCCCTCGGGGGTCAGTATAAATGACATAAGCTGCAGAAGACGCAGTAGTAGAAACATGTCTTGGTGAGTGTGTCAAAGCAAAAACACAGCAGCGCTTGTGAGAGGAGTGTTGTAGGAGAGACGTGATTGTTGTTGCTGATGAAACTTGTTTACTGTAGGAAAGTTGCAGACAGTAGCAGGATGAAAACAGACTGACTAGTGACCAACACACAAGCTGAAGGCTGTCCAGATGGTACAGGACACTGGTGGGGCTGGCCAGGGCGTAACCTTTCAGTTTCAATTGACGTGTTGAAAGTCCTTAATGTCTTTGTTCCTTTGTCTTATGGTTCCTTACTTGGCCTTTCTCCTTACTCCACGCGTAGGTTCACAATCGTCACCAAGTGGTGGTAAAGGAAGCTACACAGTCCAGCTGTATAGTTAGATAATCCTTTATTGTAGCTCTCTTCTAGGATAGATGAGTAGGAGAAGATAGGAAGTAAAGATGTAACCCCACCAGGAGCAAGCTTCAAGCAGCTTAGCCTGAGTTCACCAACTGACACTGTGAGCCAGAGAGAGGCACTTTGACCCAGAGAGACACCCAGGCATTCTATGATGTCATGGTACATTCTATTTAGTGGAGAACAGTAGAGAAGTAATTTACTACAAGCTGTCAGTGGTGGATAAACCACAGTGGAGCTTTTAATCTGTCGACAGATGTCACAGCACAGGACAGATTTTCTGGCCTGCTGGTATAATCCTCGCTACCAGTAATGTTTCGTTAGCAGCGAAATTGTAGCTGCCTGCATGCGCAGAAGCAACACCTTCATGTGCTGATGCAACTAAAGCATGTCTGCTGTATTGGTTGTGAATCAAGCGATCACCAACTATAGGAATAACTACAAAACGAACATTCTGGTCATTTAAATGATAAGAGTATTTAAAAGGAAAACCCTTTAGTAAAGGGATGCCGTTTTTAATTGCATTGACGGCGGCCCAAATATCATTATCGATATGAGTTTTAGGACGTGTAACTGCTGCTACTGTAGCTGTGGCCATTGCAGATTTGGCTGCTGCATCAGCTGGAGAATTCCATACAGCCTGTGCTCCCACATGGTGATGACTCAATGTATTTATGACATGAGTCTATGGCAACTTATCCTTAAGATCTGCACTTTAACCCAAGGCTATTGATGCTTGATTGTGCCACCCTTTGAATTTTTGAATCTATTTTGTTGCCAATATTGTAGATTATCAATACGGCTCCAATTTTTCATTTTGTACTGATTTTTACATATAAATACAGACAGAAAACAATGTGTTTCCTGTCTGTTTCTATTTTTAAAAGCGGAAAAATATTTAAAATTGTGCTTCTTGTGAGTTAATCTCCATGCTGTCCTTCATGAAT